>NC_060149.1:341618467-342266467 GCF_021461385.2 Schistocerca piceifrons | reverse complement strand
GACGCACAGTTTAGCGCTACAGTACACGTATTTGAGTGATTAATTTTGTACTTAACACATTTATTTTTAAAGATATTTGAAGTACAATGATAGAAAGTTTTTCCGTGATACATTTCATTCCATTGCAATAATCTGTAACACCTGAGGGTATAATTACATTAATCCTCAGGGGGGTACACGCCTACTTTGTGTACCATGTGTTTGGCAAGCACGAGGAGCCCTAGCTAATATGGTATTTGCTTATACAACTTTACACATCGGTACCATATTTCTCTAACACACAAATTACACAGCTATCTGATCATTTAACTGAGAGATAAACATTTTTTTTTTTTACTACATCAGTGACACATGTTTACGCAGTTACACGGTTGGGTAACTTCACACTTACGAAATTGTATTTTGTCTGTACTTTGTGAACTGTTCATATTTTTTCGGAACCATTGTGATATTATGAGAGCTTTGAATGATATATTTGGTAAGGGAGCATGATTTTAAAGTACGTTTGAGGTAGATGACACTATTGAAATGAGCCGAGAATTTTTTTTAGGTTTTGACATTATTGCAGAAAGCTACGACGATTTTGAGTTTTCACTGAGGTGTTACGAAGTTATTATTATGACGACCATGTGTATTTTGCTTTTGAGGTATATTTATGATCAATAAGCTGATGCTATATGAGGAATTTGATTATGCTATGTATTTATTATGATGAAATATTGAAGAAGTGTCGACGAATATGTATATGTGTAATAAGGTAAGGAACAATGAGTAGTGGTTAGGGACTCTGATTTATGAGATGGATGTTGGAAACCTAGAATCGTACTTTAAGAGTTATGAAATGTGTGTACATGTGTGAATCTATCACAATGCCGACGAAAACTTTTTGAACACTTATATTTATGGGATTTTGTTTCTACACATTTGTAACGCAAATTCTCGACCTGCGAAATTTTTTTAGGTGAGACTGTCACTGCTGTCGTAAATATTTCGGTAAGAAAGTTAAGTGACCTTCACGTAATGCGTCGTGGATGCCCAGCTGTGCCACCTGCCTGGAGAAAAAGCCATTAGGCGGAGAAAAAAAGAGAGAGACCATGAACCTCGCTATTGACATTCCTTTGTAGAAAGCATCGCAAATACGACACGCTCATTACTTGGAAACATATCGTACTTCGTGCTACTTATTGAAATGCTTATGAATTGATGGGAAATATTCGTACATCTGCACACCTGATTATGACAAGTGTCTTTCTACGAGAATTGAGAGAATTTCTACTAACTTATGAAATGCTTCATGACTACTTAATGATATTTTTATGCTTCACTTTGTACATAGTTGCTTATTTTATTTGATATCTGTTTTCCAGGTGTGTTGCATCATTGGTTTTATAAAATAAAATTAAATGCATTTGCTAATGTGAATACTTTCTGTCAACAGATCTATTAAATAATTATTTTATGATACACATTCTACGAAAAAGGAGCTCTTGGAATGGAAAGAACAATAAAAAGGGACTAATAACAGTAACTGCATATATAATTTTCTTTCCTAGTACTTAGTAATTTTTTGTAGAATTAGTTTTTGTGGTGCATCACTTTAATTACATAGTCATTAAGATGTGAATAGACATTTCCCTTATATGCATTGTTGTCTTTAGTGTACTATTTTTTCTGCTTGAGCTTTGTCATGTTTAGGTATTAGTTATAGCATTTGCTGCTGCTGTTTGCCAGGCATAGTGCTACTAAATTTGACTTTGTATTACTCGGTTAAGCTAGTTTTACTGCTGAATTTATTTGTCATGTTTGCTGCTCAGTGCCTTATATTAGTCGTAATATTGCAATTGATTTCCCAATGTCCATTTTTTTGTCATTGCTGTTTGTGTTAATTGTTTGGTGCTGCTGCATTGCCTCGTCCCTTAGTTTAGCATATGAGCTCAGTAGATTTAAGTTAGCTTAAGAGGGGGTAGACTATATAAGAGTTGCGATGAATTGGAAGAAATGCATTGAGAAGCTATAAGAAAATGGTTTGGCCAAAAAAGTATTTTGAAAGAGGATATGAACAAAAAAAGTAGGGTTTAGGGACAACAGGTTTAGGTAGGAATTTCTTGGAAATAAATGATAAGATAAGATAATGGAGAATAAATAATGCGGTAAGAAATGTGTGAACATATAAATACAGAAAACATGCTTGGATAGAATTTTTTTGGTGGAAACAAATGTTGAAATAAGAGGAAAGATATATGGAATGAAGTTTTGGGGTGGACTGCAGTACCAAATGTCACACTGAAAACAAACCCTGTCCTGTACTTTTGTGTTATTACACTATGTGAATTTGTGTTTTTCCTGTCTTAACGTGTTTAGCTAATAAGAATTATGTTGTAGAATTTTTCTGATAATATGTTATTTTCTTTGTAAAGATGTTTAGACATTATTTATTCTGTTCTGTTTTAATGCTCATGTGTGAAGTTGATGTTTCAAAAGTTATTCTGATCTTTTATGTATGTACTCATGTCATAATTCCTGTAACACTGATGTATATGTTATTTCGATTCTGTTGTAAAGCCTGTACTACAAATGTTATCTGTATTGTTATGTTCTTTAATGATGTATTTTGTACCTTTGTAATTGTATTCTTATGTTATAAAATTGTAATTGACACCAGTTCATCATATTATTAACTTGTAAGTTCCATTTCACTGCACACGTTTCTGTTGGTCATAGTATATGGACAATATGTGAGAAGTAGGGACTGTTAGTGTTTGCACGTGTGTTAATAATTCAGCAAGGGACTGGATAACAGCATTGCTGGTTCTAAGGACGATTCCAAAAACTTTGTGAGTGCACAAGTGGTGGTTTATGGACTTGCTATATTGTCTGCAAGTCTCTTCGATGGTGATTGTGCACCTGCACAGTTGCAACAGATTGCTGCTGGCCGTCTCTACAAGGACTACAGTGGGTCTACACCTTTGATGACTCACCAATACCATTATTTCTACAAGGACTGCAGTGGGTCTGCACCTCTGGTGGCCCACCAATACCATAATCTCTACCAGGACTACGGTGGGTCTGCTCTGTGATGACGTACCTACCAATATTCTTCAAAACATCGAATGACTCTGCTGTGGGTTTGCTCTGTTGTGGCGCATTACCTGTCTGCATGTCAAGAGTCAGCACTGTCTTTCCGTTGGAAGGACAACACTACTTCTTCAAGACTGCATGGAAATCCACTACTTCCGTGTGCATTCTCTTTTACTGCTCAGACTTTGAGAAAAAAAACACTGCAATTTTACTGTGATGAATGATCAGGACTGTCTTTATGGATTGTGAGAAAATTTTAGCTTTTGACCAACATTGTATCAATAAGTGTGTGCATTTAATTTCTTTGTTATTGTAATTAGGAAAAAATTTTTCAAATCTGTATTGGCCACCGCCCAAAACAATTTGTAAAATTTTTTGTGGGGAGCATGGGGGCTATGTAAGTGGACTGTTTATGTTTTCTTATGTTTTCTTATTGGTAACGCCACGTAGCGCTCTGTATGAAAATCACTGGCTGTGCTGTGTGCAGTCTGTGGCTGGTTAGCATTGTTGTAATATTCGCCATTGTAGTGTTCTGCAGCTGGATGTGAACAGCGTGTAGCGTTGCGCAGTTGGAGGTTAGCCGCCAGCAGTGGTGGATGTGGGGAGAGAAATGGCGGAGTTTTGAAATTTGTAAGACTGGATGTCATGAACTGCTATATATATTATGACTTTTGAACAATATTAAGGTAAATACATTGTTTTTTCTCTATCAAAATCTTTCATTTGGTAACTATGCCTATCAGTAGTTAGTGCCTTCAGTAGTTTGAATCTTTTATTTAGCTGGCAGTAGTGGCGCTCGCTGTATTGCAGTAGCTTGAGTAACGAAGATTTTTGTGAGGTAAGTGATTTGTGATAGGTATAGTTTAATGTTAGTTAGGGCCAGTCTTTTGTAGGGATTATTGAAAGTCAGACTGCGTTGCGCTAAAAATATTGTGTGTCAGTTTAAGCACAGTCTGTGACGCAGCGTCAAGGGTAATGGCAGCCATGGTCTCCGAGCTGATAGTCGACGCTGCTGTAAACGTCGTCGAACTGTTCGTGCAGATGGTTGTTGTCTTGCAAATGTCCCCATCTGTTGATTCAGGGACCGAGACGTGGCAGCACGATTCGTTACAGCCATGTGGATTAGATGCCTGTCATCTCGACTGCTAGTGATACGAGGCCGTTGGGATCCAGCACGGCGTTCCGTATTACACTCCTAAACCCACCGATTCCATATTCTGCTAACAGTCATTGGATCTCGACCAACGCGAGCTGCAATGTCGCGATACGATAAACCGCAATCGCGATAGGCTACAATCCGACCTTTATCAAAGTCGGAAACGTGATGGTACGCATTCCTCCTCCTTATACGAGGCATCACAACAACGTTTCACGTGACAACGCTGGCCAACTGCTGTTTGTGTATGAGAAATCGGTTGGAAACTTTCCTCATGTCAGCACGTTGTAGGTGTCGCCACCGGCGCCAACGTTGTGTCAATGCTCTGAAAAGCTAATCATTTGCATATCACAGCATCTTCTTCCTGTCGGTTAAATTTCGCGTCTGTAGCACCTCATCTTCGTGGTGTAGCAATTTTAATGGCCAATAGTGTACTTAACATGAATCTTTTACAAAACTTAAATCAATAAGTAATTACCTTTTGATAGATACGTGTGTTTCTTCCACCACTTTGCATCGGTCCATAAATATGTGAAGTCTAATAAAAAAAGTAAGTATATGAATATGTGGTGTCTATTCTTTCGGACATGTCTGTAAAGATATGTCTGAATGAACAGACACCACACAGAGTCCACAGTTGTGATACATTTTATGTAAATCGAAGGTGGAGGGGGTTGAAAGGAAGGAAAGGAAAGAAAAGAAAAGGAAAAGAATGTAAAGGAAAGGAACTATGATATCATAGTTGTGGAATCAGACATGTCCGAAAGAACAGACACCCCACATTCATATAACTGACACGCCTCGATAGCCTATGAATCCTCAACCATCCGTACTGATGGACATTTATGTTCAACCTCCCGTGGATGTTTACAGTTACTGAGCATGGAGGACATTGACGGGAATCGTGTAAAATGGTGACACTAGACGTGAATGTGGTTCGACTGAATAGTGTGCCGAGATGGTCCGCGCATTTGAGATTAACATAGTGTCTGGGTGGCGCAGTGGTTAAAACAAGTGCCTAGTATGCATTAGATCCCTTGTTCGAATCCTGGTCCAGCACACGTCTTCATTCGTCGCTGCTGAGTCCACATGGCGTCCCGAAGAAGCTGATATCATCAGTTCCTTTCTTTTATCCCCCCTCCACCTTTAATTTACATAAAAATGTAGTTATATCCTTGCATCCAGGATAGACGGTGTCCAAAACGTAATATCAAGCATGGATGAAGTCGAAGGCATATGCCCACACTGGCTGGTGATGAGCACAGATGGAAGCGTCCAGGAACACGTGTACAGCAACAGAGAGATCGGGCTGCCCCCAGGCCAGGCTCGAACATGCGTCCCAACAGGGAAGGGGCCGCCGGCGAGAGGTAATCACCCAGCAGGTGAACTGCGATCTGAAGACGCATGCGGTGCTCAGCTCAGGCAGTTGCCTGCTGCTACTGCAAACAAACACCATGGTAGGTGACTAGATACTTCACCTGTCAGCCGATGCCCCAGCCTCAAGCTCAGCAGATGATGAAGAGAGCAGTCTTCAGCATCATGTACACACCTCGATGTGATCGTCTACAGAGAATGTCGACGATCATCTGAGAACTAGGATCTGATTTCGGGGATATTTATGAGTTTGCTGACCAGTACTTCTCCAACAGCAGGACCCCCAGCCCGGAAGATCAAAAAGTTGCACCGGCTTGGTGCTACCATTTGGCAGCGTTGACTTCATTCGTTCTGCATCTCTTCTGTAGTCAGCTCTTACAAGAGCCTTGCCAGAGCTGTAGCATTGCCTTACTTCTTTTTTCAGGGGCGTTACCTAGCTCCTTGCGCTTCGTCAGCTTCCTGAATAAGCTTTCGTTGATTCCGAATATACCTTCCTGTGCAAAGATGTCCGAGCCTTATGCTGGTCATCGTAAGAGTAGTTCGGCGCACTTGACGGAATAGTGGTGCAACACTGTTGATGTGTGTCTCGTATGACATTGCCAGATGACTGCCTTTTAACCTGCAAATATATTCCTGTGTTGTGACAGATTTAAGAAAGATCGGTTTATGTAGTTGCAGTGGATAAGTTGTTTACTGAAGCTCTGTTCTTTAAATTCACCGGAAAGCAAATAGAGCGTTCTGCAGTGCTGCCCCACGAAGAACAACAGAACCAACGATTGCAGACGTTGGGGACTCGCATGGATCCTACTTTGAAGACAATCACTAGTAATTGGACATAATCGGTAAGTACACAGGTTCATTTGTTTTGTGTTACATCTTCTACACCACCTTTTTCGGAATGATTAAAAATCACTTGTACAGTGAACAGCTCTCCCATAGCCACTGAGCGAACTGATTAAGTGTAAATTGTGACAGCATTTGAATACAGCTAGACGTCGATACACAGTCGGACAGTAATCGCTGCGACAAATACTTCCTTAGTAATGAGAGCAGCCACGTTCCTTTTTGTCATTTTATTCAATAAACATGGAAGAAATAGTTCTCCGATTTTCAGCCGCTTCAAGTGATTAAAATTAAACGAGTATTCAGTCAAGCTCTTGGATAATTTCCACGCTCCATATTTGAGCACAAGGAACATCATATTAAACACCCAGTCAATTTTATCAGGCGAATTAACCGTCCTCGACTTACTGAGAATGATATTATGGTTAGCTTTGATTTAGTGGCACTGTTTACGAATGTGCCTATCGAAGACTCTTTGAACCTAGTATCCCAGTTCTTTGTAAGTGACGTGGTCGAGCGTTTTAGGCACACTCATACGTCTTCTTATTTTCTATACAATGACCAGTATTACGGTCAGATGGCCGGCGTTGCGGTGGGAAGTCCGTTAGCTCCAATTGTTGCAAACGTCTGCATGGAGAATTTCGAGGATATTGCCTTCGATTATTATTTCTCGTTCGATCTGCCAGATATATTTTACAAAGAACAGATAAGATTAATAAACATCACAATAAACGTTTGGAACTTACAATGTGGAAACAAATTGTATCAGTTATTACATTACAACTATGTCAGGGGACCTACATTATTACATTAAATGGAACAAAAATCACATAAATTGAAAACAATTAATTACACAGTAACGTTGAGATTATGGAGCCATTTCCTGGCTTTGTCCGTTAACTTGTGGGGCGACGTCAGATAGCCGTCTCTGAAACCATGAATGTTACAAACCAGAAGATGGTCCATTGTTTGTACCTCGCCACAGTCACAACACGAATCGTCTGTATAGCCCCATTTGGTTGTTTGCTGTCTGCATCGTCCAGCTCTCGCGCGAAACCTGTTTAGATCCGACCAGTGTTTCCTGTTGAGATTGAAGCCTTCAACCCTTTTGGTTGGGTCGTGGATTAGGTGATGGTTTTCCACGACGCTCCTTCTCAGACCCTGCCATGCATTGGAACTTACAATATGGAAACAAATTACATCGGTTATTACATTACAATTATGTCAGGGGAACTACATTATTACATTAAATGGAACAAAAATCACAACATCGAGACCCTCTGTGCCCAATGATTCGATAAGGCGTCGTTACAGCCTAGGTGTTTCTTTCGATAAGTTGACGACGCGTTCCCCATTTGGCCACACGGACTTGAGAAACTTGACGAGTTCTTGGAACTCTCAACAACACTAACTGTAACATACAGTTCACAATGGAGATAGAAAAAGAAAAATACATTGCCCTTCCTCGACGTCTTTCTGGCACAACAAACGAAACGGATGCCTTGGTCACAGGGTCTATATAAGAACCTATCCACACAGGTCTGTACTTCCGCGCCGTCAGCCATCATTAACCGGCACTAGAGGGCACTGTTGTTACAAACATTGGTGCATTGTGCAAAAATATCATCAGACGCTGACAACCTGAATGAAAGAATCGCCACCTGCTGAAAATGATCAAATCGGTTTTCAGGCCTCGAACAAAAATACGACAATTACTGAGACCAGTTAAGGATGCAGCAGTTCTCAGAACACATTGAGTCTACAAGAGACATCTACATCGACATACACACTGAGCAAGCCACCGTACGGTGCATGGCAGCGGGCCCCTGTACCACTGTTAGTCATATCCTTTACTTTTCCACCAGCAAAGAGAGGGAAAGGAAAGAGACTGTGTATATGCCTCCATATTAGCCCTAATTTCTCGTATCTTATATTCGTGGTCCTTAAGCGAAATGTATGTTGGCGGCAGTAAAATCGTTATGCAGTCAGCTTAAAATGCGGCTAGTCTAAATTTTCTCAATAGTGAATGCGAATCCCAAGCATACTCAAGAATAGGTCGCACTAGCGTCCTGTATGCAGTCTCCTTTATAGATGACCCACACTTTCCCAAAATTCTCACAATATTTGTTCCGTACCACAATCCTCACATGCTCGTTCCATTTCATATCGCTTTGCAACGTTACGCCCAAATATTTAAACGACGTGACTGTGTCAGGCAGGATATTACTAATTCTGTATCCGCACATTATGGGTTTGTTTTTCTTATTCATCTGCATCAACTTAGAACCACCTGAAATTCATCACACCAAGTGGAAATTTTGTCTAAGTCATCTTTTATCCTAAGGCCACTCAACTTCGACGTCTTCCCGTACACAAAAGCATCATCAGCAAACAGATTGCTGCCCACCATGTCCGCCAGGTCATTTATGTATACAGAAAATTATGGCGGTCCTGTCACACTTCCCTGAGCACTCTTGAAGATACCCTTGTCTATGATGAGGTCTCGCCGTCAAGGACAACTTACTGGCTTCTATCACTTAAGACGTCTTCGAACCAGTTACACATCCCACATTGCATGTGTTGCCAATTTTATTTCAGAAAAACATTACGCACTATAGACCAGAAATCCGCCCTGGCTGCGCACGCTTTAGAAAACGGCCACAGGATCAAATTCGACGGAACATCTATCGTGGCTCACACTAACGGCTTGTGAGATAGTGTAATTAAGGAAATCATTAAAATAAAAGCACCGATAATACTCTTAACACCCTGCCGTCCGGCGACACCACAGTGGTGTCGTGCGCGAAATTGCTGTCAACGGCCGGTGACACCACAGTGGTGTCGTGCGCGAAATAGCTGTCAACGGCCGGTGACATCACAGTGGTGTCGTGTGCATAGTATCGCTCGGTGGCCGGCGACACCACATTGGTGTCGTGAGCATAGTAACGCGCAGTGACCAGCGACAGCACTTTAGTATCTTTTGCACTCTGTTTGTGTTTTGTTTAGGTAACAATAAGTTGCACACGTCAACAATTTTTTATTTACGATGAATGGGCGGAGCAAAACTCGGAGGTTGCCACTACATCACGTACATCTCATAATGATCCGGTTGACAGACTTTCCGGTCACATAAAACAACACCAACTAATAGGCCTACGTATTTCCGAAACGACAAACGAAAACGGAGAAACTGCCACGTATGTTCCAAAAACCAAAGAAAGAACAACAAACTTGATGCGCAAGTCTTGTGGAGTCGCGTTACATCTTGGAGACTGTTTTGCTACATATCATATGAATACTAACAAGGGAACCTCCCCATCGCACCCCCCTCAGATATAGTTATAAGTTGGCACAGTGGATAGGGCTTGAAAAACTAAACACAGATCAATCGAGAAAACAGGAAGAAGTTGTGTGGAACTATGGAAAAATAAGCAAAATATACAAACTGAGTAGTCCATGCGCAAGATAGCAACATCAAGGACGATGTCGACTCAGCAGTGCCGTGGTCCCGTGGTTAGCGAGAGCAGCTCCGGAACGGGAGGTCCTTGGTTCAAATCTTCCCTCGAGTGAAAAAATTACTTTCACAAAGTTATGATCTGTCCGTTCGTTGATTGACGTCTCTGTTCACTGTAATAAGTTTAGTGTGTGTGTGTTTTGCGACCGCACCGCAAAACTGTGCGATTAGTAGACGAAAGGACGTTCCTCTCCAATGGGAACCGAAAACATTTGATCGCAAGTTCATAGGTCAACCGATTCCTCCACAGGAAAACACGTCTGATATATTCTATACGACACTGGTGAAGGCATGTGCGTCACATGACAGGAATATGTTGTCGACTCACCTAACTTGTACACTTGACGAATGGGTAAAAATATTCTTCTACCTTGCCCTATTTAGGTTTTCTTGTTGATGTGAAAATCACTCCCAAAAAAGTGATGAAAACGTAAGAGTTTGTGACATAAACTGAAAATAAAAAATTAAACTTTTTACTCGAGGGAAGACTTGAATCAAGGACTTCTCGCTCCGCAGCTGCTCACGATAACCACTGGACCACGGCACTGCTGAGCTGATGTTGTCCTTGAAGTTGCCTATCTTGCAAATTGACTACTCAGTTTGTATATTTTGCTTATTTTTTCATAGTTCCACATAACTTACTCCTGTTTTCTCGATTGATCTGTGTTCAGTTTTTCAAGACCTATCCACTGTGCCAACTTATAACTAAATCTGAGGGGGGTGCGATGGGGAGGTTCCCTTGTAAGTACCAAAGACAACGCAAATAAACAAATATATGAAACAAACAAATTCCGTATTTATTTACGTATGGATACCTTCGAAATTTCATGAAAGTATGGGAACGGGGTTACGAACTTATGAGAACTAACGATGAGATTAGTAAAATGTAACATTTTTAATCTTTCAATAACGTCAAGAACGGCCGGCGACAAGCCAAGTAATGCGAATTAGCGCTGCCGGCGCCAAGCGAATAAATTTGTACCAGACGTGTGGACGGCAAAGTGTTAATAGAGACGTTGTCCTGCAGCTCAGCACGGCGTGGGATCCAGCGATCGCGCGGTTAAAGCTTCTATATCGAAGGCCGACTCAACGTATGCCCGTATATGGCGATGCCTCGAGCACGAGGCCAACGAGAAGGACAGGCCGTGGCTCGTGCGTCACAGCACATGACACTGCAGGTCTTACGAGTGCCAGCACCCGTCTCTGGCAGGGAGCGAATTAATATTTCACACGAGTTTAATATCTCTTGACTCAGCGTTTAAATGCATGCTTGTTCTCGATAGCACATGTCAAAATTAAGACCTTTAGTAGGTACCTTTTCAATTACATGTCGATTTTACCGTGGGCACTGCACGGAGCCGAGCATTCGCGAAGTGTGGCGGACAAGCCGACTAGTGTGACGTCAGAAATTTGCTGCGAGACCCGTATTTCTCGTGGGCCCCGCGCGAGCACCACTGACGTCACAGCCGGTAGCTAAGGGGTCAGCAATATATACGGGCCCTGTGGCCTGCGTCTCAGCTCGTGACACTACAAGTCTTACGAGCTCCTGAGATCCTCTCCCGCGGAGAGCGAGTTACTGTTTCAGTAATTCATAATTGCTCGTTTAAATACACACAAGCTCTCGACAACACATGACAAAGTTAAGCTCTTTAGCGGGTACCTGTTTACTGACATACTGATTTCCAGCGGCCGAAGGACTGAACCGAGTATTCGCGATGCATGGCAGGCAAGACGACTAGTGTGACGTCAAGGTTCGTTGCAGGATCTGTATTCGTCATGATACCAGCAGGCCATTAGCAGACATAACAAATGACAATGTCCAAGGACTGCTTGACCATAACTTCGTGTAATTTTAATCACTTGACATTGACAGAAAGCCAAGGACTTTTTAATCACTGTCACCGCCGCGAAACTCTGCGTGCTTACGTATTCAATAATCAGTTTTTTTTTCAACATCTGACCTACGATTTAAATCTCAATATGAACTGATGATGCACTTACAGAAAGTAATATTCTTTATTTTCAGCTTATTTGAGTGGCTCAGAATAGCGCAATGACTGAATCACATTCTGCTAATTAATGACTTTAAACTCTTACTGCATCCAAAATTTTGGATCTGTGGGGAACTTCGATCGTCAAGCTGGATTAATTCATAAAATTGACTTTCTCTTTACTACTCGTTGTCCATTCAGCTTATCAGAAGGTTCTGTATTTGTTATTGCTATGAAATCGACGACCTGGAGTGTAATCGACCTATTTAGCTAAAGCTAGACCTCTCTCATCAGCCAACTGTTTATACTACGAGATTCCTCCACGTGCAGGGTTGCTAATGATAGCGCTGTTTAGCGCCCTAAATCCACGAATACACACATACATCCGTACATACTATGGCTCACAGTAAAACACAGAGATAAGTCCAGATTGTCTTCGAGTCCATGCCATGGTGTACAGAGTCTTTTTCAAGTGATTTATTTGGATTTCATCTTTCCTAAATTAATATTTTAATATATTTTTGTTTATATAGCTAGATATATGAAGCTGTCACAGCCACTTTTATAAAATTTAAAGTCATTGCCATGTTCTCTAGCATCAGCATTAGTAAGTGTAAAATTCAGTACGCATCCACACAACACTGAAGGACCATGAAGAATAACTTGCGCACCTACTCCGCTCTTCGTAGTAATAGATATATTATCAATAGCTTTATACACTGTAAGGCGCGACGCTTTCTCCTCCTAAAATAACGCGGCATAACTAGTCTGTGTCGATGCTGCTGCACGTGCTGCCGTCTTACCAGAAAAGTCATTTATATAGCTGCCAGTTATCAGACCGCAACTTCCGGCCGCCATCAGCGTCAGTGGTCGAGCAGCATCGACACAGACTAGTTCGGCCCCGTTATTTTAGGAGGAGAAGGTATTCGCGCCTTACAGTGTATAAAGCTATTGTAATATAGCTATTACTACGAACAACGGAGTCGGTACGCGAATTATTCTTCATGGTCCTTCAGTGTTATGCGGATGCGTACTGAATTTTACACTTACTTATGCTGATGCTAGTGCACATGGTAATTGTTGGGTTACTGTGGCTCTGGTTCGTGGTGATAGAGTGGAGACTGTATCAGGGCTGGAGACTTTTAACAGCATAGAAGTTTTTGCTTATCGTACATTTCACATATGTGAAGTGTATAACAGCGATCGTGGTTCATCTTACTATATGTCTACAATGCCGCTGGTTCTTAGGACAAGGAATCGTCGAGAAGTAAATGAATCAGAGTCTCTGTCCGTATGGGTTAAAGGTGCACTGAATTGTGCCAAGATTAACGTTGTTGGTGGTGTGACACATTACTATACAAACTGAAACACTGACAATAGGTTTCTTTTTTGCTGTCGTGTAAGGAAAGGACAGGTACTTTATTTCAGTTTCTATAGTAATGTGTCACATCACCAACAAATTTAATCTTAGCACAATTCAGTGCACCTTTAACCCATGTGGACACAGACTCCGATTCATTTACTTTACGACGATTCCGTGTCCTAAGAACCAACGGCATTGTAGACATATAGTAAGATGAACTACGATCTCTGTTATGCACTTCACAGATCTGAAATGTAAAATAAGCAATAACTTCTCGGTTGTTAAAAGTCTCCAGCCCAGTGGGAGCGACGCTAAGTAAAACTAGTAGCGTCGCGATAGAACGCCCAGTGAGCAATGAAAAGTACCTAGAACGCCCAATAATAACACCCATAAAGTTATTGCTTATCGTACATTTCATATATGTGAAGTGTATAACACAGATCGTGGTTCTTCTTACTGTAAATTTACAATGCCGTTTGTTTTCAGGACAAGGAATCGTCGTAAAGTAAATCAATCAGACTCTGTGTCCGTAAGGGTGAAAGGTGCACTGAATTTTGCTAAGATTAAAGTTGTTGGTGATGTACTGAAATAAAGTACATGTCCTTTCCTTGAGAAAATAAAAAAATAATAAATACTACACGACAACAAAAAGGAAACCTATTGTGTTACGCAGGTCGGCCACAGTTGACCATGTAACGCAGTTTTATCAACGTTTATGATTTTGAAACCACTGAAACATCTCAATGTGAGTCGTTCGGTTGGGTCTGTTCAGCTCCCTATAGCCTATATATACTTCTTTGCGGTACATCTGTGCTCTCATTTGTGAGGAGAAGAGTGTTTCATGAGAGAGCCACAGTGGAACTTTAATAGAAAAATATTGTCATTTCTCAATTTGTGCTTTACATTTCATACATCTGCAGGCATACTAAGTGCATATGAGGAGCGCCTGAACAAAACTCGATACATCCACGTTTGCTGTATTCGCATGCTTGAGTTACAGGGGGGAGATACGGGAGTAGTAATAGATGCTGCCACAAAATAATTTTCAGCACAAGTGTTTTATTCGGTGTTTCTTCTTCTTATAGCTTGTGGAGCCATTTAGAGATCACTATTTGTTACTTTCTGTTTTAACAGCAAATGTGGATTTATCGGTTTTTGTTCCGGCGCTCCTCATATGTAATCCTGTGTTTTCTTTTCTTACGCGTTTATTACGTTTCCATCTTGTATTCCTGTGTTCCCATTTTTCCATTCCTTGTTACGTCTGCTAGAGAGAGTGCATGTGGGTGATGCTTTCAAGTACTTTGGTTTTTGGTAGGGATTCTTCGATCGGTAGTGGTAGTTTAGCCAACTTTTGTCTAGAGAATAAGTAGCTTTTTCTGGGCCAGACAGACACTAGGGAATAACGGTCAGGAGCTACTGTATATGTTGGTAAGGGTTGTTATTGTTGTTGTTGGGATCTTCAGTTCAGAGACTGGTTTGGTGCAGCTCTCCATGATACTCTATCCTGTGCAAGCTTCTTCATCTCCCAGTACCTACTGCAATCCACATCCTTCTGAATATGTTTAGTGTATTCATCTCTTGGTCTCCCTCTACGATTTTTACTCTCCACGCTGCCCGCCAATACTAAATTGGTGATCCCTTGATGCCTCAGATTATGTCCTACCAACCGATCCGTTCTTCTAGTCAAGTTGTGCCACAAATTTCTCTTCTCCGCAATTCTGTTCGGTACCTCCTCATTAGTTATGTGATCTACCCATCTAATCTTCAGCATTCTTCTGTAGCACCACATTTCGAAAGCTTCTATTCTCTTCTTGTCTAAACTATTTATCATCCACATTTCACTTCCATACATGGCTATACTCCATACAAATACTTTCAGAAACAACTTCCTGACACTTAAATCTATACTCGATGTTAACAAATGTCTCCCTTCAGAAACGCTTTCCTTGCCACTGCCAGTCTACATCTTAAATCCTCTCTACTTCAACCATTATCAATTATTTTGCTCCCCAAATAGCAAAACTCATTTACTACTTTAACCGTCTCATTTCCTAATCTAATTCCCTCAGCATCATCCGATTTAATTCGACTACATGCCATTATCCTCGTTTTGCTTTTGTTGATGTTCATCTTATATCCTCCTTTAAAGACACTGTCCATTCCGTTCAGCTGCTCTTCCAGGTCCTTTGCTGTCTCTGACAGAATTACAATGTCATTGGCGAACCTCAAAGTTTTTATTTCTTCTCCATGGATTTTAATTCCTACTCCGAATTTTTCTTTAGGCTACAACCCTGTCTCACTCCCTTCCCAACCACTGATTCCCTTTCATGCCCCTCGACTCTTATATCTGCCATCTGGTTTCTGTACAAATTGTAAATAGCCTTTCGCTCCCTGTATTTTACCCCTGCCACCTTCAGAATTTGAAAGAGAGTATTACCATCAACATTGTCAAAAGCTTTCTCTAAGTCTACAAATGCTAGAAATGTAGGTTTGCCTTTCCTTAATCTATTCTCTAAGATAAGTCGTAAGGTCAGTATTGCCTCACGTGTTCCAAAAGTTCCACGGAATCCAAGCTGATCTTCCCCGAAGTTGGCTTCTACCAGTTTTTCCATTCCTCTGTAAAGAATTCGTGTTAGTACTTTGAGGCCGTGGCTTATTAAACTGATAGTTCGGTAATTTTCACATCTGTCAGCACCTGCTTTCTTTGGGACTGGAATTATGATATTCTTCTTGAGGTCTGAGGGTATTTCGCCTGTCTCATACATCTTGCTCACCAGATGGTAGAGTTTTGTCAGGGCTGGCTCTCCCAAGGCTATCAGTAGTTCTAATGGAATGTTGTCTACTCCCGGGGCCTTCTTTCGACTTAGGTCTTTCAATGCTCTGTCAAATTCTTCACGCAGTATCATATCTCCCATTTCATTTTCTTCTACCTCCACTTCCAGTTTCATAATATTGTCCTCAAGAACATCGCCCTTGTATAGACCCTCTATGTACTCCTTTCACCTTTCTGCTTTCCCTTCTTTGCTTAGTACTAGGTTTCCATCTGAGTTCTTAATATTCATGCAAGTTGTTCTTTTTTCTCCAAAGGTCTCTTTAATTTTCCTGTATGCAGTATCTATCTTACCCCTAGTGATACATGCTTCTACATCCTTACATTTGTCCTCTAGCCAACCCTGCTTAGCAATTTTACACTTCCTGTCGATCTCAATTTTGAGACGTTTCTATTCCTTTTTGCCCGCTTCATTTACTGCGTTTTTGTATTTTCTCCTTTCATCAATTAAATTCAATATCTCTTCTGTTACCCAAGGATTTCTACTATCCCTCGCCTTTTTACCTACTTGATACTCTGCTGCCCTCACTACTTCGTCTCTCAAAGCTACCCATTCTTCTTCTACTGTATTTCTTTCCTCCATTATTGTCAATCGTTCCCTAATGCTCTCCCCGAAACTCTCTACAACCTCTGGTTCTTTCAATTTATCCAGGTCACATCTCCTCAAATTCCCACCTTTTTGTAGTTTCTTCAGTTTTAATCTACATTTCATAACAAATAGATTGTGGTCAGAGTCCACATCTGCCCTGGAAATGTCTTACAATTTAAAACCTGGTTCCTAAATCTCTGTCTTACCATTATATTATCAATCTGACACCTTCCAGCATCTCTAGGCTTCTTCCATGTATACAACCTTCTTTTATGATTCTTGAACCAAGTGTTAGCTATGATTAAGTTACGCTCTGTGCAAAATTCTACCAGGCGGCTTCCTCTTTCATTCCTTAACCCCATTCCCTATTCACTTAATACGTTTCCTTCTCTTCCTTTTCCTACTATCGAATTCCAGTCACCCATGACTATTAAATTTTCGTCTTCCTTCACTATCTGAATAATTTCTTTTACCTGATCATACAATTCATCAATCTCTTCGTCACTTGCGGAGCTAATTGGCATATAAACTTGTACTACTGTGGTAGGCATGGGCTTCGTATCTATCTTGGCCACAATAATGCGTTCACTATACTGTTTGTAGTAGCTTACCCTCATTCCTACTTTTTATTCATTATTGAACCTACTCCTGCATTAACCTTTTTTGATTTTGTATTTATAACCCTGTATTCACCTTACCAGGAGTCTTGTTCCTCCTGCCACCGAACTTCACTAATTCCCACTATATCTAACTTTAACCTATTCATTTCCCTTTTTAAATTTTCTAACCTACCTGCAGATTAAGGGACCTGGCATTCCACACTCCGACCCGTAGAACGCCTGTTTTCTTTTTCCTGATAACAACGTTCTCCTGAGTAGTCCCCGCCCGGAGATCCGAATGGGGGACTATTTTACCTCCGGAATATTTTACCCAAGAAGATGGCATCATCACTTAACCGTACAGTAAAGCTGCATGCCCTCGGGAAAAATTACGGCTGTAGTTTCCCCTTCCTTTCAGCCGTTCGCAGCACCAGCACAGCAAGGCCGTTTTGGTTAGCGTTACTAGGCCAGATCAGTCAATCATCCAGACTGTTGCCCCTACAACTACTGAAAGGGATGCTACCCCTCTTCAGGAACCACACGTTTGTCTGACCTCTCAACAGATACCTTTCCTTTGTGGTTGGACCTACGGTAGGCTTATCTGTATCGCTGAGGCCTCCCCACCAACGGGTCCATGGTTCATGGGATGGTGGGTGGGGGGGAGGGGAGAGGGGGTTGGTAAGGGTAGTCGCAACTCATTTTCGCTGTGTATTCTCGCTACTACCTGGGTGACATCTGTCGGGTAGCGTCGAATAACTCTGTTCGCTGGGACATCGGAAAGCGAAGTTGTCTGCTCTGGTCATCTTTTGTTACGCAAGTTTAGGTAGCTGGAATGTTTAAGGAATTGGTAGAAGTTGAGATGCTATTACGTGTCTTAGCAGTATAGCGATGGTAAATAGTACCAGAGTATCTATCCCGGCAAGGGAGTGCGACTATGCTTATTTATACTTTAGTTATTTAACGCTATTTTTTGTCCTACCGCTGCCTGGTGATGGGAGAATGCCTTGTTCAATCTATGTCTCACTTTAGTTAGTGTGAATCATTTTTGCATGAATGCGTTGTGTGTGTGTGAGTGTGTGTGTCTGTGTGTGGTCGTCGTTTTAGATTTATTTTCCATGTTTCAATTTTAAATTCGTTTCGTGTGTTTGTTGATTCTTTATGTTGGTTTGTTACAATAGACCACGTGCCTTTCCGCGACGTGGAGAGACTCCAGCTCAACGTTATTATTTATTTAAGTGTGCTGTCCAACTTGAATTTCGAATCGTATGAGATATTGCTTTCGTCTTATATGTTACCATATTTTTCATACCTCCTAGATGGAGAATATCTACGGGAGTTACTGGCCGCTGTGGCCTAGAAGTTCTAGGCGCTTCAGTCGGGAACCACGCGGCTGCTACGGTCGCAGGTTCGAATCCTGCCTCGTGCATGGATGTGTGTGATGTCCTTAGGTTAGTTACGTTTAAGTAGTTCTAAGTCTAGGGGACTAATGACCTCAGATGTTAAGTCCCATAGTGCTTAGAGCCTTAAAACTTCAAATGAGACTCGTTCGACCAGGCAACATCCATGCAGTCATCAACAGTCCAATGTCGGGGTTCATGGGCACAGGCGGGCGCAGAGCTTTGTGTCGTGGAGTCATCAAGGGTACACGAGTGGACTTTCGGCTCCGAAAGCCCATACCGATGACGTTCCGTTTAATGGATTGCACGCTGACACTTGTTCATGGCCCAGCATTGAAATATGCAGCAATTTTCGGAAGGATTGCACTTCCGCCAAATTAAATGATTCTCTTGGTCCCGTTCTTGTGGGATCTTTTTCCGGCCGCAGCGACGTCGGAGATTTGATGTTTTACTGGATTGCTATTCACGGCACACTCGTGAAATGATCGTAAGGGAAAATCATCACTTCATCGCTGCCTCGTAGGTGGTGTATCCTATCGCTCTTGCGTCGACTATAAAACGACATTAAAACTCACTTAAATATTGATAACCTGCCACTGTAGCGGCACTAACCGATCTAACAACTGCTTCAGACACTTGTTGTCTTGTATAGGCGTTGCCAACCGCTGCGCTGTTTTGTGCCTGTTGACATATCTCTGTGTTTGAATACGCTTACTTTGGCGCTTCAGTGTTGGTAATATTGCTATGATGTCCTCTTGGCGATGCTTCGTACAGCAGCTTGAAGGAATATTTGCTTAGATGTAGAAGTAGGATATTAACAGATGACGCAGTTGTCTATAGCAGGCCAGTAGAGAATTTCAGGAGGTTCGTTTTTCGAGCAGAGCCTGGCAGTGGACCTGAAAGTGAATAAATGTAACATGGCACATAAACAGGCCTAGAAATCCTCTACTGCACCATTACGCATAGATTGAAACATTAACTACTGCAAAGTACTTTGGACTAAGCATCTTGAAAGACCTGAAATAGGACGCATGAAGCAAAACGGTGGTGGCCAACAGCAAACGTCGGTGGTAGATACTACGAGAGCTGTGTTACGCAACATGGAAAGGTTTTTACTGTTAAATATACGAGAGTTATGTTGCTGACAATATATTAAATTCTCCCACACACGTCACGTGTTATAGTCATAACTGGCAAATAGAGCTAATACGAATGTTCACTGGAAATTACTCTTTCATCGAAAATGGAGCAGGTATGATGGTGATGCGTCTTATTTTCAGAACAGACACTAGTATCATCTCGGAAAGCTGTTATACTCCTTCCATGGAGTCCTGTTTAAACTTCTATGGTGCATATGAAGAGTGATTTTCATAATACACTAATGTATTTATACCTTAACTATTAGATATCAAAATCAGGAACCTGGATGTTGGAGATGCATATTCTGTGTATTTTAGATTGTAGTTTCGGGTGATATTGACATTAATAATTGTGGCATTGCATGTCCTATTTCTAAGCCATGAAAACCATGTGATCTGAACTCATATGTGACGCTTTTGGACGACTGCTTTTCAGCTATATTTCACATGAATTTCGTAAACATTTTATTGCATACACTCCAGCAGTACAAAATACGATGGGGAGGGGGTGGGTAAACGCTGAAAGAGAGGTATTGTGTTTCATGGACAGGTTTACCGCTGCTAAAATTTTGGCGGAGTATTTTTCGGGCTATATATTTGGTACAGGGATAGACTGCTGGTGTGAGATGTTAATACCCAAACCTGCACTTTGCTCTGCTCGTGTGCCGGCGTGTGTGGCCGAGCGGTTCTAGGCACTTCAGTCTCGAACCGCGGGACCGCTACGGTGGCACGTTCGAATCCTGCCTCGGGCATGGATGTGTGTGATGTCCTTAGGTTAGTTAGGTTTAAGTAGCTCTAAGTTCTAGGGGACTGATGACCACAGATGTTAAGTCCCATAGTGCTCAGAATCTTTTTTTCTGCTCATGTATTAGTTTTAATTCCCCTGTTTATAAATATCGATTAAACGAGTGCCACGCTGGACTAATTTCAGACTGCTGTATCGAATGATCATGTTGAATCATTTTGTTTGTATCAGCAAACAAAGCAACGTTTTCTGTAGTATTAAAGATACACTGAGCACTAATTGTATGGGCTGAATACAGTTACTAATTGTGAACATGCACCAGAACACCTGATGACGGTTTAATGGGTGGGACACAAGCAGATTGTGTATGCAAAATGTAAATCACTAAGATGGAAGTTACTTCTAGATAAGTTTTCAGCAGTCCTCTCTCCAGTGATTCGTCGCCTACACAATCATTCGTTGTTAGTGAACCTAGGATATCCCTCGACTGTGTTCATCGACTTTTTTCATCCTGTCTGACTAGTAAGCGTGTGGATACTCGGGTAGAATGAACTATCTGGCATATTTGGGTAGGCTTTTATTGTCCGTGGTGTAATGATTAAAATTCTTCTCGATGTCCTATCACATAGTTGTATAGAATACTTAAACTATAAAATCGACAGTTCGACCGTATTACACCGGATGACGCAGTAAAATAACCACAAGAAATTTAATCTCAAGGGTCTATTTGTTCCAGTATGTGTGGGCAGACGCAGTATGTGAGCTGCTGTTGTGGTACTGGGTGGCGAAATCATCACCGGGTGGTGCGGCTGCAGCGTGCAATATGAACACATTGTGTGGAGCATAGAAGACAGCCTCTGCATTGATAAAGGTGTTCCTGTCCTATCCCAGTAAGCTGCCATCTGGACAATGGGGAATCATTTGATCATGGAAACATGAGATATTAGGCTAGTGTGCTTAGAGTGCCATTGATATGTATCAGGAGTGTACTAAATGAACCCAAAACTCCTCCACTGCGTAACTGGTATGTAGCAAGAGTGTGTTTGTTCAAATTTTGTCCTGTATAATTATAAAAATATGTGACATATGCGTAAATTGTTTATAGTGAATTAGTTATTGGCACACATAATATTCTTCTTGAATTCTAGTTTGAAGTGATTATTTAGAATATTCAGAGGGACCTGTCTGGGTTTTAGCAAAAGTTTTAACAAATTACACCAACAGATTTACATAAACATAACTTAAGAGCACGCAGATGATTTTGAGTGATAGGGAATCCGGCGAGAGTGTATTTGTTTAGATACTGCCTTGTGGGAATTGTTAAACATGAGATATCTGTCTAATTTGTCAAATAGCAAACATAACATTTTTCTTGAAAGGTTATTAAAAGTTGGTACTTGGAATACTGGGAGAAAATTGGCTAAGTTTCGGCGTATTACACCAAAAATTACCACCTTACTGTAAATAGCAATGAATTATGGTAATAAGTGAAAGTCTTCTTTTTATTATGCCTGGGGATGGCGACTGATCTCTGGTGATGCTTCATCATATTGATCGACTGATGTACAGAGCATAAAGGTGTAGTCCATCATGTGATTGTCATATGTTAATAGGGGGAGGGGAATGACTACTGGTGGTAGTTCTAACTTCACTTAATTGCGCTGGAGGAGTATGGGGGAGGGGGTTTCTTGGTAATTGAGATTACACTAAAAGCATATGATTATAAATAGACATTGGAAATCTGGCAACCATGCAGGCTGTCATATCCCCAGTCAATAGGACTACACTACTTTAAATTTCCTGACAGTTTTAAGCCACGCAATTGGCCTAGAAAAGTAGAGTGAGTTTGTATGTATGAGGAGAGTTGACAACAATGCAGACAGGTGCCATATGCCTCAGGTAGAAGGGTTGATCCTAGTTTCTGTTTATTTGTTTCCCACAAGTTCTTTAAATTCCCAACAAATTTTTAATATCCTGCCAAATGATGAATTTCCCACCATTTTGTACATAGGGCAATTGATCTATATTAGAGGGGTGGAGAGGGTAAATCTGGCAACAGTACATGGTGTCATGAGGATGGGGAGGAGAGAAATCTGCAAACAATGTTGACTGAGATTATATGCCCACAGCCCCCACTACTGATGAGAACTTCTGAAGATCTGGGTGTTTCAACCTTGGAGTGCTGGGCAATGTTCTCGACAAAGAACTATTTTTACGTTAAGTAGATATTGGATCTTGTCGGAGAATTTTCATCAATAAACACTCTTCAATTTGCCCACGAAATGTATGTGTCAGAAAATACTGTAGAGAGACTTCTCCTGGCCAAATTTATTTTGAATACAGAACCGTTTCTGTTCTGAATTATTCTGAGCAGTACTGCAGGGTCGGACTTCGTACAGACTGTATTGTTTGTGCATAAGGTCTCTTTCAAGCCTGGTGGTGGTCGACAAATTTGCAGTGATAAAAACCCACACGTTTTTCCTGCCTCAGATTAATAGCAACGACCATCTATCCACTTTTACTGTGTAGATGCACAAGATCGAATAAAATGTCCTCATAAGTTACCTCCTAGTCTGAATGATGCACGTTACCCGATGTTCGATCGAGAAATGCTGTCAAATTGTGGCAGATTATATTCGTTGTTTTCCAGAATAGGACGTGGTTTCCACTTGACGGTGCATCAATTTCCATAAGACTCTGAACTAGAGATATGGAATCCTGTCACACGGCCAGCGCTCTCCGTATCTCCTGAGTTTGGTTTTTTCTTATGAGTTTATATGAAGACATTTGTGCATGGAGCTCCCAACAGAAACCGAACAGGAACTGTTTAGTACATCTTAGCTGCTAATCATATTGTACAACAGACTACAAGTGTATTTACACGAGTCCATGAAAATTATCTGTCCTCTTGTGATATACACATTAACACAAGTGGTTGTTACTTTCAGCAGCTGATATCAGCTTAAGCTTTTTGTACAATGTCTACGTTTTTAATGTAAAAAAACTAGCTAATATTCGTTTCCATACATTGATTTCTTATCTAAAAGCACTCGGATTGGGATATTCAACCCTCATTGTAATTTTGACTCTAAGGGTTTGAGATTCTCCAAATTATCAAAGACAGTGGTTAAGAGACAAGATTATCTTTCCACAAGCACTAGAATCAAAGTCCACTCCTGAAATCCACATTTTGTATTTCCATGTTTCAATAGATTATTATCAGAGTCTACATTAGCTCCTAGAAATGTTAAAGAGTCTAAAATCTGGTTCCAAAATCTCTGTTTTACGATTAGATAACCTATCTTAAGCCAAGTGTTAGCAATGGTTAAATTATTTCACCTTTCTTTCCTGCCCACAGACTTTTTTTTTCAACTCATTTTACTTTACTTTCTTTTATTTTCAAATTCTGGTCTCCTCGACAATTTAATTTTCGTCTTCCATAACGAGCTGAGTAGTTTCGTTTATCTCATGTTACAGTTTTTCAATCTCTTCATCATCTACAGAGTGTCTTGTGTTATTGTGATGCTTTGTGGATATCTTGACTGTAATGGCCCTTTCCAGTACCGTTCATAGTAGTTTGCAAGCATACCTGTTTTCTACATCATTATTAAACCTACCTATGAATTACCACTGTGTTATTTTGTGTTGTTAATTCTGTACTCAGGTTCCCAGTGTTCTGTTCTTCCTGTCACTGTACTTCATAAATTCACACTGTATCTAACTTCAGGCTTTCTATTTCTCTTTTCATTTTCGCTATCCCACCCAATCTGGTAAAGGTCCTACATACCATGCTCCAATTTTTTTCTGGTGATACAACTCCTGAATTGTTCCACACAGAGATCCGTACTATTTTACTTCTGGCATATTTTACTCAAGAGGATTAGATTATATTAAAACTTACAGCAGAATTCTTCTTGCTTTCAGCAGTTGGCCCCATCAATACAGCAAGGCCGTGTTTTATAATGTTAAATGCAATATTACTTGATCATCCAGATTGTTATCTCTTTAAATACTGAAAATTCTGCTGCCCTTTGCAGGAACCATGTATTAGTTTTGCCTCTTTACAGATATGTCTCCGATGTGGTTGTATCCACGGTACGACTGTGTATGTATTTTTATTAATGATAATAGCTAATTACTAATGAAAGCAGATGGAAGCTGTTTTTCTGTATGTAAAATGTTTCCTATTTCATTGAAAACCTGTACTGGAGAAGCCATAACTGTAAACGAATGGAGCGAGGGGTAATGTAATAGCATCTTAGAGTCATGAGGAAACATTGTTATTGTTCCTGACGGGTCATATTTGAAATTTATGTATGTGACATAATTCTTCAAATTAAAGTGATGGATAGTTCAGGTCTGTAAGTTGTAGTATGGAAGAGATGGAAGATTGAATACAGTGTGAGCCAAACCTTTTGGGGAAAACTGAAACAGGTGATAGTGAGTCAACAACCGATTATGTTGAGATAGGGAATCCATGATAATACATGTATGTATTATGTAGTAAACATTGTAGAACGTTCTCACGAAGTTAGACAAATTACGGGCAAAAGCTCTTTGCCAGATACAAACTCAGATCACCCTGGGGCGAATGAGATATAAAAGGATGAGTGAGAATGAGATTTCGCTTTAGACCAATGCAAATCAAGTGGAAGATAAATTTAGTTCTGTAAATTGCCTACAGACTCACAGCATGTCAGATTCATATCGATCACGCAGTAACATGGGGGATTAAAAAGCATAGCAATGATACATCACATACACAAAAACACAGAGGAATTTGTGTGAAAATACCATAATATTGTTCATAACAGGTTTGAACAATGTAAGAATGTACGTCCAGAAACTATTCTGTGTCACGAAAACTTCACTTGCTTTCTTGGAGATATTGCAACTGTGTGGCGAAAACGCGTAGAGAAGTCCCTCTGGAAACTCACAGTCTCTGCATCGAAATTCTGCAAGTTGGAAAGCCGTTAGTGCGAGGCCAATTATCAGCCGGTACCGGCTGCTTTGTTCAGTCTGTATGCTTTGCACCCACAACAGTAAACTGAAGACATCTCTTGAATGGAACTTCTCGTAAGAATACCGTGGCGGTTGGTTACTTGGTAGTGAATACAAATGTTTTTGCAGTGTTTAGACATTTCTAAAATTTTATTCTGGTGAAAAGGATCTTGTGTCCTCATTTTCTTGTAATAATCATGTGTTCGTAGATGACAACTTTTCATTTGTTCAATTATCGTTTAGTGTTGTTGAAGATATACTCAGAAATATCCTGTTTCTTCCTTATCATTTCGGTCTATTAAATTTATAAACGAAGGGTTTTGATGAACTTTCTCAAAGGACAAGTATTTAAGTAACTGAACGTCAGATTTGGGCGGTAGTTAATGATTGTAACACGCTAGTGATAACGATTTATAATCACATCTATGAAGTTCGACAGATATGGCATAAGAGATGAACCATTGGTTTTTAAGTGGGTGCGAATGTTTCTGTTCAAGACAAACACGAAGATCTGAAATTGAATCTTAGAAAACTCCTGTTTACCTTCTTTGTGCGGGAAGCCGTGCATGGTCCACAGGACTCAATTACAGGTCTCTCTGACCGCTTTATTCCTTAAATATAGGGTGCACGAAATGTGTTCACAAACATAAGCTCGACATAAGCGTAATAAAAGACAAAAATAAGACATTACTCTGCATCCTACACTCTCAAAGCAAAGCTCTGAACGATAGGTGAAAATATTCTCCTTTCAATCAGTGTAATAATTTATTCGTCATTATACATTAAATCTGTTGACTTCTTTTTTGTCGGGATTTAGTCACCTGTCTCGAGTAGCTCTTTAGGAGAACTTCACATCACCAGTTAAACGAGGCCAGGGGATATAGCCGACTTAATCTTCTTGATCGAATTACCTTGCATTTTTCATCGCATTGCAGTGATATTTGAAACTCTAAACCGTAACTGCCGGTTCGTATGCACATACAAACCAATGGTTCACTCTCTGTTCCATCCCTCATGAACTAGATAGATTTGATTGTAAATTTCCACTACTAGCATCCCTTTTGTGTGGTTCAGTGTCTTGTCGCTGGTTACCTCACTGACACTAAAATTAAGCTGTTTGATATACATTCGTCTAACAATACGTAATCCCTATTTGCATTTAGTATATAAACTATGGAAGACAGTACGTATTCACTGAGTCTTCTCTCACTGCTTCTTGGAAAAAATTTATTTTTCCCTTTCGAACCTAATTTAAGCTTTCGAGGCAGTCATTAAGCAACAGCTATTTTATGTTTACCGAGAATATTAAAATATTTCAGGTTAATTACAGTAGTGAATATACTGATCTTTCAACTATATAGTCACTAATGTTTATGAACATTTCGTTAATGGAATAGAAGGAATAATTTCAATTTGATTTTAGGTAGCTAGACTTTCTGCAAATCATTTTACTTGTCTAGTTAAGTAAACAAAAATTTTAGGAGCAGCGTAATGCATAAGTGCAATTCCAAAAATCATATTTAATGAAAAATAACGCGTAATTTCTTCATCCATAAATTTGGTTAGGAATATTAATACCTCTTTCAAGCAGCAGTAGATTGTACCCAATAAATTTCTTTGATTAATACACAAGGATTTAATGCAGTGATGGTGGTGGTGCTTAAGTCACAGATTCCTTACGATAAGCATGGTGGAGTACTGTTTACCATTCCTACACTACATTTCGCTTAAATCAAAACTTTGTTCCCAATTTATGAGTTGCCCTAGAACGCCAAGCCAGAACCATTAAGGGATGAAAATGGTAAAATAGATTAACTAAATGCATTGATTTTACCTAAGACTATAATGACTGGCGGTGCAGCAGTTACTAAAGCCATATATCATTATTTTCTATGAGAATGAAGAAGATTTTTCCTGTTTTAGTTCTTCATGTATCAATACACACCAAATCTAAGAAAATTTCCCGACACACCAATCCCATAGCATGAAATACATTTATCGTTGGTATTGTACCAACTGCTACGATTACTTACTGTTTCTGTTTTATATTAAGGAAGTGACAACACGCATAAAATCGCTTTTGAATGTTTTAATATTATTTGCAATTCCATCCACTCCTGTTTCCCTATTAATATACCGAATAATAGTCAAGTCATCTGCAGAAAGAATTAACGGCATTGAAAATTTGGGAGAAGACAGTTAAGCACACAGAAATGGCCTTGGGCGAAGAAATGGCCTTGGACCAACGATAAAACCATATGAAAACCTATTAATTATTTCCTTCCCACGAGAAAGCTTCCTTCTACATCTTGTGTTTGCATTAATTTCCACAACGTGTTGCATCATTTCGCAATTTATGAAACAAATTAGTTATTGTCAACAACGTTTAATACACAGAATATTATAATTTCATCGTAATTTTCTGATTTATACAACTAGTGCTTTACTCAGAGATCACAGAAAATGTGAAAAGGTACCCTTTTGTACTTGCATCAAAATATTACATGATCAGTGAACTTGTAAACAACTTTGTTTCTTGATCAAAAACTGAAAATTCTAAGGCCGTGTCCTATGGAATATTGACTCCTCACAAAATGATTATTGCGTTTTTTTACAACTGGTAGTTTCAAAAATTACTAATCTTCGAGGATCAAAAAAAAATATGGTATGTTGTAGTTTTCAGCACCATAGCATCATCATCTTAAATTATTGCAGCAGATCCTAACGCTGACATATATTGAGTGTCTGCTGTCCGTTGTTATAAGTAGTTGGTGAAATGTGGTCGTTAGAAATGTGTGGTAGAATACCAGTGCAGAAGAAATGGCCTACACCAATAGAGAAGCGAGCAGCAGTGATCTTACCAGCCCGTAACAGTAAATAGTAACCCAGTGGAAACATTTTATGCAAGCATGTCAAAGTATTATTTTTACTTTC
This sequence comes from Schistocerca piceifrons, assembly GCF_021461385.2. Lineage (NCBI taxonomy): Eukaryota > Metazoa > Arthropoda > Insecta > Orthoptera > Acrididae > Schistocerca > Schistocerca piceifrons. The sequence goes on along the minus strand of NC_060149.1, from coordinate 342,237,914 downwards.
AACTTTGAATGATGACTGACCATTAAATTAGGAAACGATAGTGGGATGCGATTAGCCAACAACTGAAGAGGCTCAGTTTTGCTTGACTTACTTAACTTCAGGGTCCAAAGTGGTGGTGGCACTCAGGTTTTTTGTTTGTATTTTTTTTGTTTCTAATCGTTGTTCTTTGGGATCTAGGATTGCTGGCACTCTCAACTGACACAGAAATTTGATGCAAACGTAAAAAGCAAATAAAGCTTCCGCACAACAAATTAAAAAGAAAAAAGTTCTTGAATATTACCTGAAGGAAAATAAAGTTGTCCGAAAACAGTTTAAGTACAAAAAAAATAGCAAGATTTAATTTAAGAAAATGGAACTTCACAAAAGTTTGGAAAAGAAATATGTGCATGCAAAGATATTGTTAGTTTGGTGTTAGTTATTTGAAAGAAAGGAACAAAGTTCAAAGATAAGTTATTAGTAATGTGCGTGGCCTGAAGATATTGTCTGGGTATAAATTGTTGACTTAAGGATTAATAAAAAGGAAATACATTATAAATACATGTTCTAGAGCCCAACGAAATATTTCACAGTAAATATTCTGGAAAAGGATAGGATAGAAAGGAAGACAATTTTTTATTGAAAGAAAACGTAGATAATAGGGCGTTGACTGATGTTATATCGCTGACTCAGTGTCGAATTAGCTCTTTTGTTTTAGTAAACAACATTAATGCACAAACTGCAGTAAAGCTACTCTAATTACGAACTGCAAAATATTGTGAGTAAAACAAAATTCCTTAAGACATACGTCTGCGGCCAATACAATTAACTTTGTTTGGATAAAGACGGCAGTTGAAAAAATCAATCATTACGTAATTGAGTTTTTCACAATAGTTGACGATGTAATTGCCGTCGAACTGCGCAGCATAACGCGCTGTATTATTACTAGTTGCTACTTAACATTAGCTGGAAAAATCATTATAAACTGACTGTTATTACAAATTATTTAAATTGGGCTACTTTCAGATCAAGTAAATGGGTTATACATAAATAAGCATCTGAGGGCGACAGTGGTAACTAACTAGTAGCAAATATATCGTCCAGTCTCTCATTAAAAATATACAGGTTGCTTACCAGTACGTAGTAACTTGGAGAATATTAAAGCTGAAGCGTAACGGTAGCGTAGTTTTAAGTGAAACACGTAACATAAGGGACATATATATCCTATTAAAAGATAGTTTTTAGGCTTCAGATACATGAATCAGTTGTTATTTATAAGTCCAGCAACATATTCGCAGCTGCTTTGTGATACCTGTTGCTAATGATTGAGATGCAGTCTTGTGTGCAGTTACTTTTGCGGATTAAATATAAGTAAAATTTAATTCTGTGTTGGAACTAGGCCACATTGGTTTTAGAAGCAGAGCACAAATAGTTATTTAATCATACAAGTATCCACATATTAAACATTATATCACAATTTAGTTTATGTGGTATTGGTGTCCTCTAAGATTAACTATCTACCAGTACTTGACGTAACTGATGATCGCTGTTAGGATATTGTACCATGTACTCAGTGCATGAAGTTGTGTCAACAGTCCAGGATACGTTTTAGGCAAAATGCGTGGGAATTATTCTTACACAGTACAACCAGCCCCCTCTCCCCCCCCCTCCCCTAGGAAACTTATCTTATAAAGACATTAATAAGAAATCATTTCATTACTGTGGACAAATGACCTTAGCTAGTGATAGATTAAATATTTCAGTTAAGAAATTTCTTATTTTGTTGGTAATGTCATCACCATGTGTTGAGAAAACTTTATCCATCTCCTAATTTCAGTAAGGTCACTCAGAAGGAGATGTTGGTGATTAAATACACTTTTATCAGTAAATATCACTACTGCTTCTTCTAAGCTATCTGACCACAATTCGTCATCCTTTTTTACAAAAAGTTATTTATATGATGCCTTGAAATTCTAATTTATGAGCCTGTAATTTAGTTAAATTATGATGATTTGTTCTCTGTCTGGCTCCGCATCAAGTTTTCCCATACCTCATATACATATAAAATTAATTTTGACGTCAGTAATACTAATCTGTTACATATTACTCAATCTTCTCTAAGGATTTTTTTGTCTGCCTGAGTAACCTTTTTATTCTATCTTTGTTACAGATTTTTATCGATTCTAAATACTAAGTGTAATTCCTTTTCCTTTTATAACAGAGCTTTATACGTTCTAAATTCCTTTCCCATTTACAAGATCTTTTCGTTTCTTGCAAGCAGTTGACAGTTGACCAAAACCAGTTTCTTTAATTTCATGTTATAATCACTTTGTCATTAACAGAATGTTAAACCGTATTTATAACTTTTCTTTTGTGGTTACACAAGTAAGGTCCAGTTCTTATTAGAAATGTAGTTTCACTTCAATATTTGCATCGGTACACCAAGTACCGGAAGGATGGTCATGTTTAGTTTTCAGTCCACTTCAGTATAATTAGGCATTTGACACTATATCTCGCTGAAATAGCTTGGACACGAATCCACTAGTTCAGGGTTTCTACGCTACTTACCCTCGTAAAATGGCAATCCCCTACGTGATGGTCCTACAGTTTATTACATGTTGGCTTTGCTTGTGCCGAAAACTAAGAAATGCATGTATGAGGGAAAAGAGTAAAAACAACATAACGAATGTCATTTATACATTTTCACACCAGGTGCTACAATTTTTTAATGTGATTTTTTTTTGTGATCTGTCGCCAGCCGAGCGGTTCTAGACGCTTCAGTCCTGAACCGCGCTGCTGCTACGGTCGCAAGTTCGAATCCTGCCTTGGGCATGGATGTGGATATGTATGCTGTTCTTAGGTTAGTTAGGTTTAAGTAATTCTAAGTCTAGGGGACAGATGACCTAAGATGTTAAGTCCCATAGTGCTCAGAGCCATTTGAAGCATTTTGTTCCCAAAAAATTTCTTTCTCCTCTTGCAAAAAATAAAAAACTTAGAGACGACTGTGCAAAACTTTTTGAACACCCTTTGTACATTTCTGCAAGTACTCACAATGATTTGTTCTTTCGTTCTATATTCTCCGTTTGGCTTCCATTCGGTCCTCAGTTGAAGGGTACAAAGGGCAGCGTGTTTTGAGCATCAGAGTGCTGAAGCAACAAAATGTAAAATACAGAAATCTGAATGCCGATCTACGTGGTGTCAGATGTGGATAACTGCAGGAAGGCCGGCAGTGAAAGAGGCGTTCGTTGGAGCAGGTCAAAGATGGGCGTCGCTAATTAATAGCCGCAGTGAGGGCCTGTAGCAAGACGCCTGTAGCCTCCCCAGCTCACCGTCTTCTCCAGCACCTTACCCCGGATGCCAAACACAAGGCCTCTGCAGCATTTAGCAAGAATGTGAAGAATAAGTTCTGTGAGGTTACCGGCAGCAAAGAACAGAATTGTGATTTCCTTATCTACACCTACTTATGGTGGCAACCAACTGTATTAGTCGGACCAAATAGATGAGTTCAGAGATTGAAAGAGTGACGTATGAACGATAGTGCTCTGTAGTTTCCCTCCTCGACGATCAAAAAATAAATCGCACACAATTCAGGAAACTAGGCAGCGCATTGCGTAATAGTTATTATTCATTGTTGAAACACAACTTTTTTCTGCCGAGACTATTTTTGTACAGAACAGTGTTCATTTATATCAATTTTGGCCAGTATTGCTTGTCCACGAACACATGTCATATGTTACCCAAACAACAAAGAAGGCATCTAGTCATACAACACATCACACAGTCGGTAAACGTCACATCTGCAAAATCGAGCATACTACATGTCTTCTATATGCTGCGCAGGCTGAGCACAAAAGAATTTTTCACGTTCTAAAATTCGTACAAAAGAAACGGAGCAGCTAATTCGTTTCAAAGCTTAGCCTGTTAATAGTTAGTTTAATAGTTAGTTAGCTAGTTTCATGCACCATGGATGTTTTGCACGATAAATCATAATGATATGGAACGAGTTATTATACATTCAGATCATAAATAAATTTTACAAATACGGCTAAATACTGAACATTTATAATTTCTTTAACGTTTGTTATTAAGTATGCACCTACCACCTTTTACACGTTACAATAACACAAATGCATCTACTTAGTAGAAGCAGTTATCAAGGAGAAACTTGTTCGGTTTTTTCAAATTTTATTTTGCTGCCTGTCAGACATTATACATCACTGGGTAAGTCATCGGAAGTGTTAGCTGCAGTCATGTGCATCCCTTTCTAAGCTAAAGACAAACTTAATGTGGAGTAATAAATATCATTTTTCCTTCTGGTATTGTAATTATGTACCTTATTGTTTCATTTGAACAGAACGCACTATTTACAACAAACTTGATAAGGGAAGAAATATATTTTGAAACAGTATTCAGAATCCCCCATTCTTTAAACTGATGTCTATAAAACGATCGTGAATGAGAGACACATAATATTCTTACAGTGCGTTTTCGAGCAATGAAAACTTTCTTTCTTAAAGATCAATAATTCCAAAACATTATTCATTATGACACTGAATGAAAATATGCAAAATATGTTAACTTACTGATTTGTCTGTCCCCAAGATTTGCAATGTTTCTAAGGGCAGAAGTGACTGAACTATATTGTTTTAGGAATTCGAAAAGGTGTTTTTTCCTGTGTAAATTCTCATCAATGTGGATACCTAAGAATTTTGAAGTTTCCACAATATTTATTATTTCTTCACCAAATATTAGACTTACCATTGGTGTAGTACACTTTGGTGTGCTGAACTGAAAATATTGTGTCTTTTTTAAATTGTAGTCGAGACCATTCGCAGGAAACTAGTCAATGATACTTTTAAGAACTTTGTTTACCGCTTTTTCTGTCGCTGCATATACACTATCGTTGATTACAGTACCAGTGTAATGTGCAAAAAGAACTAAATCTGCTTGCTGAATATTAGACTGAAGATTATTTACAAATATGAGGAACAACAGCGGACCTGAGACTGAGCATTGGAGAAACCAGTGCGTGATTTCTCCCCAGTCAGATTATGTTCCCGGAGTACACTGGCTGAATTACTGAATAAATTTCCTGCATTCATAGAGTATATTTGTAAGTTATTTTTTACGTACTGGCACAGTTCCTTTGTTGTAATCTGTCGCTAGCAGAGAGTGCTAGTGTCGGATAGAGCAACAACACCACAACAGAAAAGATGGTGTGTTGTTTTAGCATTATGGGTGTCAGTAACTGCTGTTCAATAAGCATGTTGCGGACATTTTCACCAGAAGCCTAGTACAAACAGTTTGAGGAGAGGGGCTGCATTTGCAGAGGCAAAAGTCCTAGTCGGCCCCCTATGTCGGAGCAACATGTTTATCGCGCTCTAACAGACCACGGAAACTAACAGGCCGAACAAGTCGTCAGCGTCAGATCCCAAATTTCAGTTGGTCCATGCATTCTCTCGAGTAGATTATCTCACGATCTGACTTCTGCACCGAGATGTTGACAAGGATGGATTACGGCAAAGACAGGTCAAGGAGGCTAATTTTTAGTGAAGAAGCATAGTTTTACACTAAGCTAAAATTAACTGGCAAAATGTTCGTTTTAAGGTAAAGGAAAAATCCCATTTCTCACTCGAACAGGAACGATAATCGCCTAAGGTCGACGTGTTCTGGCAATGTCGGAGAAGATTTACGATCCCTTCTTTTGCGTGGAGAAATCAGTCACAGACATTTGCTGTCACTATTCATTCTTTGTGGCTTCTGTCTCAACTGCAAGAAGCCCAAAGAAATTCATCCTGCAACAAGAGGGTGCATTTTCTCATTTTCACTTGGTCTTGCAACAAGATGGTGCACCTTCTCATTTCCACTCGGCTGTACGGGTAAACATTAACATACATCTTCCAGGAAAATGTGGTTTAAATAAATACTGTCCTATGCTGTTTCCATGAAAATAATGTTCCTCAAGAAATTTTAAATGTCTGCGGAATCAAACATGGAAAAAAAACTTTTTATTCACTGTCTGTATTGGTGTAGGATACTCAGAGACGTGTTGATGGAATGATGTAAAGTTCATCTAATATGTATTAATTTCTGTTGTTTATAGATTTCACACATTTTAAATTCATCTGCTTCCGTAAGGCTGCTTAGGGCTTTAGTGGAAAGAAATGCATAATGTTAAGAACATCTACTATTTAGTAAGAAGGAAGAGAACCATTTCTAAGCGATTATCGAAACTGATCACCAACGTCCTTAGTTAAAATTCCAGTGCTCATGTAGTGATCGTATGTCAAATAGTTGATGATGGTCCATCTGCTGGATGATGTGGGTACTTCGGCAGTCCTGCTGGGGCAAATCTAGAGGAACAGATTACGTGTCAGCACCTTCTTTTCACTCCATATCCATCCATTATACGAGGGTATTTCGGAAAGTAAAGATAAACCGTACGCCAGAGGAATAGAAGAGTTTTGGCGAGCAAGTTAGCAACACTGGTGTTAACCTCGAACCGTTAGCTTTCTCCTCGCTGTCGTCCGGCAGTTGAACTTTGCTTCTGGTTGGAGTAGGTCGTGTTTAAAATGACTGCGCCGATTCAGAATCCCGCCAAATGCGAAGTGCACTCTGTCATACGTTTTCTTCATGCAAAAGGTCAGCGACCAGCGGATATTCACAAAGAAATTGTTTCTGTTTATGGGAACATTATGAATCGACAAAAGTAACGAAATGGTGTCGTCATTTCTCTGAAGGTAGGACCGATGTTCATGACGAATATAGAACAGGTCGGCCATCTGTGATCTTTGATGCCCTTCTTCGGAGAACGGAGGACGCAATTCGTGCGAATAGACGTCTCACATTGAAAGAATCGCATCAGATTATACCGGACGTGTCAATGACAACTCTTTATGACGTTGTGACTGTCAAGTTAGGGTAGAGGAAATTGTGTGCTTGCTGGGTTCCAAAACTGTTAACGGAAGAACACAAAAAGATAAGGATGGGCTTTGCACTCGGCTTCCTCACACGCTATGTTGAAGCAGGTGATGAGTTCCTTGATCACATTGTGACAGATGATGAGACGTGGGTTTATCACCATACACCTGAATCCAAGCAACAATCAATGCAATGGCGCCATTCCAATTCACAAAAAGCCAAGAAATGCAAAACGTCGATTTCAGCGAAGAAAATCATGGCTTCTGTGTTTTGGGACAGACAAGGCATTCTTCTGTTGGAATTTATGCCTCCTGGAACGAAAATTAATGCTGCTACATATTGCCAGACTTTGAAACGTCTTCGAAGGGCAATTCAAAACAAACGCAGGGGAATGCAGACAAATGGAGTCCGCTGGCTTCATGACAACGCTCGGCCTCACACAGCGCTCGTAACCAAAGCACTACTCAAACAATTCAAATGGAATGTATTGGGCCATCCGCCATACAGCCCGGACCTTGCGCCCACCGACATCCATGTCTTCCGTTACCTGAAGTCACATCTTGGTGGAAAATCATTCCACGACGATGAAGAGATCAAAGATGAAGTTGAAATGTGGTTCCGACAACAGGCGGCAACCTTCTATGTATGTGGGATACTTCCAGCTGTAGGAAGACAAAGACAAGCCACCTCCATGAGGCTCCTGACCAGGAGCAGTTATGGAGAAATTCTAGAGTTCCCGTCAGATACACTAAAGAGTACAATTCTGTCAGAATTCGGCATCTGAATCGTTCGACACTGTCGACGATAAAGATACCGACCACATTACTCCTAGAAAAGAGTGGAATTACCGACTTAACAAATGTTTGGATAATGGAGGTAACTATGTCGAAAAATAACAAATAATCCAGTTAGTAAGATGTAACTGACATTTCCTAAATAAATGTTCTTTTTGTGGACTGCGAGCCTTTGTATCTTTACTTTTCGAAATGCCCTCGTACAATCAAAAAATTTCACTTCAGGAACTTCCCATACATTTTACATACATACCGATCATATCTTAACCCGTTGTAGGAAGACAAAGACAAGCCACCTCCATGAGGCACCTGACCAGGAGCAGTTATGGGGAAATTCTAGAGTTCCCGTCAGATACACTAAAGAGTACAATTCTGTCAGAATTGGGCATCTGAATCGTTCGACACTGTCGACGATAAAGATACCGACCACATTACTCCTAGAAAAGAGTCGAATTACCCTAACTATTATCTCCACCTTAGAAGGAAGGAAGCAACATTAAAGTTTAACGTCCCGTCAACGACGAGGTCATTAGAGATATAGCCCAAGGATGGGGATGTAAGGAAATGACGTCAAACTAAAATCTGAATGGCCAGACGACGACATGAACCGGGTCTTCCCCAGTCCGAGTCTTACCGCTGAGTCACATAGCTTGGACCCATAGTCGAGAGTGAAACGTTGGGAAGGGGGGGGGGGGAGGGGGGAGTTTAGAACATATTTTCCTAAAAAAAGCGGTATTACGTAAGCGATTCCATCTACATAAGATATATTGACGCAAACATGGAGGTGCAAATCCATTATAACCACTGCCACAGTGCGATTTAATGTCATCTGGGCACTGGTGTTCTAAGAAAAATATATAAGCGGAGCAGAGACGAACGGGGAAGTATTCTAGCAACCACACAGACAGTAAATGGGGAAATTCATTGACATAAGCGGCTCTGACATAGGCTAGATTGTTATGACTCGGTGCCTCGGGAATAACCAAGATAGTCGGCTATTTTGGTCCTACCGTCGTGAGTATCTGTAGAAAATTGTTGAAGGACGGTGAAACTACGAGTAAGCGACAAGGTGTTGGAAGTCCACGATTCATAACAGAACGTGGTGGTCAGATGTTTTCCGCTCTCTAAAGTGTAGGAATCGGCGATCTGTGGCAGATCTGACGGCAAAGTACAATGTTGGTGCAGGCACACAGTTGGATGTACACTGTTGAACATGGTTCCCTCCAGCAGACGACACCCAATGACATCGTCCACTACGATTGCAGTGGGCACGGGATCATGAGATTGCACCTTTTAGTCATTGGAAACAAGCCGCATGACCGCATTAATCATGTTTATCGTTGCACCATATTGATTGTCGTGACCCGATACACCGTCGTCACATCTTATAGCAACATGTACCGCGCCTCGGATGCAGGCTGGTGCGGACAGCGTTATGCAATGGGGGCAGTCACACAGTCTTCCATGGGACCAGTCGTAGTACTCAAATTCACCATGTCAGCCGTAGACGACGTAAACATTGTTGCTGACCACTTCATGTTTTGTGTACACCGACGGTGATGGCATCTTCCATTAGAACAGGGACGGCCACGGCGTGCCAAATTGCACGCGTGTAAAGATGTGCTGCACGCGTGTCGTCCAGGGCTCGGTCCGCCTCGCCACTACTCGGCTTTCCTTGGTCTTTCACGGCATAGGATGCATTAGTTGATTCGTAGTGGCAGGCATGTTTATTCCTCGCTATTTGTTAGCGATTCGTAGGAAGTTTATAAATACTGTACAGTGGTTGTTGCAATGGAACACACGCTCACAAAGAGGCGGGGTAGTGACACAACGTCACGAGCCTTCAGAGCTGAATGGGAATTGCAATATTTTTTCGAAGAGAAGGATGAAAATTCTCAATGTCTATTATGCAGTCGCATACTCGCCGGGCACCGCAAATTTGCAATAGAACGGCATTATAACACCACACACAAAGGACTTAATGATTTAGTTGGGTTGATAGATCGAACAAGTTGGCGGAATTAAGAAGACATAGTGTTATGCAGCGAGACGGACCGAACGCGAGTATCACTTACAAATCTTTGTGTTTCTGATGTTTGTATTCGTACATATTTATCGTTAGAATTCGAATTTAGAGTTCACTCAATTTTTGTTTCCTTTTTTTAGCCTGCAACCAAACGTAGCGACCTGTCCATAAGAGCAAGCTACAAAATAGCGCTCAAAATTTCAAGAGCGAATAAGTCTTACAGTGATAGTGATTTCATCAGGAGTGTATTGTTGAGGCGGCGGAACTCTTGGCGCCACTGGAAGTAAAGAAGTTTAGTGAAATTAGTCTTTCCAGACAGACAATAGCTCGCCGCATAGCTGGTATGGCAGCGGATGTCTACAGGCAGTTAATTGATAGTGCCTGCAAGTTTATTGCATTCTCTATTGCTTTGAACGAGTCGACCGACATTTCGGACACAGCACAACTAGCGATTTATGTTGGTGGAGTCGACACAAATTTCCACGTGACGGAAGAACTGCTAGATTTAGTACCAATGAAACACACAACGAGGGGTACCGACTTGCTAAAAGCAGTTGAAGCCGTTGGCCTGAATTGGAAAATGTTACTTTCAGTCACCACGGATGGAGCGCCAGCAATTCGAGGTGCTCAAAATGAGCTTGTAGCATTGTTGCGTAAAAAACTAGGACGATAGACAGAAGATTTGTACGGAATTCATTGTTTTGTACTTGGCGTTCCCTGCATTAGAATAACTGTCCCTCTCGCAAAGTAAGAATCGTGCTACAGTGGTTTGAGAAGCACGATAGAGAATTCTCGTTGATTTCTTGGCTAACAGATTCGCCTGATCTCAACCCGATGGAACAGATCTGGGACGCGGCACAAAATACCGCCCTTAAATTTATGGAAATTCCGTGGCATCTGGTGCCACATATCATCAGAAACTTACCAAGGACTCGTCGAATCCATGTCACGCAGAACAGCTACTGTATTGCGTTCCAAAGGTTGTCCAATGCACAATTAAGCAATGTTCATAATATTTTGGCTCAGCAGTGAAGTTTTCAGCGATGAAATATAGATGTAATCAGTATGATGGTTGCAGGAAAGTTGAAACGGTTACCCTTTATTAAGACTCCGGACCCTTAATTACTGCATCATCTGCTTACATCTCTTCCAAATGTCAACCGTCGTTTTATTGAATGCTGCAGATCTCTTTGTTGTCAGTTTGGGAGACAAATGAAGATGAACTCTTTGGCTACCTTAGTTCGTTGTTTGTTAATCATAATCTTAGTATCTACAGACTCTATGGAGTCTAGAATTTTCGTTTAGCCGATATTCGAGTACACCCTAAACGCAACATTTCTGCTTCCCGGTCCGCCGTACAGTTTCAACTTTTCACAGACATTCACTCAGCAAATATAGTAATGGTGTATAAAGATTTGTATTCTAAACACTTGGCCAACAGGCGCAGCTGACAGGTATGTAGAACTGACAGTGACTGTTGAACGTCACTGATTTGAGCATCTAAAGGAAATGAAACGCCTATAGATGTCCTTATGATCTTATTTATTGTGGAGCTACCACTTTCGGCTCTTCAATACGCCATCTTCACGCCTTAGTTGATGCTGAAGGGGTTATCACGATCCATACAGACGATGCACCAGTGGCCAACATAAATGGTTTACGCAGACTATCTGTACTTGTGATGTCGTCTCTCCAACCATCAACTCTCAACTGACTGGAGAAACATTCAAAACAGAACATTCAAAGATATCAATATGAATATATACATATATGTGTATTCATATACATATCTTTGGATGTTCTATTTTGAATGCCTCTCCAGTCATTTGACATTGATGACTGGAGAGACGACATCACAGTTACAGGTAGTCTATGTAAACCAGTTACGTTGGCCACTAATGCATAGTATATATGGATCGTGATAACCCCTTCAGCATCAACTAAAGCCTGAAGATGGTGCAGTGAAAAGACGAAACTAGTAGCTACACAATAAATAGGATCATAAGGACGGCTGTAAACGTGTCAGTATCTTACAATAGTGAACGGCCGTGGTCCTCCAAAGCTCCAGTCAAAAGGATGGACATACAAAGACTTGAGCATTCGTCTAGTTTACTTGCAAAGTTAACAGCTGGGAGCTATAAGCATTCCTCACTAGCATGAATACATCTATTACCATAGCAATGTAATTCGACACAGCACCATATGAAAGTTACACGAGTTTGTGATTTATTGTGTCCCTTTATGTGAGTCAATAATTCACTGGGCCATAAATGTTCAAACGTATGTGAACTCCTAAGGTACCAGACTGCTGAGGTCATCGGTCCCTAGACTTATACACCAATTAAACTAACTTAAAACACACACCCATGCCCGAGGTAGGACTCGAACCTCCTGCGGGAGGGGAAGCGCAATCCGTTACATGGCGCCTCAAACCACGCATGCACTCCGCGAGGTAGCCTTAAATCGTCAACTATGAAACTGAAAATTGTAGCTTACATTTACTCAAGACACGTATCATTCATAAAGGTGTTAGTCGACCACAATATTATTGGACCGGGGAGTGAGGGCGATTCGGTTAGCTTATCGTGAGTTTTTATCGTCTTATTTCACGTGGACACACGGAGCACTCGGCAGTATACAGAGTGTTACAAAAAGGTACGGCCAAACTTTCAGGAAACATTCCTCACACACAAAGAAAGAAAATATGTTATGTGGACATGTGTCCGGAAACGCTTACTTTCCATGTTAGAGCTCATTTTATTACTTCTCTTCAAATCACATTAATCATGGAATGGAAACACACAGCAACACAATGCACCAGCGTGACTTCAAACACTTTGTTACAGGAAATGTTCAAAATGTCCTCCGTTAGCGAGGATGCATGCATCCACCCTCCGTCGCATGGAATCCCTGATGCGCTGATGCAGCCCTGGAGAATGGCGTATTGTATCACAGCCGTCCACAATACGAGCACGAAGAGTCTCTACATTTAGTACCGGGGTTGCGTAGACAAGAGCTTTCAAATGCCCCCATAAATGAAAGCAAGAGGGTTGATGTCAGGAGAGCTTGGAGGCCATGGAATTGGTCCGCCTCTACCAATCCATCGGTCACCGAATCTGTTGTTGAGAAGCGTACAAATACTTCTACTGAAATGTGCAGGAGCTCCATCGTGCATGAACCACATGTTGTGTCGTACTTGTAAAGGCACATGTTCTAGCAGCACAGGTAGAGTATCCCGTATGAAATCATGATAACGTGCTCCATTCTCGTCAGCCCACACATGTTGATTGTGCAAAAATTTACGATTTCATCACGTTGGAATGACGAAACTAAAATGAGCTCTAACATGGAAATTAAGCGTTTCCGGACACATTTCCACATAACATCTTTTCTTTATTTGTGTGTGAGGAATGTTTCCTGAAAGTTTGGCCGTACCTTTTTGTAACACCCTGTATGCACAACTGTCTTGAAATCATTCAAAGTGCGATGCGCTTTCCTTAGTCAGCACTGTGCTTGTTTACTGTAACGTCACAGCGTGTTACCAATAACGCCCACTGGAGGCCAAGTGCAGTAACATCGTGGTCGGGTAATACTAACAGCGGCCTGAAATTATACTACAGTTTTAAATACGTGAATCTGTTTTTTTTTTAATTTAATACAGGGTGAAAATTATTTAAACCGACAGATTCTGTGAGGTTGCACAGGACACCAAAACAAACATCTTTTTCCTGTTGTCATAATTAACGGTGAGCATTTTCTAATCCTGTTGAGGGCGTAATCGCTCTCAGGACTCGCGCAGTTGCGCATAACATCGGGACGAACCAGACGAATGTAATAATTGTCCATCATGAGCAATTGTTAATCCATTCGACTTAGAGCTCGGGCACAACCTAAAATCAGATGATTATCCACTCAGAGCACAGTTTTCGCAGTGGTACATAGAATAGTGTTAAATGCGTCCTATATTTCCATCCTCTGTGCTGATTACAAGATGAAGCAACCTTCGGGCGTGATGGGGACTCAAAAAACCACAGTTCGCGTGTTTTCAGTGAGGTTAATCCACATGCCACATTTACTCCCTCTAATCAGTTGACGTTCTTCGTAAATGTGGCAGCAGATGTTGTTGATGACTGTTGAACTGGACCATATCTACGACCCATGCCATTAAAGGACAGCCTTTATTAGCATTTGCTCGCCAAAGTATTTACAGAGTTTCTGGACGACGCTGTAACACCGAAAATGCAGATAAAATACCTTTTTGCGCCTTCCATAATTTTTCGCCTTTTAAAATCCGTAGCTATCTTGACTGTACATCTAATTCTAGATCTGTAAGCATTATTACAGAAACTATATTTAATATGTAATGGATGTAATAGTTTATTTATTTGTGAATGTATATAATTGATTGTAATTATAACGTAAATATTGTAAATTGCTGCGTAACAGCCAAGGGAACTTTATTTAAATGTATCGATAGTAACGACGAAATGGCAGTAACTGAGTCGCTGTTTGCCTTTGCGTATGAAGAGTCTCTGTCGCGCTGCGTGCAGAGAGGAAGCAGAGCGGCTTGAATCATGAAAGAGTTCAGGATGTGTTTTATTGGGTGATCCGGCAGACGCGGTGTGCACCTATGGTCGCACCAGTGTAGGTGTACCTACTACCGCGAGTATTAAGAGCACGGTCGGAATGGACAGGCGGAAGAAGCTACAATTCTGACTACTACCTGTCTCATAACTATTCGCGGCTCTGGAAACGATTCTTGATTCGCAAACAGCAGCAGTTCAGCATTGTCGTCGGCTACATTCTCCATCGTCCGCGCAGCTACAACATCGTAAGACTGTTAACAGAGTATTACTGATTGTACAGACATTACCCAGTGGCATTTTCTTATATACGTTAGTAATTTTCTTGTATGATAACCTGGAATAGTTACAACTTATAGGGCAACTGTGTTGTCCTTGTCCTCAGAGATTATTACCAAGCAGCCTTTCCATGCAATCACCGAGCGTCGTAAAAATATGAACTTGATTAATTATTTACTGTCAGTTTTGGTTGTTTGCTGATCAGTTTCAGTCTAAATTTTGCAGTCTCAGTAACTGTTCATTATTGTCATCCAGAACAGTGGCCTTCAGAAATTTCAATTTCGAGTATTAAATTCAATCAGTTAAATTAACGAGTAATTTCAATGGCAAAACTAATAACTAACGATACAGCACAAATTAAGAGTGCGCAGTTTTATTTATTTATTACATATTTAGCTTAGCGAAATACCTCTGCTGGTTTGGTAAGTACCTTATTGCTCATGTGTCAGAAGTAAATTCAGTTGCTCATTTGCTTGAAGTAAATGCAGTTCAATCTTCCAGAATTTAAAAGTAATTCAATTTTTCTTTTCCAAATTTTGCATTACGTTAATCTGAAATTACTGAAAGTCACTTATACGTATCAGTGTTTCAGTTATAGCCAGTCATTTACTTAGCCAGTAACTTCATTTCACTTTGCTTCCAAAATTTAGTATTTCAAATTAAATAACCGCAAACTGAGTGTTTCCTGATTCATTTATTTTCTCGTGTTGTGGAAAAGCGTGAAAACCTTGTATTGCCACACCATTGATTATCTGCTTGATTTTCTTTGCCTTTGCCTTTCATAAGATTCTGCAGACCGTTTAATTATCCCTTTTTGTTAATCAGTATTTTTTGTATTATTAGTATTTGTTGTATTAAAAATATTACGTGGTTCCCTTTCCCCCCTGTGTGGTTTGTGAGAAATTGCGCTTTATTTCACCCATTTCAGAATTATCAGTATTTAGATTAGGTTTAGAATAGATTCTTCCTTCAGAAGGGTCTGTTGTGCACTTTCCTCCTACTAACCGGCATTACTTTCTTTCGGTAACTATAGCCTCGCTCACTGTAAAATTTCATTTAGCATACGCGATCACGGTCAATTATATTCCAATCTAGTAGGCCGGTTAGGAAGGGGGAGATGCAACGTGCCACTCACTACAGGACAGAACGGTATGACGGGGCACCGGCATATGTTAGTCGTCCAGTACGTCGATTCTTGAACCGACAGTTCCCAGAATAGTGTGTTGTCAGTGTTTATACTGTACTACGGACTATCCGATTCCCTGGTTTGACACGTCTGGTGTTTTCCGTGAGATGAGAAATGTGCAGTCTTGTTTACAAAACTCCTGTTGAAGCAAAAAAGGATCTGGTTGCCCGAATAGCAGCTGCAGCAGTAGGAATTAAGGACACACCTTCACTCTTTGACCGTGTTATACGGAACATAACTCACGTGTGTAATCGCTGTTTAGAAGTCAATGGAGGCATATTTGAACGTCTGTAGTACGTAATTGTGTTGTGATAATGTTGTTGTCTATTGGTGATAAAGAATTAAGATTTGTTTGTGTTACTTTTGTCCTCACAGGAAAAGCTCATTAGAAAAATTGTTTTCAGTGTCCCATGCAACGTTCCAGAATTTGTCACTTCACTTAAATTTCATTCAGAGATAACTCCCTCTAAGAGTTTCAAAAATCTTCTAAGAAAAATATGACATTAGAGTAATAATCAGTTTCGGTGCCCCAAGCAACCTTTCAGAGTTTGACAATTTAAATAATTTTCACCCTGTATACACATATGTTTGCTATGCCACGAGCCTTCAAATTTCTCGCGTCTTTTGTCTAGCCCAATTAAATGTGAGATGTGTTCGCTTATATCAAATGAAGGCGATGCATACATCGTGAGAGTAGGTCCCAGTTCTGGAAAGTAAACAGAATCCTCTCCTTGGCCATATAAGCTTCTCATGTGATCGTGTTCATTGCGGTGGTCTTCGATTCAACGGAAAACCTCGAAATCTTTGCGATATTATTATGGTTCTGGTACGTTAGAAGCCTTTTTCTCAGGTTCCAACTAGAGATGGGCAAACTTGTTCATCCTTGGGAACTAGTTCACTGGTGATCGCTCTTTTTTGGGAATCGTTCATTTTTACTCGTTCACCATTCATTTGTGCTTGGTATGTGGTTCTTATGTAAAATTTAAAATTAGTAGCGTAGGTGGCTGAACATGGAAGGCGCCAAGAGGGGGCACTTGCCTCCTCCCTAGAGTACAGAGTTTTTATTCATAACAGAATTCTCACACACTTGTAATTTTTATGATTCTGCAAAGCCTCTCGTTTAGCCAAATGTAGGATTATGTGGCTGATCGCAGTGAAATAATATTAAGGTGGCGCACGAAAAACCGGCCCCGAGTACAGACTGCTCGCTAATTACGCACGATTTGTTGACCGCTACGAGCAGAATAGATAAACATCTAATAATTAGAGCCGGTCGATGTGGCCGAGCGGTTGTAGGCGCTTCAGTCTGGAACCGCGCGACTGCAACGGTCGCAGGTTCGAATCCTGCCTCGGGCATGGATGTGCGTGATGTCCTTAGGTTAGTTAGGTTTAAGTAGTTCTAAGTTCTTGGGGACTGATCACCTCAGATGTTAAGTCCCATAGTGCTCAGAGCCTTTTGCAATAATTAGGCAGTGAAGAAAGAACAAATGCGCTAATGCAAACAACAACTTCGAAACAACAGATGACGATTGGTGGGCAACAATGAGCAGTCTAGTCCTCAGGGCCGATCTTTCGCTCCCTGCCCTTTGCCACTGAAATAATATTGTAGAAGTTATGAAATTCTCTTTACAAAATGTTGACACCAGTCACTCGATTATGGAGCGCAGCCTTCATTCGGTTGTAAGTCGGTCTGCCTTCCATAACAATGAACATGCTCTTTCACATTGGATAAAAAAAAGACGGCAAATAGCCACTAGTGTGTGCCGTGCCGACTTCCTTTACATGTGTAATGACAAAAAAATATTGCCTTTTTACAAGTATATCTTCTGCTGTTTATCGAAATACTCATGTAAACTTATATGCCGTTTTGTTACCTCAAAAGATGTATGTATTACATTTTTATGTATTTTACGTAATTATAAAATGCATTTTTATTACCAGTCATGGACGTTGAATAGAATACGAAAAGAAGCAGAAGTTCAGAGTTAAAAAAAGGTTTGAAACAGATCTTGAATGGACGTGCGCAGCGAACGAAACGAACAACTCGATACTGAACTAGCTAGGAGCAGTCGGAGTGGAACTGCGACGAGTGGTCAAGCGAAGAAGGACGAGTCCGGCCGAGCGAGACCGAGACATAGACGGGAACAGGATCGAAGCTGGAACGAGACCAGCCGACGTTCCGTTGCGGGAACGAGACCGACCGTTTCCCGTTTCCGAGAACTACAAGTAGAAAACCGCGACCGAAGTGAACTATGAAAGACCGTTCCTTAGAATTCGTTCCTCGCTCGTTCCGTTCATCTTGATGAACCGTTCCTTTGGACCAATTCCAACATTATTCCACACTCCAAAGACATAAAGCCACCTATTTCGAGGTGTACCGTGTAGTTGATGAGACTCTGGACCTTTCCAGAAAATAGTGGTTTCAATTCTTTACTTATTGGAGAAATAAATAGCATGATTGTAGCCACGCACGTTTCAGCGACAACATATTTACTGTTTATCGTGCGTTAGCTTTATATGTACGCTGTTACATATTTTTCTTGCGATAAATGGATTAATTACATTTCAGAGGGATTAAAGACATGTGCTAAGTGCGGTAGTGTGGTGATTAAGAGACTGGGGATACATTCGGGAATGACGGAGTCCCAGTTCGCACCTATCACCCAGACTTAGATTTTGTGGTTCCGATAAAACCTGACTTTACTTCCTTGACCAATATGACGTGTGTGATTATCAAACTATGTCAAATGCAAAAAACTAGTAACCGAAGTAATGGCCATTCTCTTGGGCTCTTTTGCACTTACTCTCAAAAGTATTGCCTTGTTTTTAACCTCTCATTGTGCCATTTCACTCACAGGTGTAGCAAATGTAATACATATTTTGGTAAAAGTATTTTGCTTTAGTGGATACCACCATGGATTTTCGATCCTAAACAGGTTTTCGCATAGGTTACTTTAATTTGTGACTAATGTAGGGGGTTGTTAGATACTGAGGAAACGATTCTGAGGCTCCCTAACATTATTAGCTTCTGGGCCGCGTACCACGGTTTTTCAAACTGGCATATCAGCAGGGCTCAAACGCGTAAATCTCCAGAGTTCATTTAATTACTGCTGATGGACCAAACATACACATGAAAGGTTCCAGAACAGATGGCTGTTAAGTTAACATTTTTAAATCTAGAGTAAGCAGCTCTGTAACACATCGTGAATGAGTTGATCACTCACATTTTCTACCAAATATAACGTGTGGTACAACCGTTTGTTTTCTGATATTTTGCAGTACAAAATTCAAATCGTACTCGTGAATAGACTCCAGATGAGTAAATAATTACGGTGTAATACGCAAAATTTGCAGTGTGTAATGCGAGTTCGTTAACGGAATCCAGAAAAAAGTTAATTTCAGTACTTTGAAAGAGTCGCCATCGTAAATGTGGCAAATAGCAGCTGATAATCCTCGCCGCGAATTACACGAGTCAGAAAGGTCATGCTTTTTATTCCGTCAGAATGTAACTTCATTAACCGCCATAGAATAAAACGCTCGAAGGCGAGCAAAAAATGTGTTAATTATTTTCGGAGGTGCGGACTAAAGTCTGACAGAAAAATTTACAGAAGCCATCATGGTTAAAAGAAAAAGGAGTACTGAAAGGTAATCAGTAAAAGCTTTATATAGCCACAGGAGATTTGGTTTCTCACTGCGCTGCGCCACGAACGAGGCAACGCTGTTGTTACAGCAATGGCCTCGTATTCGTTGGAAATGAGATTCAAAGTCCCCTCCGTCCATCCAGAAACAGGTTCATCCTCACTTACATAAATGTGTTAAGGAGAAAGCCGAGATGGTTGTTTATAAAATAACACTGCTGATTTCTTTTCCCATTCTTGACAGCAATACGTCTAAATATCTGTATACCTACATTTTGTAGAAATAATATCGATAGTCATACTTTGATATAACACGGAACACACCAACAGTAGCGATATCCATATGCGACATATAGGGTTTACATAAGTCTTTTATACATACACTTCTATTAGATATTTCACTGAAGTAATGCCTGTGTATCACACGGCCAGTCAAATAAATTTCAACAAAGTAAGATCCACTAAGTATTCCTTTCATCACATTGACCGACAGCTGTGGAGATGGGGAAGAAAGGAACTTGTTATCACACTTAATTCATCAGAAACTTGTGTCACAGCTACAATGGCAGTTCTGCAGCTAAAATGATTCTTCCAGTGATTGAATACATACTCTCAAATATTAAACTCGGCCACCACAGTATAATCTGCTCTTCAAAAGCAGTAGTATGGAAGAGCGTTGTACCTTGGAACACCTCTCAAACTTTCCGCTCTAGCGAATCCCATTACTCTACTGAAAACGAATAACCAGACTGGGAAATCGACTTAGAGGTATTAACAAGAGCCAGATACAAGTTCAAATATTTTTAAATAAAAGCTGTTGACAACCAACAAAGATTCAGATTTTCTAGACAGGGAAAATTTTAGCTACAATACTCTCCCTTACAATGTACCCTGCCCTTTGCGCCATATGGTCCCTTGCGGAGTATGTATGTAACGTATGTAGATGTAGATTTTGACAGGATGTTTATGAACAGAGAGCAACGCATTTGCTCAAGGTTCTAAAACAAACATTTTCTGGGACTAAAGTGATCGTCAAGCGCTCTTCATAAGTTTTACAAAAAAGCCTTTTTGTCGTCACCGGATTCAAAGACTGAAATGGACAAACTGCAGACGTTCAGATAGGCTGTATGGTAGCATCACCAGTGGTTCATAATGAACATCTCTGTTCTGTGGTGCCGGTCGGGGTGGCCGAGCGGTTCTAGGCGCTACAGTCTGGACCCGCGCGACCGCTACGGTCGCAGGTTCGAATCCTGCTTCGGGCATGGATGTGTGTGATGTCCATAGGTTAGTTAGGTTTAAATAGTTCTAAGTTCTAGGGGACTGATGACCTCAGAAGTTAAGTCCCATAGTGCTTAGAGCCATTTGAACCATTTGTTCTGTGGTGCGAAACGAAAACGGGATTCCGGATGGCGGAGCACGTGAGGGAAATGCCGTTTTTCTTTTTTAAGTTAAGATGACATGCAACTGCCGGCCGCGGTGGCCGAGCGGTTCCAGGCGCTTCAGTCCGGAACCGCGCGATTGTTACGGTCGCAGGTTCGAATCCTGCCTCGGGCATGAATGTGTGTGATGTCCTTAGGTTAGTAAAGTTTAAGTAGTTCTAAGTACTAGGGGACTGATGACCTCAGATGTTAAGTCCCATAGTGCTCAGAGCCATTTGACATGCAACTATTATAATGGTCCAGTAAATGCGCCATACCATCGCTATCCTGAGCTGTACCCACAGCGACAGCAATCATATCATTCTTCTTCTGCATCTCCGGCTTTTGCAAATCTTCATCAGTAAATCTCTACGTACTGATCTATATCACTGTTAACATAAAAGGAACACTGAGACAGAACCGATTAGTTCTGATAGCAAGCTTGAGGGCAAAGAGTAAAGCGGGCATAACTGATGTCAACAGCAAGTACTGTGAACGAATGAGACGAGTTCATTCCAAAATAGACGCAGAGCGTATACCGCCGATATTTGTACTGTTGTACAGTTATTTTCATTGCAATAAAGATAAAAAGGTAAATGAGGACAAAAAGTCAAACGAAATGCAATAACTCTGTAACGAACTACCTGAGACCACGAGTCGCTGATACCAAAATACTCAGAAAATACCCTTGGACAACATCCGAAGTTTGGCCTGTGGATTGCAATTCAGACTGTATTTCAAACGTCCAGCCAAGGTGGAGTACATTTGCTAACTGGACTAATGTGGCACGATAACATGAAGGTAATCTTAGTGGCCGGGGGATGGCGGCAATTTTCATACGTTGTAACCATCTGATGCACATCGAACCTGCCTTCTGTGTATCACCCCTTGTTGAGCCAGTTAGCAGTTGCGTTTCATGAAACCTGGACATACAAATTACGAGTGCGTACTGAAAATTAATGCCTCCCACTTTTTATTTGAAAACTTAAGAAGCTTTTTAAATAAAACGAACATTATTAACATTATACACCTTTATTCTTCGGGTCCACATATTTATTTCTCATACACCCTGGCGACGAACACATTTCTCCCATCGAGAGACCAGTTTGTTGATACCTCCACTGTAGAATGTTTGACTTTGTTGGCAGAGCTACAACATTGTCTGTGCTTGCACTGCTTCGTCACTACCAAAGTAAAGTCCTCGAGAGAATTCCTTAAGTTTCGAAGGCAAATGAAAATCGAATGGGCCCAAGTCGGGGCACCTTGGATGCTCAAGGGCATTGAACCCGTCGATCTGGCACTGTCATGCTGAAAGAATAGGTGTTCCATATGGGGAATCATTTCAAACTCGATTACAGTATGCTGTTTTCTACCCACTGACATAATTACGTTAAATACCTTCATGCTACACGCTACAATTCGGAGCCCTCTAGTGGCAGAGGGCTACAAATATGTGTGCAAGAAGAATAAGGACGTAGCGTCTTAAGAACGTTTGTTTTATTTAAAACGCATCAAGAGTTTCACATAAAAAATTCCGAAGCATTACTTCTCAGCATGCTCTCGTAGATGTATTCTTTGAAGGACTGTCTCATGAAAGCAGGTCTACTTAAGGCTCACTTTTTTTCTGTTCTGTCCAAATTTCTATGTTCATTCACGTTAACTATTATGATTTTTAAGCCCCACTTAACTACCTTGCACCAACTGTTATTTAAGTCTATATCCTGAAAGCCACCACAAGGTGTGTGGCTAAGGTTGCTTCTAGTACCACTAATCACTGCCTCTTACCCTCCCCCACCCTCTCTACCACTGTTTGATCCGCGAATGATACGTATGAACAATGACTGTCGGTAAGCCACTGTATGAGTTCTAATTTCTCTCGTTTTCTCGTAAATGTCGTTTCGTGAGGCGTGTGTGGAAAGAAGTAATATCTTCCTGGAACGTATGCTCTCGGAATTCTGACAGTAAACCTCTTTATGATGCATAACGCCTCTCATGTAGTTTCTGTTACTGGTGATTGTAGATCATTTCTCAGGCGTCTCGTAAATCAGATTTCATATGAATTCATGGAATTTTCTCCATTATGATACTCACAGCTGGTGTTCAAACTGTAAACGATGAATATTGTTTTAGAGATGTTGCTGACTTGCTGTGGATTTCATCTTGTGGGGGAAGATGAACCGTTTGGTGAACGGTACTCCGATACACACTGCAGTACACGCAGATGCAAGTTATGTATTAAAACGATAGCATGACATTTTTAGCAACACATCTAAAAAAATATTTATCACACAGCATTAGAACATAGTCTCTGAAGATAAAAATTTTCTTGGCCCCTTAGTGAAAAATTGTGCGACTATCGTATTTTTTCATATAAAAAAGTGTTTCTTACTGTCGCGTATAGACACTCTAAAATGTGTATAGGTAGTCCTTCTATACCCTCTGTGATTTTGTTATGTGGATGAAAGGTGAATTAAAAGTCGCGAGGCTAAGGATGTGCCGACTGGATTCTGTCGGCAAGAGCCAAGACCCTTTCTTTGAGGGAGTCCAGATAGCTCCAGAGAGCTATGTTTGCATAGGTTCTGTAATGTATCTTATTTTCCACCTCTGTAAAGATCAGTACTTAGAACGACGTTAACTTTCTAATAGCAGTTTGATGGACGCACTTACAAAAACTCCTATCGCCAAATCCGTTGTCGTTGGCATCACAGATTTACTTCAAACTTTGTACATATTTAGAAGGTCATTACAACAACATAATCAGCAAGCATTAGTGTGCACTACTCTGGCGTTTCCCATAAAATCGCAAGACTAGTTTTGCGCGTATATTATGCGGATTATGTATCTATTCGTTGATGCCAGACGCTAGAGTTCATGTGGGTCAATGTTCCCGCTTCGCACGCCGGCCGAGAAGGTTCCGCCTGTTCCCGTTTGTCCTCAGTGTCGTGTGAGTCGTTGTGAGCGTTACATCATTGTTTGTCTCTCGGCGTCACCTGTTTGTGATTCCATTTTGACGCGGCGTTGTGTTGTCCATGATGTCGTCCATGGCTCCCAGTAACTTCCCACTCACAGGTACCGTCAGTTTTAATTTTGACAAGTCCACGCGTCAGGTGCAGCCGAATTAATTAGAAATTCATGATTGGCTTGTAGAAACGAAGCCGGCCGTAGTGGCCGTGCGGTTCTAGGCGCTACAGTCTAGAGCCGAGTGACCGCTACGGTCGCAGGTTCGAATCCTGCCTCGGGCATGGATGTGTGTGATGTCCTTAGGTTAGTTAGGTTTAATTAGTTCTAAGTTCTAGGCGACTGATGACTTCAGAAGTTAAGTCGCATAGTGCTCAGAGCCATTTTTGTAGAAACGATCGAAGTCACTTCAGAACAGGTTCACACAGCTTACTTCGATTCTGAATAGTATGTGTTTTATGTCAAGTTCAGAGACCCGCCTCAGGTTGACTGGCTCTTTCACTCATTGCAATGGCACTAATAGCATGGTTATTCTGGCGAACGCTGAGGTAGAATATACGAGTGTTAGGGTGTTTAACCTGCCGCCCGAAGTTGATGACAGTTTCCTCAAGGCCATCCTGTTTCCGTTTGGGGATATACGGAATACGGTGGGAAAGCTGGTCCGCTCAACATCGTTTATAAGTTTATAGCGGAGTTCGATCCGAGAACATGGTGGTCAAACGGAATATTCCCTCTCATTTACAGGTGTGTGGATACCGGTTACATTTAATTTACACAGGACAAGAAGAGATCTGTTTTATATGTAATTAGTGGACACCTCCGTACAAATTGCCCGCGTCTTGTCATGGTCTTAAAATAGAATTATGAACAATGTAAAGCCTAACTTTAGTGTATGTGGTTCCTCAAGTGACTACCATTGTACGTAATCACGTTTCTGAAGGGTGAGGCGCGTCACTGCGTGATGGTTCTAGCGCATTTCCGCCTTTAGCCTCGTATAGGGGCTTCGCCACTGTAGCTTACGCGTCGCCACCACCCCTACTTCAAAACAAGCGTAGACGGACCCAAGATGGTGAGGAGTCAGTCGAGTCCCCTTCGCGTCTCTGCTCTACTGAAAGGACTCCTGTGGAGGCCTCTTCATTCCATGAGTTTAAACCGGATAATAACACATCAGTTGCTATTCAAGATTCGAAAGCGTCCAGCACTCCCTCCGACCTGACTCCAGAGATCGGGACCGCCTCTTCGGAAGCACATGAAGATACACCTGTTCCGGAGCTCTGTACTATATCTACGGACTTGCCAGACATCCCTGAGGTTGTAACGTATTCCCACCCGTCTTCTGGGCCCCCGGATGGGGAAAGCGTGCCACAAGCCGCTGCTCATCGAACGCCAATCGGCCAGTGTGTGCTAGCGGCGCATATGGTAACTGCAAAAGACTTACCTCAGGCCGGCCGCGGTGGCCGTGCGGTTCTGGCGCTGCAGTCCGGAACCGCGGGACTGCTACGGTCGCAGGTTCGAATCCTGCCTCGGGCATGGGTGTGTGTGATGTCCTTAGGTTAGTTAGGTTTAAGTAGTTCTAAGTTCTAGGGGACTTATGACCTAAGATGTTGATTCCCATAGTGCTCACAGCCATTTGAACCATTTGAGCCACTTACCTCAGTTTCCGATTCCGTTGATTTCAAGGAGCCGCACCGTCCACTTGTACCTGATACTGAATTTCCGCAGGATCTTCCCACATTTCCCCATGTGTCAGTCGCGTTTCCACACAACCTCAACAAAGAACGTTTTCAACCTGAGAGCGCAGCATCGCGAAAGAAGAATAAACAGAAAGAGGGTGGACGGGAGGGATCCAGCTCTTTACATTCAGATTCATCCGTTGGCTCTGCCACAGACTGTTAATGGACATTTGCAAGCAATCAACTGCATAGTTTTGGTAATCGCTATATGCAGTTCTATACCTTTCTTACCTTGAATGTGAACAGAATTAGTTCCGAGCCTAGACTTGCGGCGCTGCGACAATTTACGATGCAGGTGCAGACGTGATAATTTGGCAAGAAGTGTAATTTGGACATTTTTCTATTCCTGGCTTTTCTACTTTCTTTAATGTGGCAGCTGACCTATCTGTTGGTACTGCGTTATTTTACAGAGAGGGTATACCACTGACTGATTTTGAAGTCCTTGATAACGACCGAGGAATAGGCTGCGCTTTTCCTGACCTTACTTTGTTTCTTCTTTGTGCTCCTTTAGGATCCTATCGTTCCACAGATCGTGCGAGTTTTTATAAAGAGGATATAGTTTATTTATTTCGAAAAAACTCAGCATAAACTTCTGTTACGCGGAGATTTTAACTGTGCTTTGCATCCTGTTGGTCATACTCCTAATTTTAATTTCAGCATGGAACTAGATGATTTGGTACGTTCTTCGAAAATACGAGATGTGTGAATCTGTCAATATTCCACTCTCGTCAGTTATATGTATTTTACAGCTACTTCCAGTAGCTGACTCGATCACTTTTATCTTTCTGATTTTTTGTGGACAGCTTTTGAAGATACACGTGATACCCGCTTCTTCCACTGATCAGTGTGCCGCAGCTGTAGCTTCAAATCATGTGCCGCTACCTGTGAAACTGCATCGCCTCCCCTGGATGCTGAACACATCCCTCTTAAAGGATCCTTCCATCGAGATTGTCGTTAGAGAGGTCAGTGCCCGTAGCTTGCGTTTGCAGGACTGTTATTCTTTTCTTATGGACTGGTGGTCAGGGCATGCAAAACCTTCTCTCCGGAAAGCGTTGTGTGACACGGCGCTGAAAGGGCGAGGGATCACCGTCGAATACAGGAATTT
The DNA here is from genome assembly GCF_021461385.2 of Schistocerca piceifrons. NCBI lineage: Eukaryota > Metazoa > Arthropoda > Insecta > Orthoptera > Acrididae > Schistocerca > Schistocerca piceifrons. Next base: position 342,211,297 of record NC_060149.1, on the reverse strand, counting down.
TATTTTTCCGTTTTGCGTCAACTTTATTACGTCTCAGACAAGCTCTCTCGCGGATTATGGATGTCCGCCATGTTAAGGCAAAACTTCTTCAGTTAAGGAGGCAACAACTGGCAGAACTCAGGGTGCGATCAAAATCCCACTCCTTCCTACAGAATGAACTGACCTCCTTATGACATCTCATCATGTTGCGGACACGCCGCAAACGAGAATGTATCACGTCTCTTACACACACCGGTAGTCACACACTGACATCCCAACTTGACATTTCCGCAGCGATGTATGATGTCTTTACCAACCATTATGATGGCCCTGCCACTGATACGATTGTTCCTGGGGGGTTTACACTTCTCCTCGATTGCGTGGTTACTCCCGCATTAAACGATGACTTTTTAAATGAATTTATTTGCGATGATACATATTTCCTTATTGTTAATTCACCATCGCAAAAATCGCCTGGACTCGACGGTTCTCCTAAGGAATTTTATGAACATTTTTGGCCTCTTACAGGTGATACTATTTTTTCACTGGTAAATGAGTTGATCCTTTGGGGTTTGATTCCTGACCCCTTCAAGATTGGCAAAATCGTTCTAATTCCGAAGACAACCCGACGTCCAGACACTGATAAATTCCGCCCGATCACACAACATAATTTCGATTGCAAAACTGTCGCCCGGACGGTTAACAGCCGTTTGTCGATACTGCTACAGAAAATTCTTGCTGTTCGCCAAAGCTGTGAGCCTGGGCGCACGATTCTGACTTCAGAACTCGAACGCCGCGACGTTGTCTCGGTGCCTGCAGCGACTTCTGTCCTTGGAGCACTTTTTTATTGATTTTAATAAGACATTTGACCGGGTGAGTCACGGTTTCTTGATGCAGGTGCTCAAGACGACCGGTCTCAACCATACTGCGTGTCAGGTACTATCCAGTCTTTTTACTGGTATTTTCGCAAGTGCCATAGTGAATGGACAGCTTACTCTGCAGATCACCATCCGACGTGGCTTACCACAGGGGAACCTGCTCTCCATGTCACTTTTTGTCTTGTAATTAGAACCTCTGCTTCGCCGTATTGCTGATCAATTATGCGGCTGGAAGGTGTTAGGAGAAACCTTCTCGGTACGAGAGTACGCGGATGATGTTATGGTATTGCTATGTCATATCGATGACATATCCTTGCTCAGGGACATATTGGATTCCTTTTGTTCCCCCTCTGGGGCCGGCATTAATGAGCGCAAATGTACCCTATTACCATTGCAGAGTTTTCAACATGTTGTCTGTTGTGTCTAGACAAGACAGCCTAGACACAATGAGAGGAAGCCGAAAGGCACGCGCTTGAACTCACGCAGGCTGGCGTGAGGTCTGAAACAGGATACGTAATGAATGCTATAAATAAAAGTACGTAGCTTCTGGAATACTTAACTTTAATACACAATTGTAGAACATCGCTCTTGACGATACATGTTATAACCACAATATACAGGGTGTTTCAAAAATGACCGGTATATTTGAAACGGCAATAAAAACTAAACGAGCAGCGATAGAAATACACCGTTTGTTGCAATATGCTTGGGACAACAGTACATTTTCAGGCGGACAAACTTTCGAAATTATAGTAGTTACAATTTTCAACAACAGATGGCGCTGCAAGTGAAGTGAAAGATATAGAAGACAACGCAGTCTGTGGGTGCGCCATTCTGTACGTCGTCTTTCTGCTGTAAGCGTGTGCTGTTCACAACGTGCAAGTGTGCTGTAGACAACATGGTTTATTCCTTAGAACAGAGGAGTTTTCTGGTGTTGGAATTCCACCGCCTAGAACACAGTGTTGTTGCAACAAGACGAAGTTTTCAACGGAGGTTTAATGTAACCAAAGGACCGAAAAGCGATACAATAAAGGATCTGTTTGAAAAATTTCAACGGACTGGGAACGTGACGGATGAACGTGCTGGAAAGGTAGGGCGACCGCATATGGCAACCACAGAGGGCAACGCGCAGCTAGTGCAGCAGGTGATCCAACAGCGGCCTCGGGTTTCCGTTCGCCGTGTTGCAGCTGCGGTCCAAATGACGCCAACATCCACGTATCGTCTCATGCGCCAGAGTTTACACCTCTATCCATACAAAATTCAAATGTGGCAACCCCTCAGCGCCGCTACCACTGCTGCACGAGAGACATTCACTAACGATATAGTGCACAGGATTGATGACGGCGATATGCATGTGGGTAGCATTTGGTTTACTGACGAAGCTTAATTTTACCTGGATGGCTTCGTCAGTAAACAGAACTGGCGCATTTGGGGAACCGAAAAGCCCCATGTTGCAGTCCCATCGTCCCTGCATCCTCAAAAAGTACTGGTCTGGGCCGCCATTTCTTCCAAAGGGATCATTGGCCCATTTTTCAGATCCGAAACGATTACTGCATCACGCTATCTGGACATTCTTCGTGAATTTGTGGCGGTACAAACTGCCTTAGACGACACTGCGAACACCTCGTGGTTTATGCAAGATGGTGCCCGGCCACATCGCACGGCCGACGTCTTTAATTTCCTGAATGAATATTTCGATGATCGTGTGATTGCTTTGGGCTATCCGAAACATACAGGAGGCGGCGTGGATTGGCCTCCCTATTCGCCAGACATGAACCCCTGTGACTTCTTTCTGTGGGGACACTTGAGAGACCAGGTGTACCGCCAGAATCCAGAAACAATTGAACAGCTGAAGCAGTACATCTCATCTGCATGTGAAGCCATTCCGCAAGACACGTTGTCAAAGGTTTCTGGTAATTTCATTCAGAGACTACGCCATATTATTGCTACGCATGGTGGATATGTGGAAAATATCGTACTATAGAGTTTCCCAGACCGCAGCGCCATCTGTTGTTGAAAATTGTAACTACTGTAATTTCGGAAGTATGTCTGCCTGAAAATGTACTGTTGTCCCAAGCATATTGCAACAAACGGTGTATTTCTATCGCTGCTCGTTTAGTTTTTATTGCCGTTTCAAATATACCGGGCATTTTTGAAACACCCTGTATATAGCAAAGGATTATGGCGCCTAGCTAGGTCGTAGCAATTGTAGCTGAAGGCTATGCTAACTATCGTCTCGGCAAATGAGAGCGTAGTTGTCAGTGAACCATTGCTGCACAACTGGGGCGAGTGCCAGAACGTCTCTCTAGACCTGCCGTGTGGTGGCGCTCGGTCTGCGATCACTGACAGTGCCGACACGCAGGTCCGACGTATACTAGCAGACCGCGGCCGATTTAAAGGCTACCACCTAGCAAGTGTGGTGTCTGGCGGTGACACCACATTGTCATTCCATGGGCAACTGTGGCTGCTCCCCACAAATTGTTTGGATTACCGTGGATCGGTGCCCTATGAAAATGGCTGCACTCTATTGAAACGTCCCCTTTGAAAAATTTATACACGACTGTGCTTAAACTGACACACAATATTTTTTAGCGCAACGCAATTTTACTTTCAAAAAGCCCTGACTACCATTAACCTATACCTTTCACAAATCACTTACCTCACAAAAATCTTCGTTACTCCAGCTACAGCAATACAGCGAGCGCCACTACTGCCAGCTAAATAAAAGATTCAAACTACGGAAGGCACTAACTGCTGATAGGCATAGCAAATGAAAGATTCTCATAGAGAACAAACAATGTATTTACCTTAATAATCATAATACACTCCTGGAAATTGAAATAAGAACACCGTGAATTCATTGTCCCAGGAAGGGGAAACTTTATTGACACATTCCTTGGGTCAGATACATCACATGATCACACTGACAGAACCACAGGCACATAGACACAGGCAACAGAGCATGCACAATGTCGGCACTAGTACAGTGTATATCCACCTTTCGCAGCAATGCAGGCTGCTATTCTCCCATGGAGACGATCGTAGAGATGCTGGATGTAGTCCTGTGGAACGGCTTGCCATGCCATTTCCACCTGGCGCCTCAGTTGGACCAGCGTTAGTGCTGGACGTGCAGCCCGCTCGAGACGACGCTTCATCCAGTCCCAAACATGCTCAATGGGGGACAGATCCGGAGATCTTGCTGGCCAGGGTAGTTGACTTACACCTTCTAGAGCACGTTGGGTGGCACGGGATACATGCGGACGTGCATTGTCCTGTTGGAACAGCAAGTTCCCTTGCCGGTCTAGGAATAGTAGAACGATGGGTTCGATGACGGTTTGGATGTACTGTGCACTATTCAGTGTCCCCTCGACGATCACCAGTGGTGTACGGCCAGTGTAGGAGATCGCTCCCCACACCATGACGCCGGGTGTTGGCCCTGTGTGCCTCGGTCGTATGCAGTCCTGATTGTGGCGCTCACCTGCACGGCGCCAAACACGCATACGACCATCATTGGCACCAAGGCAGAAGCGACTCTCATCGCTGAAGACGACACGTCTCCATTCGTCCCTCCATTCACGCCTGTCGCGACACCACTGGAGGCGGGCTGCAAGATGTTGGGGCGTGAGCGGAAGACGGCCTAACGGTGTGCGGGACCGTAGCCCAGCTTCATGGAGACGGTTGCGAATGGTCCTCGCCGATACCCCAGGAGCAACAGTGTCCCTAATTTGCTGGGAAGTGGCGGTGCGGTCCCCTACGGCACTGCGTAGGATCCTACGGTCTTGGCGTGCATCCGTGCGTCGCTGCGGTCCGGTCCCAGATCGACGGGCACGTGCACCTTCCGCCGACCACTGGCGACAACATCGATGTACTGTGGAGACCTCACGCCCCACGTGTTGAGCAATTCGGCATTACGTCCACCCAGCCTTCCGCATGCCCACTATACGCCCTCGCTCAAAGTCCGTCAACTGCACATACGGTTCACGTCCACGCTGTCGCGGCATGCTACCAGTGTTAAAGACTGCGATGGAGCTCCGTATGCCACGGCAAACTGGCTGACACTGACGGCGGCGGTGCACAAATGCTGCGCAGCTAGCGCCATTCGACGGCCAACACCGCGGTTCCTGGTGTGTCCGCTGTGCCGTGCGTGTGGTCATTGCTTGTACAGCCCCCTCGCAGTGTCCGGAGCAAGTATGGTGGGTCTGACACACCGGTGTCAATGTGTTCTTTTCTCCATTTCCAGGAGGGTATATATACCAGTTAATGAAATCCAGTCCTATAAATTTCAAAACTCCGCCATCTCTCTCCCCACATCCACCACTGCTGGCGGCTCACCTCCAACTGTGCAACGCTACGTGCTGTTCACATCCAGCTGCCACTGCCCAACACTACAATGGCAGACAACAATGCAAACTAGACACAGGCCGCACACAGCACAGCTAGTGATTTTTATGCAGAGGTGGCGTTACCAATTGAAAAACCTAAACAGCCTACTTACATAGCCCCCATGCTCCCCACAAAAATTTTACAAATTGTTTTGGGCAGTGGCCAATAATGATTTGATAAAATTTTTCATAATTACAATCACAAAGATATCTAATGCACACACTTATTGATACATTGTTGGTCAAAAGCTAAAATTTTCTCACAGTCCATAAAGACAGTCCTGATCATTCATCACAGTAAAATTGCAGTGTTTTTTTTTTACTCAAAGTCTGAGCAGTAAAAGAAAATGCACACGGAAGTAGTGGATTTCCATGCAGTCTTGAAGAAGTAGTGTTGTCCTTCCAACGGAAAGACAGTGCTGACTCTTGACATGCAGACAGGTAATGGGCCACAACAGAGCAAACCCACCGCAGAGTCAGTCAAAGTTTTGAAGAATGTTGGTAGGTAGGTCATCACAGAGTAGACCCACTGTAGTCCTGGTAGAGATTACAGTATTGATGGGCCATCAGAGGTGCAGACCCACTGCAGTCCTGGTAGAGATTGTGGTATTGGTGGGCCACCAGAGGTGCAGACCCACTGCAGTCCTTGTAGAAATAATGGTATTGGTGGACCATCAAAGATGCAGACACACTGTAGTCCTCGTAGAGACGGCCAGCAACCATCTGTTGCGACTGTGCAGGTACACAGTCACCATCGAAGAGTCTTGCGGACAATATAGCAAGTCCATAAACCACCACTCGTGCACTCACAAAATAATTTTTTTGAAATGTCCTTAGAACCAGCAATGCTGTTATCCAGTCCCTTGCTGAATTTTTAACACACGTACAAACACTAACAGTCCCAACTTCTCAAATACTGTGCATATATTATGGCCAACAGAAATGTGTGCAGTGAAATGATACTTAATTTGAAGAACTGGTAACAATTACAAGTTGATAACATAAAAATACAATAACAAAGGTACAAAATACATCATTAAAGAACATAACAATACAGATAACATTTGTAGTAATAGGGGCTTTACAAAAGAATAGAAATAAACATATACATCAGTGTTACAGGAATTATGACATAAGTACATACACAAAAGATCTGAATAACTTTTGAAACATCAACTTCACACATGAGCATTAAAACAAAACAGAATAAACAATGTCTAAACATCTTTACAAAGAAAATAACATAGTATTTGAAAAATTCTACAACATAAATCTTATTACCTAAACACATAAAGACAGGAAAAAGATAAATACACAAGGGTACATAAACACATAGCGGAATAATACAAAAGGAAAGGACAGGGTTCGTTTTCAGTGTGACATTTGGTACTGCAGTCGAACCCAAAACTTCATTCCATAGATCTTGCGTCTTATTTCAACATTTGTTTCCGCCAAAAAAAATCCTATTCAAGCATGCTTTCTGTATTTATATGTTCTCATATTTCTTACCTCATTATTTATTTTCCATTATCTTACCTCATCATTATTTCCAAGAAAATCCTACCTAAACCTGTTGTCCCTACTTTTTTGTTCATATCCTCTTTCAAAATACTTTTTTGCCCAAACTATTTTCTTATATCTTCTCAATGCATTTCTTCCAATTCATCACAACTCATTTTCTTTTATAGCCTACCCCATTTTAAGCTAACTTAAATCTACTGAGCTCAGATGCTAAACTAAGGAACGAGGCAATCCAGCAGTACAAAACAATTAACACAAACAGCAACGACAAAATATTCAAATTGGCCAAGCAAGCAGCAATATTACAACTAATATAACGCAAACAAGAAAAATAAATCAGTAGCAAAACTGGCTTAACAGAGTAATGTAAAGTAAAATTTAGTAGTACTATGCCTGGCAAACAATAGCAGAAAATGAAATAACTTATACCTAAACATGACATAGCTCAAGCAAAAAATATTACACTAAAGACAACAATGCAGACAAGGGAAATGTATATTCACATCTTAATATCTATGTCATTAAAGTGGTGCACCACAAAAACTAATTCTACAAAAAATTACCAAGTACTTGAAAAGAAAATTATGTATGCAGTTATTGTTATCAGTCCCTTCTTATTGTTCTTTCCATTCCACGTGCTCCTTTTTTGAAGAATGGGGATCACAAAATTATTATTTAATAGATCTGTTGACAGAAAGTGTTCACATTAGCAAATGCATTTTGTTTTATTTTATAAAACCAATGCTGCAACACAGCTGGAAACTAGATATTAAACAAAATGAGCAATCTCTCAACTAGAAAGACAATGGATGTAAAATGTTTCTCATCATTTCATTAGGCATTTTAGTAAATATCATAAATTAAGAGCTCCACAGTGTAATCGTATGTTTTCAAGTTCGAGCGTGTCGTATTTGCGATGCTTTCTACAATGGAATGTCAATAGTGAGGATAATGGCCTCTCTCTTTTTTTTTTTTTTTTTTTTTGCACCTAATGGCTTTCTTTTGTTAGACGTCTACCTCTCAGCTGGGCGCCCAAAACGCATTACGCCAAGGTCACTTACCTTTCTTGCTGAAATATTTACGACAGCAGTTTCCGCCACAGTGACAGTCTCATATAAAAATATTTCACAGGTCAAGAATTTGGGTTACAAATCTGTAGAAACAAAATCCTATAAATATAACAGTGTCCAAAAAATTTTCGCCGGCATTGTGATACATTACGCATTTACACACATCTCATAACTCTTAAAGTACGATTCTTGGTTTCCGACATCCATTTCCACAAGTCAGAGTCCCTAACCACTATTCATTATTCCTTACCTTATTATACATATACATATTCGTCCACACTTCTTCAATATTTCATCATGAGAAACACGTAGCATAATCAAATTCCTCATATACGGTATCATCATCTTATTGATCATAAACATACCTCAACAGCATAATACATATCGTCATCATAAAAATAACATCATAACACCTCAGTCAAATCTCAAAATCGTCGTAGCTTTTTGCAATAATTTCACAACCTAAAAAAAAATTCTCTGCTCATTTCAATAGTGTCATCCACCTCAAACGTACTTTAAAAATCATGATCCCATAAGAAATATGACATTCAAAGCTCTCATAGTATCACAATGGTTCTGAAAAAATATGAACAGTTCACAAAGTACAGACAAAATACAATTTAGTAAGTGTGAAGTTATCCAAGGGTGTAATTACGTAAATATCTGTCACTGATGTAGTAAATTAAATGTTTGTCTCTCTCAGGTAAATAATCAGATGTGTAAAGTTGTATTAGCAAATACCATATTAGTTAGGGCTCCTTGTGCTTGCCACACACATGGTACACAAAGTAGGCGTGCACCCCCCTGAGGATTAATGTAATTACACCCTCAGGTGTTACAGATTACAACAATGGAATGAAATGTATTACGGAAAACCTTTGTATTATTGTACTTCAAATATCTTTAAATATAAATGATTTAAGTACAAAATTAATCAGAGCAAAATAAGATAACACATTAACATAGAAATGGAAATAATGTCTACTTAATTGCAAGGGCAGCTGCGAAATACTTGCTGCAAATCTACATGCATGCCACAACTGTTTTACTGTACAACAATGAAAGACTGCAACTACAAAGGAGATTCTCTCTACAATTACACACTAGCAATAAACAATAGCTACACTAATTACACAAACTACAAGAAAAAAATCAGAAGATTCCAGTTAGGTATCCTGGCAGGGTCGCCATATGAAACGTCCCCTTTAAAAAATTTATACACGACTGTGCTTAAACTGACACACAATATTTTTTAGTGCAACGCAATCTGACTTTCAAAAATCCCTACAAAAGAATGGCCCTGACTACCATTAACCTATACCTTTCACAAATCACTTACCTCACAAAAATCTTCGTTACTCCAGCTACAGCAATTCAGCGAGCGCCACTACTGCCAGCTAAATAAAAGATTCAAACTATGGAAGGCACTAACTACTGATAGGCTTAGCAAATGGAAGATTCTCATAGAGAACGAACAATGTATTTACCTTAATAGTCATAATATATATACCAGTTAATGACATCCAGTCCTACAAATTTCCAAACTCCGCCATCTCTCTCCCCACATCCACCACTGCTGGCGGCTCACCTCCAACTGCGCAACGCTACGCGCTGTTCGCATCCAGCTGCCGCTGCCCAACACTACAATGGCAGACAACAATGCAAACTAGACACAGACTGCACACAGCACAGCCAGTGATTTTTATACAGAGGTGGCATTACCAATAAAAAAACCTAAACAGCCTACTTACACTATTAGCAGGAGGTGGCGAATCGAATTCAAGGTACACGAACGCTGTTCCTCTAGTATTCCTCGAAGTGCAGATCTTAGATTCCTAGCAAACTGTACTATGTTGCACAAATATTCCTGCTCCAGGAGAAGATGGCGAGCAAATTGGTGGAACTGTCCGGTCGTTTCTTTGGAAAAGTAATATCTTTCGACTTTGGTATGAAGTGGTTGCAATGCTCCGTCCCCTTTGTGGGTTGGGACTTCCCAATATCAAAGTGAAGGCTTCAGTACCCTCTATGCGGCGTTCCGACTTAATACTTATTCGAGCAACTCGTTCTATTACATCTCGCTTATTTACGTGTCTCGAACCAGCAAGTCTGACTCCGGCTGTAGATGTTGGCCAATTCAACCCTAAATCGTGGCACGTACGTGAATTTTATATTACAATAAGTTTGCTGGGAGCTGACATTTTAACACTGACACACCTTATCACCAGATCCTTGCTTTCTCGTTGGGAAGTACAATCGTCCCCCTCTCCAGCTGAAATGGCCGTGCCATTGGTATCCTGGAAAACAGTGTGGTTTCATGTTAGTCTTCCAATCCTCCCGATGGAAGTCGCTACATTGTGGTGTAGGGTCATTCACGATCTGGTCCCGACCAAGGAACGCCTACATGGCATTGGTCTTACTCCAATTGGTCTTTGCGACACATGTCATCAACCTGATATATCACCACACAGGTTTGCCTCTTGTGGAAGAGAACATTGGCACTGGATTCTCCAACAACTGGCTTTTCTTACCTGATCAGCTGAACCTGCTTTCTCGGTTGAATTTATTGTTTCCGGACTTTCCCGTTTTCCCTTGGACCAAGACTAATTCTTGCTATGATCAAGACTGTTTTTATATAATTTTATGATCATAAAGATCGCTGTTCTCTAACAATGTTATATAAAATTATCAAGACTAATTCGATCGTATGGCTCCCCGGACACTACGCTCACTTTGTACTCGGGTGTGACAACGATCCCGACCCCCTTATTTTTCGCCGGTATATGGTGAATGCTCATTGGAAGTGGCAAAGGCTTCCACGTTATCGTGTTTTATTTGCAAATATGTTGCACCTTGTCTTTAATTGGCAAGGCATTTGGTGGATACTTTTTGGTTATTTCCCCGCTGGGATCTTCTCTCGTTGTGTTCTGTCTAGAGAAATGTTTTTTTCTCCTTTTGAGTCTAGCAATTGTGGAACCTATGTTTGTCAAGTTTTCTTTTCAGAAAACACATAACAACAAAATAAAAAAGAAATTCAAGAGTATATAAAAATAAAAAAATGTAATAAAAAACCACCCATTGTGAGGGACCAGCACAGTGACAGGCCTCGGGTTTCGACCACTGCCCACCTTGCCTCTACCCGGCCTGAAGCTGATTGTGTCCGTTCATTCCCCTAAGAAAACAAAATAAAACTAAGCAGAAGATACTGGATTCGAATCCCCGTCCGATTTGTAAAAAAAAAATGATTAGCGTTCGAGCTTCGTAAGACGAACGTGTATGAGGCGACGGTTAGACTCCCGCTAAAAGTTAATTCTTAATCTAATTTTTTCAACACTGGTCATATTTTTTAATTGAAATGACATTTGAGAGGTAACATAATGAAAAAACCACGTGAATTTGCATGAAGTATTTGCAGGAAGTGTCAATTTATGTTTTCCATGCTTGTATGACCAATAACATGCGACAACGTTTGATGTCGAGAGCACATCCGACGAGTAATTGTCCATTACTCTTATGATCTGTCACATTGTGACTTACTACATCACTAATTGTGAATAACGTCAATGGCCATAAAGGTTTATTTTTTTTTTTCTTTCAAATTAACTTTAATAGCACCGAGAACAGCAGGAAACCTGCATCGCAAGTACGAGGGCGCAGCAAGACGTCGGACTCATTGAGACTATCGTCGTATAGTTTTTCCGAGTACAGCATTTCGAGGACCAGAGAATATATCGATTCTAAATACGGAAGAGGCGGGGATCAACTTTTCGTGAAAGTAACACCCCATGTCTGGGGTTGGTAAGGAAAACACTGCAAAGCAAATTGGAGAAAAATTGCCGCTATTTTGGATTACGGACAACTGCACAATGGCGTTCATTAAGGGACTGCCAAAAATCAAGAATACTTTTCTCGTCATCAGCAAGCAAGAAGTGAGCTGCGTGTCCACAGGTCCACGTCACAGAATTCGTCTTCGCCTGCGGGAAGTATCCCACGTCCTGAAAGAGGAGCAGTTGAGTAGGTATCTGATGAAAAGCCTTACCGCTAATTAGGGACAACATCTGTCGCACCAATAACCAGATACTTCTTGCCGATCTCCACATCAGGTGATGCTCGTCAATGTCCGAAACATTACAGGCGACACACAACGGGGTGTCTGCGAGGTGACTCCCGTGAAGGCGTGACCGGTATTCTTGCTTCCCATTGACAGTAAGGTACCATGCAGACTGGACGTCAGTGTCAAGGTAAGGAGCGTACACCGATCGCCAAACAGCACGTCAGTCGACGTGGGGATGTTTCCGCTCAACCACATTCGGTGATCTGTGTGTGGTGTCACCGCCAGACACCACACTTGCTAGGTGGTAGCCTTTAAATCGGCCGCGGTCCGGTAGTATACGTCGGACCCGCGTGTCGCCACTATCAGTGATTGCAGACCGAGCGCCGCCACACGGTAGGTCTAGAGAGACTTCCTAGCACTCGCCCCAGTCGTACAACCGACTTTGCTAGCGATGATTCACTGACAAAATACGCTCTCATTTGCCGAGACGATAGTTAGCATAGCCTTCAGCTACGTCATTTGCTACGACCTACCAAGGCGTCATTACCAGTTATTAGTGATGCTGTAAAACATGTACCGTCAAGAGCGATGTTCACTAATTATGGATTAAAGTTAAATATTCCAGCAGCTACGTACGTTTTTTGTTAGTCTCATTTCCTTGACCTGTTCCAGACCTCACGCCAGCCTGCGTGAGCTAAAACGCGTACCTTTCGGCTTCCTCTCATAGTGGGTTGGCTGTCTTGCCAATCCACAACATTGTGCTGCTGAAGAAAGCCACAGATCGCCTACGTGGATGTCAAGGGCAATGGCATTATCACAGTACGGGCGTAGGTCAGGTCGATGAAAAAGTGGCGGAGGTAAAAGAAGGGAGGCGGGACGTCCGAAAGCGGTATAGATGCTGAGAGTGAGTGTGGTGCAAGGGCCGCCAGCAATAGGCTGATACGTCACGTAGGACAACGGTGCCACAACGCCATGTGAGAGCAAATGCAAAGCGCTCAGGCACGGGATACAGACCTAAACCGCCCCTGCACCGCCGGAGCATGAGGCTCTCTTACGTTGTCTTTAACAGCATCACTTGAACGCAATGACACCTTACGGCTGGAACCTTCGCCCAGATACATAGGTTTTATAATAGACGCATAACTCTTGCAATTTTCTCGGATCTGCCTGAGCATGCGCCTTATTTTCCACATTACGTTGTTTTAATGGCCTACTAAAGGTGTACAAAGTACGAAGTAAATCAGTGATGCCAACGTCGTGGCCTACCCTTGTTAGACCAGTGGTGTCAAGCTGTGGCTCGCACGACACAGGCGTTCCACTTAAGTTTTCGTGCAGCAGACGGTTCTCATCCTATTCTATAACAATATGCACCTAGGAGCTTACAGCTGAAACCAAAAAAACGTCAACTGTCGTCAAGAGGTTCTTAAGAGTGTAGTTTTCCTGCTCAGAAACAAACAAAAATTATTACAGAGACTTAATATTTTAAGATATGCTTAATTTTAATTGGCGCTAGTAAATTCGGCCGCGAGCATAGTAAACCTGGCCACCTGCCTCAGGGGCAGAAGGGTGACTGGCGCGGCCACTGGGGCGTTACTGGATGTGAGAGAGGAAATGTTGCATTGTTTGTCTTCCATTACTGACAACTCAAGGGTGTGCGCGACTCGTACTGACCAGCTATTATTGTACAAATTCTGACGCGGAAGTAACACGGACTCGAGAGTGTGCGTTACAGGGACGGTTATCTTAAAATGCGGTACGTATTTGTAGCAAACAACATTAAATCAATTAAGGCTGTTGTAATGCAATGCAGTGAGTAGAAGAAAACCGTTATTTCATTTATCAAATTTTATTAGGGCAAATATTATTATTATCCACAACAGTAACCCTGTTCAGGTTAGCAGCCCTCTTTAATAGACTGCAATGAACACGAAGTGTTCCAAATGGTACTGACGTCTAGAGATCAGTACTTTTGGATTGCCGATGAACTTGTCACGTCTCCACTATAGAATAATACTATCAATAACAAAAGTGGTTAGTAATGATAGAAGTGCAAATTCTCAGCGCCTATCGGATTACAGTGACCTGTGAGACCGAGGCCTTATTTAAAATTTCCTCGATGTACTTACCATCACGTAAATGGCTTAGCACGGACCGACAAGTTTACTCAACGTACTGTGGAAGTTAATTGCAATTAAGTGCGTCTGATATTATATTGCAGTTGGAAGATAAGAACACGTGATGGCTTTCTCTGACTGGGCCAATTATTTCTTGCAGTCTAGCGTACTAACTCTGCATAGTTGCTATCAGACATGCACTCTGCTACAACTGTTGTTGCGCCGTTACAGGTGGCAACGTAGTGCGTCCCTTTCGTCAGCTGGCAGGTACAAAGTAATTGCAGTTGCACTATAATGAGAATACTATCTCTCAAGATGGTCAAAGATTCCGCATTTAAAAGACGGAGTATGGATTGCATAATTTGAATAGGTGCCAAATCCGGACGACAAAACCAAGAAATAAGACACATTAATTAGCCGGCCAGGGTGGCCGAGCGGTTCTAGGCGCTACAGTTTTGAACCGCGCGACAGCTACGGTCGCAGGTTCGAATCCTGCCTCGGGCATGGATGTGTGTGATGTCCTTAGGTTAGTTAGGTTTAAGTAGTTCTAAGTTCTAGGGGACTGATGACCTCGGCAGTTAAGTCCCATAGTGCTCAGATCCGTTTGAACCATTCAATCCATTAATTAAATAATTTTTGTACTTAAATGTACCAATAAAGAATAAATACTTACCATTTTCAATTGTTGGCTTTACGTGACTCCCTCGTCGAATCAAAATATTGTAGAGGAATTATAGCAGGGGTGTGAAAAGTTCGCCGGTCACTTCAAGGACAAAGCTGGGTGCAGAGGAAGATAGATTTGTCGTTGCAAGGAGAGAGGGTTTGATAGGAGGAAGGTTTTCTTGTTTGTTTTCCAGCGTTGACAGCTCATGGGCTTGTGTGCCCACACTGATCAGCTGCTATGGAACGAATTAAACGGAGGTAACATGGATTCGTGACTGTGCTTTACAGAGACGGTTATTTTCAAACGCTGTACAAATTTGTAGCAACAAATATAAAATTAAATTAAAGCTATTGTAATACAACGCAATGAATAGAAGAAAAATGACATTCAAAGCACTTACTGAATATTTGGGATCGTGTCTCCTAGTGTATAATGCATTTAAATATAAGTACAGTTATATTACTCATAAATCATCCGCTCACACAGACAACTCAACACATCATCAGAGAATTACAGTGACACAAGTTTATGGTAGCTGAGGGTGGTAGTAGTCTGAAGCAGAGAACAGCCGACACCAAGTGTTCCGAAATGTGCCGCTTTTTAACTATCAGTATCTGGCGGCCAGTGGCTAACTCATTGTGCCCTTATTATAGCTAGTCTACTGGACTCTCATAACATACTAATTTATGTAGCTTACGAATTAATAGCAAGATCGATAAATTTACAGTCCGAGGTGCCGCTTTACCGTATCAGTATTCTGTCTTCAGTAAAAAAAGTTTGACGACTACTGTCAAATGCGTAATGGGGAACCGGCACATGTTGCTGCTGATGTAAGACGACGTCAAACTCGCCAATCTGTCGAAGATGCAAAGCCGCGTGGGATTAGCCGAGCGGTCAGGGGGCTGCAGTCATGGACTGTGCGGCTGGTCCTGGCGGCGTTCGAGTCCTCCCTCTGGCATGGGTGTGTGTGTTTGTCCTTAGGATAATTTAAAAAATGGCTTTGAGCACTATGGGACTTAACTGCTGTGGTCATCAGTCCCATAGAACTTACAACTACTTAAAACTAACTAACCTAAGAACATCACACACATCCATGCCCCAGGCAGGATTCGAACCTGCGACCGTAGCAGTCGCGCGGTTCCGGACTGAGCGCCTAGAACCGCTAGACCACCTCGGCCGACAGGATAATTTAGGTTAAGTAGTGTGTAAGCTTAGGGACTGATGATCTTAGCAGTTAAGTCCTGTTAGATTTCACACACATTTGAACATTTTGATTTTTTGAAGATGCAAATGTCAACCAGGGCCTGCAATTCGGCGTCTACCATCTTCTGACTTCAACTGACGGAAACTACTAAACCTGCTAACGGATCGTACTCGGGAATTACGTCCTCGCAGCATCTTGTTCAACTATGAAAGACTTATCTGATCCATCCTCACCAGCTGACCAGTCTCGCCACACAGTCTTAATCTGCTAAGAAGCTTAAATCAGCCTACACTCCACTGCAAAGTGAAATTTCACTCTGGACACGATTGTTATTAAAAAAACCTTGTGCAGTATGTCGTATGGTTCCCTCAGAAGATGGCTCGAAGATTCAGAAGCGAAATACCACATGAGGAGAAGTGATATTGTTGCATTCCCAGAATCTCATTGATCAATAAATAATAGTTTATAGGAACTATATTTCAAGAAAAGCATATTCGAATAAGTTCAAAACAGGTATAACGCCATGCATGAGTATCATTACACGCTGAGTGACCGTTTAACTGGGTCGAGCATGGAAAGATTCTATTACAAGCGGCCGACCTTTGTCGCCGAGCGGTTCTAGACGCTTCAGTCCAGAAACTCGCTGTTGCTACGGTCGCACGTTAGAATCCTGCCTCGAGAATGGATGTGTGTGATATCATTAGGTTAGATAGGTTTAGGTAGTTCTAAGGCTAGGGGACTGATGACCTCTGATGTTAAGTCCCATAGTACTTATGGCCATTTCTACACTCCTGGAAATGGAAAAAAGAACACATTGTCACCGGTGTGTCAGACTCACCATACTTGCTCCGGACACTGCGAGAGGGCTGTACAAGCAATGATCACACGCACGGCACAGCGGACACACCAGGAACCGCGGTGTTGGCAGTCGAATGGCGCTAGCTGCGCAGCATTTGTGCACCGCCGCCGTCAGTGTCAGCCAGTTTGCCGTGGCATACGGAGCTCCATCGCAGTCTTTAACACTGGTAGCATGCCGCGACAGCGTGGACGTGAACCGTATGTGCAGTTGACGGACTTTGAGCGAGGGCGTATAGTGGGCATGCGGGAGGCCGGGTGGACGTACCGCCGAATTGCTCAACACGTGGGGCGTGAGGTCTCCACAGTACATCGATGTTGTCGCCAGTGGTCGGCGGAAGGTGCACGTGCCCGTCGACCTGGGACCGGACCGCAGCGACGCACGGATGCACGCCAAGACCGTAGGATCCTACGCAGTGCCGTAGGGGACCGCACCGCCACTTCCCAGCAAATTAGGGACACTGTTGCTCCTGGGGTATCGGCGAGGACCATTCGCAACCGTCTCCATGAAGCTGGGCTACGGTCCCGCACACCGTTAGGCCGTCTTCCGCTCACGCCCCAACATCGTGCAGCCCACCTCCAGTGGTGTCGCGACAGGCGTGAATGGAGGGACGAATGGAGACGTGTCGTCTTCAGCGATGAGAGTCGCTTCTGCCTTGGTGCCAATGATGGTCGTATGCGTGTTTGGCGCCGTGCAGGTGAGCGCCACAATCAGGACTGCATACGACCGAGGCACACAGGGCCAACACCCGGCATCATGGTGTGGGGAGCGATCTCCTACACTGGCCGTACACCACTGGTGATCGTCGAGGGGACACTGAATAGTGCACGGTACATCCAAACCGTCATCGAACCCATCGTTCTACCATTCCTAGACCGGCAAGGGAACTTGCTGTTCCAACAGGACAATGCACGTCCGCATGTATCCCGTGCCACCCAACGTGCTCTAGAAGGTGTAAGTCAACTACCCTGGCCAGCAAGATCTCCTGATCTTTCCTCCATTGAGCATGTTTGGGACTGGATGAAGCGTCGTCTCACGCGGTCTGCACGTCCAGCACGAACGCTGGTCCAACTGAGGCGCCAGGTGGAAATGGCATGGCAAGCCGTTCCACAGGACTACATCCAGCATCTCTACAATTGTCTCCATGGGAGAATAGCAGCCTGCATTGCTGCGAAAGGTGGATATACACTGTACTAGTGCCGACATTGTGCATGCTCTGTTGCCTGTGTCTATGTGCCTGTGGTTCTGTCAGTGTGATCATGTGATGTATCTGACCCCAGGAATGTGTCAATAAAGTTTCCCCTTCCTGGGACAATGAATTCACGGTGTTCTTATTTCAATTTCCAGGAGTGTATTATATGCGGTGAAACAAGTCAGTAATTCGCACAAACATATCAGGCTGGTAGCAATAGGAGTAATCTGTGCGGCAGTAGAGCTAACAATGAATCATAAAATAGGATTTCGGTTAGGCTACAGAACTATAAACAGTATGGTGAACGTATTATCTTAGCCAAAATAGACACGAATCCAATACTCGGCACAATTTGAAAAACGTGATGCTTTAGCACCAAGAGCTCCTGGCAAATATTCCTTACTCAGCAAGCAGTTTCGACCCAAGGACCATCACCAGGTTCATAAAAGATTTACATCATACTAGGAGATATAAAATGGTATCAACAATAAAATCCATGATTTCGTCACTATTGTCGAACACTAAAATGAATTACACCGTCAATCGTAAAAATGTGCAAAACTGTGCACTGATTTATATTATATAAACAGTTTGCATTAACATTACAGAGGCATTCTACAAGCGGCAATAATGACAATTTCATGGACTTGATTATTTGCCGCCGGTGTGGCCGTGCGGTTCTAAGCGCGTCAGTCTGGAACCGCGTGACCGCTACGGTAGCAGGTTCGAATCCTGCTTCGGGCATGGATGTGTGTGATGTCCTTAGGTTAGTTAGGTTTAAGTAGTTCTAAGTTCTAGGGGACTGATGACCACAGATGTTGAGTCCCATAGTGCTCAGAGCCATTTGAACCATTTTTTTTATTATTATTATTTGACGCACTTGATCGTCAGGATGACCAAACGTCACTAGTTTTGTATAGTTTCCAACAGGAAGCTGTAACAGCGAGTAGATTATTAAAGAGGAGCCTGGTGGAAGTACAAGAAAGTAACTTGATGGTTGAGTATGAACCAGTATGAATATAATTCAACAAATACCTGCATCCACAGTAAATACGCTTGATTTTTACGTTTCGTCAACCTTTCCGTTCATTATACATGATACGCAGTCGTAGTTGCGAATTCGAACAACCATCATTTGTATGATGGAATGATGAAAATGAAATTGTGTGCCGGACTTCCTGCTTTAAGCAAGCGATTGCCTTAATCCAGGGCTTAACAACTGGCCGGTTTTGAGCGTGATCTGCTCAGGCACGTGCTCGCGAGCAGCTGCATGGTCTCGGAGTAGTGAGGGAGGGGAGGGAGGGGAGGGAGGGGAAATGCGCGCGCACGTTTGAATAGGGCCGCAGCGTGCCTATTGAATTCGCGCCGACTGTGTAACCTTTAAAGTGCTACGATCAGCTCTTAACAGTCACTTCGCTGGTTAAGAATCATGTGAAGTCGCCGTTGTGTAACCCCAACCATGCTTTCGCAGTTCAACCCCCATTGGGAGGAATTGTATCTGTTTACTGAAAAAGATGGTGTTGCAAAATGTTTGGTATGTCACAAAACGCTGAATTATTTTACGAAATTTAATTTGCAGCGACATTGTATGTCGTACCACGCCGCGAAAGACTACGGGCGTGGAAAATGTGATTGACCAGATCGTGCACAGGAAGTTATTAAACTTAAAAGGAAGCTATCCGAAGAAGATCTGGACGACTAAGAAAAATCAATTGAGGTAGCTCTCAGAGTGGGTTACAAAATTGCTTTGCTTTTAGCTAAATCCCTGCGCCCCTTAACTGATGGCGATTTAATAAAAGAATGTTTGGTAGTTGCAGCGGAACATTTGTGTCTATCTCAAGTTCAACAGTTTCGGGTTGTGCCATTATCTAACACGACTATTATGCGTCGCATACAGGACATGGCAGACGACGTCCAGAGCCAGCTTGCAAATATCTGTAAAGATTTTATGGCGTATTCTCTAGTTCTGGACGAAAGTGTTGATATCACTGGAACAGCGCAGCTTGCCATATTTATTAGCGGTGTTAATAGAGATCTTCAGGTGAGGGAGGAGCTACTCGATGTAGTAGCCATGAAGAACACTACAACCGGAGGTGAAATTTATGTAGTGTTGAAGAAAGTGTTGAAAATATATGATTGTCGTGGAATTCTTTAGTTTCAGTGTCTACAGATGGTAGAGGCATACACTAAGCTAATAAAATTATGTGGCACGTGTACATTCTCCTTTATTTGTTTCATTTGTCGCAGTAATAATTCGTGAGTGATATCCCTGCAGGTGGCTGCGGATTTACATCGACTGGCGGCAGCTGTTGTGTACCCCATGTGACTCTCCCCACTCTCCGCTCTGGTCCGGTAGTGGGGGTAGCGTGCTCGCGCTGCTCCGTGCTCGTGTCTTGCTGCTCACAGCTTGCTCCGCGACGTATGTTGTGAAGCCCTGCCTTAATCGATTAGGCTATCCATGTCCGACTCACGTCCAGACCCAAACTTCCATATGGTGTCGTTATTGTCACAACCTATAATTGTAAGTACATAATGTGCACTGATCTGCACAAAGATTATGATCGCTGCCAACCGCGTCGTTGGAGGCCGTCTGGTGGCGTTACGGAAACATGATGCGATGACAAATGTAAACGGAGCAGACACGGACGGGGGATCACCCCAGCGAAGATATGGGCTGCCAATAGGGGAATCCATTGAGATATGCGACTTTGACCAAGGACGAATTATTATTACGTAGAGCCTCTGAACGTGTATCTCTAAAACGGCGAAGCTGGTCGAAAGCTCACTTGCTACTTTCGTGAGCATCTACAGAAAGAGTTAGAAGGACAGAGAAACGACCGCTAGGAGCTAAATCGTTGGACGTCCACAACTCTTCACAGAACGTGGGGTTCGGAGGCTTGTCTGCTCTGTAAAGTAGGATAGACGGTGATTTGTGGCATCTCCACCGAAAGAGCATGATGCTGGTGCATGTACAGGCCGTCGTTCGCTTTAATCACAAATATATGTCTGAGTGAAGCTGCTCATGTACCACCACAATAAAATAAAAACAGTGAATAGTAGAGGGAGTATTACTTGGAACAGTGGGGTATTTAAGTTTACAAAATAATGAAAGGTTTTTAGTAACAACTGGCTGATAAATTTTACACAAAAACGACAAACACCGATCAGATAAGGAATGGTATTTGATAGACAAGGCATGCACTGGGGTGGAAGCCATACAAATTCTCACATGAATTAATGCCTTGTGGAACGCAATCTGGCTTTGTTTACATGAACTCACTATGAGGCGCAACTCTTCAAATGGAATCAACTACGATCAGTTTGTACACCAAGCTAGAGTTCAGCTGAGAACAGGGAGCTGTGAATATCATTTAACAACCCTACGCCGATGCAGCATTACTTTACCCTATCACCTTTTCATGACTTGGCAGAAAATGGCGAGATGTGGGCGAGGAGCCGGCCGGGGTGACAATCTGGAACCGCGTGACCGCTACGGTCGCAGGTTCGAATCCTGCCTAGGGCATGGATGTGTGTGATGTCCTTAGGTTAGTTAGGTTTAAGTAGTTCTAAGTTGTAGGGAACTGATGACCTCAGAAGTTAAGTCCCATAGTGCTCAGACCCATTTGAACCATTTTTTTGTGGGCGAGGAGCGGCGGGTGCAGCAGCTATAATGTTCTGACGCATCCACAGAAATATGCGAACTTCACAGTCTGGTGTTCAGATTATCATAACGCGGGAAACTTCCTTGTCTGAGCCCTGAAATCCCGGAAGATTTGAGTGTGAGGTGCACCCATTCGCTCGTCTGGCCAAACCAGTTTCACTCACAGGCACTTAGGTGCAAACTGGAATCGTCAGACGTCAGACGGCCGACTCAGGAAGAATAAGTTCACCATCGCGACACACGATATTTCAGAGATGATGTGCAGTTCCACTGTTGGTACAGTGGGAAACTGTCGAAGTCTCGTAGTCCACCACAAGATACAAAACCACAAGTCTGACCCAACAGGGAAAGATCTGAAGTACTCCAGCAGGGGAGGATCAGACGACGAAAGAACGTCAAAGAATCACGACCACTTTCTACCAAGAGTTGGTACGGGAGCTGAATTAGCAAAACGAAACCACCTCCACACTGCACAAACCAATCGAACTGTCCTCTACTCACTGAATCTCCCCTCTTCACTGTTCTGTTGGCCTGGTAGCCAATCCAGACACAGCACCGGGATTCCCACGCTGGAGGAGCAAAACTCTACTTTTCATATCTAGATAAGAGCCAATTAGCGACTCCAAATCTTGTCTGAAAAAAGAAGATTTTAGACCAGGGACGCGTCGTCCTCACAGTAAGCATGGCGATATTTGGCAGCAAACGTCTCATTTATGGAGTGATGTAATCTTTCTGGGCTGGCCACTTCCAATTTCTAAGAGAACGCTGTAAAGCTACCCATACTGTTGTGCTTGTGAAATATATGTTTTTGCAACTTAGTAAAGAAACCTGGCGACTTCCTGGCGTATGGTGGGGGGAGTATGTTTACAGGATGTTTGCAGTCCTACCTCCACTAGCCACATAAGCCAATTACTCTGTCCGTTATCATCGACCTTCCAACATGGGAATGCATGGGGTTTTATGGTCTTCCCATTGTTTGCACAAAAGCTCAGTTTACAACAGTCTATCTGAAATGAGCTTCTCCAGTTTTCAGCCAGCTGCCTACCTTCCATGACACAGTGCCTCAAAGTGCTTCAGCCAGAAGTCCCTCTGCAGGTAAGAATCACTTTCACTGCCAGGTCACCGCCTTCAGCATTTTTGGCCCCCAACTCATCTCGTTATCTACTCTCGGTCACCTCTGCTATGGCCCCCCTGGGTGCAAGTTCTCTACAGGTGACACATGCAGTTACATGGACATCCTGCCACAATTTCCTGATTTATAAAAGTGATTAACCACACATAGCAAATGTAGAACTGGGAACACTGAAATCACGTCCTAAAATATTAATCTTAATCATACTGACAATGTTGTCAAAGTGAGAAAGTGGCGTGCCACCTCTCACATACACAAGTGTTTCGAGCACAGCATTCATTGTACATTGTTGAACGTTGAGCTCCGCAGCAGACTACCCCTAAGTGTTCACATATTGACTCAACGAAATCGTCAATTATGATTGCAGTGCGCACGGGGCGACTTCACAAACGCCATCATCGAGATGAACGGTGGCTGAAAGCGTGCAGAGCCCCAAGGACGTAGGCTGGCGGGAACAGTTTATGCTGTGGGGGATATTCCCTGCTCTTGCCTGTGACCTTTGGTAGAAATCGAAGACGCGATGACAGCTGCGAACCATCTGCATCGCTTCATGCTTGATGTCTTCTCTGACGCTGGTGTCATCTTTGAGCAGTATAATTATCCATTTTTCGGAGCCAGAACCGTGCTAAGTGGTTTGAGGAGCATACGAGTGAACTCACGTTTGTCACGGCGACCAAATTCGCCTGATGTAAGTCCTATGGAACCATCAGGGTCGCTACCAGGCGCAATCACTGCCTACGCAATTAAGCGGGCCATTGTTTATGCGAATTAGACGACCGTGCGTAGACGTCTAATATCACATACCTCCACAAACCTACCAACAAACTGTCGAGTCCCTGATACGCAGAATCAGTAACGTATTTCGTTTCAGAAATGGACACACAAGCTATCAAGCAGGTGGTCACAAAGTTTTGGCTCATCAGTATGATTCCCTCACAGGGGGAGGACATTTTAACTGAAAGTCACTGCCTGGTATCGGTGGATAAATACGATGTTGCAATGCTTGTGCTGTTAAGAAACATCGCATGCATGTCTGGAGGAACATTGCATCGTTCTTCTTAAAAACACAAGCACTGCAACATAATATGTATCCGTTCATCATCTCTGGCAATCTTCGTTCTAATGGTTTTGAACACCAATACACTCACACAATGGAGTACAGACCCATATTGGAACTTTTATTTCGAAAGTGAAGTGAGTCAATTTGTAGTCTGTAGTTTACCGCTACTAACATGATTCTCCGCGAAAGACAATGTGGTAGAGCGGCAGGTCGCTCAGCCTCAATTTCCTCTCAGTTATACTACCAGCAAAACAATCACGTATAATGTATTTACCTATCGGCTAGGCGCAGCGAACAACTGTGAATACAATCATTTTCTGTGGCTCTTCAAAGAGAGAGTCAACAGCCTTGCCTCAGTGGTAACACCGGTTCCCGTCAGATCACCGAAGTTAAGCGCTTTAGGGCTGGACTAGCACTTGGATGGGTGACCGTCCGGGCTGCCGAGCGCTGTTGGCAAGCGGGGTGCACTCAGCCCTAGTGAGGTAAACTGAGGAGCTACTTGATTGAGAAGTAGCGGCTCCTGTCCCGGAAACTGACAACGGCCGGGAGAGCGGTGTGCTGACCACATGCCCCTCCGTATCCGCATCCAGTGACGCCCCTGGTCCGAGAGGATGACATGGCGGCCGGTCGGTGCCGTTGGGCCTTCCAAGGCCTGTTTGGACGGAGACAGAGAGAGAGAGAGAGAGAGAGAGAGAGAGAGAGAGAGAGAGAGAGAGAGAGAGAGAGAGTTCAAAGAGAGAGGTTTCTGAGCAAATGGGATGTCGCATAATTTGTGGCTATTTTTATAAAGGTCATAATATTAGTAATGGTCACTGTGTTAGCATCTGGCGTATGAATACGACCGCCGTGCCGCCTCACGACAAGAAACACGAAAAGTAGCGCTGTCCGGTGAAGTAAAGTATGAATACGCTCGCCACCCCACGGCGAGAAAAACATATATCAACGCCGGCGTGATCGTGTAATATATCCGAGTGCTATTCGGAAAGTAAGATCCGATCGTTGACGAAATGGAAACCACTCTGAAACTCATTTTTTTTTATTTGAAACACTTAGCTACACCTTCCATCTACCTCTCTATGTAGTCACCGCTCCGATTTAGACATTTGTCGTAGCGTTGTATCAAATTTCCAATACCCTCGTCATAGAAAACAGCCGCCTGTGCTTACCGTCGATTCTCTACGCTGGTCTACAACTCGTTGTCCATGCCAAAATGTTGCTTTCATAGCCAGTGGTTCATGTGAGCAGAGGTGAAAATCAGGGAGAGCCAGTTACGGGCTGTTTTGTGGGATATCAAACACTTCCCATCGAAAACGTTGCAGCGTCTTCTTTGCCCCTGCAGAGTGCGGCCGAGTTATTCTCATGAAGAACGAAACACATGACAGTTATGTTATGTGGGCAGCTGACAGAAGGCGAAATCTCTCACCATGTCCTCTTACTTGGCCAGAGACATTTTCTAGGTATATCTAGGCGCTCACTGTGTACTCAGAACTGAAGAGAGCGACGTGCCGCTATCAATGGCCATACTAGAGACCGGCCTGCACATGTGCGAAAATTTCATCGGATTTCCACATTTCGTGCCCAGTCGGACTTTACTTTCCTAGCAGAACTCGTCAGTACAATACCCATTATTAATCAGTTAATAATCTGGTCACACAAACAACACAACAACATTTTTTCAAGCAATTACAGTGTCACAACTTTGTCTCGCTGAGTGTGACAGTAATAAGAAACAGAGAAGAATTGACACGAAGTGTTTCGAATGGTGTCGATTTTTAACGATAAGTACTTTGGGGGCCGGCGGCCAATATACTGCAGTCTTACTACAGCTATTCTCTGTGGGGCTCGTAACACAGTAATTTATGCAGGTAACGAATTATTAGTAATAATATCGGTACATATGTGGCACGAAGTGCCTGATCACAATGTCAGTATTCACACTTAAGCAAAGAAATTTGACGACCACCGTCTTAGACAATTTACGCAGATCGGATGCATTCCTTTTCGGTACAGTCGTGCGGTCTCGCGCTGAACGGACAACGTTTTGCACTGCCCGCTGCTGCGTCCGTAGTGGAAGCAATTACAGCAGTGCAGGACTGGTCGTAAGTACGGCTCAACGGGACATCGCATGCCGAGGTTGTATGTAGGTGCCGGCTGATGCTGTGCTTCCTGTGTGACCATTCAACGGGCAACGACTTTGCTTCAACTCGCCCACCCGCTTTCCATTTACTTGCAAGTCTTTTAACTGATACGACCCAATATACTGTAACTCTCTATCTCGCCTTCAGGCAAATCAGTAATTACGTTTTCAGTTACTCCTTGACTGACTGTGTTTGATGTTGGATTTATACAGGAAGACAACTTTCCTTAAAAATGACATCCTTTGCTCTGTAATTAGCAACCTCTACTATTTTGCGTTTCACTTTATTCTGACTCGCCACTGTGATCTGTATTGCGGGTCTGCTAAACTGGGGGTCTAACGTGTGTATATGGCCTCTAGTTGCCATAATATTGGAAGGATTAAGATATTCGTTTACGGTTTCCACAGTAACTATGAATGGACATCTTAGTGAACGTTTTTAATTACTGAGTTGCCCTTCACCTGTGGCTGGGGTTCTGCAGGGAGCGACTTTGTGTTAAAAAACAGAACAGTACAAATAATGGCGCTCTCTCTCTACGTTAGTCTAGTAGCAGACTTCTTCCTAAATTGCGTCACTTTAAATTTAAATAAAACTCTAAAATAGTTACTGACAACTTGTCAGAACTCTAAGGTATGCTAGGCTAAATGTAGGTGAAGCTATAAATCTCGTTCCAACAACAGATGACTAAAGTTTCAAAAATATAATTTATTGTCCGATTAATCAGTCACTGAACTGTTGACTTGTGAGCGACACAAATTGTTACGCTGAACTAATAAAATGACTCGAGACCACAATAGCGGATAATATCGCATCGTAAATTAATTGGAAAACACCAAATTGTGTTGACAGCTACAAATTCACTGAAGCACCCTCACCAATAAACTAACTAGCGACTCAATGATTCAATGTCCTAAACACACATCAGTTGCAGTCCTCTCAAATCAATCTGTGGCACACTGTGCAAACTGTAACAGATCATTGCTAACAATAGAACTGTCCAATCCACCATGTCTAAACCTGTCCTGAAAGTTTTATTACAGGAAGAATACAACGGTAGAAACATAATGACAAAATGACAAAATTTTAGCGGCTAAGACACGCTGCGAATCTTTAAACAAATGTTGAAGTTTGCCTAATTCATAGCTCTCAAGGCGGTTGAAGAAATGTAGAAGGGATAGGCAAAATAATGTGAACAGTGGTACTAATGGAATGGTTGTTTGACTGTCAACAATGCCGGTAAGGCACGAATCGCTCTGGACTGTGTGTGTTCAGTACGGATTAGGCATCAGAGCAGGTTGTTTTCGAGTAGTGCACGCTTCGTATTTGCATTTAGAGGCCAAGGTTGACGTACAATGAAAGACCTAACAGAGTTACAAAGAGTGCAGATTGTGGGGGCCTGATTAGCTGGGCCGGCCGGAGAGGCCGAGCGGTTCTAGGCGCTTCAGTCTGGAACCGCGCCTCCGTTACAGTCGCAGGTTCGAATCCTGCCTCGGGCATGGATGTGTGTGATCTCCTGAGGTTAGTTAGGTTTAAATATTTCTAAGGTCTAGGGGGCTGATGATCTCAGATGTTAAGTCCCATAGTGCTCAGAGCCATTTGAACCATTTTTGATTAGCTGGAGTATCAGTAACCAAGACAGCCAACTTATTGAATGTTTCAAGAGTCAAAATTTACTTTGTTCCCAACATCGGGCCACGTTTACGTCTGCAGAACGTCAAAATAAACCTACAATCCTGATTGCTTGATTCGAACGGTTAAGCATGGAGGTGGAAGTGCGATGGTGTGGGCCGCCATAACATGGTATTCCAATCATTACTATCAAACGCCGGGCTACAGCCAACGATTATGTGAACATTTTAGGTGACCAGGTGCATCCCATGATTCAAATGTTGTTCTCCAACAATGATGTCATATTTGAGGACGATAATGCACCCATTCACACTGCCGGAAAAGTTCAGTCGTGGTATGAGGTGCATACAACTGAACTACAGCGGCTTCCCTTGCCAGCACAGTCCCCGGATTTGAACATTATCTAACTCTTACGGTCAGTATTGGAGCGCAGACTTCGGAGCAGATTTCCGCCTCCCTCGTCACTACAGAAATTAGAGAGGTTCTGGTTGAAGAGTGGCATAACATTCCATTGGAGACTAAACAATCATTACATACCAGCTTTCCATGGAGAATCGCAGCTGTATTACTGGCAAATAGGGGTCCAATCCCTTATTAATAAACCATTCCCAAGTAAGTACAGGTGTTCACATTATTTTTCCTATCCCCAGTACATCCATGCCGCAGCTGTAGCAGACAGCGCATGCACAACAGTGCGGACCCTTGTCCTTGGTTGATGGCACATCGATAAACAGAAAAGGCGGCACAACGCGATCGTAATTTGTAAAGGGAATTTCAGTTTCCGTTGATAGGTTCTCTGACACAATCGTACATAGTTACTATTGGCTCAGATTTACAGCTCTTTTAATATCCATAATAAATAAGTTTCCTTTGCGGCATCACTAATTGTCAGCAGTGTAGATAAAACTGAAATAGTTTTCTTTGTGGTTTCTTGGTATATGCTTGCTGACAGCATCTGTGATGGTGCAGGTTCAAGAGTTTAACAGTAATGTGAAATACAATTAATATTTTCAGCCTTGCAAAGAAGAGATACGAAGAACGTGGCATACATTCGATATCACCTGTTTCTCTTGAAGACCTGGATATGTTTTATGTATTAGTTAATTTCTTGGACAATCATTCCAATGGTGTCCACATTGTGTTACAAGCTTTGTAAACATTAGACGAAACACGAAATAATACTGGCGATGCCCTGCGTTGTGGTTCGAACGATGATTATTATGCTAATTAAAGTCGATAACAAAAGTAGGGTTCTTTACAAGCCCCCAAAAACTACGTGTCCAGTAAAAGTCTTCAGTGAGAAAGTAAATGCTATAAATTTTCTGGTTAAACGAAGGAAGGAGAAAACGTTTCAACTTAATCTGTGCGTAAAGCCGGTTTCCTTTTATAAAATCTGAACATGAATTCTATAAATGTAAGAAAGATTTATAATAAGTACGAAATATGCACCAAAAGAAAGAAAAACTGTTCTTTTTTTTGTTTAATGAGATTTTCCTCTATACATGGGTTTTTCTCCAACATAACAAGTACACGAAAATTATTACATCTTTTACACAAGAGGCCGGCCGGAGTGGCCCAGCGGTTCTAGGCGCTACAGTCTGGAACCGCGCGACCGCTACGGTCGCAGGTTCGAATCCTGCCTCGGGCATGGATGTCCTTAGGTTAGTTAGGTTTAAGTAGTTCTAAGTTCTAGGGGACTGATGACCTCAGATGTTAAGTCCCATAGTGCTCAGAGCCATTTTTTTTACAAAAGATCTTAATTTTTCTCCTCAGGATGTTCCTCCAGGTGTTTCGATCTTGTATATCTCCTTCAACTGCGCTACGTCTTCTCACTGTTAATCGTACATGTTGGAGCCAGGTGGTTATAGGGCGTCGTCTTCCCATCTTTCCCTCCGGTTCCCATTCCAGGATCATTTTCTGAATTCTGACTTTCTCCATTCTTCTTACATGCCCGTACCATTGTAACTTCCTTCTATCCATCACCTTATGTATTGCTTCTCTTACTTCCATTCTCTTTATTTTTGCGTCGTTTCTTACTTTCTCTTTTCTAGAAATTCTTACTGATCTTCTCCAGAAGACCATTTCTACTGCTTGCAGTTTTTTTAAGTGTTTCAAACTTTTAGTCAAAATCTCCACTCCATATATAACTATGCTCCCTAGTACCGATTTAAATATGATATTTTTGGTTTGGTTTATTACATTAATGCTCCATAAGAATTAGTTGAGCATCCCAATGACCTTCCTTCTGCTGCTGATTCTTTTATTAATTTCTACCTCAGATTTTCCCTGCAACTCTAAAATGGATCCTAAATAACAGGAGTACTGACCTTCTTGAATTTCTTTCCTTCTATGTATAAGTCATCTGGATCATTAGTGAGGTATTCTGTTTTCTGGTAATTAATTTTCAATCCCCAGTTTCTGTATTCCATTGCTAATTGCTCACACATATAATTTGCATCCCCCCCGTCTTGTGCTGTAACTACTTCATCATCGGCAAGTATCAGGTGATATAAATAAACAACATTTTTAATATCTAGCCCCATCCCATCGCATTTACGAGACCATCTCTTAAAACTGATGTATATACATATAGATTTCAAATAATGTTGGTGACATGGGGCAGCCTTGGAACACACCCTTGCTTGTACTAAATTTCTGTGAAAGTGTACTACCAATTTTCACTTGACATATGTTATCTTTATAAATTTTTTGCATTATTTTAATTAATGGACTCTTTATGTTTGCCAAACGTAATGTTCTCCAAAGTAGTTTTCTCGGGGCAGTATCATACGCTTTTTCTAAATCCCTTTGTTTTTTTTTATTTTTCCCTATGTTTCTCTAAGATCTGTCGTAATGTGAATATATGGTCTTCGCATGAGCTACTAGCTGTGAAGCCACGTTGTTATTTCTGGATTTTAAAATTTATTTCCAGCTTATTTTAATAATTTTCCTAAAAATTCTCATTAATGCGTTTATAACACAAATTCCTTCTGTGATCCCCTTTCTTAAATATAGTATTAATATAGCCCAGCTTCATTCACTTGGGTAACATTTTACTGAATAACCGTGTTATTAGTTCCACAATTTTGTCACTAGCATATTTTAAGACCTCCAGATTGATATTGCCGGGTCCAGGCGATTTACCATTCTTCCCTGTTCTTAATACCTTACTCATCTCGCTTTCTAAAACTTGGACCTTCCCCCCTTCCCCTTCCTGCTCCTTTTCTTCCACTGTTTCGTACTCCAGATATTCTTCTCTATCCTCATTTAATAATTTCCGGAAATATTCATCCCATTCTTTTGGAGTCATCAGTCGAAGATTGGTTTTGGCTGTTGTCTCTTGTGGAAGTCCTTTTACTACTGACCACGCATGTTTCGCTTTTCCAAATCCTAGTTTGCTATTGACATTCGCACATGTCCTTTTCCATGCTTCATTCTTTGCTACCTTTTTTTAATCACTTCATTCTTCTTTTCCTTGTGGATCGTTCTTGTTACTTCCGATTTATCATTCAGCCACCTGTTGAATCCGTTCCTCTTTTCTTTAACTGCCACTTCTATTTCCTCCGACCGCCATTCTGCCGTACGGCTGTAGTTGTTTCCCCTTATGCCCACCACCTCTGTTGCTATACTTGCAACACTTGATTTTATGTAAGCGTACATTTCCTCTGTACTTTCTTCACATGATTCTTTCATTGTTTTTTTCCATTCTGGAAGCAAAGAATGTTCGTTATTTGTCTGTCTAATGATAATATAATCTATTACACAACGAAGTTCTCTAGTATTTTGTTACCAAGTATATTTATGAATATCCTCGTGTTTAAAAAATGTGTTGTTAATTTTCAGATCAAATTGTTCACAAATTTCAGTCAGTCGTTCTCCATTGTCATTGTATCGTGTCTCTCCATGTATTTCCACTATCGGACATGATTCTCTAATTCCTACACTTCCCTTCATCTCCCCCGTGATAACCAGTTCCTTCCTCCTTGGGATTTTTTCTATAGTCTCCCTAAGGATTGTCCAGAAAGTATCTTCCTCTTGGTCTCTTACATCATTCGTGGGTGCATATACACCAACAATTACAACTTCTCTGGCAAATAGTCATTTCTACCACAATAATACGTTCATTAATAAATTTCCACTTTGTGATTCTCTTTTTCCATGGTTTCTTCATCATAATGGAGACTCCTGCTTTGGCTCTTACCGCTTTGGACAACCCACTCCAAATATCTACATAATTTCCAAGTTGTTCTTCTCCTTTGCCTTTCCCCTTAGTCCCAGAGAGTACGACAACATCCATTTTGAAACTGTCATGTTCTGTTGGCAATATGTTCAGTTTTATGGAGATACCTTGCACATTCCAGCATCCAAATATCATTCTCCGTTTTCCTTCGCCATTTCGTCGTCCCAGATTCCAGTTTTTCCTAGGCTAGGCATATTATTAAGTTTATTAGCACTTTAATTTTTCAAATGAGTGAGGAACTGGCCCGCTGCATAAGCCCCAACCTGCTGGACCAGGTACTTTATTCTCAACGTTTTCTTCCTTCAGCCTTTTATAAGCCAGTATCCCGCCACAAGGCAGCAGCCGCTAGTTTTGGTCCACGTCGGGAATTTTATTTCCCCGATACCCACCATATCTGATGAGCATTCCCCTATCCACCACCTAGGGAGGCACCCAATGGGGGACTAGAAACTCCACACGGGAAAAACTAATAAAAGGATTTAAAACTGCTCGTGAGAGTAGTCGAACCGTTTCTGAGGGAGACCTATGAGCCTGGACACTCTGAATGGCAAGTGTAATGAATATTACTGATTTACAGGGTTCTTCGACCTGGTGAACACACGCAGGAAATTATACGGAAAAAGAAGCCGCAATTACGAAGTTAACCTAAAGTGAACGTATGGAGCAGATGTTATTAATACTTAATACTGTAAGTAAATTTGTAGCTGACGTGAAGACGAAGCTTCTTGTTATCCCATAAAAGTTGCATGTGAATCCAGTGAGTCAGGTTTAATGCAAATCACTTTTTATCAATTGGAGCGAAACCGCTTGTGAGCCGGCCGCGGTGGCCGTGCGGTTCTGGCGCTGCAGTCCGGAACCGCGGGACTGCTACGGTCGCAGGTTCGAATCCTGCCTCGGGCATGGGTGTGTGTGATGTCCTTAGGTTAGTTAGGTTTAAGTAGTTCTAAGTTCTAGGGGACTTATGACCTAAAATGTTGAGTCCCATAGTGCTCAGAGCCATTTTTGAACCGCTTGTGCAGCCGATGTGTGCTATAACACATTCGTAGACAACGAAACCATTGATTCTCATCAGTGGTTACTGTTTCCGTAAGTTTACCTCTGTCATCAAATATATGAAGTCAAATTATACCTAGAAATTTAAAAAAAAGGACTGTTAACTTGAATAAGTCTTGTAATCAGTGTACTAAAATCTGAAAAAATGGGAGAGAATAATTTTCAATGTTACCTCCGAAACGCCCACTTAGAGCTAATCTCGATAAAATGTCAACAGCCTAAACCATTTTTTCAGAAAATTGTCGGAAAATATACTATCCGTTAGCTCTTTGCAATTTCATGTTTATCAGCGGAGTAATTTCTGCGTTGTCAGTTTGCATCGCCACTTTTTAATAATTTGATCAAGTATGCCTGGTACGCAACAACGGCCACGAACATTTCTTGCTCATTTCCAATTCTGTCTAAATGAAACTAGTCGTCTCTGTGAAATACCAGAATGCATAAATTTTTCATTCATGTACCTTCTGTAAGGAAAATGTTTGTTTTCGTCTTCCAATAGACATTTTGCGTTTTTTGTGACGAATACAGCCGCCCGCTATGACCGAGTGGTTCTAGGCACTTCAGTCCGGCTCCACGCGGCTGCTACGGTCACAGGTTCGAATCCTGCCTCGGGCATGGATGTGTGTGAGATCCTTAGGTTAGTTAGGTTTGAATAGTTCTAAGCCTAGGGGACTGATGACCTCAGATGTTAAGTCCCATAGTGCTTTGAGTCATCTGAAACTTTTTTCTTTTTTTTTTTTACTAATACAGTGGATAAACTA
The DNA here is from genome assembly GCF_021461385.2 of Schistocerca piceifrons. Classification (NCBI taxonomy): domain Eukaryota; kingdom Metazoa; phylum Arthropoda; class Insecta; order Orthoptera; family Acrididae; genus Schistocerca; species Schistocerca piceifrons. Next base: position 342,177,712 of record NC_060149.1, on the reverse strand, counting down.
AGAGCTGTTTCATTGTCAGCATAGTATAAATTACTCAATAATTATCATGAGAACTGTGCTGCAGAAATTGTAACAAAATATTTAACATTAACAAATTAAAGTCCCAATTGATGGAAGTCGTCTGTAATGTAACATCATACACTGCCTTGATTTTCTTCCTCACTTGTGTAAAACAATTATCTCTGCGATAGTTGAGTTGTCGATATTAACTGCAAGTTATTAAAGAAATTAACGATTGGGACATTTTTCTCATGGCTTAATTCATGTGTGTGCAGTTTGGACATCTCACTATGCCATGGCACGTTCTCTTATCACGCCTGCGTGAGCTTACTTGTCGATTTGTTCTCTAGGCAGGAAGGGCTGCACAAACTGAAGTTAAAAGCGGTTCTTCGTGTGACAAAAATGAGTAAACTTAATATTTAAAAAAATCTGCAGTACACTTACGAAGCTAAAGTTTTGACAGTGCATTTCTTTCGGTGTATTCTTCCTGCATGAAAACTTTCTGTGTATATTTCGACACGTTCGGCTGAACCATTCCTCTGTAAGACCCACCACTGTATATGAAACTAAGTCCAGCACTGTGCAAAAGTAATCTGTACAAACAGTGCCAGAATATTTCTAAATCACGCAGAACGTGAAATATTTCAAACACCTAACGACCGTGGTTGGACAACTGCTCATAAAACTATTCCCCACTCCAATCGTACCAAATCATAAAGTGAAGACCGACCGACTGACCGACCAACTTAGTGACAAAGCACTCAGAGTAGCTTGGACGCCGATCATAAAGAAGACTTATATATTAACTGTATTCCGATTTGCGATTATGGAAAACCATGAGCTGCATAATGGAATGAACATTTCTGCCGGACCTCTTGTCGCGAGCGGTCGCCTTACCATTAAGCTATCCAAGCATGAGTCACGGCCAGACCCGAACTTCCGGGAGACATTTTTCAACTGAAAGTCGCTTGCCAGGTGTTGGCGGAAAAATGCGATAGTGCAGCCCCCTGTGTTGTTCCGAAGTACGATGTAGTATTCCTTGGTAGCCGGCACGGTAGCTCAACGTATCCGGAGCGCGAGGTGGCTGCCCTCTGTAATAAAAAGCTGAGTGAAGTGCTCAACGGTAAATTTTGGCCCAGACCAAATGATGAGAACAATGACGAACAAAATGAAGGGAAAAAATGGTTAGACGGCCACTCGCGATAAGCTGGAAACCCTGGTTCGAGTCCCGATTCGGAACAAATTTTCACTGTCCTCATTCCATTGTACAGTGATGGTTGTCCACAACTGCAAATGTGAATACAGTTCATGCATTTCATAACAGCAGCAGTCACCAATGCGTCCGTAGCTTCGAACATGCATGCTCGTCTGAAGGAACTTGGCATCGTACTTCTGAGACAGTGCAGTATGGTATTATAAAGGCTTGATGACCCTCTCCAGCAAACAGTCGTACCTCTGCAACCCTCGGCACTTCCACCTTCGGAAAGCGGGCCACTGACGTCACATGAGGGCCTCATGTGATTACCAGTCCTTTTATACCACTTACTACACACAAGTTTGTATTTTATTTGCGCCATTATCTGCGTGCCATTATCTGCGTGCTAATTTATAAACATATATAATAATAATTTCTAGGGGCCATAGTTTGCCCTCAGATCAAAGTTTAAATATCCACAAATTGAGTTTACAGTGGTCAGAACTGTTTATCCTCGTAGTACTTTTGCTGTTTATGATACAAATATGAATGGTCTTTCAATCTTATTTTGTTTTTCCTCCTCTTTCCATTGCTGTCATTAGAGTTCATGTAACTTTGATCAAATTTAAATTAAGCATCAAACTGTGCTAATTTAGTATAGAATAATAAAAGTGGATAATAAAATAATAAATCTTAACATCTACATGGTGTGTGTAGTGAATAGCACTCACCACATGTGTCTGCCTTCATTCCAAAGATACGCTGATTTCAATTAATTTTCCAGTTAAAATGTCTTATACAGCTTATGAAACCTCCCCTTAGAAAAATTAATGAATTACTGTGCTGATAAACCTCTACGTTATTTGATTTTCAAACAGCTGAGCAGAACTGAACGTACTCAGACATTTCTCTCTTTACTTATTCCGATCATCACTAAACAGACACACAATATTTTTAGCGCAACGCAACCTGACTTTCAATAATCCCTACAAAACAATGGCCCTGACTAATAATAACCTATACCTTTCATGAATCACTTACCTCACAAAAATCTTCGTTACTTGAACTACTGCAATACAGCGTGCACCAATACTGCCAGCTGAATAAAAGATTCCAACTACTGAAGGCACTAACTACTGATAGGCATAGTTAGCAAATGAAAGATTTTGATAGAGAACAAACAATGTATTTACCTTAATAGTGTTCAAAAGTCATTATATATATCAGTTCATGACATCCAGTCTTACAAATTTACTCTCTCTAATGGACACACGTCCAGATCATCCGCTCTCAAAACTCCGCCATCTCACTCCCCACATCCACCACTTCTGGCGGCTCACCTCCAACTGCGCAACGCTACGCGCTGTTCACATCCAACTGCCCAACACTACAATAGCGAATATTACAACAATGCCAACCAGCCACAGACTGCACACAGCACAGTCAGTGATTTTCATACAGAGCGGTACGTGGCGTTACCAACATAAAAACCTAAACAGCCTACTTACAAGCTTAATTATTAAAGTTAATGATCATGTAAGTAGTTCTGTCGATGCATCTTATCAAGACTACAAACTGAGTGCTCGATCTCTTTGGTGGGATGAATATTTTAAAAGTTATAAATTATTAAGTGCATTAGTTATATTCAAATCAATTTGTCTCTGTATCTCCTCTCATATATCATTTCCAGATATTTATGTATCACTGGGCTCGTAATAAAATTCTCTTTCAATTGACTCCTCGGTCTTTCCTGTGGTCAGCATGGTTAGCGCTGCGCGTGCGCAAATAAGTACAATGCAACTTGGAAATTTTTATGGATATTGGACACTGACGTCACGAGCGGCCCGCGAAAAACTCACGTAGAGCCACGCCGCCCCCAGCGGAAGCGAGGCACAAACCAGCGTCGCCCGGCCACCGCCTAACGTTAACCGATAGCCAGCTAATGGCACAAACTCTGGCCGCACCCGCTGCGCTGCCGTGACTTAACACTGCGCTCAATCAAACAGAATCAGAGTACGCAGGCATGACTTGGTGTGTTCCAAGGTGGAATGGGCCCACGTACATCAGAGTAATGTACAGATCGAAAGTAGTTTTGCTCTGTAGGGATGAACCGGGCTCTACCGACATTTCGGTAACTGTACGGCGGTATTTTCTCGGTATTTTGGTTTGAGTGACCCGTGGTTTCCGGTGGTTATTTACAGAATAATTGCATTTCTTTTGGCTTCTTACCACTATTAATCTTTGTGTCTGTATTGCACTGACAATATCTGCACAACAGTGCAAATGTCGACGGTATGCGCTGTGTGTGTCGTTTGAAAACAAGCTTCCTCCATTCACTCGCAGCACTTGATGTTGACGACAGTAATTTCCGCTTTATTCTTATCACTCATGCTCGCTATCACACGGGAAGGTCATGAAACGTTGTGCAAATTATTTTCATACATAGCGAAGTTAAAAGAGCAATAAAATATACACACGCTATAAAAATTGTAGCTGCTATTGACAATTAGAACGGGAGATATCGGTCGTCAAAATTACGATGAGAATACTGTGTGATGATGGATGATTTGAGACAAATAGTCAATAATATGACATTAAACACTCGACAACAGAGTTTACTTAATTGACCGCATTATCGGAGGCAAAACAGTTGTAGGTCAGCAGTAACAGCGCGGCCACTACATACACAGTTCTCGCAGTGTGCACATTTGATGAACGCATTTTGGTCACAGTTCTCATGGAAACATTCTTCCGTTAATCCTTCTTCGAAACAGTAATCCAAAGATGTTTGGAATACATGAGGAACGTATTTGGTGTAGCTGCACAGAAAAAAATTAAAATTTGTGTAAGTTGGAGAATCGTGCCGCCTAGAACTGGAAATACGTGATTGAAGGCGTAAGAAGTGCTCATTATCAGAAGATACCATAATTGTGTCTGTGATGAATTTCACAAATTCTTTTTATGGGTGGAAGAAGGAAAAGTCGGCAGATTGCACAATGCCTGAGCACTTTCCTGAAATCAGCTTTTCTTGAACTCAACGCCTTCATGAACTGTAGAGTTGTATAGTTCGTCATCTCTATTGGCTGTCCAGGAGTCAACCAGAAGAAAGGATTTAGATTTTTAAATATCTGACAGAATTACCTGTTCTAGGGAGACTTTTGAATCCGTCTTCGTCATATTAGCAGATTTGTAGCAATCGGCTTAATGTTCGGTAAATTTATATTCATATTTGCAGGAAAATGGCCGGTGGACTGCGATACAAGGGCATAAAAATGGAGCAGCAGCGTACCATCCATCACAGACCCAGGCATTAGCAGATAAGAGCACGTGGTTGCCGCTATGGATCCAACCACACAAAAGACATGCTTGTTTCCCTTCACTGAGAAAGTCCCTCCTCATCGTAACTGTTTATCAAAACTTGATTGCTCGACATTAATTACTTGATCTGGTGACAGACGTTTTTCCTCAGTCAGAAACCTGATTCCTCTCAGGAACGGATAAGTTTTTTTGTTGAATATCGGCATCCCCTTCAGGCAACCGATAGCTAACTTTGTGGGGTATTTGGCGACAGACACTCTGATTCTTTCACTTAAATTTCTATACCCACAAGTTAGAGACTTTGAACTGGAGTGAACTGCGAGGGTCAATTTTATTCTTTATTTCCAGTGCCCAAAGTCTCAATGTGTGGTCATGTATTGTTGTGCGTTCTTGTCTCTTTGCTATAAAATGAACACGTAATTCACGATTTACCTTGTCGTGAGAATTTTTAGGTTTGACAAATGACGTTGTTTTAGTCTGTTTTTAAAGTTTTGCAACACAGTCTTTCTGTTTATTTTCCTTTTCTGTGCCAACATTGTTGTAATTTTCAGGCGCGGTGTCATATGAATTACGTATCCAGGACGACACAGACTGAAAGGATCAACATTTCCTATTGCATTTCTTCCCTTGGATTTTTGTGCGTATTTTGTCCTCATTAGCCAGATATTCTTATGGAAACACCGTTTCCTTGAAGGTGATGGCTGATAAGATAAACACCCGCTTCTCTGGAAATCCGCCGCTAGTGATATAGCTTCATCTCTCACCGCGTAGACACTATCATTTTCTTCATCTGATGCTTCTTCATCTTTTAGAAATGTGGTAACCTCTGCCACTAAAGTACCATCTTCTGTCAACTCTTGCTTTCTTTGTCCATAAATAGCGCGCTCTTCTCCTGTAGGAACATCTTCCGCAATACCAAAGTACTCCATCAACAGTTTTACAATTACAGCCGTTCTCGCTGAACAGGGTGCAACACTTACTAGCTCTGTGAACCCACTTCCTCACCATAAAGATAATATGATCTACACTAACAGAAAATACAAACCCATATGACGCATTGGACCACTGCGCTGCTTCCAGAGCGATGCGTAAATGGAGGGCTTTAGTAGAAAGGGGAAACCTATTTACCGCCCCACCTGTTCCTCTCTCTCCTGAGTGCTAGTTTTCTTTTGTTGGGAGTTTAAACCAGGTGTCCTTCCAGCGCGTCAGTGAATCTACGATGCATTTCTCGTGTACCAAACAAGGTGCTTCTGCAAGCTGTGTTTGCAGGAGCTGTGTCTGTATTCTTTCTTACCATCATTTTTTGTGTATGACCTATATACTCTGAAGAACCAAAGAAACACCTACCTAATATCGTGTAGGGCCCCCGCGAGTACGCAGAAGAGCCGCAGATTGACGTGGTATGGACTCGACTAATGTCTGAAGTAGTGCTGGAAGGAATTGAGCCGGCCGGTGTGGCCAAGCGGTTCTAGGCGCTTCAGTCTGCAACCGCGCGACCGCTACGTCGCAGGTTCGAATCCTGCCTCGGGCATGGATGTGTGTGATGTCCTTAGGTTAGTTAGGTTTAAGTAGTTCTAAGTTCTAGGGGACTGATGACCTCAGATGTTAAGTCCCATAGTGCTCAGAGCCATTTGAACCATTTGAAGGAACTGACACCGTGAATCCTGCACGGCTGTCCATAAATCCGTAAGAGTACGAGGGTGTGGAGATATCTTCTGAATAGAACGATACAAGGCACCACAGATATGCTCAATAATGTTCATGTCCAGGGAGTTTGGCAGCCAGCGGAAGCATTTAAACTCAGAGGAGTGTTCGTGGAGCCACTCTGTAGCAATTCTGGGTGCGTGGGGTGTACTGCAGGAATTGCCCAAGTACGTCGGAATGCACAATGGACATGAATGGATGCAGGTGATCAGACAGGATGCTTACGTACGTGTCACCTGTCAGAGTCGTATCTAGACATATCAGTGATCCCATATCTCTCCAACTGCACACGCCGCACACCATTACAGAGCCTCCACCAACTTTTACAGTCCCCTCCTGACACGCAAGGTCCGTGGATACATGAAGTTGTCACCATACCCGTACACATCCATCCGCTCGATACAACTTCAAACAAGACTCGTCCGACCAGGCGACATGTATCCAGTCATAAACAGTCCATGTCGGTTCTGACGGGCGCGGCTGAGGCGCAAAGCTTTGTGTAGTGCGGTCATCAAGGGTACACGAGTGGGCTTTCGGCTCCGCAAGCCCATACCGATGATGTTTCGTTTAATGGTTTGCACGCTAACACTTGTTGATGGCCCAGCATTGAAATCCGCAGCAATCTCTTCAGTAGTCTTTGGTCCCGATCTTGTAGGATCTTCTTCCGGCAGCGGCGATGTCGGAGATTTGTTGTTCTACCGGGATTCTTGATACTCACGGTACACTCGCGAAATGATCGTACGAGAAAATCCCCATTTCATCGCTTCCTCGTAGATGCTGGGTCCCATCGCTCGCGCTCTTACTGTAACACCACGTTCAAACTCACTTAAATCTTGATAACCTGCCATTGTAACAGCAGTAACCTATCTAACAACTGCACCAGAAGCTTTTTTTCTTATATAGGCGTTGCCGACCGCAGCGCTGTATTCTGCCTGTTTTCATATCTCTGTATTTGAATACACATGCCTATACCAATTTCTTGGGCGCTTCAGTGTAAATTCTGACACTGGCTGCAGTTGGACTTTGAAATGGATTTAATTTGTGCCGGACTGGGTTCGAACCTGGATTTCTGTCTTTACGTGAAAGGTTGCCTTAACTGCTTCGACTATCCGAGCACGCTTTCTGTCCCACCCCAATTCCTATCTTGTTCCACGCTAATAAAGTAGCGCCCCTGTCCGCCAAATCCATTGCTCCCCGCATTACGCTGGATTCCTGACAGATTTCAGGAGCGGGAGAGCATCCGCACTGAAATGTTCTTAAAGGCGTCAAGCTGTATGTCTTTATATATGTGTGGTGTCTATTCTTTCGGAGATGCTCGGGCCACATGCAGGATTTTGGTCCTGATATCTGATTGAAAGAAAATAAATTATGAGAAAAATAAACACTACAATTAATTTTATAAACATCTGCAAGTGATATGAACTAGGAATCTGGTGCCCTAATTTGTACCAGTGGGTGCATAAACTGTACCACCGTTATAAACTATGTCCCTGGCCTTGAACATCTGTACTAGACTAAGTTTAAGGAAATGTATCACAGTTTACTTCTTACAACACTCTTTGCAGGCACTGAAATATAACTATACCACTCCTTTCTCCATCCCTCCACACTTTTCTTGAATCCACATTTTGTATTTCATGTATCTCATCATTTCTTCCATTCTGTCTTCCTCGCACAACTCGCTTTACCATTCCTCTATTCTACGAATGAATTTCCGCGGTAGTTTCCCTACAGAGTCTCCAAAACACTTCCTTTTTGAAGGAGGAGAAGTAGATCAAATACCTTCTAATTTACTTCGGTTAGCGTTTTTGTTTCTGTACGGACCGTTCCTAAGCTCACGGGCTCCTTGCCTAGGGCTTGGAAGTTTTATTTGGAGCTTTCATCATTTCCCTCGGATTTTGTGACACTTTTAGCCCCCTTTTTGCTTGCCTTGGCTTCCGCTGAATTGAAATTACGGGACATTTGCCTTCTTCAGTATCAAATCCAAGTTTTCTTACATCCAACATGCTTAAACCAATAATCATCCCTTCGAACATAAGAATGTTCTCTTCCAGTTCGTTTTCAGTTTCAGTGGAAAACACATTTTACGTTCGTGCACAGTCATTTAACCCATGCTCCACATTTACCTGTACTGTTACAGCAAAATGCAGTTCCTCTGTGCTCAGCCGGCCGCGGTGGTCTCGCGGTTCTAGGCGCGCAGTCCGGAACCGTGCGACTGCTACGGTCGCAGGTTCGAATCCTGCCTCGGGCATGGATGTGTGTGTTGTCCTTAGGTTAGTTAGGTTTAAGTAGTTCTAAGTTCTAGGGGACTGATGACCACAGCAGTTGAGTCCCATAGTGCTCAGAGCCATTTCCTCTGTGCTCGACTTTCCGTAATTCTTTTTTGTTACCATACTGTAATACAAAGTAATTATTATCGGAAATTTCCAGCGGTACATTTTAGGTAACGTCGCCATCTTTTCTTTGTCAGCTTACTGCAAATGAATCACAAGGAATACAGACTCATACTGCCTGTAAACTACGATTATTTAATGCATACTCACCGAAAAAAATTATGTTGCCACTTGCCTTATAACAGTATTTCTCTGAGCCACGACACAATACGTTAGATGAAAACTACAACAAAATCAACGCTGTCTTGAGACTATCCGCTCCTCAACACACATAGCCCATACCTGGCAATATGTTCCTAAGAAGCAGGTGGTTCAATCTGACCTCAATAAATATCCGATAGAAGAAGAGGTACGAATTTCAGAATAGTGGTGCAAATTAGGTGTCGGTACAATATAGGTAACTCTCCCCTAATATTAATAATAGTAATATTACGCCGCTGTTTCAGTCTCTAATGAGGTTTAGTCTTTCGTCTCGGGCAGCAATATCTTGAATGTTGAAACCACTCGTGTCTTCCATCACTCAAAGTCAAGAAATATTCTGATGCCCTCACCCCAGCAGTCTGGTGGTCTTCTCGCTTGGACACCACACGAGAAATACCTTCACTCAAATTTCATAATTTCCTATTGCAATATGTCCTGTCCATTTTCTTTTCAGTGCCCCAACCCGTTGTATTACCTCACTGACATTGGTCGCTACAGGAATGCCATTAGCTATTTCACGATCTGTCTTGGAGTTAAGCCTTGCGTCGAGCTTTCCATGACTTTTTGTGCGGTTGTCAATTCCTCGATGCAGAAAAACCTTAGTTTCAATATTGCCTTTAGTCTACAGTAACAGAAAAAGGTATACAACCTCTTCATATTTCTCCATTGCCATTGTGCTGGGCACGGCCGACTTCCTTCCCAATCCTTCCCTAATCCGATGAGACCGATGACCACGCTGTCCGGTCTCTTTCCCCAAAACCAACTACCCATTGTGCTGATCATAAGTTTCCATTCCACGCTGAACTGTTGAACATTTTTTTCGTTTTCGAAATGTTTCCCATAAGTCTAACTACTTCAGTTTTCTACAAGATTGAAAACAAGAGGCTGCAGTTCCTCTATTGCACACGTTGTGGCACTGTAACGTTCATTTGTTCTACTTTCCTTCTCTTAGGGCCTTTCTGACTGATGTATGGCTTACTGTATCAAATGACTATTCAAATATGACGAATGATGGACAAAGTAGCAGTTTACGTTCATTTGTTCGGTCTGATCACTTGCCGCACATAGTCGAAGTGGTCTATTGCGCTGAATCCTCATCGTAATACAGCTTGCTCTAGTGGCTGAGCTCAATCCAAGACATCTGTGATACGTTACGTGTGTTATCTCTCAAGCTAAGTGCCTCTGACTGCTTCCTCTCAGTTGCCATTTAACAATTAAAAACGTATTCCGCGTCATAGCAATTATGAATCAAATTCTGAAAAGCTTACATACGAGTAATATGTTGTAAGTGGTGACGAAGGACAAAAACTTGCTAATAAAGTCGCTTACGTTCATCTTTGAGAAAGTCATGAGTATGAGTCATCCGTGAGTGCTGCTCACGTATCCTCATGCCAGAATCCTCAAAGCCTTCATATTACTAAGCGCGTCACCATTTGAAGGGTGTAGAAAGTTGCCTGTGGTAGAATTATGTGTGAGAAAGTGAATGTAATGAATTTCATCGGAACTGAGTGGACCTATCAGATGTGAACCAAGAACTGATTCTCACACATACACTGCAGTTTTATTATTCAATTCTGCAACTGAATCTGTACTACTGAAACAGCTTGCGAACTTCAAATGGTTCAAATGGCTCTGAGCACTATAGGACTTAACATCTGTGGTCATCAGTCCCCTAGAACTTAGAACTACTTAAACCTAACTAACCTAAGGACATCACACACATCCATGCCCGAGGCAGGATTGGAACCTGCGACCGTAGCAGTCGCGCGGTTCCGGACTGAGCGCCTAGAACCGCTCGGCCACCTCGGCCGGCACTTGCGAACTATTTGGTACATGTAGTGCTAAGTCACTGACGTATATTTGGGTAAAGAGGGTGCAGATGTGGAATCCTAAGAATGTTAAAAGTTGTAGTATCTGAGGCAGATGCGATTCCATTTTCTTTTATGTGAGATTACAAGTCGACTTTCTGCTGGCTGCCTGTAAATATGTGCGAAGTTAACAGTAGATGTTTGTCTCTAATTTCGCAATGCTATATTTCTTCACAAGTCCTACGCATTCCTCTGTACAGTAATATAGAGTCAGAAGCCTTTTTTTAAGTCACAAGTGTTAATAAATGGGTAAAGTTTTATCAACCAGAACTAATGTTCTTTCACGAAATAAGTTCTAAATTAATATTTTTAATTAATAACCGTTTCTGAAGTCTCTATTAATAGTTTGTGAAATATCATACAGTGATAAGTGAAAACAGAGGTAACAGTTTTGTCCATAACTAGTGACATAATCGTGTATGTCCACTCTATTATTGCCAAAGGACGATGGTTGTGGCAAAATCACGAATAATCATAAATGGTAATGAGCGAGCAGGATGTCAACCTACTCTTTTCAACTGTAACTTGGAGTGTTCACGCTCCGTTGCTGTCTCGTCAACAGCAAGATGGTCCAGAGAATAACACTGGACAGTCTTGCCCACAGAGTTATCACCTTATAATCGTTTCATCTGAAAAATGCCTTCATTGTTTAGAAATCAGCCCTTTTGTTTGACGCATCTAACACAATTTCCAACTCCGTATGGTAAATAAAGGGTCGTCCCATTACCCTAGCGGCGGACTGTTTCGCTGGTCGACAGAGGACAAAGGAATGAAAATTAGATTGTGGCGTTCAATCCGGCCTTTGGTTTAATGCCTGACTAAGTAATTTGTGCGGTCCTTTCGTATTAATGGCACAACACTGCCAGCTTTGCTTTTTGCTTCCACACCGCAGTACCGCAGTGGGAGCAGAGTGGGCTGCATAGTTCCTACTGATAGGTAGGCCGAGAAATATGCAAACTGATAACTCCAGTTACAGAGGTTCATTTATAGAATGTAAACATCATTAACCAAGGCACTCGTCAGAAGCGTGGGAAGAGTAAAGTTAAAAATTCTTATCTGAGCGATAACGTCAGTCTTAAGGAGAGGCAAGAAAGATGGAGTAATTATAGTGCAGGTCTCTCGGGGGCCAGCGCAGACATAATTAAGCGGAAATAGCTACAAATCGCTTCTCTAGCGCTGCGGCTATCATAAACTTTATTTTCTCCGTACAGATTGTGGCCTACTTATCAGGAATGCCGCCTTCGCGCTTACACCACACATCTCTAGTAAGTACAGGCCTCTACTGGTACGAGGCCGTCCTGAAAAGTAATGCCTCCGATTTTTTTATATGAAAACTCTTGAAGCTTTTTAAGGAAAACTGACCTTACTAACTTTCTGCGTCTTTATTCTTCATGTCTGCATACTTGGAGCCCCTTCCGCTAGAGGGCTCCGAATTGCAGCGTGTAAAATGGCGGTGTGTGGTGTCGGTTCGTGAGGAACATCATGATATATTCGAGTTTCGAATTCGAAGAGTTCGTCCACACATGGAGCACCTTTTTCTTCAGCATGAAAATGGCAGACCATACAAGAGCGCTGCGACATCTGCAACAATCTGACGCCTTGGGTTCACTGATATCAGTCATCCCGACTTGGTCCCATCCGATTTCCTTCTGTTTCCAAAACTTAATATCTCTGAGGGCTTCACTTTGACAGTGATGAAACTGTGGAAGAAGAGATGAGGCTGTGGCTCTGTCAACGAAGTCAAACATTCTACAATGACGATATCAACAAATTGGTTTCTCGTTGGCAGAAATGTGTTCGTCACTAGGGTGACTATTTTGAGAAATAAATATGTACAGGGTGTTTCAAAAACGACCTGTATATTTGAAACGGCAATAAAAACTAAACGAGCAGCGATAGAAATACACCGTTTGTTGCAATATGCTTGGGACAACAGTACATTTTCAGGCAGACAAACTTTCGAAATTACAGTAGCTACAATTTTCAACAACAGATGGCGCTGCAAGTGATGTGAAAGATATAGAAGACAACACAGTCTATGGGTGCGCCATTCTGTACGTCGTCTTTCTGCTGTAAGCGTGTGCTGTTCACAACGTGCAAGTGTGCTGTAGACAACATGGTTTATTCCTTAGAACAGAGGATTTTTCTGGTGTTGGAATTCCACCGCCTAGAACACAGTGTTGTTGCAACAAGACGAAGTTTTCAACGGAGGTTTAATGTAACCAAAGGACTGAAAAGCGATACAATAAAGGATCTGTTTGAAAAATTTCAACGGACTGGGAACGTGACGGATGAACGTGCTGGAAAGGTAGGGCGACCACGTACGGCAACCACAGAGGGCAACGCGCTGCTAGTGCAGCAGGTGATCCAACAGCGGCCTCGGGTTTCCGTTCGCCGTGTTGCAGCTGCGGTCCAAATGACGCCAACGTCCACGTATCGTCTCATGCGCCAGAGTTTACACCTCTATCCATACAAAATTCAAACGCGGCAACCCCTCAGCGCCGCTACCATTGCTGCACGAGAGACATTCGCTAACGATATAGTGCACAGGATTGATGACGGCGATATGCATGTGGGCAGCATTTGGTTTACTGACGAAGCTTATTTTTACCTGGACGGCTTCGTCAATAAACAGAACTGGCGCATATGGGGAACCGAAAAGCCCCATGTTGCAGTCTCATCGTCCCTGCATCCTCAAAAAGTCTGGTCTGGGCCGCCATTTCTTTCAAAGGAGTCATTGGCCCATTTTTCAGATCCGAAACGATTACTGCATCACGCTATCTGGACATTCTTCGTGAATTTGTGGCGGTACAAACTGCCTTAGACGACACTGCGAACACCTCGTGGTTTATGCAAGATGGTGCCCGGCCACATCGCACGGCCGACGTCTTTAATTTCCTGAATGAATATTTCGATGATCGTGTGATTGCTTTGGGCTATCCGAAACATACAGGAGGCGGCGTGGATTGGCCTCCCTATTCGCCAGACATGAACCCCTGTGACTTCTTTCTGTGGGGACACTTGAAAGACGAGGTGTACCGCCAGAATCCAGAAACAATTGAACAGCTGAAGCAGTACATCTCATCTGCATGTGAAGCCATTCCGCCAGACACGTTGTCAAAGGTTTCGGGTAATTTCATTCAGAGACTACGCCATATTATTGCTACGCATGGTGGATATGTGGAAAATATCGTACTATAGAGTTTCCCAGACCGCAGCGCCATCTGTTGTTGAAAATTGTTACTACTGTAATTTCGAAAGTTTGTCTGCCTGAAAATGTACTGTTGTCCCAAGCATATTGCAACAAACGGTGTATTTCTATCGCTGCTCGTTTAGTTTTTATTGCCGTTTCAAATATACCGGTCATTTTTGAAACACCCTGTAGACATGAAGGTATGGAATGTTAATGACGTTTGTTTTATTTAAAAAATTTAAAAAACTTTCATATTAAAAATTCGAAAGCATCGCTTTTCAGCACTCACTCTTCCATTCCGTCTATTTGTATAGTCATAAAGACAGTCGGTTTCCACAACTATCTTGACTGGAATATAAAATCGAAAACGTTAGTCGTGAAATTGGGGAGCAGAAGAGTAGAAGTAATAATAATACTAGATATTCTCCACTATCGGCAGTCGAGTATCAGTACAAATGGTTCAAATGGCTCTGAGCACTATGCGACTTAACTTCTGAGGTCATCAGTCGCCTAGAACTTAGAACTAATTAAACCTAACTAACCTAAGGACATCACACACATCCATGCCCAAGGCAGGATTCGAACCTGCGACCGTAGCGGTCGCTCGGCTCCAGACTGTAGCGCCTAGAACCGCACGGCCACTCCGGCCGGCAGTATCAGTACAACTATAAGAGTTCGTGGTAGGGAATGCATATTGATTGTGTACAAAAAGAACAAAAGATTTCTGTGTCAAACATATGTCGTAAAAAAGGCAACGTATACAAGCCTTTAGAGTGTTTGGAGCAGATATAAAGAAACACAGAGGCCGTGTAGGTCTATCGGGTAGTGCGCTATATACGGGCCTTGGAGATACTGGCTTCAATCCTGGATACGGGCACAGGTCTATCCTCCTAAAAGGTGGTCGGGGTGAGGGCACGCCAACCCTGCCCCTCCTTGTGCCGTGTTAAATACGAAGGCTCCTCTCTAGATGCAGTCAGGTCGATATTTCAGATACGGGCTTCAGCCACAGACTTTACTTTTTACTTTGTACCTTAAAAAGAAGCGGGTTTTTATTGTCAGAGATGCACCGTTGCCCCGCTAGGTGTCCATGAAGATTTTTACTCATGTGATGTTCACAAATGTTCAAACTTCCGAGTCTTGAACATTGCTTTGCAAATGTTTCTCGCCTCCTGTGCATTTATTATTGCGGTGGGAAGGTGAAGTGTTTGGTGTTCGAGGAATCAACATACACCCCAGAAGAGATGGTTACCCGTTTGGCTGAAACTGCAGCTGTTGTACGTGAAGCACCTGATTGTGTTGAGCTTCTTCGGCAGTTTGCTCACCATCTTTGAACATCACTAGCATCAGTACTTTCATGGAACCCTAGTCGAGAAACGGTGAACCTGTTTCTTTCTAACTTCCCTAAACACTCTAAAATTTTGTAGAAATAGCTTTTTTTTACGCCCTGTGTATGCAGTGTTGCTGTGCTTTGTGCTTCCATTAGTTGGAAAGCGTGTGAGGTTACAGTCACATCTACCCCTATATAGTTAGATGATGTGCATGATGTGCACTGCTTACTGGATTTTGTCGCCGAGAGCCAACTTCCCTTTTTTTTTTGAGGTAGACCGAAAAGCTCCAGAATGCTATATCTGCGCAGGTTTTGCCATTTGTCATATTTTCTGCCTCTGTAAAAGATATTTCTTAGAACACCACTAATTGACCGATAGCCGGCCGGTGTGGCCGAGCGGCTCTAGGCGCTACATTCTGGAACCGCGCGACCGCTACGGTCGGCATGGATGTGTGTGATGTCCTTAGGTTAGTTAGGTTTAAGTAGTTCTAAGTTCTAGGGGACTGATGACCTCAGAAGTTAAGTCCTATACTGCTCAGAGCCATTTGAATTTGAACCATATGTTGTCGTTCCTGCGTCGCACCGTGTACTGGTACACACGTTATGCAGTCCCCATACAGTGGAGGATGTTTTAATTGAAAGTCGCTACCTCGTATCGACGGATAAATGCGATATTGCAGTGTCTGTGATCTTAAGAAGAATGATGCAATGTACTTCAGACATGCATGCCTGTCACCGTTTTACACAAAGTTAGAAACTGTGATACAAAGTAACCGTCAGTGTACAATAAACACTGTTGGTAAGAAAAGACTCTTGTAGTATGTGATGTGAAAAAACTGCAGAAATCATAGATTTTAAAAAAAAATCGTCCTTAGACCTTTCCTCCTCTCGTAAAATGCCTTCAAGAAGCTTCAAGGGACGTACAGGGAGTATAAAGATGAGACTTGAGTTTCTAATTGAGAGACAGAAAAATCCTAATGAGAAAAGTACCACGACGTACCGACATCGCCAGGCGCCCTGAGTAGCATCTCAAATGAATCGCATGAGCTTTCTTGGTCGCGTGCGACTGGGCAATGTACCACCGCCTACGCGGACAGTGCGCCAGTTACGCTACAGAGAAGTGATTTTTGTGCACCAAAACACAGTATACGAACTCTCTTTCTGTATCGTAATTCCTCTCCTGGCAACGTCCGCAGTAAAGTAACAGTTTAGAAGTGGCACATCCCTGAAGAAGTTTGTAAGTATTGTCGAAATTTTGTACCAAAGCGGTACCCATTGAACGTACACATAACTATGTTGATGGGGCAGGGTTTAAATAACAATCTCGTCAAGTTATCCATAACGGAAATGCATTGCTTACTGGTGAAATAAACTTCAGATGTCGTACGAGCTGTTGATATATTTCTTTATGGATTCTGATGTAATTTGATAATATATGCCTTTTTAACGTCTCTGTAGCTATTTGTTAATTGATAAAGACCATAGAGGTCAATATCGTCTAATCGTGGTAGACGGGTAAACTTTTGCCTAATAAATATAGCCTACCCTGGTACTGAAATAATCATCTTTTGGATGATAATGCTATTCTTCCTTTCTGTGTTTGCTGAGAAAAATTAGAAACATTCCTCCCTACGCATGACATTTGTTTGTGAAAAATAAATAAAATAAATAAAAATGCGTGAGCAACCCTTAAACCTTCCGTTAAAAAGAAAAATAACTCTATTTTGTCGAAAGTCGACATGTTGAGAAACGTGGCTGTTGTACTTAAGGTTTATAATTTATATAAAAAACAGCTACCAGCCACATGTATGGTTTAAAAAGGTTTATTATCTTCAGACCATGACCGGTTTCGGATTTTTCTTTACAAATCCATCTTCAGATGGCAGGTTACAAGCATTCCTAGTTGGACCTAGTTTTGTTTGTGTTATTCGTTTGCTGCACTGGGAAAGGAAAGAAATATTTTTGTTGTCATATCGGTAATGGTATTTTTACGAAAGATTTACTTCTTTTACAAGATCTAATTGCTCATGAGATGGTTTTTATAAACATTAGTAAACACAGCTCGTAAGTACACTAACCTGCAAGTTTACTAATGTTTATAAAAACCATCTCATGAGCAATTAGATCTTGTAAAAGAAGTAAATCTTTCGTAAAAATACCATTACCGATATGACAACAAAAATATTTCTTTCTTTTCCCAGTGCAGCAAACGAATAACACAAACAAAACTAGGTCCAACTAGGAATGCTTGTAATCTGCCATCTGAAGATGGATTTGTAAAGAAAAATCCGAAACCGGTCATGGTCTGAAGATAATAAACCTTTTTAAACCATACATGTGGCTGCTAGCTGTTTTTTATATAAATTATAAACCTTAAGAAAAATAACTGTCTTCACGAGTAGAAAATAACGAGGAACAAGGCTACAGAATTAATTATCGTAAGTATCATGCTAACTAACGCGATTTTCTGTCTGAAATGGACGAAAAATAGAACCATTTTGTTTGTTTTCACATGACAGGCTGTAAAAATGAGTGGTAGTTGCAAAGCTACCAGTATAAAAATAACATTTTAGCATCATGTAAAGTGTATGTAAATCTATTTAAATATTTGTCTTTCCAATCTAGTATTCTAGGCCTAATTTTCGCTATAGCATAAACTTAGAATATCTCATATATCAGTTACGTAACGTGTCATTAACGAGTAAACCAATGCAAGATCCGACGCATAATCATCACTCCCATGTGTATCTATAGCCTATAAAAAGAATTTCACTGAAGAATCGTGTTTGGGAAAAGAAAAAAGAACAAACGGTTTCTTGCGTAAGGCAAAATCTCTCTCCAAACATATTCTAATTGAAGGGAAAATGATGTTGCCTAATAACTTCACAAGACGCTGTGGATACTAGTTGTAAAAAATAAGTAATAAAGTGTAAATTAAACTCCAATTCGCTGGATAAGATATTTATATGAATGCGTTCGTCCACTGAGATCTACTTTTTCTTCAGTTTCCCTACTTCAGTTACGGCAATTGTCGGGATTTTTCGTTTTATAAACGGATATGGGTCAGTTCCGTTCCCCATCCTTCCGTGTTTTACTACTGCACTCAGTCCCTAATGACTTCGGCCTCAAGGGTCGTTAGATCCTAATCTGTTTTCCTTTCGTAGAAAATTTTAACCTGTTTGTTGATCCATTTCTCCTTCTGTTCGTGTAATGTTCAGTAACAGGAGAGTGCAAATCTGGTTTTTTAGTTACCGGACGCAAAACAAATTTGTTTCAGATTCGAGCAAAATTTCGCAGTTTGGCAACTGTGGCAGCGTTATCATACTAAATCCTCACCACTCGTCATATATGTATTCCTGTTTGTGTCTGCGGTTCGTTAATGTCTCTTTCATTCTTTGTATTGTTACCTATGCAAGCCACTGTCGAATATAGCGTGCAATACACCAAGCCTAGGTTTCAAACTATGCCCTGAGATGCAGAGAAAACTAGAAGCTAATAAATCACTGTAGTCATCAATAATTAAGAAACAACGGTATCACTGAGATTTGCTTCAAGTTTGGGCATTTAACGGTCGTTTTCATAGGAACGCTATAGACTGTTATCGCAATAGAATACAAATATTTTCAACATTGTCGATTCCCGTTGTTTTCGCCCGCAGGCGTTGACTGTGTTCGTCAAAAACCTGGATGTTTGTATTCTCACGGTCGATTTTTTGTTGACAGTCGCTGTGGTTAACAAGTATTCCGCCAGCACCCGGTACTCTATGTGAGGGCCGGTGGGTGATGGGCGTGTCTGACATTGATGCGACTTCCGTTCACGCTGATACCAATATCCGGTTCTCCGGAAGGTACTCCAGCCGGCGTAGCCTCTGAATAAATATTCAACGACAGGGGACGTAGAATACCGTACGCCTACAAATTTAACATCATCTCACACTACGCTATTCACTTTCCTCACGCCTCTCCATCACGCCCTTCGCCGTAACCTGGAACAGAACAAACTTTAAAGCAGACAGATTACTTTCGCTGACATGTAACCTTAGTGCATATTCGTCACTAAAATAACTTCACAATAGACAGTAACCTTTGAATTGGTTTCATGCCCTTCCGTATCACGTTGTAATTAGTGCTATTATTTTTCGTTTGGCCGTGCTTTTAACGAGTAAGTCGGCGTTTTGGTTAGCGATCTGGACCCGTATTCGGGAGGAACAAGGTTCAAACCCATCCTTCGGCCATTCTGAGTTGGTTCCTTAAGGCGCTTATTAACGATTCTGTCAGTAGTTGCAGTATTTATATTACGCGAGTAGTTTCGAACCTCCAAGTTTCATTTTCAAGCCTGGCTTACTGAGGCTGCGCTGACAGTGTCTGATCTAAATAATAAAAATCAAGGGGCGGCCAGTTTAGAATTGTTGTAGTTGTATTACGAACAGCTGAAGACAAGGAGAAACTATAGCTGTTATTTTTCCCGATAGCGTACAGCTTTTCAGCATGGTTGAACAATGATGTCATCCTCTTGGGTAAAACATTCCAGAAATAAAATAGTTCCCCATCCGGATCTCCGGGGGGAGACTGGTCAGGATGTCGACGTCAAGAAAAGCAAAACTGATACTCTGCTGGTCGGAACGTCGTATGTTAGATCACTTAATCGGGTAGGTACGTTAGAAAAATTAAAGGCACTCGATATGTTGAAGCTAGGTTTAGTGGGAATTGCTGAAGTGCTGTGAGAGGCAGAAAAGGACTTCCGGCAAGGTGAGTATAGAGTTAAATATCAAACAGGGGCAATGCAGGAGATGTTCTAACAATGAATAAGAAAACAGGAATGCGGCTAAGCTTCTATGAACAGCATAGCGAACACATTATATTAGTCCAGACAGACACGAATCCATAGTATTAAGAGTTTGTATGCCAACTAGCTCCTCAAATGATGTAGATACTGAAAGAATGTATCATGAGAAAAAGGAAATTATTCATATATCTAAGGGAGACGAGAACTTCATTGTGATAGAAGACTGAAATTTGGTGGTAAGAAAAGTGAGAAAAGAAAAATAGTATCAGAACATGGACTATGGGAAAGGAAACAAAGACGAATTCGCTTGGTAGAGTTTTGCATCGCGAATAATTGGTTTCTAGTAGAAGGGTGTGCACGTGGAAAAGACCTGGGGACATTTGAAGGTTACAAACAGATTACATAAAGGAAAGGGAGACATTTTGAAATTAATTTCAAACTACAAAATATTACCAGGGGCACATGCGGATCCCGAGAACACAAGTACAATTTATTGGTTATGAACTACAAATAAAAACTGCAGAAATTGCAAAGAAGTCTGTTACCGAGCGGTTCTAGGCGCTTCAGTTTGGAACCGCGCTGCTGCTACGGCCGCAGGTTCGAGTCCTACCTCGGGCATGGATGTGTGTGATGTCCTTAGGTTAGTTAGGTTTAAGCAGTTCTAAGTTCTAGGGGACTGATGACCTCATGTTAAGTCCCATAGTGCTTAGAGCCATTTGAACCTTTTTTTGCAAAGAGGTAGGAAATGAAAGAGATGGAATCTGGACAGTTTGAAAGAGGTTATTGAAAGTTTCAAAGGGAGCATTAGGCAGCTACTGACTGAAACAGAAGAAAGAAATAAGATACATGAAGGATGGGTAGCATCGACAGATGAGATAGTGAAGGCAGCAAAGGAACAGAGAACCAAACAGGCAAAAAGAGCAAGCCCATTAGAAATCCTTGGATAACTGCCAAGATACTGAATCTGATTGACGACAGGATAAAATATAAAAATACAGCAAGCGAAGCACGAAAAAGGAGAATGCAAACATCTAAAAATTAGGTTGATGTAAAGTGCAAAATGGCAAAGCACGAATGGTCGAGGATGAATGCAATGCTGAAGAAGCCTGTACAACAAGCGAACGATAGATGAACCTATTGGAAGATTAAAGAGAGCTTTGGAGAAAATGAAACAGTTATACGATCATCAGGAACCTAGATGGCAAACCAGTAATGAGCAATGAAGCGAAAACTGAAAGCTGAGAAGAATTTTACAGGGCACTGAGAGACATAAGTCAAAACAAAGCCCCTGGAATAGACGTCATTCCCTCACAATTAATGCGATCTTTAGGAGAATCAACCATAATAAAACTGTTCCAGCTGGTGTGTAAGTTATGAGACAGGTGAAATAGCCTCAGACTTCAAGACGAATTAATAAGTCCAATTGCAAAGGAGATAGGTGCTGACAGTAGTGAATAATTCCGAAGCATCAGTTTAATAAATCTTTCTTGCTAGATACTCACACGTATTACGCACAGGAGAATGGAAAAAAACTTTTAGAAACTAACTTCGAGCAAGATCAGTCTGCTTTAAGGAGAAATGCAGGAACACGCCAGGCAATACTGACCATACGATTTATCATGAAACATACACTGATCAGCCAGAACATTATGACTAACTACCTAATAGTCGGTGTTTCCACTTTCGGTACGGATAACAGCGGCGACACGTCGTAGCATGTAAGCAATGAGTCCTTGGCAGGTCGCTAGAGAGAGCTGGCACCACATCTGCATGCACAAGTGACCTAATTCCCGTAAATTCTGGGGATGGGGGTGATGAGCTATGCCGTCACGTTCAGTCACATCCCAGGTGTGTTCGATCTGGTTCAGATCTGAGCGCTGGGGAGCCAGCACATCAGTAAGAACTCGCCACTGTGTTCCTCGAACTACTCCATCACACCCTTGGCCTTGTGATATGGTGAATTATGTTGTCGAAATATGCTACTGCCGTCGGGAAACGCGATCGTCATGAAGGGATGTTCGTGGTCTGCAACCAGTGTGCGATACTCCTTAACCGTCATGGTTCCTTGCACGACCTCCACTGGACCCATGGGTGCAAACATGAATTTTCCCCAGAAAATAGTGGAGCCGCCGCCAGCTTGTCTCCGTCCCGCAGCACAGATGTCAAGGAACAGTTCCCCTAGAAGGCGATGGATTCGTGCCATCTCATCGGCATGATGAAGGTATCGGGATTCATCAGACCATGCAGCGCTTTGCCACTGCGCCAAAGCCCAGTTCTGATTTTCACGCGCCAATTTCAATTGTAGTTGCCGATGACATAATGCAGATGCATGTGTCGCCGGCTGCGGAAGCCCATCGTTAGGAGTGTTCGGTGCACTGTGTGTTCAGACACAGGTCTCTGGTCCAATACACACAATACACATACAGTGTTCAATCACATGCAGCTTTGAGATATATGTAGAATTTCTGTGAGGTATGCAAAATGTAGCTATGTAATCGTTATAATAACGGCAGTACTGTTTTGTGAAGGTTTCCTATGTAACTTGTAACAAGAGGCTGTTTAATTTTATAGTTTACAATAGAGTTACCGTATACTCCAGTGATATTGCAATGTTGGGGCGCATATATTTGTTTTGCATGTCTTCACGCAAACTTCAGCAGTGAGTGATAAATCGAATTGTATTTCCCTCTGTGAATTTCACGGTATGAAGGGGCTATATTTACTGTCCTGACACTTTCTCTGATACTTCTGCGGCAAAGTTGTGGTGAAAATGCACCAGCAAACATTCCCAGACTTTGTCAAAGAAGTGTGTTTTGCGTACTTTGGCGTAAAGGTTAGGAATCAGCATAATAGGACAGTCGTACAAAAGACAAGCTCTAGTCTCAGAATGTCGAGCCAGTTAAAACTCCAAAAGTTGGAAGGATTAACGTACTATTCGATTCAAAAATAAATAAATAAATAAAGCTTGTGCTTCCACGTCACATAAAACTTAAGATTATGAAACAATTAATTAAATTCCTGGCATTGTGGCAAACAGGACTCTATCACCGTATCGTTCAGTCAATTTGATTTTTAGGGTTCTAATGATCGTCGTATCCCCTTCTGGAAGACATTCATTAACTTCCTGCAATAAATCGTGCAATATAAATTGACACCCCTCTGTAGAATCTACGAAATTGTATACTTCTTGGAAAGCAGCATCAAACTTGGTATCATGAGGGCTGCCCCTGTTTCGAACAGAGGAGGGGTTCGACACTTATTTAACACAACAATCTTCACGATAACGGTATTCTGCATTTACTGAACATAAAGCCCCGTTGATGCGTTCGGCAACCTCTCTACTAAAATCATCATCGCGTTTCACTGGTTTCGCAAGCAGTGTGTGTTTCAGAGTTAAAGAACGAACTTCAAACAATCCACGGCGTCCTTGGAATGAGTGGTTTTATATACTCACTTTGACATACTTTATGGACTTCAATCACTCAAACATTTTGTAGAAGAATATGAGCCTCATCCATCCGTTCCTTACCGACACGTGTCAATGTTTCCAACCCCTTTTTTACTTTTGATATCTCTCCTTCCGAAATAAAATTACCGCAAATAAAATATATGGTGGGGTTCAGCATTATTGTTCTCTCAGTCCACAGAAAAAAAGAGTAAGAATAAACACTAGCTAGCACAGCAAACTCAACTGTTCCGTACGGCTTTAATACGTTCGCGACATAAACTCAACTAAACTCGACCCGTGCAGGAGAACGCTGAATAAATGGGAAGGAAAACTTGCGGTTTTTATTGATTGGCACCTAATCCTGATTTCAACAATGCTCAAAACACAAGAAATTTCATCAAATTTAAAATATACGAAATAGTTCCATATACTTATTACTTCCTTAATTTATATTATTGACTACGCGACAGAAGCTGCAAACATTGTGCATTGACAGAATCCTATTAAAACTCTTCTATCTCTAAAATTATTCGTCTGATTTAAAATACGCACAAGACCCCTTCTTTATGGATTTGTTTTTTGGAATTACAGTTCTCTTATAAAAATACAATTTCGTGCAAATATGTAAAAACTGGAAGAAATTTACTTTGGTTAGAATAAAGGGGCCATGACCTTGCCTACGGAGGGAGGGAGGGGGGTTGGGGAGGAGGAACTTTTCTGTTTCTTGCAGATACGAGTATTTTCCCGAATTTTTGGGACTATAAATTATTTCCCTCACTTGCTGCTGTTTGGCTAATTATTTTCCTTGAGTAACTGCTGCATGTGCTACACGGAGTATCCGCAGTCAGTGCACGGAAGAAAAAGTAACGGAGATTTGACGTGGAAAGAGAAGAGACATTAAGGTTTATGCTTTTGTATTATATGTTAAGGATATAACACTTCATAATGCTTTCTAATAAATTTTATTTGAAGGTATGTATTTTGTATAAAATTTTGGATCTTCATCATTACTTTGTACAAAAGACCTTATGTAACAGAAAAGCCCTCAACATTTCTGACCTTGGCATTTGAAAAGTCATTATAATCACCTAAAATTCTTAAGACAGTTTCGTAGTACAAACCTGTAGACCTGAGTTATGAAACTATGGCGATCCACGTAGTGAATGAGACTTTTTTGCCCCAGCAACTGCAATCGCCGAATAACAAATACAACACGACGAACTGCATGTACAGATTGTATTAAGTTATAACGTTGTCAGTACAGCCAAATAAAACTCCACGTTACTAAACTTTAATAACAGCAGTTAAAATTCACTTTAATTACTTGCTCACAACTGTATTTCACACATGTATCGGTGAAACACGCAAAACTACAGAGCTTCGTGTTAGTTAACTGCTCATTAAACACGCTTGGCTTTTACATTTCCCAGCTTCATGAAATACACATATCAGTGTGAACGACATGTCAAATGTTACTGCACTTTGATCTGACTCTGGCCTTTTGGAAGTGAATATGAATTCCCATCAATGCTATAAATGATAAAACATACGTCATGCTTCGATTTCATCAAATGCGGGTTATATATACAATATTTTCCCAAATTGTTACAGGAGATAATACTGGGAAAAACTAGAAAAAAAGTCTGATACAAATAGACACGGAAACACACTTGTTGCGATATGGGCTATTCAGTCCTAGAGGACGATCAGTGACGTTACCGCTCATTCTTACACATCATGTAGCCTAATCTCTCAATGAATCACAAACTCTTGCGTATACACATGCCTGCTCTCGGATTTTGTCATACAGTTAAGGAGTACGCCAATGCCTTCGAATGTCACCAAGGTCAGAAATACAAGGGATTAAATTCAGGTGAACACAGCGGGCCTGCTAATGGACCTAATCGATCAATTCATCGTTTATGTTATTACTGATTATATTCCTAAATACATGAAATTAGTACAGTACATCATTGTATCAATAGGGATTTCTAACGCCACGTGACGGAGGTTATTGACCCATCATCTGCAATGTCACAAGCCGGGCCCTCCTTATGAGTGACGTCATCACACTTATCAGTGACGTCATCACACTTATCAGTGGCGTCATGAGCAATGCTTCATCAAGCCGCATCCCCTTTTCCCAAGTTCCATTTCCCTCCCCTTCCCACACTATCCAATCATAATCTAGTATTAGAATGAAACAGTCAATCAGAGTCCAAGATTTCTCAACCAGCCTAATCGTGATGGTGGCAAAGAAAATGGATCTAACTCAACTGTGCTTTGTAAACCATACCCCACCTACCATTTCGCTCCAGCCAGCCACAGCGATCTATTAAAATGAGTCAGTCAGTTGCGTACAGAGGGCGTTAAGTTCGGAGATATGCACTAAAAAAGTTATCTAACCTTAACTTAAATAGCCACCAAGTTGCGTTATTTCACTGAAAGGAAAAGATATTTGCATATACATACATACATACATTTGTACTTAATCAGTGCAATATTATTATGATGCGTTAATGGTGTCATTTTGCATTATTTCCTTGAAAGGCAAAGATATATTTCTCCTATATAAAATCGATTAGCGGTTCGAAGGCTTCTGTCAAGACACTCCTTCACCAGTTTGGTGTGGCAGTAGAAGACAGTAAAAAGAAATGGATGAAATTTTGCATTTAAGAACTCATTCACGCAGGAGGAGCGTACGTAGATTCATTCGTTGGACCGTCGCACAGACTTGCGTATGGAGGACATAGTGATTGGTATCCCTAGCGTAGAAAAGCGTCTGAAAGAGTTGAAAATAAATAGGTCCCGAGGTCCAAATGGAATCCCAATCCGAGTTTACAAATAGTGGTCTACAGCACTGGCCTCTTACTTATCATGCATTTACCGCGAAACTTTCGATCAGCACAAAACCCCAGGCGACTGGAAAATAATTCAGGTCACTCTCCTACATAAGAAGAATAGAAAAACGGGCAAGTAAAATTAGTGACCAGTATCCTTAATATCGGTTTGCTGCAGAATATAGAACATATTCTCATTTAGAATATAATAAACTTAACTCAGACGGAGAAGGTTTTGTCCACAAACCAGCACGGATTTAGAAAGAACAGCTCACGCGAAACTCACCTTCCATTTCTCACATGATATCCTGCAAACAGTGGATGACAGGCAACAGGCGGATTCTATATTCCTAGATTTCCAGAAAGTATTAGACATGTT
The DNA here is from genome assembly GCF_021461385.2 of Schistocerca piceifrons. Classification (NCBI taxonomy): domain Eukaryota; kingdom Metazoa; phylum Arthropoda; class Insecta; order Orthoptera; family Acrididae; genus Schistocerca; species Schistocerca piceifrons. The sequence continues at coordinate 342,151,061 of NC_060149.1, read as the reverse complement.
GCTCCGCTGCAGACTGTAAAAAAGGTGGGAGCATACAGAATAGGTTCCCAAATATGAGAGTGGCACGAAGACTTCTTAAGGATTGGTTGTCCAAGACGGCGAGTGTTCATCACGGGCGAGAGTATCGTCAGGAGTGCCCAAGGGAAATGTGATAAAACCACTCTTATTTTTATATATGTAAGTGATCTGACGGCCAGGGTGACTAGCAATCTGCGGATGTTTGCTAATGATGCTGTGGTGTGCAGGAAGGTGTCGTCGTTGATTGACTGTAGGAGGATACAAAATGACGAACAAAATTTCTAGTTGGTGTGATGTATGGCATATGGCAAATATTGAACAATTTAAGTAGGTGCTGCTGAGTAGGGAAAACAGTCTTTAGGTGTTCGAATGCAGCATTAATATTGTGCTGATTGACACAGCCACGACGATTACTTATCTGGGAATAATGCTGCAAAGCGATACGAATTGGAATGAGTAAGAACGATAGTGGGGAAGGCGAATGGTCGACTTCAGTTTGTCGGGAGAATTTTAGGAAAGTGAGGTTTATTTGTAAAGGACGTCATATGTAAAACACTAATGCGATCCATTCTTGAGTACATTCGAATGTTTGGGATCCCTACCAGGTCGGAATGCAGGAAGACGTCGAAGGATTTTAGAAGCGTGCCCCTAGAAATGTTACCGGTAGATTCTGTAAACACGCGAGGGCTACAAAGTTACTTCGTGAACTCAAACTGGAATCCCTGGAGGGTAGACGGCCCTTTCTTTGCGGAACACTGTTAGGAAAATTGAACGATTGTACTGCCGGCAACGTACGTTTTGAGTATATACCGTGAAGATGAGAAAATTTAGACCTCGTATAGAGGAATATAGACAGTCTTTCCTTCGTTCTGTTTGTAAGTGGAACAGGAAAGGAAACGACAAGGTAGTAGTGCAAGGTATCCTCCATCATGCACTACACATTGATTTGCGGAGTATGTATGTAGATGAAAAAGACTGGATGTATACACACACACACACACACACACACACACACACACACACACACACACACACACACACACATTTCTGAAGGACAGGGGGTTCCGGAGTGATTTGTCAGTTTACATCCGAGGGTACATTGATTTTAAACGTCTTGGCAGACTGAAACAGTGTGCCGGACTGGGACTCTAACCTGGGACCTTTGCCTTTTGCGGGCACATACTCCACAGTCTTCAATTTAGTTCCACACCGTCACATAGTAAACAAAATACGTATATACTGGCTGTCCGAACTGATATGCCACTGGACTGAAGACAACACAGAAACAGAACTTAGTATGTTCTTCGAAAGAGAAGGGAATCGTCAGAAACAAAATTAACGTATGGTGTTCTTCATGGTAGCTTGATAGGGTCACTAACACTTACAAATGGCCTGGGGGTTACGTTTACAAGGTGATTAAAAAAAATTACAAATTAACATAGATAATCGGGCATACAACGAAGGTCAGTAATCAGATAGGATCCTGGAACCGTAAACGCCATCCGGGGCTACTAAATGGCGTTGCAGTTATTTAGTCACGTGCTACAAACAGATGCCCACTACAGGAGGTTTTTAAAGTTTTGTCCAAATGCTTCGAGACACGCTTGAAATCGACAATCGACGCTGCACTGAGTGGCACACTTTCTCAAAGATACCAGGTGTATCTCGGATATCCTGCTGCCGCAACAGTCCCGCCCAGTAGATCATCTGGCAATGTAACAGCTGTTTGATACAGAATGCCTTGCAGATGGCCCCACAGGAAAAAATCGATTGGGGACAGATCGAGTGATAGTTTGGCCATGCGACTGGCCCCCGCCACCAATCCAGCGGCCGAGGAAGACTGTCTGCAGATGTGCCCTCACCTGTCTGTTGAAATGCTCGGTGGCTCCATCGTACTGAAACCGAATGCGTCGGCGAACAGGTATGGGAACATCTTTCAACATGTCCGGCAGAACCTCTAGCAGGAACTCAATTAAACAGTCTCTGACGATGCCAGCCCACACGTTACTCCGGCCGCTGTGGCCGAGCGGTTGTAGCTGCTTCAGTCCGGAACCGTGCGGCTGCTATGGTCGCAGGTTCCAATCCTGCTTCGGTTAGTTAGGTGTCAGTAGTTCTAAGTCTAGGGGACTGATGACCTCAGATTTTAAGTCCCATAACGCTTGGAGCCATTTGAACCACACGTTACGGGTAACTGTGCGTTGTGAGACTTGAGCATGTGTAGCATGTGGGTTCACATACGACCACGAATGCTGGTTGCGAACTTTAATCCCACCCTCGGGTGAGAAAGTAACCTCATCGGTGAAAAGAACACTCGCTGTGAGAATTAGTATCATGGCCGTAGCGCCCTCTCGTGGCGTTTGCGACACCCGGTTCCTATGTGATTACCGATCCCTGTTGTATGCCAGATGTGCCATGTCGGTTTGTAAACTTTATTTATTTTTATTTTTAAATTTTTTTCAAATCATCCTGTATAGCGATACGTGTGTGTCAGTAGCCGAGGTCGTTAGTGCATCCTTAGAAAATTGTTACGAAAAGCGAACAACTTGGAGATAATCAGTGTATTGTGCCACGTTTGGCAACTGACTGTAAACATAATTAAATTTAATGTTTTATGTATACGGGGTGAGTCACCTAACGTTACCGCTGGATATATTTCGTAAACCACATCAAATACTGACGAACCGATTCCACAGACCGAACGTGAGGAGAGGGGCTAGTGTAATTGTTTAATACAAACCATACAAAAATGCACGGAAGTATGTTTTTTAACACAAACCTACGTTTTTTTAAAAATGGAACCACGTTAGTTTTGTTAGCACATCTGAACATATAAACAAATACGTAATCAGTGCCGTTTGTTGCATTGTAAAATGTTAATTACATCGGAGATATTGTAACCTAAAGTTGACGCTTGAAACCTCCGACGTTCAGTTGCGTGTTGTAACAAACACGGGCCACGGTCGGCGAGCAGCATCTGCAGGGACATGTTTACGATGACGACCGTGTTTACGAGTGTGGCTGTAGTGCACTGTTGTGGTTTGGTCTAGCTGTCGCAGTGTCCGCATGTAGCGCTTGCTGCTATTGTTATTCTGCATTCGTCTCCGCACGCAGACCAACTGTAGTACACCGTGTTACCAGACGTCTGTGATACTGTAGTGTTGTAGGAGCTGTGACCATCGTGTATTCGAACTCTGAAAAGGCGGAGATGATACTCATCTATGGCGAGTGTCGACGAAATGCAGCTGAAACCTGCAGGGTGTATGCAGAACGGTACCCGGACAGAGAGCATCCAACGTGCCGGCGCATACTGCATCGTCACCGCTTTCACCCGTTTCATGTGTCGTTACATCAGCAATTACATGGTGATGACTTTAATCATCGAGTGCAATTCTGTCTCTGGGCATTAACAGAGAATGCGTTGCAGTTCTAACCTGTTTACCGATGATGCGGGTTTCACAAACCACGGGACAGTGAATCTACGGAACATGCATTACTGGTCCGTGGACAATCCTCGCTGGTTCAGACAGGTAGAGCGACAGCGACCGTGGACTGTAAATGTATGGTGCGGAATCATTGGCGACCACCTCATTGGTCCTCACTTCATTGCAGGGGCCCAAACAGCTGCAACATACATCGCGTTTCTACAGAATGATCTGCCAACGTTGCTCGAAAATGTCCCACTGGAAACGCGTCGACGTATGTGGTATCAGCATGATGGTGCACCTGCACATTCCGCAATTAACACTAGGCTGACCCTTGACAGGAAGTTCGACGGGCGTTTCATAGGACGTGGTGGACGCATAAATTGGCCAGCCCGTTCTCCTGATCTTACACCTCTGGACTTCTTTCTGTGGGGTACGCTAAAGGAGATTGTGTACCGTGATGTGTCTACAACCCCAGAGGATATGAAACAACGTATTGTGGCAGCCTGCGGCGACATTACACCAGATGTACTGCGGCGTGTACGACATTCATTACGCCAGAGATTGCAATTGTGTGCAGCAAATGATGGCCACCACATTGAACAGCTATTGGCCTGACATGTCGGGACACACTCTATTCCACTCCGTAATTGAAAACGGAAACCACGTGTGTACATGTACCTCACCCCTCATGGTAATGTACATGTGCGTCAGTGAAAAGACCAATAAAAAGGTGTTAGCATGTGGGCGTAATATGCTGTTCCAGTCTCTTCTGTACCTAAGGTCCATCACCGTTCTCTTTGGATCCCTACGTAATTCGGTGCTCTCCGATACACACGATCGAACAGCGGAGGAGTGGTACTCAAGCGTCAACTTTAGGTTACAATATCTCCGGATGTAATGAACATTTTACAATGCAACAAACGGCACTGATTACGTATTTGTTTATATGTTCAGATGTGCTAACAAAACTAACGGGGTTCCATTTAAGAAAACGTAGGTTTGTGTTAAAAAACATACTTCCGTGCATTTTTTTATGGTTTGTATTAACCAATTACACTAGCCCCTCTCCTCAAGTTCGGTCTGTGGAATCGATTCGTCAGTATTTGATGTGGTTTAAGAAATATATCCAGCGGTAATATTAGGTGACTCACCCTGTATATACATCAAAAGATCTGATATCGTTTATTTACACGATCGGCTATTGGTCACTGAAATTAGGCGGAGCCGTCATATATCTAGGAGTTTCCAACAGGAGCGATTTAAAACGGAACTACCACAGAAATGTAGCCTCGAGTAAGGCAGATGGAAGACGCAAATTTCTTGAAAGTCTCCTGATGAAATATAATGCAAGAACAAAAGAGGTCGCTCGCAATTTTTAAGTATTGATCGATGATCTAGAACTCTTACGCACTTGTATAAATGATTTAGTGCCGCATGCATCTGTCATTTTTCTTTTACTGGTTGTACGAGTGTACGGTCTTAGACCACTATCAAGTAGAGGAGAGTGTTGTTTCTTGCAACATTTCAGACTTTCGTCTTTAGTGAGCCCTGTCGTAGAAGTATAATATATTTTTGAATTCATTTTGCAAATTATAGCAGTCATTTCTTATATGCTACAGTCATTTTCTGAAATTACAAAAGTTACTCCAGAAAAGTAAAACCTTTCCAAATGTGAAAAATATGGTCATGCACCTAGGAACAAATATGCTATTCGAACTAAGTGCTGCAATCGAGAAAATATAGTCATTGCTGTATTCAATAGTCTATCTGTTACACTGTGACTCTACTAATCACCAATGACCAGTAAATGAAACCAAATTCAGAAGAAGTATTATAAAAAACTATTTACCAGTTAGAAACATTTTGAAATAGAAGCTATTGACAATTAACATAGATTTCCTGTTTCCAGACATTTTTAAGTGATTGCTAATGTAGTGAATATCCAGTGCATCCGTTTTATACATACCTGATAGTGGCCTAAAACGCAAAAACTGTAGACTCGTACAATCAATGAAGAAAAAAATGAACCTACATGCGACACTAAATCATTTATATAATAAATCGCAGCTGCGGACTCAGTCCCAATGAAGACGATCTACTTAACAACATCGTTTAACGGAAGAGAGAGGAAAGATTAGAAATTCGTCGCAGATTTATTTAGTTAGCGTAAGAGTGGCAGAGATATTCAGAGAAATGTATTGGGAGACCTTACTAGAAATACGTGCTTTACGAAGAGCTTTGCTCATAAAATTCCGTGAGTATACGTCCAAGCCGAGTCAAGAGACACGTCTTCCAAGATACTATGGCGTGCTGAAAAGTAATGCCTCTAAATTTTATAATGTGGAAACTATGAAAGCTTTTTAAATGTAACAAACGTTATTAATATTCTACATCTTTATTCTTGAAGTGTACATAATTACAACCCTCTGTCTCTAGAGGGCTCCGAATTGTGGCGTGTAACGTAACTATGTCAGGTGTAATCGAGTTTCGAATTCGAAGAATTCGTCCACTCATGGCGCACCATCTCCTTCAGCATGACAATGCGAGAACACAGAAAAACGCTTCGACATCTGCAACAATCCGTCCCCTTTTGTTCACTGTCGTAGATTATCCTCTATACAGTCCCGAATTGGCCTCATCCGATTTTCATCTGTTTCCAAAACTTATAGAACATCTTCGAGGACTTGACTTTGATAGTGATGAAGGGGTGGAAATACATGAGTTTGTGAGTCCGGCAACAATATCAAACATCCTACCGTGACAATATCAACAAACTACTCTCACATTGGCCGGAATGTTTTCGTCAAGGTGACTATGTTGAGTAATAAATATGCAAACATGAAGAATAAAGATGAAGAATGTTAAAATTGCTTTTATTTTAAAAGCTTAAAGTTTTCAGATAAAAAGTTCGAAAAGAGGGAGGAAAGAGGAGGAAGAGGAGGGGGAGGATACTAAACCACTCTGTATCATTCGTCCCACAGTGCAGAGTGAATCACAGAGAAGAAACAGAGAAATAATCCTACATTTTCAATCAATGTGAAAATTTTATCGCTCATTACGTAGCCATGAGGAAACTCTTCAGTTTAGACTTAAAAGAGTTTGGGCTACTGCTAAGATTTTTGAGTTCTTGTGGTAGCGTATTGAAAATTTATGCAGCAGAATACTGCACTCCTTTCTGCACAAGAGTCAAGGAAGTGCATTCCACATGCAGATTGGATTTCTGCCTAGTATTATCTGAGTGAAAGCTGCTAACTCTTGGGAATTGGCTAATATTGCTAACAACAAACGACATTAAAGAAAATATATACTGCGAGGGCAATGTCAGAATTCCCAGTCTATTGAATAGGGGTCGACAAGAGGTTCTCGAACTTACACCACATATAGCTCGAACAGCCCGTTTTTGAGCCAAAAATACCCTTTTTGAAGCAGAAGAATTACCCCAAAAAATAATACCATACGACATAAGCGTATGAAAATATGCGAAGTAGCCTACTTTTCGTGTTGAAGTGTCACTTATTTCAGATACTGTTCTAATGGTAAATAAAGCAGCATTTAGTTTCTGAACAAGATCCTGGACATGGGCTTTCCACAACAGCTTACTATCTATCCGAACGCCTAGGAACATGAACTGTTCCGTCTCGCTTATAATATGCCCATTCTGTCTGATCAAAATATCGGTTCTTGTTGAATTGTGAGTTAGAAACTGTAAAAACTGAGTCTTACTGTGATTTAGCATCAAATTATTTTCCACAAGCCACGAACTTATTTCATGGACTACATTATTTGATAATGTTTCAATGTTACACACAAGATCCTTCACTATCAAGCTGGTGTCATCAGCAAACAGAAATATTTTTGAATCACGTGTAATACTAGAAGGCATATCATTTATATAAATAAGAAACAGCAGTGGCCCCAGCACCGACCCTTGGGGAACGCCCCCCTTAACAGTGCCCCATTGGGACTGAACATCACTACCACTCTCAATATTGCGGAGAATTACCTTCTGATTTCTGTTCTTAAAGTAAGAGGTGAACCAATTGTAAGCTACTCCCCTTACTCCATAATGGTCCAACTTCTGCAGTAATATTTTGTGGTCAACACAGTCAATTGCCTTCGTTAAATCAAAGAAGACATCTAGCGTTCGCAACCTTTTATTTAATCCATCCAAAACCTCACAGAGAAAAGGGAATATAGCATTTTCAGTTGTTAAACCATTTCTAAAACCAAACTGAACATTAGACAGCAAATTATGTGAATTTTAATGCTCCAGTAACCTTGTATATACAACCTTATCGATAACTTTAGCAAACACCGATGGCATAAATATAGGTCTATAATTGTCAACATTATCCCTGTCTCCCTTTTTATAAAGTGGCTTCAATACCGAGTACTTTAATCGGTCAGGAAACCGACCACTCATAAAGGAAAAGTTAGAGATATGGCTAAGTACTGGGCTAACATACGTAGAACAATACTTCAGTATTCTGCTAGATAGCCCGTCATATCCATGAGAGTTCTTGGTCTTTAGTGATTTAATTATCAACTCAATCTCCCTCTTGTCAGTATCATGGAGGAGCATTTCAGGTAACGGTCTCGGAACACTTTTTTCTAAGAGCGCTATATGATTTCCTGTTGGGACTAGGTTTCTATTTAGTTCACCTGCTATATTCAGAAAGTGATTATTAAATACTGTACATATATGCGACGTATCAGTAACACGGACATTCCTACTACGCACTGATTCTATATCCTCGACTGTCTCTGCAGACCAGCCACTTCCTTTACGACTGACCATATGGTTTTAATTTTATCCTGAGACTTAGCTATTCTATCTGCATACCACATACTTTTTGCCTTCCTAATAACATTTTTAAGCACCTTACAGTACTGTTTGCAATGGGCTGCCGCATTTAGATTTTTACTATTTCTAACGTTTTGATATAATTGCCACTTTGTTCTACAAGATATTCTTATCCCTCTAGTCAGCCATCCAGGCTGCCTGTTTGTGCTAGTACCCTGTTTTGAACGTTCTAACGGAAAGCACCTTTCAAAGAGCACAAGAAAAGTCTTGAGAAAAGCATTATATTCATCGTCTACTGTATCAGCGCTATAAACATCTGGCCACTCTTGTTCCTTGATAAGGTTTACAAAGGTCTCTACAGCAACTGGATCAGCTTTCCTAAACAGCTGATGACTATATTTAACACGTGTTGCAGCACAAAAATCTTTTAGAGTTAAAATTTGTGCATCATGATCTGAAAGGCCATGTTGTTGTTTGTTGTTGTGGTCTTCAGTCCTGAGACTGGTTTGATGCAGCTCTCCATGCTACTCTATCCTGTGCAAGCTTCTTCATCTCCCAGTACCTACTGCAACCTACATCCTTCTGAATCTGCTTAGTGTATTCATCTCTTGGTCTCCCTCTACGATTTTTACCCTCCACGCTGCCCTCCAATACTAAATTGGTGATCCCTTGATGCCTCAGAACATGTCCTACCAACCGATCCCTTCTTCTGGTCAAGTTGTGCCACAAACTTCTCTTCTCCCCAATCCTATTCAATACTTCCTCATTAGTTATGTGATCTACCCATCTAATCTTCAGCATTCTTCTGTAGCACCACATTTCGAAAGCTTCTTTTCTCTTCTTGTCCAAACTATTTATCGTCCATGTTTCACTTCCATACATGGCTACACTCCATACGAATACTTTCAGAAATGACTTCCTGACACTTAAATCTATACTGGATGTTAACAAATTTCTCTTCTTCAGAAACGCTTTCCTTGCCATTGCCAGCCTACATTTTATATCCTCTCTACTTCGACCATCATCAGTTATTTTGCTCCCCAAATAGCAAAACTCCTTTACTACTTTAAGTGCCTCATTTCCTAATCTAATTCCCTCAGCATCACCCGACTTAATTAGACTACATTCCATTATCCTTGTTTTGCTTTTGTTGATGTTCATCTTATATCCCCCTTTCAAGACACTGTCCATTCCATTCAACTGCTCTTCCAAGTCCTTTGCTGTCTCTGACAGAATTACAATGTCATCGGCGAACCTCAAAGTTTTTATTTCTTCTCCATGAATTTTAATACCTACTCCGAATTTTTCTTTTGTTTCCTTTACTGCTTGCTCAATATACAGATTGAACAACATCGGGGAGAGGCTATAACCCTGTCTTACTCCCTTCCCAACCACTGCTTCCCTTTCATGTCCCTCGACTCTTATAACTGCCATCTGGTTTCTGTACAAATTGTAAATAGCCTTTCGCTCCCTGTATTTTACCCCTGCCACCTTTAGAATTTGAAAGAGAGTATTCCAGTCAACATTGTCAAAAGCTTTCTCTAAGTCTACAAATGCTAGAAACGTAGGTTTGCCTTTCCTTAATCTTTCTTCTAAGATAAGTCGTAAGGTCAGTATTGCCTCACGTGTTCCAGTGTTTCTACGGAATCCAAACTGATCTTCCCCGAGGTTGGCTTCTACTAGTTTTTCCATTCGTCTGTAAAGAATTCGTGTTAGTATTTTGCAGCTGTGACTTATTAAACTGATAGTTCGGTAATTTTCACATCTGTCAACACCTGCTTTCTTTGGGATTGGAATTATTATATTCTTCTTGAAGTCTGTGGGTATTTCGCCTGTTTCATACATCTTGCTCACCAGATGGTAGAGTTTTGTCAGGACTGGCTCTCCCACGGCCGTCAGTAGTTCCAATGGAATATTGTCTACTCCGGGGACCTTGTTTCGATTCAGGTCTTTCAGTGCTCTGTCAAACTCTTCACGCAGTATCATATCTCCCATTTCATCTTCATCTACATCCTCTTCCATTTCCATAATATTGTCCTCAAGTACATCGCCCTTGTATAGACCCTCTATATACTCCTTCCACCTTTCTGCTTTCCCTTCTTTGCTTAGAACTGGGTTTCCATCTGAGGTCTTGATATTCATACAAGTGGTTCTCTTATCTCCAAAGGTCTCTTTAATTTTCCTGTAGGCGGTATCTATCTTACCCCTAGTGAGATAAGCCTCTACATCCTTACATTTGTCCTCTAGCCATCCCTGCTTAGCCATTTTGCACTTCCTGTCGATCTCATTTTTGAGACGTTTGTATTCCTTTTTGCCTGTTTCACTTACTGCATTTTTATATTTTCTCCTTTCATCAATTAAATTCAATATTTCTTCTGTTACCAAAGGATTTCTACTAGCCCTCGTCTTTTTACATACTTGATCCTCTGCTGCCTTCACTACTTCATCCCTCAAAGCTACCCATTCTTCTTCTACTGTATTTATTTCCCCCATTCCTGTCAATTGCTCCCTTATGCTCTCCCTGAATCTCTGTACAACCTCTGGTTCTTATAGTTTATCCAGGTCCCATCTCCTTAAATTCCCACCTTTTTGCAGTTTCTTCAGTTATAATCTACAGGTCATAACCAATAGATTGTGGTCAGAGTCCACATCTGCCCCTGGAAATGTCTTACAATTTAAAACCTGGTTCCTAAATCTCTGTCTTACCATTATATAATCTATCTGATACCTTTTAGTATCGCCAGGGTTCTTCCATGTATACAACCTTCTTTCATGATTCTTAAACCAAGTGTTAGTTATGATTATGTTGTGCTCTGTGCAAAATTCGACCAGGCGGCTTCCTCTTTCATTTCTGTCCCCCAATCCATATTCACCTACTATGTTTCCTTCTCTCCCTTTTCCTACACTCGAATTCCAGTCACCCATGACTATTAAATTTTCGTCTCCCTTCACAATCTGAATAATTTCTTTTATTTCATCATACATTTCTTCAATTTCTTCGTCATCTGCAGAGCTAGTTGGCATATAAACTTGTACTACTGTAGTAGGCGTGGGCTTCGTATCTATCTTGGCCACAATAATGCGTTCACTATGCTGTTTGTAGTAGCTTACCCGCATTCCTATTTTCCTATTCATTATTAAACCTACTCCTGCATTACCCCTATTTGATTTTGTGTTTATAACCCTGTAGTCACCTGACCAGAAGTCTTGTTCCTCCTGCCACCGAACTTCACTAATTCCCACTATATCTAACTTCAACCTATCCATTTCCCTTTTTAAATTTTCTAACCTACCTGCCCGATTAAGGGATCTGACATTCCACGCTCCGATCCGTAGAATGCCAGTTTTCTTTCTCCTGATAACGACATCCTCTTGAGTAGTCCCCGCCCGGAGATCCGAATGGGGGACTATTTTACCTCCGGAATATTTTACCCAAGAGGACGCCATCATCATGTAATCATACAGTAAAGCTGCATGCCCTCGGGAAGAATTACGGCTGTAGTTTCCCCTTGCTTTCAGCCGTTCGCAGTACCAGCACAGCAAGGCCGTTTTGGTTATTGTTACAAGGCCAGATCAGTCAGTCATCCAGACTGTTGCCCTTGCAACTACTGAAAAGGCTGCTGCCCCTCTTCAGGAACCACACGTTTGTCTGGCCTCTCAACAGATACCCCTCCGTTGTGGTTGCACCTACGGTACGGCTATCTGTATCGCTGAGGCACGCAAGCCTCCCCACCAACGGCAAGGTCCATGGTTCATGGGGGGGCCATTCACCTTCAAAACGCCTTTCTTGTATAATGACTAGACTTAAAACTGTTCCACTTGCTCTGTAAATTTTGTCGGTTGGTCGATGAACTTTTTCGCTCGTTAGTAACTTAGCTTGTAGGAAAACTACTTCCACCAGAAGTCCCGTATGGTATCGACGAGCCACTAGTTCAGTCAGCGCCAGAAAAAACAATTGCAATCCTTCTTCACTTGGGCATTTACTATACGTGGTATTAGCAGAAAATGCCCACGGCTATTCTGCAGCAGAGTATGCTTGCCCCGTTCGGCGCTAATCATCTCATCCAAAAAGTATGGACCTAGCTCTGAACGAAGCTTGCAAACTGATTATAGGTCGCTTAAAACATAACCGCGTTGAGGAGATTTAGTGTCTCGCTGGTATCACGCCTCCAAACATTCGTCGAGAAGCTACCACCGAATATGAACGACTGAAAACTGAGAACTTTGAAGCTCATTCACTGTTTTTCCATGAATACTTCAACCTGGGCTAAAATCAAGAAAAAATTTTCTTCGAACAACATAACCTTTGAAACTCCATCCAGACAAGGTAAAACTTTTTGATTGAAATCTGCACATGATCGGATGCAACTGCTAGAAGTACTTCCGGCCGGCCACAACGAAGAGTGCGGTGTTTGGAGGTCCTTTAACCGCAAAAATTGGTGTCGGTAGCGAGAAATCGTCCCTTAAACTATGTGGCCTCACGTCGGGGGATAGCAAGTGTAAATGTGGAGAACAACAAACTGTTGAAAACCTCTGCCAGTGCCCTCTTTGTCTATTTATCAGTGAAGCCAGGATTTAATGCTTACAAACGATAGTGCTGTTCGTATGGCTCAATTTTGGACAGTATCATCTGGTTTGAAAGTTTGGTCGATGATATTTCTCAATGTTCTCTTAATTTGTAGATATGTATATATTGTGTATAACAGTGTGTACTGTAATGGCAGGCTTCTGACGGGTAAGGTAGTAAATAAGCAGAAAACATGATTTCAAATGTGTAAACCCAAGTGTAAACGCATAGGCTCGGGACAAAGAAGTCCACAGTGCAGCTCTGAGTCCCATCCATTGTTACAGGATTTGTTATCGATCGACGGTCAGTTGAAGCTGCCATGCAGCAGTTTTAGGCACCAACGTAAACCGCTCAAGTAGGCAAATTTCAGAATAGTTCTTCCGAAACATCGTCGTCGTCCGCCTCGCCGATTTCAACGGACACGGCGTCATATCGCTATGGGTGGCGCTCGATTCCAGGCCACAATCGTTCCCGCGCGACATAAACACACTTCTCCGACCCTGTGTTAGAAACAGAGCTCGACCGAACTTTACAGAAATTGCAACAAAGAGGGTTATATAGAAGAAACTTACTGGGATGTAAAAGAGCCCCCGAGGATTTTCCCTTTGTAGTGGTTTTGGAAATTTTTGCTGCCACCCAGCTAGCAACCCACGCCGTCGTACGGATTCGGCAGTTACAGATTTTAGTGCGCCTATGTAACCTTCGAATTAGACTCGGGAACAGCGGTCATACTAACAGAAATTTAGAATTAGCATCGCTTCGGGTAGCCCTTCAGTCCATTGATTTTGTGAGAAGCCGTGCTGAACTCGGAATACAAAAACGTTTCACGTTCTGTTCGTGTAATTGCTGTGACTCGTGCCAGCTTCGACTATATTTTTGGTTTGAATCTTTTCAGGTCTCTGGTTCTCAATTTCAAGCGTAAGTAGTTCTGTTGCCTCAGACGACTACCTTGGTGTCACAATGGGAACCATAAGCAGTACTCACTTCATAACAGCCTCTATGAGCTTCATTCATTCCCTCAACTACTGTTGATGCTCAGTTGCTACTTAACACAAGATTCTGATCCACTCTTGCCTGTGCCATTTTCGGATGCTTTTTGTGCTAAAATATGTTCTTTTCACAGCACTTCAGTCCTAGTAGGAGTGGCTGCCAACTTTTATTTCCTTTTCTACACCATCTGGTGCAGCGCAGCAAGACTGTCTACTGATGTCTTCATGATTCTTACGTATAACGCTGCGGTACACTATCTCATCCAAAGTATTCAGACACTCCTATATAATCCAGTACTGACCCCTTGACCTCTCCCTGCGGGCCCGGGAGTTAGAATAGGCCCGAGGTATTCCTGCCTGTCGTAAGAGCCGACTAAAAGGAGTCTCACACCTTTCGGCCTTTATGTGATGGTCCCTGTAGGGTTTGACCTCAATTTTTCCAAACTTTCCCGAAGAGCGAGCCAACTGGGAAAGGGCGCCTTACATGGTGCATCGTGTCCATCGTACATTGAGATCTTTATCCCACTTTCTCGTCGTGGCATTGCAGTCCAGCTCATCCTCCATCTCTTGAGCGAGGACACCTTATAGGTCCATTTTCCTCCACCCACTATGCAGTGTCGTTTTCTGCGCAGACGAGGACCACGGAATTCCTTGCACCTCATATCCAGCATGGTAGCCAGTCCGTTGTGGTGTGGCCGCCATGTACCCTGTTGGTTGTAGCCCCTGATAACACAGGGATCGCTCTGCTGATGAGTGCGCCGTTGACTCCCGTGTAGATGCGCCTCTCCCTGGGGCATCGGGACTCCTGACAACGGCCATCCTGCCAGGTGGCCCTTGCTGAGGCTGGGTGGCGCCCGTGGGGTGGGGCCCTGGTCAGACTGTGTGGCATCAGGGCGGATGGCACGCCATGAAGCATAGTACGTCATCTGTTGCTGGTGGTCCACCGCCAGCAGTCTCTAAGCGGGCAAAATCTAACTTCAGTGCTAAGTATTGCCGTATCCCCATTGCCCTCCCCTGCATTCCCCGCTAACGCCTCAAGTCACTAGTTGCAATCAGAGCCCAGAGAGCATCCCAGAATGCCAAGAGAGCTACAACACCAAGAAGAATCGCTTCTCGGCTTCTGGCAAGATCAGTGTGTAGTATTTTTTAATAGATGAGGAAATAAGAATAAAGAAGGGAAGTTTAATTAGTTTCTATAATAATGTGTCAGATCACCAATAAGTTTAGTCTTATAACAATTCAGTGCTCCTTTTAACCATACGCGCACTGACTCAGACTCGTTTATTTTGCGATGATTCCTCGTCCTAAGAACCAAAGGCATGGTAGACACATAATACGACCCTCCGATGTCTCTGTTGTACACCTCACATATTTGAAAGGTGCCATACGCAATAACGTCTATCATTGAAACTCTCAAGTCCTACTTTGGACACTTTGTCTCCTGGATACCGTATTGCAGCTACAGTAACCCATCCATTACCATGTGTATTAGCATCATTGTTATCCAAAGTAAAATTCAGAACACATCCACAAAAAACTGAAGGTCCATTCGGCATGTTGTTGGACCCTTCTGTACCGTGCTGCATGGTGTCGTAGTTGCAAAGATGGAACTCGCCATGGACATCAGGAGTGAAGTTGCCCATCATGCAGCCTATTGCGCGTAGTTTGAGTCGTAACACGACGTCCTGTGGCTGCACGAAAATCATGTCGCCATGGACTTCAGGAGTGAAGTTGCCCATCATGCAGCCTATTGCGCGTAGTTTGAGTCGTAACACGACCTGTGGCTGCACGAAAATCATTATTCAACATGGTGGTGTTACGGTCAGGGTTCCTCCGAGCCATAATCCGTAGGTAGCGGTCATCCACTGCAGTAGTAGCCCTTGGGTGGCCTGAGCAAGTCATGTCATCGACAGCTCCTGTCTCTCTGAATCTCCTCCATGTCCGAACAACATCGCTTTGGTTCACTCCGAGACGCCTGGACACTTTCCTTGTTGGGAGCACTTCCTGGCACAAAGTAACAATGCGGTCGTGGTCGAACCGCGGTATTGACCGTCTAGGCATGGTTGAACCACATACAACATGAGCCGTGTACCTCCTTTCTGGTGGAATGAGTGGAATTGATCGACTGTCCGACCCCCTCCGTGTAATAGGCGCTGCTCGTGCAAGGTTGTTTACATCTCTTGGAGGGGTTTAGTGACATCTCTGAACAGTCAAAGGGTCTGTTTCTAAGTCTAAGTCTATGGTCAACGTCTATCTTCAGGTGTTTTGGGAACCGGGGTGATGCAAAACTTTTTTGATATGTGTATATGGTTTGTGTATTTTAGAGTTGAGCTGTGCAGACCGCATCTGAATCCTACATTTTGTTTAGGAATTATGTGAATTTTGACTGAATAGCGCATACGAATTCGGGGAGGAGCTTGGCAGCCATGTTCCGCCGTCGTCATGCTGGTGGGCGAGGCGCGCGGGCTGAAGACACGAGTCATCCAGGTGGGCGGAAGCGAGGACCCAAAGGGAGGCAACAAAGCGGCATTTACAGTGTTCCGCAAGTCTGGCGTAGGAATACTTCCGTCAGAACAAAGAAATAAGACGCAGTTTTATTTAAAAGACACCCATTAGTAACAGTTGGACTCGTCCCGGTCCTAAAGAGTGGAAGAAACAGAGTAATCTTTCCGTAAAACTATTTGGTTGTAGGCAGACCTATCACAAAATTATTACAAGAGAGGTTTAGAGTGGGTTTACTTGTGTGGAGCATCAAAGTATCAGAATTACGAATATTAGGAAAGTTGAGCGTCTGATGTCATAGGCTGCTAAAAAGTTGGAAATAATGGACACGCCCCCTGATTTTCAGAAGGTCACAACGGGTTTAGCCGATGACAGACCTGTAGCTGATGGCAGCTCAACCTAAGCGTTGCAATAAGCTGTTTGGTAGTTCATCTGATGTTGGCAAACGGCAGCTTTGGACAGTTGCAGCGAAGTGAATTTTATTGTTGTTTAAAAGTTATATTTTAGACTGTGACAGTAACAATAGATTTAGACGTGGTTAGATCAGATGAACAAAGAAAGGTATTGCAATTTTTCCACCTGGGCACTTCCATGCACATACTTACTTCGCTGAAGCTCTCACAACTGGCTAATTACCGCTTTACAGGCAATTTTGAAGCGCTGTAGGTAACAAGAAGTCGTAATATTATCCGATTATCAGAAATGATACGTCCGCTGTTAAATAATCGGGTAATATTAAGACATGGTGGCACCTACAATACTTGTAAATGACCTGTAAGGCCGAAATTTGCCAATTGTGCGTGTTTAAATAAAGTAAATACGTGTCAGCAACAACCGTAATGGAGGCTTTACAATATCATTCGACAGATATACGGTTATGGTACCCTACATCAAGAAAATGACAAAGCTCTTGTCTTGGAATTACAACATCTCTCAGTCTAGTAGTGGTAATGACTACACTTACCATCTTACTGCGTATAAACTCAATGTTGTGGTAAATAATCGCAGATGGCCTTCTGGCCTGGGATAGATGTGGAATTTTAAGACGAATGGAGGATCTTGGAGGGTTTAGGTGCTGATTAGTATCAGAACCATCCCGGCGTTCACTTATAAAATCCCAAGTCGCAGCATATTTTGTGTGATATCCCACTGGCGCCGCTAGTTCTTCAAAGTGACGTCAGGAAGAAGATTACTCGGAATTAGTGGATTGCCGGCCAGGGTTGTTCAAATGGTTCAAATGGCTCTGAGCACTATGGGACTTAACATCTATGGTCATCAGTCCCCTAGAACTTAGAACTACTTAAACCTAACTAACCTAAGGACATCACACAACACCCAGTCATCACGAGGCAGAGAAAATCCCTGACCCCGCCGGGAATCGAACCCGGGAACCCAGACGTGGGAAGCGAGAACGCTACAGCACGACCACGACCTGCGGACCGGCCAGGGTGGCCGAGCGGTTCGAATCCTGCCTCGGGCATGGATGTGTGTGACGTCCTTAGGTTAGTTAAGTTTAAGTAGTTCTAAATTCTAGGGTACTGATAACCTCAGAAGTTAAGTCCCATAGTGCTCAGAGCCATCAGCCATTAGTGGATTACGTGCAGTCTCCATAAATTCTGGTGAGTTTCATATTTATCTCAGATTTGAAATTGTTACTGATGCACACCAACTTAAATGGAGGAAACAGGGCCTCGACAGTACTGTTTTTTTTTGAACCAGACGCATTGGGTACATATTTGCTGGCCAACCAACGTGTCCCCTAGCGTGTCTTTTAACTCAGAGGTGGTGGTTGTGGTGGTGGTGGTGGTGGTGGTGGTGGTGGTGATGGTGTGTAGTTAGATAGCAACGTCAAAATTAGCGCAACCAGGTAAAGCAGACTGGATTTAACAGGATGTGGCATCGTTGTTCCGGAGTGAATTGCAGGAAGCAGCAGGTAGCTCCGCTGTAGCGCTAGTTCGTGTGCGCTTGTTATTCCTCCAGTTACGACTACAGAGTGTTTGTTTGCATAGAGACGTTGTATGATTTTGTCCTTTTTAACTGTCCGCTGAAAAACAGACGAGCGGTTATAAATGGACAAGATGAAACAGGTGGCAAGCTGTTTAAATCGACTGCTGGTGATGTGATCGTGAAGCGGAAACGCGAAGGAACAACAAAAGCTAAACCAAGACCAGGCAGATCCCTTCTATTGACAGACAGGGAACGTCGAGCATTGCAAAGGGTGGTTGTGAAAATGTAGCATGAAAGCAGTGGAGGGAATCATTCATTAGTTCCAAAGTGTTAGCAACAGTCCAGCTAGCACAGTGACTGTAAGTAGAGAGTTAAAAAGTTGGGATATAATTTATTGAGCAGCTTCCCATAAACCACATATTTCTGTATTCTATGCTACGCGACGTTCAAGGTCGTGTCAAGAGTGACTCCAGTGGACATTCGATGACTGGATTTTGAGTGATGAATCATGTTATACCCTGTGGCAACCTGATGGAAGGATTCTGGTGTAGCTAGTGCCTAGAGAACATTAACTGCCATCATGTGTAGTGCCAAAAGTGAAGCATTAAGGAGATGATGTTACAGTACGGGGATTCTGAGTTGTTTAGTGCGTCATCCCATTATTACTCTTAAGTAAACGCTAACTGCAGAAGATGTGCAGCTAGGCTCAGACTTACGTCCGCCACCATCGTCGTATTTCAGACGATAAGGACACTCTATTATTAGTTGCCAATGGCCCATTGACCACATAATCTATATGGCGGCGAACGGTTTGGACTACGGTTACTGCGTTATTCACTTAAGGAAACAGCATGTTTGCAGTATCACCTCATATCCAACAATGCAAACTGCTTGATGACCAGCCTCATCAAAGTGTCTCACATGACTCATTGATAGAAAATCATAAGCACCTCCAGCCACCACCGCACTTACTGATGAACTGCGTGACTCTCGCCAGTCATGGAGCTGTACTCGGCGAACCATCGAGAGCTGCCACTGGCTGCACGGTCACTCACTCCACAATTGCCGCATACACGGACGGAACCTTCAGCTTAACATGCAGAAGGAAATCGCTCACCACCGTCGTAGCCACCACGACAGACTTGTCACTACTGATGATAGTGCCAACACGCCGTCGAGCCCACCATTCCTCATATCTCTGCAATCAGCATCAGTGTTACGCCACAGTGACGAAACGCATCAACCAATGCTCTGACAGCATGACTCCTACCGGCGCAGACCCCTACCTGAAGTCGCTGCTGCGGCACAAATAGTTGGTACCATCACTTCATTCAGGGACGCAGGACCACTACCGCACTGCTGCTGAACCTTTGTCCGCAAGGAGGGATTCGTCGCTGCACTGGCCGGCTCGTCACGTTCTAAGGAGCCACCACTCGTGCAATCGCCTCAAGGTACGAGAATCCATTTCTACTTAGCTACATGGCAAAGGCGGAAAAGCGGAAGGTTATCTGGTGTCACTGTCAGAGGATTCTAAGAGCACATCAGAAGGAATGGAAATCTCTTTGGTGGTACAAGCATTCCGTCACCACCACTGACTGTGTCAGGCAGAAACTCTGGGAGACATCTGTTTAGATGGGCCTCAACTTGGCTTCCCCATTATTGAGTGATTCACGTCGCCTGTGTTCTGATTTGAGCAAAACTCACGGACTGGTTTGTGGTTGGCTTGTTGTAAACCAGCGTTACGCATTTACTGGCAGTTTTATACTTATCTGTGTCTGCTTAGCTTGTAGGTTATATTTCTTAATAAAGTCTAGTGTCCAAGCTAAGAAACATAGTCTTTCATTTTTCTTTCAGTTTATTCACAAATGGATGAAAGAGATGTCACATATACCATTCATTATTAACAAATGTATGAAATAATTGTATTACGATTCAGAAACAAAACATTCCGTACCAAACAGCAATGTCAACATCATCTAATAATGGTTAAACAAACATTTAACGATTATGTGACTCATAATGCCACATGTTCTTCGAGCTCACATACCTGGGCAGGGCGCGAACAACGCCGAGATCACTTTTCGGGATAGTTTTATTTTCACAACCACATATCTCACACGTACAAAAATGGTTCAAATGGCTCTAAGCACAATGGAACTTAACATCTGAGGTCATCAGCCCCCTAGACTTAGAACTACTTAAAACTAACTAACCTAAGGACATCACACACATCCATGCCCGAGGCAGAATTCGAACCTGCGACTGTAGCAGCAGCGCGGTTCCGGACTGAAACACCTATAACCGTTCGGCCACAGAGGCCGGCTCATATGTACAGTGTCAAGTAGTGCAACGCTGAGGAAAGAGACTCGCGTTTGTAGGAGCTGTGATAAAAATCCAGTATACTCACACTGATTTAGGCATTCTGTGGTCTCCCTAAATTACTTCTGGTGAATAATACCAGACAGAGTTATTCAACTTCGCTAGTTCTGTGTTTCGAGCAGTTTACTTCGATAATATATCACACGCTGTGCGGCGGCGTTCGAAAAGTAAGGTCCCAGGGTACAGTTGGTACCTCATAGCCGGCTGGGATTGCCGAGCGGTTCTACGCGCTACAGTCTGGAACCGCGCGACCGCTACGGTCGCAGGTTCGAATCCTGCCTAGGGCATGGATGTGTGTGATGTCCTAGGTTAGTTAGGTTTAAGTAATTCTAAGTTCTAGGGGACTGATGACCTCAGAAGTTAAGTCCCCTAGTGCTCAGAGCTGTCTGTTTGTACCTCATAATGCACAGCAAGCCAAAGACAGTCGCTGCCAGAAGCAGCAACGCATGCGAGACGTTGGCCTAGACACGCCTTGAAGAGTCTCCATACGCTACTGCTGCCGGAAGTTTGTTTACGTAAGAGCGCAGCAACGCTCACCCCACTCTGTGATCCTCGCCTATGACGAGAGTATTGTCTTAGCTCAACAGATTCGGCTACTACCTAACAGAATTGGTAGTCAGAACCGTGTATCAAAGTTTACAGTCAATTGCATTTTAAAATGGGACTATCATTCTCTATTGTCTCAATTGCTCACTGTTACCGCGTTCAGCGACGGTAACAGATACATTCCAGTGAACATGGATTGTTCCCTAGTTAAATATTTTAGATTGTACACACTTTATTAAAGTTATCTAATTTGCTGTACGTGATCCGTACCTAAGGACTGGAAAATTGCTCAAGTCACACAAATACCCAAAATGGGAAGTAGGAGTAATCCTCCGCTAAATTGCAGGCCCATATCACTAACGTCGATTTGTAATAGGGTTTTGGAACATATACTGTATTCGAACATTATGAAGTACCTCGAAGAAAACGATTTATTTACACACAGCCAGCACGGATTCGGAAAGTATTGTTCTTGCGAAACACAACTAGCTCTTTGTACTCATGAAGTAATGAGTGCTGTCGGCTGGGGATGTCAAATCGATTCCATATTTCTAGATTTCCAGAAGGCTTTTGACACCGTTCCTCACAAGGTTCTTCTAACCAAACTGCGTGCCTATGGAATTTCACCTCAGTTGAGCGACTGGATTTGTGAAAGTCATCGAGTAAAACAGGAGCAATATCCGGCTTTCCCCAAGGAAGTGTTATAGGCCATCTGTTGTTCCTGATCTACACTCCTGGAAATTGAAATAAGAACACCGTGAATTCATTGTCCCAGGAAGGGGAAACTTTATTGACACATTCCTGGGGTCAGATACATCACATGATCACACTGACAGAACCACAGGCACATAGACACAGGCAACAGAGCATGCACAATGTCGGCACTAGTACAGTGTATATCCACCTTTCGCAGCAATGCAGGCTGCTATTCTCCCATGGAGACGATCGTAGAGATGCTGGATGTAGTCCTGTGGAACGGCTTGCCATGCCATTTCCACCTGGCGCCTCAGTTGGACCAGCGTTCGTGCTGGACGTGCAGACCGCGTGAGACGACGCTTCATCCAGTCCCAAACATGCTCAATGGGGGACAGATCCGGAGATCTTGCTGGCCAGGGTAGTTGACTTACACCTTCTAGAGCACGTTGGGTGGCACGGGATACATGCGGACGTGCATTGTCCTGTTGGAACAGCAAGTTCCCTTGCCGGTCTAGGAATGGTAGAACGATGGGTTCGATGACGGTTTGGATGTACCGTGCACTATTCAGTGTCCCCTCGACGATCACCAGTGGTGTACGGCCAGTGTAGGAGATCGCTCCCCACACCATGATGCCGGGTGTTGGCCCTGTGTGCCTCGGTCGTATGCAGTCCTGATTGTGGCGCTCACCTGCACGGCGCCAAACACGCATACGACCATCATTGGCACCAAGGCAGAAGCGACTCTCATCGCTGAAGACGACACGTCTCCATTCGTCCCTCCATTCACGCCTGTCGCGACACCACTGGAGGCGGGCTGCACGATGTTGGGGCGTGAGCGGAAGACGGCCTAACGGTGTGCGGGACCGTAGCCCAGCTTCATGGAGACGGTTGCGAATGGTCCTCGCCGATACCCCAGGAGCAACAGTGTCCCTAATTTGCTGGGAAGTGGCGGTGCGGTCCCCCACGGCACTGCGCAGGATCCTACGGTCTTGGCGTGCATCCGTGCGTCGCTGCGGTCCGGTCCCAGGTCGACGGGCACGTGCACCTTCCGCCGACCACTGGCGACAACATCGATGTACTGTGGAGACCTCACGCCCCACGTGTTGAGCAATTCGGCGGTACGTCCACCCGGCCTCCCGCATGCCCACTATACGCCCTCGCTCAAAGTCCGTCAACTGCACATACGGTTCACGTCCACGCTGTCGCGGCATGCTACCAGTGTTAAAGACTGCGATGGAGCTCCGTATGCCACGGCAAACTGGCTGACACTGACGGCGGCGGTGCACAAATGCTGCGCAGCTAGCGCCATTCGACGGCCAACACCGCGGTTCCTGGTGTGTCCGCTGTGCCGTGCGTGTGATCATTGCTTGTACAGCCCTCTCGCAGTGTCCGGAGCAAGTATGGTGGGTCTGACACACCGGTGTCAATGTGTCCTTTTTTCCATTTCCAGGAGTGTATATTAACGACATAGGAGACGATCTGAGTAGCGCTCTTAGATTATTTGCAAATGATTTGCCGTCTTGTAAAGTCATCAGATGACCAAAACTAATTGCATAATGATTTAGATGAGATATCGGTGTGGTCCGAAAAGTGGCAATTGACCCTGAAAAAAGAAAAGTGTGAAGTTATTCACGTGAGCACTAAAAGAAATCCGCTAAATTTCGATTACACGATAAGTCAAACAAATGTCAAGGCTGTAAATTCAACTAAATACTTAGCGATTACAATTACAAATAACCTAAAGTGGAACGATCACATAGATATTGCTGTGGGTAGAGCAAACCAAAGACTGCGATTCATTGGCAGAACACTTAGAAGGTGCAACAGATCTACTGAAGAAATTGCTTACAATACACTTTTCCACCCTATTCTGGAGTTTTGCTGTGCGGTGTGCGATTCGCATCAGGTGGGACTGACGTATGAAATTTGTCACCAGTTTTCTCCCCAGATTGCGAAAACATTCTGTTGACACCCACCTACATAGGTAGAAACAATCAGCACGATAAAATGAGAGAAATCAGGGCTCGCACAGAAAAATTTATGTGCTCATTTTTCCCGCACGCCATTTGATAGTGGTACGGTAGAGAGAAAGCTTGAAGGTGGTTCATTGAACCCTCTGCCAGGCACGTAACTGTGAATAGCAGAGTAATCACGTAGATGTAGATGTAGATGTGTTGAAGTATCCGCTCGACCTCCTCCAGAAATAAATCTACACTTGTTGCGACACACGACAATGGCGACAAAGCCGGTTGCTGATGTACTTCAGTGTGTTGTTCCATCCCCCAGATACCTTACATGGTGACGATAGGTTCCCACACTTGTCACGAGCGCTTAGTTTGCCGCTAGAAATGGCAGAAATAATATTTGTATATTTTTGTATATCCTACAGATTATAAACCCATATCTGAAGTTGTTCAGTTTCAGGCGTAGGTGACAGAACGACTGAAGCTCAGTGTATAACAGGTGTCAAACTTGCTGTCAGAACAATAAGCTCCAGAACCATCTGCTGCTCCCAGGTTTCACCATTTTCACAGTAATGAAGAGAACTGATCAGCGTACCGTTCACTACTCTAAATACACTTCACTGGATACAACATTGACGGTATGGCGCACACACTGTTTCCTTTTTGGCAATGGTTGTAGCCGATGTGTACAGAATGTACATCATATTGTCTCCTCACTCTCGTCCAGAAGATGTTGCTTATGAGGAACTCGTTCGAAAACTTGACGAACATTACGAAGTACAGATTCATATCGCTCTGGAGAGATTTAAAATTGTTTGTCTTAAGAAAGAACCTCGGCAGTCAATGAAACAGTGGATTGCTGAACTCAAAGGGCTAACAAGACATTGCAGGTTCAATCGTTCTTGCGGGTTAAGTTATAGTGATATTTCCAGAATGAAATTTTTATTACGATGTCATGTTACACGATGTAATCACACAAAATGTCAGACACACGCAACAGTGCTGCAACCCTAAAACTGCCGGATCCAGATCTGAAAACGGTTTTGTTGACTGTAAAGTCTCAAAGTATTGTGGACGCAATTGAAGTTGTTGTTGAGGATCCGATGGTTTCTCTTGCTCATAGTGCACAAGGTACTCAGTTTCCAGTTCACGCTAATCTTAAATTGCATAAAAACAGGGCTCTGATTAACGGTAATAGTAAAGGTAAAACCTTAGAGTCGCGTGGCACATGAGGTGTACTGCAGAATCAGGTGAGGAAGCCTTGTCCTCAGTGCTTTTCAGTTCATGAATGAATACCTTTCCTCGTCGTGATGCACAGTGTTTCAAGTGTGCTAAACGAGATAAGATCCCGGCCGTCTGTTTAAACCCTCCCAGGGCAGACACTGGTCAATTCTGCAGCTCAAGCAGAGCTTTCAGGAAGTGAATGTCGTGTCAACACAACCATTATAGCTGGAACCACTGAAGGCTCACTATTTCGCTTCGAAGAAACCTTATGATGTAGCCCACAGACAAGTGGTATCTCAAAAGACAATTAAATTTCACTTGGACACAAATGTTTCTTTTTCCCTCATCAATGAAATGACAGTTATACCACAGATACAGAAGCGTACTTCTGTTTTGTCTGCATATAACGGATAAGAAATACCCGTACTTGGCATGAGCAGTTTGACAGCAACTGTTCGTGATGTTACAAGAACTGTTTTCTTTCCTGTACTATGTTCTACAAACAGTGCAAAGATTTTCACATTAGACTCGTTCGATTTGTTCAACATGTGAATGCAAGACAATGTGCTACATATTAGTACTTCAGTGCCTCACACTAATGTTTCTTACATGTGTAATTAGTACAGTGAACTTTCTGAACCAGGATTAGGAATGGCTAAGGATTTTGAGGCGCAAATTACTGTTCAAGACGCTGTGCAGCAGCGATTTTATCGTGCTAGGCTTGTCCCCCATGCTATACGTGAGCAGGTTGCTCAGGAACTTCAACGATGGAAAGATGGAGTGATACAATCACTTTCTGCAAGTCTGTGGGCATCCCCACTGGTCACATTTAAAAAGCCAGCAGGAGGTTTACGTCGGTGTGCTGATTTAAAAACCAGGTTAAACCGAAAAACTGTCGTGGATTCATTAGTGCACAGATTGGAACGGGCAGATTCTTTTGCATGACTGATTTACATGAGGTTACAGTTACCGCTGGACGATCAGTCCAAGCAAGATTTTGTGATCAACACTCACCTGGGATTTGTTCGAGTTTCAGAGACTGCCGTTTGGAAGTGATTCAGCTCCTGCTATTACTCAGCGTTTTCTGGAACAGTTAACAGCCAAAGCCCCTTCATGTACCAACTATCTGGACGATATTTTTGTTCAGTCGTACACCTGCGGAACATCTGGCAAATTTAGAATGTTGTTTAATGTGCCTGCTGCAGCTAGCTTAAGGTGTAAGAAGAAAAAGTACTCCTTCTTCCGTGAAGAACTTGAATATGAAGGACATGCCATAAATGCACAGGGTATTCATCCCACTCAGTCGCAGTTGTCTACGATTAAAGATCCAACTGCGCCCTGTAACATCAGGGAGTTCCAGGCTGTTATGGAAAAGTTGGCATATTAAATTATATTTATTGAAAACGCTGTGAAAATTGCTGTTCCCCTGGTGTGGTCATAAGAATGTTAGGACGCAATTCGGCAGTTAAAGGCCACATTGTCAAATCATCGTTCTCTGATTCAATTTGTTAGCTGTGGATCTATCGTCTTATGGGATTGGAGCTATGCTCTCCCATGGACCTGGTTTTTCTGATAAGCCCGTTGCCTGGATAAAAAATTATCAGCAAAAATAGCCACTCGTCATTATCTATGCTGTTACCAATTTCCAACAATATTTGTGTGGTCGAAAAGTTCTATTGGATTACGGATTGTCGGCCGTTATTGGCATCGTTCAATCCCTCCAAGCCTGTCCTAACACAGACAGCTCAAAAATTACAACAGCGAGCTCTGTTGTCTAATTATCAATAAAATTTGTTGTATAGTAGGCCTGTACAACACTCGCTAGCTGACTTGTTGGCTGTACTACCGGCTAGCACCGACACAGCGATTGATTCGTCTGAGAAACTGTGTAAACAAATCGATACCCAGTATTTAGAAATTATTAAAAATTTCCATCTGTACTTTAAGCGTCTTGCTGGATAAGCTACTTTCGAATCTGTTCTTCAGGTAGTTTTACAATTCCTGCATTATGAGTGGCTGAATAACTTGAAAGAAAATCTGCACCCAATGGTGCGTTGTTGCGTTTTGCATCGTCACACATAACCTTTGCGGTAAGGTATTCTTCTGTTGCATACAGAGAATGACGATGCATGAGTTGTGATTCCTCACTCTCGCCAGAGAGAAGTTCTATTATTGTTGTACCAAGGTCGCTGAGGTATACATCGCACAAAGCAACTCGCCATACATTATTTTCCTTGGGAGAGATTCAGCAAATGACCTCTCATTGCAATCCACACCGTCAGTGCTCAGTGTGCCCAGACTTTGGAAACGTGTACACATTCATTTCTAGAGTCCATTCTGGAACATGCTATGGTTGTTGGTGGTAGACGCATACAGTAACGCACGCCGTCAGGCGTGTTAACATGATGTTGGAGAGGACACTGATGGCAGAGAGCACGGGTCATTTTGCAATGGTGCCTGTTGAGTCTATCAGTAGATCGGGTATCACTCGGCATGGCCTGCACCTCAATAGGTACGGGAAGGGGAGGCTGGCAAAGCTTACAGGTGACAGTGTAGAGAGTGGTGGTTGAATCACTCACGGAAAATTTCCTGTCGTAGTTGGTGTTAGAGCTGCACCTTTTTTAGATACCTGATAGGTATACCTGCTTAAAGGAAGTCCCACTAACTAAGGTATCACCTTCAGAGAAGGTCAGGTACCCAAGTAGAGAAAGAGTTAGCATATTTCATCAAAATGTAAGACGTATTAGAGACATGTTGTCTCTGACATTATTGGTTTATCAGAGCACCACATAAATAATTTGACAATTCAGAGACTTTCTTTACCAGAATACAGATTAGCTGGCTGTTTTTCAAGGAGTTCATTGGGGAGTGGGGTAGTGGCCACGTGCGTAAAAACCAGTATTCCGTTTGAGTCCATAGACGTATAACGGCACTGCACTGAACAGATGTTCGAATGTTGCGCGTGGGCGGTTGAATTTACTGAAACTAAACTTCCAATTCTTGTTGTTTATAGGACCCCTAACTCGACTTCAGAGCATTCCTGCTCAAGCTGGACGGGGTTCTCGGTTCACTTTATAGGAAGTGTCAGAAATTAATTATATACGGTGACTTAAATATTAATTTTGTATGTGATTGTGTAAGAAAAAGGATGTTGGTAGATATCCTAAACTCATAGGATCTGATGCAGACTGTGTTTAGGGCGCAGAGGAACAGTAGCACAGCCATATACAATATTTTTATTCTTTCTTCATTACAGGATGGGCATTCTGTTAATAAAAGGTGAATGGCCTTTAGACCATGATGCGCAAATTTTAATACTAAAAAGCTTTTCTACTCAAACAAATGTCACAGATAATTACAAACTAGGTAGGGAAGCTAATCCAGCGGTAATAGAGAGTTTTTTAAACCCCGTTAAGGAACAAGAGTGGTAGGAAGTTTATAGTGCCGATAACATAGATGACAAATATAATGTTTCCCTTAACACCTTTTCATGCTCTTCGAGACTTGCTTTCCATTAGAACGTTCTAAACGGGATACTAGCAGTAAAAGGCATCCTGAGTAGCTGACTAGAGGGATAAGAATATTATGTAGAACAAATTGGGAATTATAACGAAATATTAGAAATAGTCGCAATCAAGCTACAGTAGTCCATTACGAACAGTCTTATAAGGCGCTTAAAATGTTATTAGGGAGGTAAAGAGTATGTGGTACGCAAATAGAATAGCTAATTCACAGAAAAATCATATGGTCAGTTGTGAAGGAAGTGTCTGGTCAGCAGCACAAGATCGACCATATAAAGTCAATCGTAGTAAAAATATTTCTGTTACTGATAAATCAGATATATGTACAGTATTTAACAATCATTTACTGAGCATTGCTGGTGAATTAAATAAAAATTTAGTTTCTACAGGGAATCATGTAGCTCTCTTGGCAAATGCCTTTCCGAGATTCATGTCTCAAATACTCCTCTGTGATACAGACGAAAGGGAGATTGAGCCAATAATTAAATCACTGAAGACTAAGGACTCTCATGGATATGATGGAGTGTCTAGCAGAATATTAAAGTACTGTGCTCCACGTGTAAGCCCTGTATTTGTAATTTTTCCTTCACGAATGGTCAGTTTCCTGAACGATTAAAGTACTCAACAGTAAAGCAGCTTTATAAAAAGGTAGAAAGGGATAATTTACACAATTTTAGACTTATTTCTATGCCATCAGTGTTTGATAAAGTTTTGGAAAAGGCTGTGTATGTAAGGATAATTGATCATTTTATATCACATGATTTGCTATCAAATGTACAGTTCAGCTTTAGAAGTCGTTTAACAACTGAAAATGCTATATTTTCTTTTCTCTGTGAGTTACTAGTTGATTAAACAGAAGGTTTTGGATGCTAGCCATATTTTTTTAAAGTAAGGCATGTGATTGTGTTGATCATAAAATATTGCTCCGGAAGTTGGACCATTACAGAATATGGGGAGTAGCTCACAACTGGTTCACCTATTACTTTAACAGCAGACAGGAAAAGGTCATTACTCACAGTGTTGAGAATGGCTGTGATGTGGGGTCTGACTGGGGTGTCGCCAAATGGGAGTTGGCCCAGGGATCAGTGTTGGTATCATTCCTGTTCCTTATTTATATGAATGATGTACCCTCTAGTATTACAGGTAACTCTACAATATTTCTGTTTGCTGATGACTCTAGCTTGGTAGTGAAGTGTGTTGTATGCAACACTGACTCAGTTTCAAATAGTGCAGTTCATGGCATTAAGTTCATGGCTTGTGGAAAATTAACTAGTGCTAAATCACCGTAAGACTCAGTTTTTACAGTTTCTAACACACAATTCAACAAAACCCGACATTTTCATTTCACAGAATGAGGATATTATTAGTGAAATTCAACAGCTCAAATTTCTACATGTTCAAATATATAGTAAACTGTCGTGGAAAGCGCACGTTCAGGATCTTGTTCAAAGACTTATTGCTGCAATTTTTACTGTTCGATCGGTATCTGAAGTAAGTGATCGTTCGACGCCAAAATTTGTCTGCTTTGTTTATTTTCATTCGCTTATGTCGTACGGTATTATATTTTGAGTTAACTCTTCTCATTCTAAACGGATATTTTTGGCTCAGAAACGGGCAGTTCGGGCAACAAGTGGTGTAAGTCCGCGAACCTCTTCTCAACCCCTTTTCTATACTGTGTATCTTGACATTGCCCACTCAATATATATATTTTATATTCTTTACCGTCGTTTCTTGTTGACAATATCAGCTTATTCGCAAGAACTAGCAGCCTTCACTCAGTTAATACCCGGCATAAATCGAATCTGCAATTGGATCGCACTTCCTTAACTCTTGTGCAGAAAGGTGTGCAGTACACTGCTGCATCCATTTTCAATATACAACCACAAGAATTCAAAAATCTTAGTAGTATTCCACGCACTTTCAAGTGAAGAGTTTCCTCACGGGTCACTCTTTCTATTCTGTTGAGGAGTTCCTTGAAAAATAATGTGATTCTTATGTTGTATTGTTTATTGCGTTTACTTAAACCCAGGGCTTGACTTTTTCGGGTTCATAAATATTTTATTTTATCTGTTATTACTTTTATGTTTTAATTTCGAATACTGACTTGTACCATGGCCATGGATATTTGCTCCTCAATTTAGTCCTACGGAACTAGATGTGTAAATAAATAAAAAACAAATTTCCTTTTCTAGTCTCCATGACATCGACCAACACTGTTAGTACTGTGTCAGCTTTGTCTTCTACTTTTTGTCTCTAAGACCTTCTTGAGTTCCTTGTCTCAGACAACGGACCACAATTAACGGCAGCTGATTTTCAACAATCTTCTGCTGCCAATGGCATACACCACGTAACAATAGCTCCTCTTCACCCTCAGTCTAACGGTGAAGCTGAATCGTTCGTTCGAACGTTGACAAGCCACGGGGAGAAGCTCTTCTCTTCCCACACATGGGAGCAAGCCTTAAATGTTTTCCTTTCCTCCTATCGATCCTTGCCCCATGACAGGAAGACATCAGCAGGATTATTACACGGTCATCATCTCCGTGCTCCGTTACATCTTCTGTAGCCAATGCAGAAGTAGTTCATTACATCGTGTCACACTAAGTGTCAGCCGCAGGACGAAATTTCCTTTAAAGTTTTTGGCAAGAAGCAGGGCTAGTAGCTATGCGTCATCACTCAAGTACTGGGTCATTCGTTTTACGTTGTACAAGGTTCCCCTGGGCCGCTTCGGCGTCACCAGAGCCAGCTGCGGCTCTGTTATGTCCGTGATTCTCCGGCAGAATTTTTGCCCACAGATCCAGCACATCGCGATGCCACTGCCGTCGCTATAGCGGTGCTACAGCCTGTGCCGATGTCTGTGGTAGCTCCACCCTCCAGACAGCCATAACGTCACACCCGGAATGTCACCTTCTGTCCCGTTCATGGGGTCTGCGACAGTGGATGCGGGCATACACCCTGTGGCCCGTCGCTCGCAAGGTAGATACCACAGTGCGGACAGGGAACTGCCAATCCGTCTTTACACTCCCTGCCTCCTCATCTATGTCCGCATTCAGGCCTGACGCAGCACTAAATAATGACGATATGGAGGTTTGAAGGAGAGGGGGAATTTCGTGTCATCCGAGGCCCTGGGATACTGTTGGTACCTCACAACGGCACAACAAGCTAGAGACAGCCGCTGACAGAAGCAGCAACGAATGACAGAAGTTGGCGTAGACACTCCCTGAAGGGTGTCCAGAAGCCACCACTGCCGGAAGCTTACTGACGTCAGAGCGCAGCGCCGCTCACCGCACTCTGTAATCATCGCCTCCAACGATTGCATCATCTTAGCTCCTCAGATCCAGCTGCTTCCTGACAGAACCATTAGTCAGAAATGTGAATCAAAATAAAGTATTAGTCAGTTACACACCGATATGTGACTATCATTCTGCATCAAGTGATTACTGTTCTGGTGTTCAGCGACAGTAACAAACAGATAGTTATATTCCTGTGGACATGGTTTGTTTCCAAGTCAATTATTTTAAGTCGTTCTCATTTTAATAAAGTGATCTAGTACGTTGTATGTGTTGTAGGATCCGCTCGACTGCCTCCAGAAGTAAATATAGGATTGTTATGAGACACTACACAATGAATACAAGGAAAAAAGACATTTTCTTCAGATAAGTATAGCCTTTTGCCATTCACCGTCCGCAAAAGATAACTCCATTTCGTTTCCTTTACGCTTTCTCCTTCACTCACTTTTTCGTAGAACAGACTCTACTATCCCTATTTGTCACTCACACTATATTTCATTCGGCATCATTACATTTCTCCCCAATCGGTCTGTGTAATATGCGTTTCCCCACTAATCTGAAAATCTGAACTATCTTCTACGGCTGGTCCCGGCGGAGGTTCGAGTCCTCCCTGAGGCATGGGTGTGTGTGTTTATCCTTAGGATAATTTAGGTTAAGTAGTGTGTAAGCTTAGGGACTGATGACCATAGCAGTTAAGTCCCATAAGATTTCACACACATTTGAACATTTGAACTATCTTCTAGCATTAATAGCTTAATTCAGTAATGTGGACTTTAAAATATGATCCTTGAAAACTTTTTCGTTGCTGTCTCTTATATTGTCAGCAGCGATTAAGACAATGAGCCCTCAATACGTAGAGCCCAGTATTCCCTAATCCAAGCTAGTGCTTCATTTTCAATGAATCCCTCTCCAAGCAGACA
Organism: Schistocerca piceifrons; assembly: GCF_021461385.2. NCBI lineage: Eukaryota > Metazoa > Arthropoda > Insecta > Orthoptera > Acrididae > Schistocerca > Schistocerca piceifrons. The sequence continues at coordinate 342,118,272 of NC_060149.1, read as the reverse complement.
TAAGACTCCCATTCTTCCATTATTTCTATTACATTACCATTCACTGTTCGTCTATCATAGATGTTTGAATAAATGAGAAACTAAAATCGTGACTAAATCTTGATAGGACGCCACTTCGTGATTCTTAGAACCACTTCAGGTGATCTCTAAAGACTTCCTAAGCATAGGAAGTATCGGAACAATTCCAGAGAATGAAGTCCTAGAACTGATATCATCTGCTGCACTCTGCAAGTTACTGTAAGAAGTATATATTACTCGTGACTTGTCAAATGCTTTGGATAAGAGAGGAAATCCAAATAGCACATACAAAAAAGAAGAGAACCTTAAGTACAGAAATTTGAGAAACAGAATCAAATGTGTGTGAAATCTTATGGGACCTAACTGCAAAGGTCATCAGTCCCTAAGCTTACACACTACTTAACCTACATCTACATCTACATGACTACTCTGCAATTCACATTTAAGTGCTTGGCAGAGGGTTCGTCGAACCACAATCATACTATCTCTCTACCATTCCACTCCCGAACAGTGCGCGGGAAAAACGAACACCTAAACTTTTCTGTTCGAGCCCTGATTTCTCTTATTTTATTTTGATGACCATTCCTACCTATGTAGGTTGGGCTCAACAAAATATTTTCGCATTCGGAAGAGAATGTTGGTGACTGAAATTTCGTAAATAGATCTCGCCGCGACGAAATACGTCTTTGCTGTAATGACTTCCATCCCAATTCGCGTATCATATCTGCCACACTCTCTCCCCTACTACGTGATAATACAAAACGAGCTGCCCTTTTTTGCACCCTTTCGATGTCCTTTGTCATCCCACCTGGTAAGGATCCCACACCACGCAGCAATATTCTAACAGAGGACGAACGAGTGTAGTGTAAGCTGTCTCTTTAGTGGACTTGTTGCATCTTCTAATCTGAAAGGAACCTAATCTGTATACAATCTGGACCTGGAGACTTGCCCGTATCAAGCGATTTGAGTGGCTTCGCAACCCCTAAGGTATCTACCTCTAAGAAACTCATGCTAGCAGCTGTTCGTGTTTCAAATTCTGGAATATTCCATTCATCTTCCCTGGTGAAGGAATTTCGGAAAACTGCATTCAATAACTCCGCTTTAGCGGCACAGTCGTCGGTAACAGTACCATCGGCACTGTGCAGCGAAGGTATTGACTGCGTCTTGCCGCTTGTGTACTTTACATACGACCAGAATTTCTTCGGATTTTCTACCAAATTTCGAGACAATGTTTCGTTGTGGAACCTATTAAAGGCATCTCGCATTGAAGTCCGTGCCAAATTTCGCGCGTCTGTAAATTTTAGCCAATCTTCGGGATTTCGCGTTCTTCTGAACTTCGCATGCTTTTTCCGTTGCCTCTGCAACAGAGTTCGGACCTGTTTTGTGTACCACGGGGGATCAGTTCCATCTCTTACCAGTTTATGAGGTATGAATCTCTCAATTGCTGTTGCTACCATATCTTTGAATTTGAGCCACATCTCGTCTACATTTGCATAGTCAGTTCGGAACGAATGGAGATTGTCTCTTAGGAAGGCTTCTTGTGACACTTTATCCGCTTTTTTAAATAAAATTATTTTGCGTTTGTTTCTGGTGGATTTGGAAGAAACGGTATTGAGCCTAGCTACAACGACCTTGTGATCACTAATCCCTGTATCAGTCATGATGCTCTCTATCAGCTCTGGATTGTTTGTGGCTAAGAGGTCAAGTGTGTTTTCGCAACCATTTACAATTCGCGTGGGTTCGTGGACTAACTGCTCGAAATAATTTTCGGAGAAAGCATTTAGGACAATCTCGGAAGATGTTTTCTGCCTACCGCCGGTTTTGAACAAGTATTTTTGCCAACATATCGAGGGAAGGTTGAAGTCCCCACCAACTATAACCGTATGAGTGGGGTATTTATTTGTTACGAGACTCAAATTTTCTCTGAACTGTTCCGCAACTATATCATCGGAGTCTGGGGTTCGGTAGAAGGAGCCAATTATTAACTTAGTCCGGCTGTTAAGTATAGCCTCCACCCATACCAATTCGCACGGAGTATCTACTTCGACTTCACTACAAGATAAACCACTACTGACAGACACAAACACTCCACCACCAATTCTGCCTAATCTATCTTTCCTGAACACCGTCTGAGACTTTGTAAAAATTTCTGCAGAACTTATTTCAGGCTTTAGCCAGCTTTCTGTACCTATAACGATTTCAGCTTCTGTGCTTTCTATTAGCGCTTGAAGCTCAGGGACTTTCCCAGCACAACTACAACAATTTACAACTACAATTCCGACTGTTCCTTGATCCAAGCACGTCCTGTATTTGCCATGCACCCTTTGAGATTGCAGCCCAGCCAGTACTTTCCCGAGGCCTTCTAACCTAAAAACCCGCCCAGTCCACGCCACACAGCCTCCGCTACCCGTGTAGCCGCCAGCTGAGTGTAGTGAACTACTGACCTATTCAGCGGAACCCGAAACCCCACCACCCCATGGCGCAAGTCAAGGAACCTGCAGCCAACACGGTCGCAAAACCGTCTGAGCCTCTGATTCAGACCCTCCACCCAGCTCTGCACCAAAGGTCCGCAGTCGGTTCGGTCAACGATGCTGCAGATGGTGAGCTCTGCCTTCATCTCGTAAGCAAGACCGGCAGCCTTCACCAAATCAGATAGCCGCTGGTATCCAGAGAGAATTTCCTCAGATCCAAAGCGACACACGTCATTAGTGCCGACCTGCAGCTGGCTGCACCCTGTGCTCTTCATGGCATCCGGAAGGACCCTTTCCACATCAGGAATGACTCCACCCGGAATGCACACGGAGTGCACACTAGATTTCTTCCCCTCCTTAGCCGCCATATCCCTAAGGGGCCCCATTACGCGCCTAACATTGGAGCTCCCAACTACCAATAAGCCCACCCTCTGTGATTGCCCGCCCGCATCTCGTGGTCGTGCGGTAGCGTTCTCGCTTCCCGCGCCCGGGTTCCCGGGTTCGATTCCCGGCGGGGTCAGGGATTTTCTCTGCCTCGTGATGGCTGGGCGTTGTGTGATGTCCTTAGGTTAGTTAGGTTTAAGTAGTTCTAAGTTCTAGGGGACTGATGACCATAGATGTTAAGTCCCATAGTGCTCAGAGCCATTTGAACCATTTGTGATTGCCCGGATCTTTAAGACTGAGAATCATCCTCTGAAACAGGGCAGGCAGCTGCATCTGGCTCAGCCAGAGACAGTGCCCGAAACCTGTTTGTCAGACGCACCGGGCAGGCTTTCTGATCAGCCTCCGGGGACGTCTTTCGCTGCCTGCCACGCCTTGGAACGACTTCCCAATCAACCACAGGCGAGGGCTCAGCCCCACTGCGGGCAGCAACCGGGGCAACCACAGCGGCAGACCGATCTGGGGACAGACGGGACGAGGTTGACATCCCCGTGATACCCAAGTCCGGCTCCCGACAGTGGTGCCCATTGGCAACAGCCTCAAGCTGCGCGACCGAAGTCAGCGCCGCTTGCAGCTGTGAGCGAAGGGATGCCAACTCAGCCCTCATCCGAACACAGCAATCACAGTCCCTGTCCATTCGAATCGATGTTGAACAACAGTTACTGAGACACGAGTCAGTGCCTAGATAACACAAGGGAACACGGTAAGAATGTATGAACTAACCTGTACAAATGCCTAATGACTGCGCTACAATCTGCCTGAATTTACGATTACAGAAACTAAGACGCGAAATTACACCTCCTATACGATACTCACACGCAATTTAAGTAAGAATCTACGAAGTAAACGCTAAAGCGCGATGCTACAACTCTCAAATACTATAATACGCCAGAAATTTATGAATAAAACAATGCAAGTACCCAAAAACACGCAAAGAAATTAAGAATTAAACTATGTAACAAATAAGTAAGACCCGACTTGCTGCTGCAGCTGCTTGTCCAACGGCTGCAGGGAGCTAAGGACAAACACACGAACCCATGCCCGAGAGAGGACTCGAACCTCCGCCGGAACCAGCCGCACAGAGAGGGTGCATTGAAGTTGGAGGTAAAATGAGACATGAACGTAGTTCCAGAAATGCATTACACATTTTGCCTGAAAGACTGTGGAAAGTGAAACCGAAGTACATGTAAACAGTATCTATGAATCGATACTAAGAAAATAATAGGAACAGACGCGAAAACAGAGTTAACAATGCTCCATGTATAGATAATATTGTAACTTAGCGCTTGGGTGTGACAAGTTATTTAAAATCCTGTGCTTCTTATTTCCATTCGTATTCTCTTTGATTGTTTTTGTGATTGCCATTCCTACGAATGCAATTTCTGAAAAATGAAAAGACAAGAATGGAAAGCTGTTGTCCATCCAAAGCCGTGGCATGTATTTAATAGATGCAAGGTTAGCACAGCTTATCCGGCATAAACTGGCGGAACTCATGGAAACATCAAAGTTTAAAACCATTATTTTTCGTGCGTTAACAAATGCCATGTTATACAATGTACTTGGATTAGTGCCGCCGATCTTTCATGGTCCTCAGCATATTTCGTAAGCTGGCACTCGTTATGAGCTCAGATCCAGACAAGGACTGATGTTTTCTGAACGGGCTATACCGGCGGCTGGAGCTACGAGACGCATGGCTGGCTACCTGCTATTGCTGTCAACCAGGCACCTCAGCGTACCGACTGCGGATCTCGGTATGAGACTGTACCAACTAAAAGCTGTAATTTATTTTCTGGTGCTACAGGAAACGTATCGGTGGTTAAGGCAAATCATATTACACATGTGGTACATAGCTTTGTTAAAAAAAATGGTTCAAATGGCTCTGAGCACTATGGGACTTAACATCTGTGGTCATCAGTCCCCTAGAACTTCGAACTACTTAAACATAACTAACCTAAGGACATCTCACACATCCATGCCCGAGGCAGGATTCGAACCTGCGACCGTAGCAGTCGCGCGGTTCCGGACTGAGCGCCTAGAACCGCTTTTTTTTCGATATAGTTCGTTGCGTTTGGTCGGGGCGGACGTCACAAGACAGCCGTTCAAATTGGATTGTTGGTTCCTTGACTCAGTTTTTTTTATTACAGAGAGAACGCAGCCCTCTGACCGAACACGCTGAGCTACAGTGCCGGCGTTAGACCACCGCGGCCGGCTATAGTTTTGTTATCTCAACGCTATAAGCAGCCAAACAGTTTATAATAACTATCTCAGAAGTACACTATAGTTGCCAAAGCGTGAGCAACCTTTCCCGTTGCGTATGGTACCACTGAGCGGTGAAGTAATGGAAATCGAAGCAGGGTGACGCCAGTGTGAATGTGAGATTTTGCTGGCTGCACAACTTTACTGCCCACAGTTTCCAACAGGAGAAGAACATAATAAAACAGGGTAGACTCAACACTGAATCATGATCATGCATCATAACTAGAAATTTCCCATATGGTATTACAATATGCAACATTACAACGGCTGCCAGTGGCTGCCAGGACGCTCTAATATGCAAAATCTAGTTAAACACAATCGTGTTGAACTCTTAAATCTTCTCAGTGAACATCATTTAGTACATACTTCAGTGTTTGCTGTAAATTAAATCTAATACAGAACGACTTGACTATGCCTGTTTCACACACACTAATGAACAAAATAAGAAATGAGAAACGTCAATCGAATATTGCCTCGGCTATTCTGAATGAAGCAGCTGACGTGTATAATTTCTCGCAGGTCTCATCATTTCTTCGCTGTGTTGCAGCTGTCAGTCAAGACCGTGAAAGTTTTTTAAGAAACATGAACATTCTCAGAGCTACAATGGAACCGCCGTTGGCTGCTCACTTGAATGGACTGCAATCGAGAATGATAAACATGTTATCGCTTACGAAGTAATTTCACTATTTTACTCAACTGAATAAAGAAGTACCGGAAGCTATGTAGAAGATCTAAGGATATATAATTTTTTCGTCGCTTCAAATAGGCCTGGTACTCTTTTTCCCAAGTCAAAAAAAAAAAAAAAAAAAAAAACCGAAACTGGTCTGTAGAACAAAAAGTAAAGAAACTATTAACAAGTTTGTTTGTGTGGCCATCTTCCGCAGCAAGCATATAAATACTTGATTTACAAATCAAACTGCCTTTTCCTGCTGCTAGTTATTTTATTTATCCCACACGCGTTTCGCCTTCTCTTTTTCTAAGGCAGCATCAGTGGTATCTATTTTATGTGTTGTATGGTTTTATGGATGTTCAGAAGACTCGGACGATTTTCGTAGTAGTGACCAACATCATAACGCATGCGTAGGAGCAATTTTCTAAAGAAACGTCCAATTAAACATTAATAATACTGTACTTAAGATTAATTTTCTTTCAGAGAGTTAATATTTAACATTGTTGTGTATCAACATATTTCACTTTTTGATGTTGGCAAGATGCGTTATTCATTGCGCTGTTTTTATGTTGGCGACCTGAAAACTGTGTGAAAAGCTGTAATTTGGTGAGAAAAATTGCCACATTAAACTTGTCATTTCACGTCACACAGTTGTTCTCAATTCAAGAATAAGCAAGCGAAAACGAAACACCCCCACACCCTTACAAAGGGAATTAGGATTTTACCGACTGATGACCTCAGAAGTTAAGTCGCATAGTGCTCAGAGCCATTAGGATTTTACCATCATAATAATAAGACCGTAGAATTAAGAATCATCTTGTAGAAACGGGTTCTTAGAGTGTTGTTCTATATGCCTGCAAACTCTTGAGTTCTGAAAGCGAAGGGAAGGAACTGCAGCATTTGTTTGATTTATGTTGCTGGATACACATGACGAAAACCGAATAAACTGGCGAGATAACAAAGGAGGAGGTTATTCCAAGATCTGGGAAGGGTGACCTTTGTGCAAATTCGTCTTCATTATGAACGTGGCTTATTAGACATTAAGGAGGCATGACGAGGCTTCAACATCCCGTCAACGACGCGATCATTAGATACGGAGCATAAGCTTAACACAGAGATTTGGATAGGAAATCGGCTGTGCCTTTCTAACGGAAATATCCAAGGAATCTTAAATCTTGATGTCAGCGGGGAAACTGAACCCAACTCCGTCCGGATGGAAGTTCACTGTGTTAACAACACCTCCATCTAGCTCGGTTTGAGCATTTACCACCATATTACAATCTTTAAGGCAACAGCAGGGGACAAATGAACGAGGAGAGAGGAAAAGGAAAACTATCATTATGCAAAACGATACGGATAATTATAAATTTAGAACGTAACAGCTACGAGTAAATAAAGAGGAGGTCGAATAAACGAGAATATCAAAAAACTGGATCCTGAGGCTGATCACTAATGAAGACAACAGTAAGAATTGTAGGACAGGTTACTACTGATTGTACAATGTTACAGCTAATTCCAGTTCAATCCATGTGTGGATTATGGGTGTAACAGCTACGTACATATACAAACTGATTAAAAGTACCAGGAAACCCCTATATAGTGCGGAATTCGCCACTAGATGTCCCGAGAGGCGCAACCCCCTGTGTAAAAGGAAGCAGGAAGTATTGTGTTGTCAGTAGCGAAAGCCGGCCGGAGTGACCGAGCGGTTCTAGGCGCTACAGTCTGGAACCGCGCGACCGCTACGGTTGCAGGTTCGAATCCTGCCTCGGGCATGGATGTGTGTGATGTCCTTAGGTTAGTTAGGCTAAAGTAGTTCTAAGTTCTAGGGGAATGATAACCTCAGAAGTTAAGTCCCATAGTGCTCAGAACCATTTGAACCATTTTTCAGTAGCGAAGCAGAATGGGTCGGTCAGGAGATATCAGTGACTTCGAACGTGGAATAGTTATCGGATGTCACCTGAGCAACAAATCAATCAGGAACCTTTCAATCCTTGTGAAGCTGCCCAAGATGACTGTTGGTTATGTGACTGTGAAATGGGAACACGAAGAAACAACCATAGCTAAATTATGAGAAGGAAGACCTCTTGTACTAACGGCAGGGACCGTCGAGCATTGCAGAGAGTGGTTGTAAAAAGTCGCACAAAATCAGACAAAGGAATCTATCATGAGTTCTAAAGTGCTACCAGCAATCCAGCTAGCGCAGTTACTGTGCTTAGGAGCTCGGAAGAATGGGATACAATGGTCCAGCAGATCCCCATGAGCCACACATTCCTACACTCTATGCGAAGCGACGCTTTCTGTGGTGTAAGGAGCGATACCTGGACAGTGAACGACTGGTAACGTGTGATTTGGAGCCATGAATCAGGCTACACCCTGCGGCAGTCCGGCCTGGAGAACGTTATCTGCCGTGATGTGTAGTGCCAAAAGGGAAGTATGGTGGAGGTGATGTTACAGGACGGAAACGTTCTTCGTGATTAGGGGGAATTGGTAGTTTGTGGTAAGTTCCTATGGGACCAAACTGCTGAGGTTGTCGGTCTCTATGCTTACACACTACTTAATCTAACTTAAACTAACTTGCGCTAAGGACAAAACACACACACACACACACACACACACACACACACACACACATGCCCGAGGGAGGACTCGAACCTCCGACGGAGGGAGCCGCGTAAACTCTGGCAAGGCGCCCTAGACCACGCGGCGATTAGGGTAGTCCCGTTATTGTGCTTAAGACGATGCTAGATGCGGAAAGATATGAAAACATTTTACAGCTTTGTGTACTGCGTACAGTAGAGGAAAAGTTCGGAGACTGTTATTGTAACGGCATGGTAAGGCACCCTCTCATAAAGCAGCATAGTTGAGGCCATGGTTTGTGCACAGTGACTTTCCTCAATGGATTAGCCTGCCCATAGTTCTGACCTGAACCTAGCACAACACCTTTCGTACGAGCTAGAACGTCGGATTCCCTGCACACCCCAGCATCCAACTTCACTGCTATCTCTGGTTCCTGCTATTCAGGAAGAATGGGCTACCTACCATTCCTTTACAAAAATTCAGACACCTCATTGAAAGTGGCCCAGCAGAGTTCATGTCGTCATAAAGCCGAAGGGTGGCCACACCACACATCATTTTCCATTAATAGGTATCAGCATTCTTCTGATCAGGTAGAGCATTTCTGAGTGAGCTGTTACAAACTTTATACTCGTATTATCTACACAATATCGATGGAAAACTTATATCAAGCAGTAGATAATGTTCGCAGATATCGTTCTGAAAACCAGTTCTCAAATATTGGATGAGGAATTCCGCCTTATGCAAGACATCTTTGGAGTTTTGTTCTACCTAGACATGGTTCAGAATTTTTCGTGCTATCTTCAGTGGGTTACTTTTTCATTTCAGTAAAACTGTTAAAACATATTAACATTTAGAGAAAACATTTGGTTCAAAATATTCACATTTCTGAATGAAATGATGATTTTTAAATATTTTACATGGTTTGTTTACAGTTCACAGTTGAGATACGTATTACAGGACTGATGCATTCTATATTGCTTAATACAATATGTTTAAATTCTCGTTTTTTAGTATTTATTTATTTTATTTACACAACTTCCGTGGGACCAAACTGAGGAGCAAATCTACAATGTCATAGAACGTGTCAGTACACGAAATTGCAACATAAAAGTAATAACACATAAAAATAAAATATTTATGAACCCGAAAAGTCAAGCCATAAATTCAAGTAAACACAATCAACAATACAATAAGAATCATCTTAATTTTTCAAGGAACTCCTCGACAGAATAGAAGCAGTGTCCCATGAGGAAACTGTTCAGTTTCGATTTGAAACCGCGTGGATTACTGCTAAGCTTTTTTAATTCGAGTGGTAGCTTATTGAAAATGGATGCAGCAGTATACTGCACACCATTCTGCACAAGAGTTAAAACAGCCTGATCTAAATGCAGGTTTGACTTCTGCCAAGTGTAAACTGAGTGAAAGCAACTTATTTTTGGGAATAAGCTAATATTGTTAACAAGAAATGACAGTAACGAATATATATATTTAGAGGCCAATGTCAATATACCCAGACTCGTGAACAGCGGTCGACTAGAAGTTTGTGAAATTACGCCACTTATTGCCCGAACCGCCCGTTTCTGAGCCAAAAATATCCTTTTAGAACGGGAAGAGTTACCCCAAAATATAACACCATACGACATAAGCGAATGAAAGTAGACTAATTTTCGCGTCGAGCGATCACTTACTTCAGATACCGTTCGAATAGTAAATATGGCAGCATTAAGTCTTTGAACAAGATCCTGAACGTATGATTTCGATGCTGAACACCTAGAAATTTGAACTGTTCAGTTTCAATAATCATATGCCCATTCTGTGAAATTAAACGTCAAGTTTTGTTGAATTGTGTGTTGGGAACTGTAAAAACTGAGTCTTACAGTGATTAAGCGTTAGTTCATTTTCCACATGCCATGAACTTGTGTCATGAATTGCACTATTTCAAACGGAGCCAATGTGGCACATAACACCCTTTACTACCAAGTTAGAGTCATCAGCAAACAGAAATATTTTAAAGTTACCCATAATACTAGAGGGCATATCATTTATATAAATAAGGAACAGAAGTGGCCCAAAATTAATCCCTGAATAATGTCCTTCTGCTGTGTGTTGCTAAAGTAAGAGGTGAACCAATTGTGAGCTACACCCCATGTTCTGTAATGGTCCAACTTCTGCAGCAATATTTTGTGATCAACACAATCAAACGTCTTAGTTAAATCAAAAAATATGCCTAACGTTCAAAACCTTCTGTTTAACCCATCCAGTACTTCACAGAGAAGAGAGAATATAGCATTTTCAGTTGTTAAACGACTTCTAAAGCCGAACTTTACATTTGATAGCAAATCGTGTGATACAAAACGATCAATTACCCTTGCATACACAGCCTTTTCAATAACTTTAGCAAACACTGATGGCATAGAAATAGGTCTAAAATTGTCTACATTATCGTTTTCTCCCTTCTTATAAAGCGGCTTTACTACTGAGTACTTTAATCGTTCAGGAAATTGACCAACCTTAAAGAAAAAATTACAAATATTGTTAAATACAGGGCTAACATGTGCAGCACAGTACTTTAATATTCTGCTAGGCACACCATCGTATCCATGGGAATCCTTAGTCTTCAGTGATTTAATTATTAACTCAATCTCCCCTTTGTCTGTATCACAGAGGATCATTTCAGACATCAATGTCGGAAAGGCATTTGCCGACAGAGTTACATGATTTCCTGTAGAAACCAAATTTTTATTTAATTCACCACCAATGCTCAGAAAATGATTGTTAAATACTGTACATATATCTGATTTATCAGTATCGGAAATATTTTGCCTAAGAACTGACTTTATATCGTCGACCTTTTGCTGCTGACCAGACACTTCCTTCACAACTAACCATATGGTTTCAATTTTATATTGTGAATTAGCAGTTCTATTAATTGCGTACCACATGCTCTTTGCCTTCCTAATAACATTCTTAAGCACCTTACAGTACTGTATGAAATGGGCTACTGTAGCTTGATTGTGACTGCTTCTAACACTTTGCTATAATTCCCGCTTTGTTCTACATGATATCTGTATCCCACTAGGCAGCCACCCAGGTTGCCTTTTACTGCTAGTACCCCGTGTAGAACGTTCTAATGGAAAGCAACTCTCAAAGAGCATGAGAAATGTGTCAAGGAAAGCATTGCATTTGTCATCTATGTTATCCGCACTATAAACATCCTGCCACTCTTGTTCCTTGAAGAGATTTAAAAAACTCTCTATTGCTGTTGGATTTACTTTACTACATAGTTTGTAATTATATGTGGCATTTGTTTGAGTGCAAGTGCCTTTAGTGTTAAAATATGTGCATCATGATCTGAAAGGCCATTCACCCTTTTACTAACGGAATGCCCATCTAGTAATGAAGATTGAACAAAAATATTGTCTATAGCTGTGTTACTGTTCTCCTGCACTCTAGCTGGAAAAACACAGTCTGCATCAGATCAGTCAAAGAAGCATGCAACTGTGCACAGCTCCGTTCTTTCATACACTGGATGTTCTTGGTAATGAAATTCGCGTGATTCTCCAGCACTATACTGCACTGCAGTCATCAAGCAAACCTGATGTAATGAGCGTGCTGCAAGGCCTGGGTTCATATAGGCTTACATGCCTCACAGGGAGGCAAGCCGCACGTGAGATGAAAGGGCGAGGCGCACTCATAGTGGAGATAAACAGGCTGCGGCTTGACATCCGTGGGGGGGTGGGGCAGCTAATGCGAACGCTCCACCGTGAACTACACTCCGCGTATCACATTCGCACATTGTGGGATGCTGTGGCCTACGGAGAGTTTCAACATGAAGAATTGTGCAGAAACGCATAGGAAACATCTGAAACAGGGGTTAGTGTATTTTCGTTTATCAAGTCTTGATAGTTCGTGAAAAATCGAAGTACATCGTCAAAAAATCATGTTCTATAGAAACAAAATTTTATAAAAAATATTAAATTATACTGTTTCGCGTAAATACTTCATCTCTGGTAGAAAACTTTCAAGGTGTATGGTGAATATTAATTACACGTTGTCCTATGTGCTAATTCGGAGTTCACAACCACAAACCTATCTGGGGGGGAGGGGGGAGCAGGGTTTTTCAAACTCGTTATCCAGTTACTTGTAATATTTCAGCTTAAAATTTCAGTTTCTCTCCTGATGTTCTAAATTTCGTGAAGGTTCTTAGCTCCATACCACGCAGAAAATGATTTCTTCTCCTTCTCGTGATGACATTACTTAAATTTAAGCAGTCAACATAGCTTCTTTGCAAGCGGTGATCCCGGTAATAACATAGCTCACATCGATTAGTGTGTACATACAAGATGCACCTAAAGATGGAGTTTCTTGATCCTAAATTACTGATGGTACAGTAAAGAAACTGAAGATCATACTTGCAGGCTCAGATAAATTTATATATAATTTAATTTGATTGTGTTGTGCTTGTTGCGAGATACGTGAAGCCAGATGTTTAATATTTCTGATAGTGATCTGTTGAACCATGATAAAAACAATTTTTCGGGGCATTTTAATTGAATCAACTGTGGGTTGTTGGTGAAACATTGTTAATTAAGTAAACAAACACAAATTTTAGTATGGTTACTGCAAAACCCATTTTTGGGCTATAAGCCAATTTTCAAGAACATTGTTGATTCCATAGATAATAAAGCAGCATGATGCTACGATGAACATCTCAACTTCTTAATGTTTCGCTGCTTGACCTAATGAAAGATTACTTCAATGACCTGTTTTTGACTAATTACATATGGAGTTACACAGTTCAGCAATTACACTAACATAAACAAGCATACTTAGGAGTAAAGTTATGCATCAGCCAAGAACTTTTTATCTATTCCTACTTCTATCTTGGAGTTCTGATAGCACATAAAAGGTGTGAATAATTGAACTGAATTGAATAGAATTGGGAAGAAGAGGAGTTTGTGGCACAACTTGACTAGAAGAAGGGATCGATTGGTAGGACATGTTCTGAGACATCGAGGGATCACCAATTTAGTATTGGAGGGCAGCGTGGAGGGTAAGAATCGCAGAGGGAGACCAAGAGATGAATACACTAAGCAGATTCAGAAGGATGTAGGCTGCAGTAGGTACTGGGAGATGAAGAAGATTGCACAGGATAGAGTAGCATGGAGAGCTGCATCAAACCAGTCTCAGGACTGAAGACCACAACAACAACAATTGAACTGCGTTGGCTCATTTAATAATAGGTGTGGGGACACACACGTCTGCTTTCTAATTTCTAGAATTTCCAACCGGCTGAATTTTGTCCCCTTTTCCTCTGTGTATAAGAGTTGTAAATGTATTATGTATTTGTGGTTTTTGTTAAGGAAATGTTCCACAAAGTCTGAAACAGGCTTCTTCAATCTCCAGCTTGTATGATGTTCTTTAAGCCTGATCAGACTGACCTCCCAGTCTGTCTAGTGTAGCAAGACTGACACTTCCGCCATATTATCTCATAAACTCTACTTTTTGTGATGGCTGGTTGTATGTTTTTTGCATTGAACAAGCAACTACCTGTCGTTTGAGGGACGGAGACAGACAGTGAAAGACTGTGTCGATTTTGTCACAATTATTGTTTTCACACAACATTACGCCAAGAGAACAAACGAGCATTGTTAGTGCATTGGAATGTTGTTTAAATCAATATTATTATTATTTTTTTGAAGGGAGCTGTTATAAATAAACAGATGGCCTGGCAATGGGCAGACCTTTATCCCCTTACTAGTAAAAGTGTTTATGGACAATTGGGAGACTGATTTTCTTGAGAAGGAACCACTGACAAAACATGTTGAATATCTGTATACATATGTTGACTACCCTCCCCCCCATGAACCATGGACCTTGCCGTTGGTGGGGAGGCTTGTGTGCCTCAGCGATACAGATAGCCGCACCGTAGGTACAACCACAACGGAGGGGTATCTGTTGAGAGGCCAGAAAAACGTGTGGTTCCTGAAGAGTGGCAGCAGCCTTTTCAGTAGTTGCAAGGGCAACAGTCTGGATGATTGACTGATCTGGCCTTGTAACAATAACCAAAACGGCTTTGCTGTGCTGGTACTGCGAACGGCTGAAAGCAAGGGGAAACTACGGCCGTAATTTTTCCCGAGGGCATGCAGCTTTACTGTATGATTAAATGATGATGGCGTCCTCTTGGGTAAAATATTCCGGAGGTAAAATAGTCCCCCATTCGGATCTACGGGCGGGGACTACTCAAGAGGATGTCGTTATCAGGAGAAAGATAACTGGCGTTCTACGGATCGGAGCGTGGAATGTCAGATCCCTTAATCGGGCAGGTAGGTTAGAAAATTTAAAAAGGGAAATGGATAGGTTAAAGTTAGATATAGTGGGAATTAGTGAAGTTCGGTGGCAGGAGGAACAAGACTTCTGGTCAGGTGACTACAGGATTATAAACACAAAGTCCAATAGGGATAATGCAGGAGTAGGTTTAATAATGAATAGGAAAATAGGAATGCGGGTAAGCTACTACAAACAGCATAGTGAACGCATTATTGTGGCCAAGATAGATACGAAGCCCACACCTACTACTGTAGTACAAGTTTATATGCCAACTAGCTCTGCAGATGACGAAGAAATTGAAGAAATGTATGATGAAATAAAAGAAATTATTCAGATAGTGAAGGGAGACGAAAATTTAATAGTCATGGGTGACTGGAATTCGAGTGTAGGAAAAGGGAGAGAAGGAAACGTAGTAGGTGAATATGGATTGGGGCTAAGAAATGAAAGAGCAAGCCGCCTGATAGAATTTTGCACAGAGCACAACTTAATCGTAGCTAACACTTGGTTTAAGAATCATGATAGAAGGTTGTACACATGGAAGAACCCTGGAGATACTAAAAGGTATCAGACAGATTATATAATGGTAAGACAGAGATTTAAGAACCAGGTTTTAAATTGTAAGACGTTTCCAGGGGCAGATGTGGACTCTGACCACAATCTATTGGTTATGACCTGTAGATTAAAACTGAAGAAACTGCAAAAAGGTGGGAATTTAAGGAGATGGGACCTGGATAAACTGAAAGAACCAGAGGTTGTACAGAGTTTCAGGGAGAGCATAAGGGAACAATTGATAGGAATGGAGGAAAGAAATACAGTAGAAGAAGAATGGGTAGCTCTGAGGGATGAAGTAATGAAGGCAGCAGACGATCAAGTAGGTAAAAAGAAGAGGGTTAGTAGAAATCCTTGGGTAACAGAAGAAATATTGAATTTAATTGATGAAAGGAGAAAATATAAAAATGCAGTAAATGAAGCAGGCAAAAAGGAATACAAACGTCTCAAAAATGAGATCGACAGGAAGTGCAAAATGGCTAAGCAGGGATGGCTAGAGGACAAATGTAAGGATGTAGTGGCTTATCTCACTAGGGGTAAGATAGATACTGCCTACAGGAAAATTAAAGAGACCTTTGGAGATAAGAGAACCACATGTATGAACATCAAGAGCTCAGATGGAAACCCAGTTCTAAGCAAAGAAGGGAAAGCAGAAAGGTGGAAGGAGTATATAGATGGTCTATACAAGGGCGATGCACTTGAGGACAATATTATGGAAAAGGAAGAGGATGTAGATGAAGATGAAATGGGAGATACGATACTGCGTGAAGAGTTTGACAGAGCACTGAAGGACCTGAGTCGAAACAAGGCCCCCGGAGTAAACAACATTCCATTGGAACTACTGACGGCCTTGGGAGAGCCAGTCCTGACAAAACTCTACCATCTAGTGAGCAAGATGTATGAAACAGGCGAAATACCCTCAGACTACAAGAAGAATATAATAATTCCAATCCCAAAGAAAGCTGGTGTTGACAGATGTGAAAATTACCGAACTATCAGTTTAATAAGCCACAGCTGCAAAGTACTAACACGAATTCTTTACAGACGAATGGAAAAACTAGTAGAAGCCGACCTCGGGGAAGATCAGTTTGGATTCCGTAGAAATACTGGAACACATGAGGCAATACTGACCTTACGACTTATCTTAGAAGAAAGATTAAGGAAAGGCAAACCTACGTTTCTAGCATTTGTAGACTTAGAGAAAGCTTTTGACAGTGTTGACTGGAATACTCTCTTTCAAATTCTAAAGGTGGCAGGGGTAAAATACAGGGAGCGAAAGGCTATTTACAACTTGTACAGAAACCAGATGGCAGTTATAAGAGTTGAGGGACATGAAAGGGAAGCAGTGGTTGGGAAGGGAGTAAGACAGGGTTGTAGCCTCTCCCCGATGCTATTCAATCTCTATATTGAGCAAGCAGTAAAGGAAACAAAAGAAAAATTTGGAGTAGGTATTAAAATCCATGGAGAAGAAATAAAAACTTTGAGGTTCGCCGATGACATTGTAATTCTGGCAGAGACAGCAAAGGACTTGGAAGAGCAGTTGAACGGAATGGATGGTGTCTTGAAGGGAGGATATAAGATGAACATCAACAAAAGCAAAACGAGGATAATGGAATGTAGTCGAGTTAAGTCGGGTGATGCTGAGGGTATTAGATTAGGAAATGAGACACTTAAAGTAGTAAAGGAGTTTTGCTATTTGGGGAGCAAAATAACTGATGATGGACGAAGTAGAGAGGATATAAAATGTAGACTGGCAATGGCAAGGAAAGCGTTTCTGAAGAAGAGAAATTTGTTAACATCGAGTATAGATTTAAGTGTCAGGAAGTTATTTCTGAAAGTATTTGTATGGAGTGTAGCCATGTATGGAAGTGAAACATGGACGGTAAATAGTTTGGACAAGAAGAGAATAGAAGCTTTTGAAATGTGGTGCTACAGAAGAATGCTGAAGATTAGATGGGTAGATCACATAACTAATGAGGAAGTATTGAATAGGATTGGGGAGAAGAGAAGTTTGTGGCACAACTTGACCAGAAGAAGGGATCGGTTGGTAGGACATGTTCTGAGGCATCAAGGGATCACCAATTTAGTATTGGAGGGCAGCGTGGAGGGTAAAAATCATAGGGGGAGACCAAGAGATGAATACACTAAGCAGATTCAGAAGGATGTAGGTTGCAGTAGGTACTGGGAGATGAAGAAGCTTGCACAGGATAGAGTAGCATGGAGAGCTGCATCAACCAGTCTCAGGACTGAAGACCACAACAACAACAACATGTTGACTACGTTCTTTGTATGTAGAAAGGTTCCATCAGCCAACTCCACAAATTTGTGGGAAATATGAACTAGTGGCACGCTTATAGTAAGGTCGACATGGAGTTAGGGAGACCCATCGTAAATTTATTGGAAATTAGCTTAAAGATAGAAGACAGTAACCATAAATTTAAAATTTTTCGAAGAGACTCCTTCACTGACACATTCGTCCCAGCTTCCTACCAACGTCCACCACACGATCCACAGGCTCCTTTCGATCCCCACGTCCTAAAAAGACTTTGAGCTTGAACTTAATACAATAAAAACAATAGCCACAAATAATGAATTTGACCTTAACATCATCGACAAAAATCTAAGTAAAGAGATGAAGAAGCAAGCCAGGTCCCTACGGTCCCTAATGAACAATATAGACAAACTGGAAAATAAATGGTGCAGATTACCTTTTGTAGGGAAACTTCAAAGAGGATAAGCAACGTTTTGAAGGCAAAGGGTTTCCCTGTGTTTTTTTATGTCCCTCAAACAAGGTTCAACGGAAAAAGCAAACAATCAGTCATCACAAAAAGTGGGGTTTATAAGATCATATGGCGGGAGCGTCAGTCCTGCTACATTGGATAGACTAGGAGGTCAGTCTGCACCAGGCTTAAAGAACATCATAAAAGCTGGTGATTGATGAAGCCTGATTCAGCCTTTGCGGAACATTACCTCAACATAAACCACAAATTCGTTATAGATGTAGAGCTCTTATACACAGAGGAAAAGGGGACAAAACTCTACTGGTTAGAAATTCTAGAAATTAAAAAACAGATGTGTATATCCCCACACCTCTTATTAAATGTGCAAACCCAATTCATTTATTCACCTCTTTGAGATGATATCACAATTCCTAAATAGAAGTAAAACTTTGAGCCTCAGCCCACGAGTAGATAAAAGAAAGTACTTCGCTTTTGCGTAACTTTATTCCTAAGTATATTTGGCTATATTGGTGTAATTGCTGAATTGCATAACTCTATATGTAATTAGTCAAAAATTGTCACTGAATAAATTTTACATTAAGCTAAAGATCGATACATTAAGAAGTTCAGATGTTTACTTTCGCCTTCATCATCATGTTTATCTTTGCCTTATCGTCTTTGGAATCAGTAATGTACTTGAAAATTGGTTTATAGACCGAAACCTAGTTAGTGTTTGTTAAGTCAATTTTCTGGTGTCATATATCTTTGGAAAACGTATGCATATATATACTTGTCATTTTTATGTTGTAAGAAAAGTTATCAGCTGGCTGCGTCTCCTCAGCTGTAAGCTATCATATCACACAAAATGTAAAAGTGAAATGTGTAGAGGTATGAGATGAAAATAGTTTACGTACAGCCCTCGATGAAGAAAGCGGTAATCTTCATTTCCGTGCCAGAATACCGTCCAAATATACATTGCTTGGCAAAAAAATGAAGCACCCAGAAGAGATGGTTCGGTGTGAATATAACTTCGCACACACCATCGGCGTGTGAATAAACCATTAGAGGAGCAATTATCTGTGACCTAACAGCCAGCAGAGTGCATTAGTGTTGCTTGTATTTGGCGTTGTTATCAGACCTGGTAGAGTGTATAACGGGCGTGAACAACGTCAGATGTTGGAGTGATCATTGCGAAGGGCATGGAGGTCCTACACAATCATGTGAAGCAGCGTTATCAGTACCTGACAGAGTTTGTGTCCATTTCGCTGACTGGCAGAATATTGCAATATCCAGATTTGTGGGGCTTGCCGATGTAACAGTGGCCCATTGTTGGACTGCATGGGAACATGAGGGCAGGCATCTCGTCGTCAGGGCCTCGGTCGGCCGCATCTGTCCACCAGAAGGGAGGATCGCCGTATTGAGCAATATACTACGACATTCCATAGCAGTGGTCTGAGACTAGCAGCAGCGGGACTATGGATTACCCTACGATTCGAAGGCTGCCGTTAACAGTACTACACAAACGGCTGCGTTTGGAGTGGACCCGTGGCCATAAAGCATGGACTACTGATGAATGGCGTCGCATTGTGTTCAGTGATGAATCGTGGTTCCCCAAGTGATCATCGCTGTCGAGAACAACAGTGGCCTTGAGAGAAGTGTTTTGGAGAGGCACAGCGATATTACTCCTGGAGTCATGGTGTGGGGAGCCATCGGTTATGGTTTCAGGTCACGGCTGGTAGTGACTGAGGGAACTCAGACGGCACAGCGATACGTCACGGACATTCTGTCTCCTCGTCTCATACCTATCGTGTGACAATATCCGGGTGCCATTCTTCAACAGGATAATCCCCCGTCCATACATGGCACGTGTCTCTATGAACTCTCTGCGTCATGCTGAAAAAATGCCTTGACCAGAAGGATCCCCAGATCTGTCCACAATGCAACATGTGTGGGACCAGCTCGGACGACAACTTCGTCCCAGTGCCACTACCCAGGAAATCGATGACCAGTTACAACGGTTGTGGGCCATCTTCGCTCTATAAATAATGCAACAGCTTTATGACACCATAACCAATCGAATCAGAGTATGCCTGCAGGCCAGTGTGGGTGTAATGTCATACTGGTAAGCCAGCTCATACTGCCTAGTTCTTTGTAAATTTTATTCGATTTTATAATCAATTAAAAATGTAACATACCGTCTCAACTCGTGAAGCTTCATTTTGTTTCCTCTTCCTCTTCTCGATGCTTCAGTCTTTTTGTAGGGCAGTGTGTTTCCCTTTAAGTGAGAGTTAATAGAATGGTTGTTGGGCCTAAGGTGGGGTATCACATGATTTCAATGACTCCCTGTACACGTGAGGAAACAAGGGACTCTAAAAGCATTTTAGTGTAACTGGCTGGAGAATAAGAGTAGAATATTCAAAATCTGCTTCGACAATAAAAGTTTCAATGTCTCATAACAACTTAAATATGTTTGTCAGTTCATTGCATATACCTTGTCAGTGATTCCAAAGGTACAAATGAATTACCTTGATTAACTATGAATTTTTAGAGGCAGGCATTCTTCCTACTAACCAGCCGTGAATGTAACAGAAGTCTTAATACACAAAAAGTTACATACAGTGTGTCCCAAAAAAACTGACAACGCTTAATATGTTGTGCGACAGGGCACACTGATCAGGTTTCAAACAGGAGCCCATATTCGAATACGCACTAATTAGGCGCTGGAGAGCGTCTAAGTCCTAGGTGGGTGTGCGTTCCACATTACATGAAAAAACCCAACATGAATAGCACATATCGCTGTCTACATTAGAAACCGGTTTCGAACTGCGTACCTCCTACGTCAGTGCAGAGCCTACATCGGTGGTGCTTAGCCTCGAGCACCTGATCGAATACGCGGGGTTGTCTCTGAAGTACCGGGTGACCAAAAAGTCAGTATAAATTTGAAAACTTAATAAACCACGGAATAATGTAGATAGAGAGGTAAAAATTGACACACATGCTTGGAATGACATGGGGTTTTATTAGAACAAAAAAAAAGTATTGCTAGACGCGTGAAAGATCTCTTGCGCGCGTCGTTTGGTGATCGTGTGCTCAGCCGCCACTTTCGTCATGCTTGGCTCCCAGGTCCCCAGACCTCAGTACGTGCGATTATTGGCTTTGGGGTTACCTGAAGTCGCAAGTGTATCGTGATCGACTGACATCTCTAGGGATGCTGAAAGACAACATCCGACGCCAATGCCTCACCGTAACTCCGGACATGCTTTACAGTTCTGTTCGCATTATTCCTCGACTACAGCTAATGTTGAGGAATGATGGTGGACATATTGTGCATTTCCTGTAAAGAACATCATCTTTGCTTTGTCTTACATTGGTATGTTAATTATTCCTATTCTGATCAGATGAAGCGCCATCTGTCGGACATTTTTTGAACGTCTCTATTTTTTTTGGTTCTAATAAAACCCCATGTCATTCCAAGCATGTGTGTCAATTTGTACCTCTCTATCTACATTATTCCGTGATTTATTCAGTTTTCAAATTTATACTGACTTTTTGATCACCCGGTATTTCAGTCGCTGTGGACTCTGCCAATAAGGTTCTCAACTGACTTTACAGGTATACCATACACCATATCCTTCATACTGCCCCACAGACTGTAGTCGAGACATAGCTAGCATGCTGGCCATGGAACTGATCCACCTCTACCAATCCTCAATTTGTATATTTGACGTTGAGGTGATTCTGCACATCGACATCAAAGTGTTCTGGAACTCCGTCGTGTTGCAGCTACATCTCCATCCATACATTCAGTGGCACTGCATCAAGTAGGGTAGGCAAATATCTATAAAAATGTGAAGTAGATCCGTCTTGTTAGTATTGGCAGTAGATATGGCCCATTGATATGGTCACCGATTATTCCGATCCGGATATTAATATCGACCTTGTGTTTGTCATTTTGATTCAACTGCACACGCTGATTTTTGTCCGCGAAAACATGCATGTTGTGCAAGTTTAAAATGGCGTCTCTAGTAAACGTGCATTCGTCCGTGAATAGCACCAAGCTCGGTAATTTTGGGTGGAGTATGCATTGTTGTAAATACCTCTGTGTAAACTGTAGCTGTCATGGGTGGTTCTGCTCCCGTAACACCTGGACTTTCTGCAGATGATACGCATGGTGCCAGTGTTCATGAACAATACGCCACACGGCACTTTTGCCCATATACAGTGCCCGTATCATCTGCCGAGTGCTGGTGGTGAATCCCCGTCGAACATTATCACCACGCCCTCCTCCAGCTGTACTGTTCGAACCGAGCGTAGACGACCACCATCACGTTTTGGTACCCACCGGAGAACAAACAGTGAACTGGAGATAGTATTCGCAAGTATCAAGCACAAAGTGCTACTACTTTACAGTACACACACCTCAGGCAGAAAATACCTACGTGCAGCTTTGCGGCTTCTCTGAGGCATCTCTCGATGACCGCGAACGTGAAATTATGTGTGGTACGTCTGTTTCGAAAACTTTCCGCTTAGAGCCTTGCCACAGCTCTCCGATTGCAATCTGCTTTGTCGTATGCAAGCACCATGTCGGTCATTTCCGGTCCGCAGCTCGTGGTCGTGTGGTAGCGTCCTCACTTCCCACGCCCGGGTTCCCGGGTTCGATTCCCGGCGGGGTCAGGGATTTTCTCTGCCTCGTGATGACTGGGTGTTGTGTGATGTCATTAGGTTAGTTAGGTTTAAGTAGTTCTAAGTTCTAGGGGACTGATGACCGTAGATGTTAAGTCCCATAGTGCTCAGAGCCATTTGAACCATTTGGTCATTTCCGCATCTGTGTACTGGTACAAATCGCACTGCTGTCAACAACGTCACCGTACTAGCAGACCACTCAAGGTCCGCAGTAGTATGAGCACAAGGGCTGTGTGGAGGAATGTAGCTCATGCGCAGGAATGTTATTAGTCTCAGGTCGTCCATCCGCAGTACACAGACGGCTAAGGGTTTGCATACTATCCGTATTCAGACATCAGAACGGTCACAACCGCTCTTTTTCAGATGTCAACGCTCTCAACGCACTCAAACTATGCGTTTACGGATATGCGCTCATTCTCGATATCCCATTAGTTAGCCTTTCCACACAACATACTAAGCCTTGTCAGTGTTTTTGTGGTCAGCCTGCATATCCTCTTACACGCACGTTTCAGTGTCTAGTGCTCAGAGCCATTTGAACCATTTGGTCATTTCCGCATCTGTGTACTGGTACAAATCGCACTGCTGTCAACAACGTCACCGTACTAGCAGACCACTCAAGGTCCGCAGTAGTATGAGCACAAGGGCTGTGTGGAGGAATGTAGCTCATGCGCAGGAATGTTATTAGTCTCAGGTCGTCCATCCGCAGTACACAGACGGCTAAGGGTTTGCATACTATCCGTATTCAGACATCAGAACGGTCACAACCGCTCTTTTTCAGATGTCAACGCTCTCAACGCACTCAAACTATGCGTTTACGGATATGCGCTCATTCTCGATATCCCATTAGTTAGCCTTCCCACACAACATACTAAGCCTTGTCAGTGTTTTTGTGGTCAGCCTGCATATCCTCTTACACGCACGTTTCAGTGTCTAGTGCTCAGAGCCATTTGAACCATTTGGTCATTTCCGCATCTGTGTACTGGTACAAATCGCACTGCTGTCAACAACGTCACCGTACTAGCAGACCACTCAAGGTCCGCAGTAGTATGAGCACAAGGGCTGTGTGGAGGAATGTAGCTCATGCGCAGGAATGTTATTAGTCTCAGGTCGTCCATCCGCAGTACACAGACGGCTAAGGGTTTGCATACTATCCGTATTCAGACATCAGAACGGTCACAACCGCTCTTTTTCAGATGTCAACGCTCTCAACGCACTCAAACTATGCGTTTACGGATATGCGCTCATTCACGATATCCCATTAGTTAGCCTTCCCACACAACATACTAAGCCTTGTCAGTGTTTTTGTGGTCAGCCTGCATATCCTCTTACACGCACGTTTCAGTGTCTAATGCATTGCAGATCAGAATAATCTGCAATTTTTTGTTATTTTAGATAACATATTTTATGAAAGTATTACGTGACATAATATGTTCACTTTAGAAACTGAATTGTTGGTATAGGCATCTACAAAATGTTTTGTTGACTGTGCGCAGCTGTTCTCGGGCAAATCACCCTGTTCACGTACTCTAGACTGAAACGTCGTAAGAACTGGATCGAACGAAGTTAATACAATTATAGCGAGCCACTCGGGAGGTGCAGCAAATAAAAGGAAAACGTTCTTAGAATACTCTTCGCACATTTCGTTACAAGCTCCGTGAAGGAGATGATTTGATAAAAGTTTCATGCGAGCCTGCTGCCTGAGCTGTATCGTAGTCATTTTTGGCATATGAGACACACGTATTTCAGTTTTATCCAATTTTTCAGGAGGAACAGTAAATACCTCAGAGAGAGAGAGAGAGAGAGAGAGAGAGAGAGAGAGAAATCCCGACAGTTTTTCACCGGATATTCGCTTAAAAACTACGTCCAACTTCTTAAGCGTGATATGAATCATACTAAAATTATCAACGACATACATAATAGGAACAAATATGTTTCGTAATTGAAAAATAGTCGAATATTTTTAAAAATTAAAGAAAACTTTCGAATCTACATTAACGACGGCGTTTTTTACTCTCCTTTAGGGCCATCTTGAAGATTTTACCTTTTGATTGTCTGTTATTTGATCTCCAGAGAGCAGCGATGTTTTTAATGAGAGTGGCTATTTTAATCCCTACGTTAGTATTACGATATAAAAATCTCATTTAGTTTCCGTTATCACACCAAACTCTAATGCAGTAAAATGCGGGGATCTGCTGCAGCCAATCCACATTTCTAACATATTATATTAATTAGACTTGTTTTTTAACAGGTAGTATGAGCAACGTCTCTGAAATTCCTTAAGAACCTGTCTTGTTTCAGGACATACAAGGCTCTCTAATAAAATCAGAAGTTAAACGTGTAGATCATATTCATTGTAAGACGGTTCAGTAAGAAGTGAGTTAATCGGTCTGTTCATTACACTGCACCGTAAATTTCCTTACAGAAGAAGAATAGTGTTTATGTGACTCGAAAATAGCCATGATTATAATGGGTCACAAAAAGTCTTTATGAAGCCATGGGCGTAATCCGTTTTATGGATGACAATTTTAGAGATGTTAAAGGGTGATTCACCAATTCGTAAAACTATAATCAGCAAATGAATCTCCTTCTTGGAGACTACTTCAAACAAATGTAGCTCCATATCACTGGGAGAAGAGCCATATGAGCACGTGTCCTCTACAAAGGAGGATAAAAATCTGAGGCCCTCGGGCAATGGCCAGAGAACCCCGAGGACAGAGGCCACCCGACAGAAAAAGGCAAGACAAATTAAAACGGAAAGAAAAGCG
The DNA here is from genome assembly GCF_021461385.2 of Schistocerca piceifrons. Lineage (NCBI taxonomy): Eukaryota > Metazoa > Arthropoda > Insecta > Orthoptera > Acrididae > Schistocerca > Schistocerca piceifrons. The sequence continues at coordinate 342,092,792 of NC_060149.1, read as the reverse complement.
AAGAACAAGAAGAAAATACGACACGCGTCAATGTATATACGCTCATGACTGTTCTAAGCCTGGTGGCGTCCTGAAGATCGGAACTTACACTTTAAATATGAATTAAATGGGTTTCGCCCGCTCAGACTCTGCCGCAAACTCACAGACAGTGGATAGGGTGTTTTACCTCTAACAACACATCACCACAGGAGAAATTTAGCACAACACAGAAGGAAATGGCAGATATATATTAAACTATGCTCACATGCCCCAAAAAAAGTATAATCGGGTTGCACAAGCCGTTTCTTCCTAAGTCGATCGTTATGATGCAGTGACGAAGGAGAGCTGTTTAGAGATCGAGAAAAATGGCACAGGTGAATTCTACGACTAGGTAAACGGTTCCTGTCTCTTACGTCGGTTCTAAAAACTTGAAACGGAAGTCAATTCATTCATGTGTTGTTAGCGGTCTGGTCCGTGTACTTCCAAATAGACGTGCTGAATTTTGGTTCCTTTTCACTGTTGCGGTGCTTCCAAAACATTAGTGACAAACGTTTACTTGGGTTCCACAAGCGCTTCTTCCGTCAGGAGCGAAAAACAGGATAAGAAGTTCTTGGTCCAACGGAAATTAAGAGTGACGGTACATCATTACGTCAACAAGTAAGGTTTATTTTTACGTTACGGTGCTCCAAAGTTGCACCGTGAACAATCGGAGTTAAAAACCAGGTGTCCCCCACGGTATACAACAGGGTTTATCTCTTTTATTTAAATTTCATATACACAGTTGCGTTACACTAACGCTAGGTAAAACAGGAAGTAGTCTTTTGAGTCCCTTGTGCCACTGCTTGTTTAAACGATAACATAATTATTCATCTATTTCCTTCTTCATATGTTACCTACATCGTAAATGGTGAGTTGCACATCGGACCGTGGTTCTGAGTAGAAAAAGAACATAGATGTTTACAGAGTACTTCAGACCCCATTCCTTCTACCACTTGCAAACGACAATGAATTTAAGCATGCCAATTAAAATTATTTTACCCAGAGTGATTGAGAACAAAGAACGCTTTACTATCATCGTCTATTATCATCGAAAGGATCATACTGATTATATAAAGTCGTGCTGAAAAGTAATTCTTCCAAATTTTTTGTGTGAAAGCTATTAAAGCTTCTTAAATAAAACAAAAAAACATGGTTCAAATGGCTCTGAGCACTATGGGACTTAACATCTGAGGTCATCAGTCCCCTAGACTTAGAACTACTTAAACGTAACTAACCTAAGGACATCACACACATCCATGCCCGAGGCAGGATTCGAGCCTGTGGCCGTAGCAGCAGCGCGGTTCCGGACTGAAGGGGCCTAGAACCGCTCTTTAAATAAAACAGACGTTAACAATATTCTACATTTTCATACGTTATGTCTCCATATTAATTTCTCAACAAAGTCATCCTAGTGACGATCACCTGTCTCCCAACGAGACGCCAGTTTGTTGATACCGGTACTGTAGAATGTTTGATACTGTTGACGGAGCCACAACCTCATTTCTGTTTGCGCTGCTTCATCACTCCCAAATTGAAGCCCTGGGAAGTATTGCTTAAGTTTTTGGAACAGATGAAAATCGGATGGGGCCAAGTCAGGAGTGTGTAGAGGATCATCAGTGACAGTGAACCGAAGGCGTCAGATAGATGCAGATGTTGCAGCACTCATGTGTGGTCTGGCATTGTCGTGTTGAGGGAGAGGGTGCTCCATGTGCGGACGAACTCTTCCAGTTCGAAACTAGATTACAGTACGCTGTATCTCACACACCCAACATAATTACACTCCACATCGCCATGTTACACGCTACATTTCAGGGTTGCAACTTGCATCATCGAGGCGGGAAAATCGACTGAGTGGCATGCATGAAATGTAATACTTCACCCGATATTGAGAACAGAATAAGAACTGCGAAGTCATTACTTTTCAGAATGCCCTCGTACACTGCTTAAGGAGGGATTTAATGGATTTTGGTCCAAAAAATAGATTTTTCTAAATCTTGATCTATGTTGTGTGTGAATTTTATCGTGATAGCAGTTTTAGAAATGCCTTTAAATTGTTAAACAAATTGCACTGGCGGCCACTCCCACCTTTTCCGACATTTGGAAAACTGCTTCCTTCAGCGGAGTTTTTGTCAGTGTGAAGGCCGTTTTGTTTCGATATCTTTGGCTGACATCTATATCTCTGGCTGACATTTATATCTCTGGCTGACATCTATATCCCTGGCTGACATCTATATCTTTACCTGAAAACTTTTTTGCATCTGGTTTATTTACGTTTTGACAATGCTGACACATATTAGTAGGTGGAAAGCTGAATTCGCAAACCTTTACGAGGCAGTCAAGATTTACGCATAATGGGTGGTGGAAAAACTGTGTTTAGGAAACAGAGGTTTCATGGAAATCGGTTTACCAACAAAGCGAGGAAGCAGCTCGAAATGAAGAACATAAGCTCTCAGCTTCAGCATCGACACTTGGGACAGGAGAATTGTACAGGTGCGTGGATGATGGTGAAATGGATTCCACTGGATTCAGACTTACTGGTTTAGAGCTGCTCTGCGAGGCCATAAAGTTTTCATGTTCATGTTTTGGCTGTAAAAATACGGAATGCTTGATTGTCGTTCAAGAAAGTAGAGTGGGAATAGCTCGTGATTTTAAACTATTTTGTAATTCGTCTGGCTATGACTTTCATTTTCCTCCTCCAAAAAAACTGACACTGGTACCAATGAAAGCAATTTTAGATTAGCATATGCTCTGAGATGCCTTAGATAGGACAGGAGAGAAGGTAATTTATTGTGTGTGGTTTCCTCAACATGCATCCACATTGTTCAAGGTCTGAAAAAATAAAGAAATGTCTGATGATGTATGCGATACTGCCAAAGATTCTATGAAGAAAGTACTGGAGGAATTAGTGGAAATAAACCAAAAAGAAATAGATCCTGGGGTAAATATTCATGACAGTGAGTCTACTACAAATGTTACTGACCTTTGTGTCTGTAGATGAGACCTGGATGAAAAGTGGTCCACATCCCTGTATTGAGTTGCGTCTGTTACTGGTATTGACTCAGGTAAAGTTTTAGATGTATAAATACTGCCACCAGTGTGCAACAAGGAAAATGTCCAACAATGAAGACAGTGAGAAATTGTGGCAAGAAAAGCATGCAGTAGCATGCTCTAAAATTATAGTGGCTCAAGTGGTGGCATGGAAGCTGCTGCAGCTGTGAGGATGTACTCCAGATCTGGGGACCAGTATCGTGTTAGACATACTAAATATCTTGGTGATGGGGACTCCTCTTCGTTCAAAGCTGTAACAGATAAAAATCCCTACAATACAACAATTGAAGTGTTGGAATGTGTTGGCCACATCCAAAAGAGGCGTGGTGATAGTCTTCGTCGTTTGCTGAAATAGAAGACAGGTGAAGTATTTGAGGATGGAAAACTTCTAGGAGAAAAATGCCGGCGTACTCTGAAAGAAATTGATTATCTTCGGTTATTTTATGAGAAATCTATCAGGAAAAACACACATATTTTAGAGGCCTTACTGTGCGGGCAATTTTTTTCCACAAACTATCCAATGACCAAACACCAATGCACAATCTGTGTCTGAAAGACGATTGGTCTAAGCTCAGCAACAGAAATGATGTGTATTCACATAAACACTCATTACATGAAACTGTTATAATTGCAATTAAGCCCATATTCAGGTTTCTTGCAAACCCTGATTTACTGGGGAAGTGTTCAAAATGGCTCTGAGCACTATGGGACTTAACTGCTGAGGTCATCAGTCCCCTAGAACTTAGAACTACTTAAACGTAACTAACATAAGGACATCACACACATCCATTCCCGAGGCTTCGAACCTGCGACCGTAGCGGTCGCGCGGCTCCAGACTGTTGCGCCTAGAACCGCTCGGCCACTCCGGCCGGCCTACTGAGGAAGTGTATTCACGGAAAGACACAAAAAGCAAATAATAGGGTAATTCAATTTGGATTAGAGGCTCAAAAAGGACATTATGTGGACTTGAAGTACTCAAAATAGGTGTCTATGATGCAGTTTTGTTACAATAACGGAAATAATGGGAGAACTGAAGTGCTGAAGAGAGTTGGTATAGATCCCGGTGTGTTTACAACAAAATCATTTTACACCATCCACGAGAGCAGGGTCAGGAAAGCTAACAGATCAGTGTCTTATCTGCAAATACAGGCCAGACAGTTTCAAAGAGGGGAGAAGAGAAACCTGGAGGATGAGGAATATCAGTATGGAGGATTTTAAAATTGAGGTAAGCTTTTTACACGTAAAAGTATGAGAAGAAAATCTTTGAACCTCATTTTCTTTATTTTACATTTTTTCGTTATTAGAAGCCTTTTCTCAAAAAAATATTTGTGATAATGCTATGAAATTTTCAGAAACTGTTCGCAACGTGTTTCTGTCTCCCTGTAACTAAAAAATACGAGATCCTGCAATTACAGTCCGATTTTTAGATGATTCCATGTAGAAAAAAAAATCAATGCTGGATGTGCAAAATGAAAAACTCTGTTAATGATACAGTTTGTACCATAAATTAATACCTGCAGTTCAGTGGTCTTATGACCTTCTCAAGACACTAAAATAAAATTTTCAAATTAACTGTATCATTAGAATTTGAGTTATGGCTTTTTATAGAGAAGATAATAAAAAAATTAAAAATTAAAATTTCTGGCAAAATGTTAATCCTGCATATTTTATTATATTTTTCCGTTAAAACAGAGCTGTTTTGCTTTACACATGCAAAATTTTAGATTTGTACATTAATAAATATGGCTGTAATGATTTTTTAAATAAATGTTTACATTTTCCGTTACATCTAATTCGCTCCTTGCGGATCGTTTGTTTGCCTAGGTCGAAGATAAATTTACATTAATACTCGCAAAGCTAATAAGAATTTTCTGAACGAAAGGGACTCATCTGAACCAATTCCGCAGACAAGGCTACCATGAATCAACCAGCATTACGTAACAATCATTTACGAAAAAGGACAGATAAATTTGCATCTCATGTCTATTTCGTCCAGTGGTTAAGTCATAATTTTAAGTTTACTCCTTGAAGACGTTAAATACGCTGTTCAAGGAAACTGTGTTTTTAGAAACTATAGTGAATGCTTACACTTAGTCACAGTGCGTCACTATTACAGTATTTAAACACTTGCTCAGAGAGTGCTTCCAGAGTAACTAAAGCCAGTAAGATATACTTGTCGTTCCCGAAGAACAACTGCGTGTATAGAATGCTCTTCATTGTTGTCCTTTTTTTGTTGTCATAGAAAATGATTGCGGCTAAAAAATTTAATAAACTAAGTGAAGCAGTAGATCTAATAACTAAAATTTAATCCTTCACCTTATGGCAACTTTTTATTAATTCACTGTAGGGTATTATAGTGGCTATGGCATTGTGGTGGGATATCATAGAGGTTGTAGATCAATTTGACCTATTAGAAACGCATTATTTGGAAAACTAGTATCAAAAGTTTGTTACATAAACTGTTCAACACAAAGATAATCGGTTAGGATCTTACTTGTGGAACAAAGTTTAGCCACTAGTATTTGACAGGACATGAGAGGTAAGGTGGTATAGTAAAGTTCCAAAACGTCATAATTTGCATCAAACGTCTTGGAGTAAATTCCAGACCTCCTAGAACTGTTTCATAAAGTAAGGGTATATCACAATACTGATGGTGATTCGTCCACCATATGAGGATATTAAGCCCAGCAATCCTCGAGAGGAATAGGTTGTGTACCAGCACCGAGTTTCACCCTCTTCCGCCTCTCATCATCATACCATGGGCACCCTGAATGAACAGTACCAAATTGATACAGTTAGTATTTCTACACCTGTTGGATATGTTGATTAAAATTTCTCATCCAAGCTTATTTTCAGAATTTTCTGTACACAACAATGTTGTTCCTACTGATAACGATTGGTGTGAGTAGATGATGGCTCTTGTACGTTCCGAACAGTAATGGATTTTCAAGTGAAGATTGCAAGACAGAATATCCAGGACGTGCACGGGCAGCTTATCGACATCTTTCGGTCGAATCATTGACATGAAGAACGGGTGAGCGTCATCCCGACATATCACACCGACAGTTAACTGTAGCAAAATCACTATAGAACGAGTCGTGACGAAATGGACTTAGGACAACAGTGAGTCAACAGGAGTAGGCACAAGTCCCTCCAGAAGGACTACCCCACGTGAAGATTTTATGATTGTTTTACTGGCTCCGACGAATAGACGGATGACAACAATTGAAATCCGGGCAGACTTTGTAGGTAGGGGATCGTAGGGAACACATTACTGAAAGCTGGATTGGGATCTCGAGTTTCCCAGCGTCTTTTACCACTCGTACCATATCACATACAACACAGACTAACATGGTGTAGAGAGAGAGTGAACCGGAACAGTGATTGATACTATGTGGTGTTAAGTGATGAGTCTCTCTTTTGTTTGTGGCGGTCAGAGGGACGCTAACACGTCCATACATGACCTGATGAAAGATAACAGGAAACAGAGATGCACGATGTGGCGTCGTGTGCTACCGACAAAACACCACGCCAGTTCACGGCTAGAACTTGGCAGTAGCCCATGTGACTGCACCGCCAATAGGCGGCCAGCTCCGAGAAACCCTCCACCCTCCTCAGTCTGTGGGCCAGTGTCGCCACGGAATCAACAAAAGAACGCTACACCGATGATTAGTGGTCTGTTAGTTCAGTTTTGCCTGTGTAGTCGAAGTATTGTCATTTGTGAATATCTAACCGGCCTGTCTTAAGGATTCGCTTTGGATTTTGTTCTGGGCGTTCTGTTATTCCAGTTAAATAAAAGAAGTTACCAAACACGACGTGTGCATCTCATTCTCCTGGGTTCACGTTGTGAAGATCTGTTGCAAATGACGCCAGGAATGATTTGCTAACTGCTGAAATGAGGCTGAATGCTTGCCAATGTGACAAGAATGGGAAACCCTGTTGTCACCCATCATGACTAGGGTGTCAAACGGCATATTCCAAGGGGATAATGCAAGATTTCACATAGCAAGTGCCTTGAAAAATGTACGGATCATTGCCTGGCCTACTCGATCCCTCAGTTTTCACCAACCGAGCATGTTTAGGGTGCGACAGAAAGACGAATGCTTTCATACCACCCTCCAGCTAGCAGTTTTCATAAATACACTCAGCATATATTTCAATAATGCCTAGAAATTCCACTATATGACTTTCGGTTCTCTGTGCTTCCGTGACGCATCAAATACAAGTGTGTATTCCTGTCTATGGGTGTCAAAACTCACAATGATGTTGATGTCCATCATAATTTCAAAATAGAAACAAAGTTTAATCCTTCAACAAATTTTGTGTGATAAATATTCGGTCACACTGATGCTCCATGATGTAACACTTTCCAGTTCCATCACTGTATGATACTACCGTGTACACGCATCCATTACTGTCACCAACACTCACTACATACCCTTAAGCTGCAACTCACATACACCGCATGGACGACAACCTTTACCAATTAGGCAGGTTAAAAAAAAAATTAGTACACCACGAAAAATGACGTCGATTTTGATCCGATGACAATATATGCCACCTAGGGTGATAGTAGACGCACTGATAATATTTCGTCCGCCAACAGATAGCGTAGTGGCATATCTACTACAGCGCTACCGGTGTCTACACTTTAACAGGGAATCCTCAAAGCCAGAAGCCTCAGGCGATCATTGTAGGCAAAACCACCCCTTCGTTCCGCCTCCTCGACTTCTATGTCACCATCTTGGCCGTCCTATCGCCATCACCCCCACCCTTAAGTACCTTGTCGTCACCCTTGACCGTCGCCTCTCCTGGACCCCCCATCTCCAGACAATCCAAGCCAAGGCACGCTCCTGACTCCGTCTCCTCAAGCTCCTTTCTGGCTGTACAAGGTGTCTGGACTCCTCCACCATCCTCCACACCTACAAGTCCCTCATCCGCCCTATCCTCTGCTACGCCCACCCTGCCTGGATCTCCGCCCCTCCTACCTTTTACAAATCCCTTCAAATCCTCCAATGCCATGCTCTTTGCCTTGTCTATCGTATCTGTCTCCCCACGCGGAGCCTGTACGACCTTATCCCGTTACCCTACCTCCTCCTTTTCCTCAAACGGATACGGATCCTCTACACCTCCCGTAAACTAGATCCCCCTCACGCACTTGTCTCTCACATCCTCTCCCAACCCCGTCCGCTGCTGCACCTGTATTTCCACGTCCCACCTGCTCTCCATCTCTCCCCTCTCCTTACCCTCTCCCAAGGTGGCTTCCGCCAGCTCCCCCTCCCTGATGATGCCCTCCTCCCTTCCATCTACCCCTCCTACCAACTTTGATACTCCCCTCCCACTTCCTGTGTTTGTTCCTATGGGCACCCTCTCTCCCTTCTCTCCCCCTTCCCTCCCTCCTCCCTTTCTCCCCCCTCCTCCCCTGGGCTTCCCCTACCTCCATAACTTCATTCCTCCCACCATTTCCTCTGCCATTGGCATCTCTGCTCTCCCCTCTTCCTCCCCCATCACCTTCTTCCCCTCCTGGCAGGTCCCCGAACTCGCACACGTTAAGTGGACATTCGCGCGCCAGAGATCGTCACCGTCAGTTTTTCGTGTGTTTGTGATATAGTGTTTTTCGCCGCCACGCTCCTTCGTTCACGTGTACCGTCTAAATCATCAGTGTTTGTGCACAGCGCCGACAGTTTTTCTTGTTTTTTCGTCGAGCGTGAACGGCTTCATGTTTTTAATTATTGTATCTACTATTTTTTAACCACCATTCTGTTACTTTTCTGTCTTCATTTTCTCTTTTATTGTACTGCTTGTGGCTGAAGAGCGGAGTAACATTTTCCGCTGCCAGCCCACCTTGTATGAGGTGCAAAACAACAATAAAGAAAAAAAAAACAGAATCCTCAGTGTGGCGCAGATGTGTGAAACAAGCAAGCAACCCTGCCATGGAGTCACACTCTTGGTTCCTACACCCAACTGGGCGAGTTTGAAGGAGGTCAAATTGTGGCCTTCCAAGTGACGGGATGATCCTTTCAGAGAAATGCCACCCAAGTTGGTCGTGTTGCGTCTGTTGTGCACTGTTAGTGATAATGTGAACAGCTTCACACCCATAGTCGAGGTTCTGGTCGTCCACGCAGCACAAACGCCCGCCAGGATCGTCGTATTGTAAAGGCTGCCGTGGTAGATCGTATAGCTACCACAGCATAGATAAGAGGGCGTGTGAGCCTTAACATGTCAACACTATCTGTTGCGAACCGGTTATTAACAGTGGGACTACAGGCACGCACACCTCTAGCTCGTCTTCAAAACACCCCACAGCATCGACGTGTATGGCTCGACTGGTACCGTCAGAGGATCACTTGGAAGATGGAGGGGCATGCCGTGGTCTTCAGCGATGAAAGCAGTTTCTGCTTGCATGAGATTGATGCAGAGTGGTGTGCTAACCACATGCCCCTCCATATCCCCATCCAGTGACGCCTATGGCCTGAGGATGACACGGCGGCCGGTCGGTACCGTTGGACCTTCATGGCCTGTGCAGGAGGAGATTTAGTTTTATGTAATGAATTACAATGAGACAAAAATTGTGGCCCGTACGTCTTAATTTTGGAGCTCTATTATTAATGAATCGGTGGAAATACAACTGTCTGACAGTGTGTCTCTTATTAATCGAGACGGTGGTTTTCAGTTAAATTCGGCATGGAATCCAGTAGTTGAAAAACTTCGTGTCCTCCGTAGCCGGCGCAGTTCTCTGATGGCCGGCTGAAGACAATCGAATTGATGTCGATGGTGCGAGTTTCACGGAGGGCGCGAGGCGCAGCAGAATCGAACACGTTCAAGTAGCGCATGCGCAACGCCAAGCGAATCCACCACCCATGTGCCGGCGGGGTTTATAAATACCAGAGCTCAATGCTTCTTCGCCAGTGTCACCCGACGACGGACAGAAGACTGTGCACCGAAATATTGTGCCAGAACGTTGCAGACATCCAGCAGTTCTCCCGACATGTTGTGGAACAGGAAGGTGATTTGTTGTCCCAACAGAACAATGCTCATTCACACACTGCCCACGATACTCTCTCTGCGAGACATGCAGCAGCGTCCCTGGCTCTGGTCGAGCACATGTGGGATATGAAGGGACGAGAAGTGACTCATCAACCAACAACTCTTACAGAAATGGGTGAGCAGGTAGAGCAGGCGTGGCGTAATGTATCACATGATAGCATTCGCCATCCGTACGATCGATTGGATGCCAGAGTCAGTGCCTGCATTGCCGCCGTTGGAGGCCACACAACGTACTAATATGAGTGTCTCAGCATGGTACCTCAGAACAGCTTGTGCTATTGATCTATAAATGTAATGTACTTCGTATGCACTGTTGCAGCAATGAATTTTGTGTGAACTGGAAACCTCTAAAGGGTGTACTACTTTTTTCCAGCAGTGTATGTCAAAGCTAGAGCACCATCGTGAATTCTACAACAATTAAATAAAAAGGAAATACACTACTGGCCATTAAAATTGCTACACCACGAAGATGACGTGATACAGACGCGAAATTTAACCGACAGGAAGAAGATGCTGTGATATGCAAATGATTAGCTTTTCAGAGTATTCACACAAGGTTGGCGCCGGTGGCGACTCCTACAACGTGCTGACATGAGGAAAGTTTCCAACCGATTTCTCATACACAAACAGCAGTTGACCGGCGTTGCCTGGTGAAACGTTGTGATACCTCCTGTAAGGAGGAGAAATGCGTACCATCACGTTTCCAACTTTGATAAAGTTCGGATTGTAGCCTATCGCGATTGCCGTTTATCGTATAGCGACATTGCTGCTCGCGTTGGTCGACATCTAATGACTGTTAGCAGAATATGGAATCGGTGGGTTCAGGAGGGTAATACGGAACGCCGTGCTGGATCCCAAAGGCCTCGTATCACTAGCAGTCGAGATGACTGGCATCTTATCCGCATGGCTGTAACGGATCGTGCAGCCACGTCTCGATCCCTGAGTCAACAGATGGGGACGACGAACTTGGATGCACGAATGGCAAAACATCATTTTTTCCAATGAATCCCGGCTCTGTTTACAGCATCATGATGATAGCATCCGTGTTTGGCGACACGGCGCTGAACGCACATTGGAAGTGTGTATTCGTCATCGACATACTGGCATATCACCCGGCGTGATGGTTTGGGGTACCATTGGTTACACGTCTCGGTCATCTCTTGTTGGCATTGACGACACTTCGAACAGTGGGCGTTACGTTTCTGATGTGTTACGACCCGTGGCTCTACCCTTCACTCGATCCCTGCGAAACCCTACATTTCAACAGGATAATGCACGACCGCATGTTGCAGGTCCTGTACGGGCCTTTCTGGATACAGAAAACGTACGACTGCTGCCCTGGCCAGCACATTCTCCAGATCTCTCACCAACTGAAAACGTCTGGTCAATGGTGGCAGAGCAACTGGCTCGTCACAATACGTCAGTCACTACTCTTGATGAACTGTGGTATCGTGTTGAAGCTGCATGGGCAGCTGTACCTGTTCACGCCATCCAAGCTCTATTTGACTCAATGCCCAGGCGTATCAAGGCCGTTATTATGGCCAGAGGTGCTTGTTCTGGGTACTGATTTCTCGGGATCTATGCACCCAAATTGCGTGAAAATGTAATCACATGTCAGTTCTAGTGTAATATATAGTTATCCAACGAATACCCGTTTATCATCTGCATTTCTTCTTCGTGTAGCAATTTTAATGACCAGTAGTGTACTAAAGTTTGGATGAGCTTGCGAGAACGAGAGGGTGTAGTAACCTGACCTAAGATACACTTATTCATTTAATTATGGACACCGCTTACTTTCAGTTCAATAAGCGGTTTGGAAAGGAATCCAGATCAATAAAACACTGTTCATTTCTGCTGCCTTCAGTGAATATCTTCAAAATGAAACATTTAGGATTACCGTGTCATTTCTTAAATAAGTTTCTGCTCTATAACAAGCACAGCTGGTGTTTAACATTTCTATGAGATTGCAACTATTGAAGCCGCCTGTTATGCAAGCGTTTCTAGAAATGGTTAATGAAACATAGCTCTCTGGTCTCCACGTTCTCTGGCGTACGTACAGTGAAGTTGATGAAATGACTATGTAGTCAGAACTGAGTGTCTGTGCAGACCGGGACTCGAACCAGTATTTTCTGCTTTCCACAGGCAATGACATAAGGCATAGCTTCTCTCAGTGACACCTCAGGCCTGACTCAAGTTTCCATTGTAAGTGATGTTTCCACATATGGTTTCCGGAGGCTGCAACCAGTGTTATCCCACGTGGTGTGTGGGAATAGCACCAAAGAACGAAAAGAGTTCGAGGAGGATTGTGGTTTATCTTGCCACATGGTATACAGGGTGGTCCACTGATCGTGACCGGGCCAAATATCTCACGAAATAAGCGTCAAACGAAAAAACTGCAAAGAACGAAACTTGTCTAGCTTGAAGGGGCAAACCAGAGGGCGATATGGTTGGCCCGCTAGATGGCACTGCCATAGGTCAAACGGATATCAACTGCGTTTTTTTTTTAATAGGAACCCCCATTTTTTATTACATATTCGTGTAGTACGTAAACAAATATGAATGTTTTAGTGAGACCACTTTTTTCGCTTTGTGATAGATGGCGCTGTAATAGTCACAAACATATAGCTCACAATTTTAGACGAACAGTTGGTAACATACAGGTTTTTTAAATTAAAATACAGAACATAGGTACGTTTGAACATTTTATTTCGGTTGTTGCAATGTAATACATGTACCTTTGTGAACGTATCATTTCTGAGAACGCATGCTGTTACAGCGTGATTACCTATAAATACCACATTAATGCAATAAATGCTCAAAATGATGTCCGTCAACCTCAATGCACTTGGCAATACGTGTAACGACATTCCTCTCAACAGCGAGTAGTTCGCCTTTCGTAATGTTCGCACATGCATTGAAAATGCGCTGACGCTTGTTGTCAGGCGTTGTCGGTGGATTACGATAGCAAATATCCTTCAACTTTCCCCACAGAAAGAAATCCGGGGACGTCAGATTCGGTGAACGTGCGGGCCATGCTATGGTGCTTCGACGACCAATCCACCTGTCATGAAATATGCTCTTCAATACCGCTTGAACCGCACGCGAGCTATGTGCCGGACATCCATCATGTTGGAAGTACATCGCCAATCTGTCATGCAGTGAAACATCTTTTAGTAACATCGGTAGAACATTACGTAGGAAATCAGCATACATTCCACCATTTAGATTGCCATCGATAAAATGGGGGCCAATTATCCTTCCTCCCATAATGCCACACCATACATTAACCCGCCAAGGTCACTGATGTTCCACTGGTCGCAGCCATCGTGGATTTTCCGTTGCCCAATAGTGCATATTATACCGGTTTACGTTACCGCCGTTGGTGAATGACGCCTCGTCGCTAAATAGAACGAGTGCAAAAAATCTGTCATCGCCCCGTAACTTCTCTTGTGCCCAGTGGCAGAACTGTACACGACGTTCAAAGTCGTCGCCATGCAATTCCTGGTGCATACAAATATGGTACGCGTGTAATCGATGTTGATGTAGCATTCTCAACGCCGACGTTATTGAGGTTCCCGATTCTCGCGCAGATTATCTGTTAATGATGTGCGGATTAGCCGCGACAGCTGGTAAAACACCTACTTGGGATCATCATTTGTTGCAGGTCGTGGTTGACGTTTCATATGTGGCTAAACACTTCCTGTTTCCTTAAATAACGTAACTATCCGGCGAACGGTCCGGACACTTGGATGATGTCGTCCAGGATACCGAGCAGCATACATAGCACACGCCCGTTGGGCATTTTGATCACAATAGCCATACATCAACACAATATCGACCTTTTCCGCAATTGGTAAACGGTCCATTTTAACACGGGTAATTTATCACGAAGCAAATACCGTCCGCACTGACGGAATATTACGTGATACCACGTACTTATACGTTTGTGAGTATTACAGTGCCATCTATCACAAAGAGAAAAAAGTGGTCCAACTAAAACTTTCATATTTCTTTACGTACTACACGAATATGTAATAAAAATGGGGGTTCCTATTTTTTTTTTAAAAAAAGCGGTTGATATCCGTTTGACCTATGGCAGCGCCATCTAGCGGGCAACCATAGCGCCATCTGGTTACCCCCTTCAAGCTAAACGAATTTCGTTCTTTGTAGTTTTTTTCGTTTGATGCCTATTTCTTGAGATATTTGGCCCGGTCACTATCAATGGACCACCCTGTATATAATGTGTAGTACAGGCACTAAAATAAAGTGAACAGGGACGAGCTCCGGACTAGCACAGATTAAGTTACACTACATATTTATTACACTTCCAATTCAGCACAACTGAACGGTTTTCACTGATAGAATTTCACGAGGCTGTATCTTCATTGACTTTATCTCCATTAACCACTTCATTTTATTTGAGTAGATCTGATTCATTTCAGGCCGATTATCTAACAGTATCTGTGGAACTTCCTGGAAGATAGAAAATGTATACCGATCTGGGACTGGAACAAGGATCATTAGCTTTTCGCAGGTAAGTGCTCTGCGAGCTGAACTATCCGAATAGTACTCACGAGCCAACCTCACAGCCCCAATTCACCTTGTGCTACTTGTCCTACCTGGCAGACTTCATAGTAGTTCTCCTGCATTCCTTCCAGGACCACCCCTCCTGGAAGAAAGGATGCATTGAAGAAATGGCTTAGGCAAAACCTGGGGGATTGATTACAAAACGAAATTTCTATCTCCTGCAGAGTGTGTATTGATTTCAAACTTCCCGAGACATTCTATAGCTCAGTGGGTAGAGTACTTTCCTGCAAAAGCCAAAAGTCCCAGATTCGAAACCCAGTCAGCAGTATCACTGAGCCTACTGTCCGTGTGTAGAATGGAGAAGACGCGCGATCTGTCTGAGTTTGACGGAGGGCATATTTTGATAGCCCAGATACTCAGAACAAGCATTTCGGAAACTGCACCACTTGTGGCGACAACATGGTGAAGCCGCGTCCAGATGTCGTAAGGTGTGGGCAGCCACCCCTCATTATTGATGTTGATTGTTGTAGGATGGGCAGACTGATAAAACAGGACAGGCGGCGAACTGTGGCGGAACTAGAGTCAGGCTTTAACGCTGGGCAGAATACAAGTGTGGCTGAACACACAATGCACCGAACACTTCTAACGATGGGCCTCCACAGCCGACTACCCATGCATGCGCCAGTGTTAACACAATGACAATGGCAACTACAATGAAATGGATACATGACCATCGGTACTGGACGTCGGCTTAGTGGCAGAGCGTTTCATGGTCTGATGAACCCCGATACCTTTATCATCATTTTGGGGTCCTGCCCACTCGTCTCGTATAGGATGCCTAAGGGGTACTGCGTTCTCGGAATGCTACACAACAATTCAAGCAAATAAAATTAGTAGTTTTATTTCAATAAAGCAGATTGACAATACATAACTTTGAAATAACAATGGTGTCTCAAGCGACATGCAACATTAATGCGAGTCCTTTGCTACATATAATGTTCATGCAAGATTGACACACAGTTTGTGGATCACTAATAACTGCTATCGTAGCACTCTCTGCTATGCCACGCTAATACTCTGCGAATACTGTCCACTAATGTCCTGCCGAGGCTGGCAGGGGCGGCGCTTTATTCACTTCGGCTGGATGCTGCTCCTATCGTGGTGACGTCCTGGTCAGAGCGCTATTGGTTGACGTCGTCTCACTGCCTTCTCTGGTCTTGCGTTCGTCTTCTTCTTCGTTCCGGCGCTTGTGGTTATGCTAGAACAATCATGAAGGTGAAGGGCGCGAATCCGTCGTCTTCCAGGGCAACAGCTCCTTTACACCTGTACTGCGGTATGGAGAAAAACTGCGGCGGCTCCTTGATAGTCTGAGGAACATTCACGTGGGGATCCATGGGTCCAGTGGATCTCGTACAAGGCACCATGACGGCCAAAGAGTGTCGTACATTGGTTGCAGACCATGTACACACCTTCATGACGATCACGCTTGAAAGTCGCGAGCTCTATCTTCTTATCTCGTGTTTTCTACTGAAAATCTCGTGCTTGTACTCTTGTTAACTTTACTATTACAGAGATCGCCAAAACTTTTTTTATTGGTCCTGTGCGCAACAAATAACTCACTTGGTCTTTCTGCTGCCACTGCTTGATCTGCTGTATTCCATTATTTAACAAAAACATAAAAAAACCTATTATTTACGCTAGTGCAATGCATGTTCTGTATGGCGGCTCCTGCTGTTGCTGCGGCTGCTGCTGCTTACTACAACTACATATAATTCAAGAGAAAGGTTTTGGTCAAATATAAACTCGATAAATGATAACACAAACAAAAAACTATATTCTGAAAGCGATTCTTTCTCATTCAATTAACAAAACGCTAGAAGCTCTTTGAATAATCGCTTCGTTTGTAAATCTTCCTCCAGTGGCATTAAGGCAATATTACAAATTAATCAAACTCTTGAGACAGACTGAAATACTTCTCAATTGAATACATAGTGAAACAATTCCCTGACGATTACAAAAGAAATCAATGACAAAGATCAATACTTAATCTAACAATGGTTTCCCCTTAAGAATTCAGCTCCTATCATTATCAAAATTGCCGTCTGCTGCTACGCACGTACACAAACCCTTTTCTTTAAATTAATAAGCGCGCTGCAAATTATAAAAAATATCAAATAAGTACCAAATCCCGTGTCGGTGGTGGCGGACACGGCAGTACGGCAGCTCGGCGACGACCCCTCGCCCAACACACGTGCGCACCACAGCAGGTGGGCTCCTACACTGACTTCAAAACTGCCACTAGTTCAGGGCTTAACAACTGGCCGGTTTTGAGCGCGAGTGTGGTGCCAACTCCCTCCGGCGACCGACGAAGTCCTCGTTGCTTCCATGCCACCATGCGTCGCCGCGGATATCCGTGCCAAGTGTGGACATACCCGCTGTAAAGTAGATGGTCATAATGGCTCTGAGCACTATGGGATTTAACTTCTGAGAGATTTTGTTAAAATTTTATTACGTTTTCCTAACTATTAGAAATGCAATTGTTTGTGTTAAAAACAAAAATTGTTTTTGCCCTCTCGGTAGCCTGAAGTGTGAAGAGATTGGACTGAGTTCTGTGTGATGCATGTCGCCCTGTGGGAGAAGGTATAGGCAAATGTTGGTGAGTTGGAGATGGAGAATGAATGCTGATGTGAGCAGTAGTAGGGCAAGAACACCATTATAGGTCTTAGCGTGATTTCGCAAATAATTTCTTCTTGACTGATTACTGGAGATTCTAATGCACCAGATAAGGTGTTGCGCTTACCATCACCAATGAATTATTCTTCAATTTTATCATTACTTTCAAGCGACCCCGCGACACCGACAGGAGATGAAATTTAAGAGGGACTTTACAGCCTTGCTCTCACCCTTGTGATCATATATCATTTATTGTTTATTTAAATGGTTGAGTGGTGAAGATAATCCTAGAAGGTATTATTTCAGTACAAACGACAGCGCAGTATCAAAAATCTGTTAGACGAGACGCCAAGTCGGGTGAGTTGGCCCAGTTGTTGGGACACACTTGAGTAGGGAGAGAAGTTAGGGTCATATCCCAAGTCACCCTGAATTAGATTTTTTGTGATATCGGTAAATGTCTTGTGACAGATTACGGAACTGTTTCGCTAAACAGAGCCTCGGATGACTTCCGTCACCAGGCCGTCTCCAGCAATTTCCAGGTCGAAACAAGACATTGAAGTCTAGCGTTCTCCCCTTTACGGTAGGTTACGTAATAAAGCAGATTTCCACATGAAGTCGTTATTTGAAGGGCGCTAGGAACCATAAACATTTCATATCTTTCAGCAAGTCAGTTCGTTACCTAAACTATAAAAAAAGAGACTGTCAGACTTTAAGATAACCAGCTTTTCATCTTCGTGTCTGTAAACTTCAAATAAACAAAGCACTTTCTTCTGTGAACAGAGAACTAAGAAACGAAGTCTACTGTCACCTGAAGCTGCAGAAAATACATCCATGGAAACACCATGACAAAGTTGTCAGTAGCTTTTGTATCATGTGTACACAGTCGTACTATCGAAAAAGTAACAAAAGTGTAGAAACGAAAACATACAAGATTCGTTCAATATAGAATTCCCCATAATTTTTATCTCGGAACATATTCATTCTTAAGAATCAGAATTTGCTGACAATGTCAGTGAACATTCCTTTTACATTTACTATTTTTCTACATTGTCTCCATCGCGTCCCGGCATTACGTCAGCACTGATTAAGAGTACGAATTCCGTGTTGGTAAAAGCTCTTGTTCTGTGCTCGCAGCTATATTTTCTCTCTGTGAATTACACTCTCGTCATCTTCAAAGTGTGTCCTACATCGCGAATCCTGAAGTTACCCGAGCAGGTGTAAGTCCAAGAGTAATGATGTCTAACCTAATTTTATGACATATTCTCAGGTTCTGAGACTTGTGTGTGTGGGTGTGCATTGTAGTGTTGGTGCAACATTTAATTTGGGCTCTTGTTAGACTAGACACCTCAGACATGTTTCACAAATTTGATCCGAGTTTTCACATGTGCCTCTGAATTAATGATTGAGCTTTTTGGCGACACATCCACGACAATAAAACCATCACTATGCCAATAGCTTCTCATCGTGACTTTGCCAGCAGAGGGAGCTGCCTTGAATTACTTCTTTTTTAATTTTTGCGGGTGGTGCCATTCCAGTGACCGTCTTTTTATTTTCGGCTCAAAGTGACGCTCCTGCGTTTCATTATCTGTAAGGATCCGTGTCAGAAAAGCTTCATCGTTGGCCTCAAAGCACTCCAGAACTTCTGAGGAAATGGCTTTTCTTGGAATGGTATACATTCATCACGTCAGAGCAGCAGCTGTGATCCGAACGTAAACGATCATAGATCTGGTTCTGCACTTCCTGGCACTTTGAACTTTCTTTACTCATTAGTCAAAAGTACATCTATTAACTACGACACTGCACACAAACGTTTATGGATGTCCACCGCAGTGTCTTATTCTGCAACGAAGAATTTGATTACAGTACTTCGATTCTTATGAGTATCTTGCGTAGACGCCACTTCGATGGTTCACTACGACTCTTCCATTAATCGAAATTGTTCGAAATTTGGCACACGTGCCAAGAACAAAATAAAAAAAATGGTTCAAATGGCTCTGAGCACTATGGGACTTAACATCTATGGTCATCAGTCCCCTAGAACTACTTAAACGTAACTAACCTAACGACAGCACACAACACACAGTAGTCACGAGGCAGAGAAAATCCCTGACCCCGCCGGGAATCGAACCCGGGAACCCGAGCGCGGGAAGCAAGAACGCTACCGCACGACCACGAGCTGCGGACACAAAATAAAATATGAAGCACCTGAAATGACGTTTTCCTGCATATACTCGTACTAACATCTGTAAAAAACTATTGTGGCATTATGTTATGTTATGTTATGTTAACCGGGGACCTAGAAACGACGGGGAGGCTCCGTCCCCGCCGCAGCCGCAGTGGTCCGCAACCCCGCGACGACTACCGCAGTCCACTTCACCCCTCCGCCGCTCCACACCGAACCTAGGGTTATTGTGCGGTTCGACCACCGGTGGTGCAATACTCGAATGGTGCTTCTTTGAGTCATCTGCAACGTTATCATGAGGAGGAATACGGATTTCTGTCACGTGTTGTCACAGGTAACGAAACATGGTGTCACCATCTTGAACCGGAAAGCAAACGTCGGCTCAAATGGCTCTGAGCACGTCTGAGGTCATCAGTCACCTAGAACTTAGAACTTAAACCTGACCAACCTAAGGACATCACACACATCCATGCCCGAGGCAGGATTCCAACCTGTGACCGTAGCAGTCGCGCAGTACCGAACTGAAGCGCCTAGAACCGCTCGGCCGATACGGCCGGCGAAAGCAAGTGTCAGAGCAAGCAGTGGAAACAAGCGACTTCACCACCTCCAAACAAATCAAAGGTCGTGCACACCAGTTCTGGTAAGATCATGATGTCCTCCTTTTTTGACCAAAACGGCCCACCGTTCGTGGAACGGGGAACCACCATCATTGCCCAGAGTAGTGAAGCCACTTTACAGAACCTTAGACGAGCCATCAAGTCGAAACGCCGAGGCATGTTGTCCAATGGCGTTATCCTGCATGATAATGCCCGCCCATACACGGCCAATGCGGTGAAGACCACATTGCAGAAGTTTCGGTGGGAAACGCTGGAACATCCACGGTTCAGTTCCGACCTTTCACCGTGTAACTTTCATGTGCTTGTACGTCTAAAAGAAGCTATTCGCGGACATGGATTCGCAACGGACGACAAAGTGTGTGACTGGGTCCGGGCCTGGATCCGATAGCAGCCTACTAGCTTCTTCAAGGACGGAATCGACCGGCTAGTGTCGCAATGGGATAATTGTGCGATCAGTTTTGGCGACTATTCTTGAGTATGTGTACCCTGTATAACTACATTTTTTAGTTAATAAAATAGTTACCGTTACTTTACACTAGTGACCGGGTTTCATTTGATTACGCAATCCTGTACTGTTTACTATGTATATTTCTGGATTCATTTATGAAATAATAACCGAAATTAATAATGTAAAGAAAACTAGTAAGAATTCATTTGTTAAGAAAAATTGTAAACGCTTTGGGATATTGTTATTTCCACAGAGCGTGAGAGTCGTAAGCGTGCCTCTGATGTGGTCGGACGTATTTTTGAGTAATAGATGATAACAATGTAATTTTGGCTTTGTTAATGCGAAAAATTAAAATACTGTATGATATACTAAACTTTGAGAAATTCAGTGGAAAATATTTTTACGTAAAAAATTCTGCAACAACCATCTTCCAATTTATTTAGTTCAAACCAACTGTGAGCGCCTGACGTTAGACTTTCAGTTTCAGGAATCAGACCCCTAGACAAGAAGAACTAGAGCCATCTCTACATGACAAGCTACGTAAACTTGAAAGTTTTTTTATAATTTTCGCTCCTCTCAAATCTTCATAAAAGACTTTCCTTATTAATTACTTGGACGGGGTACTGTTTAATACGAACAGCAGATGGAAGAAGGAAGGAGGGGCAGATAACATCCTCAAAGACTGTTCAGCGAACGTTGCTGCGTATGGAACTCGGCAGCAGGCCCCTGGTTCATGCACTAGAGCTGCGCGATACTGAAACTACTGTTTCGTTGTTTTGGTACAGTAGTACTGTGGTAGGATTACCGGTAGTATTGGTAGCATTGGTAGGGAAAGAAACACAAATGTATGTGAGTGAGGGAAACTGGGAGCCGACAGTTCTCTTTGTTATTCTTTGTTTGTATGTTTTGCACTTAAATAGAACCGCATGTCGTTCAGTATTTGTCCATCGAGTATTTTATGTCCTTACAAAACGTCAATTCCATTTTATAATTAATAACATTTAGTTGTCAGCGTGATTTCTCCTCTTTTATGTAACCAAAGCAATTATTTTTGATGCAGGTACAGTTTACTTGCACAAACATAAAAAACTATAATAATTGTTATCTTGTGCTCAATGGAACGTTCTTCATAACGATCAAATGCAAGGGTTCTTGTTGTTATTGATAGGTGCGAAAGTTGTTTAAGAATAATAGAAAAATATTTTTTATAAGCTCGATGAAGTATTGAAGCGATGTTTTATATTTTGTTCTGCGTTATTATTTTAGATTTTCTATTGAGGAAGTTGCGCTTCCTCGCGCTATATGGAAAATCTGATTTTTTAAATTTTTATTCTTACTAAAACATTAGAAATCAAGCATTTTCCAGTGAAACCATAATTGAACATTAACAATTCCAGTTTTGTTATAAATACTGTTTGTTATTCAGTAACAGACAGAAGAATAACCACGTAAAATAAAAATGTTCTGTGAGTTGCATAAGTTACACGGTACTTTATATATCCTTATTCAGCTTCTAAACAGTTCTCTGCTGCCCGTTTATAGACCGGGGTCGATGGTATATGCCAGGGCTTCCCAACCTTTTCAGCTGGCGGACCCCTTCTTCAGTCGAAAATCTAGTCAGTCAAGAGCACAGTAACTTTCAATTTCAGAGCGAAACCCATGGGAACTGAAAGCTTGTTAATGCAAGTTCCATGTTCCCAATGACCCCCCACCTCCCCTCTCCCCCCCCCTCCCCCCGAAGTATCAATAGTCTTTGGTTTAGAGATGAATGAAAACAACTTGAAAGTCAAAAGTCGACTTATGAAATAGGCAGTGCACTGACAAAGCAAGTTTAACATTTAATGATGCCTGGGGCCGCATACGTGCCAGCGAGCGCTGTGATTGGTCGACAAAGCTCGCTCCGCGCATGCGTAAAAGGTTTCAGTGCATCTACCGCCGTGAGCCGGCGCATAAACGACCCCCGTGCGGTTGCGAAACAGTCGATCAGAGAAGCCGCATTCTCCTGCACTAAACTCTGTATGCGTTCTCACTTAGGAACCGCAAAGGCTGCTTGGGAATACGACCTGAAGTAAAAGTACACATGTTTTTCACACGAAAAAAAATAGTGATGAATTTGATTTTCACATTTTTATTCAATAATTTTACTCATTATTTTACACGATTTGGTGAAGGGTGGCCGCGGACCCCCTAGAAAGAGCCGGTGGACCCCTAAGTGGTCCGCGGACCACACGTTGGGAAGCCCTGGTATATTCAAAAAAAGAAATCGAAATGAGGCAACGCCCAATAGTATGCAACATTCGTAAGGTACAGGTAACGCGGTTACGACCTCACTGACCAAAGCTAATAGGGGGACGACTGTAATCTAGGGGACTGATGACCTCGGAAGTTAAGTCCCATAGTGCTCAGATCCAGCCATTTGTAATCTAGGCTGACGTTTGACAGTACACGGTAGCTCTGTCATGCACCCATACTGTCTGCTGTTCACCAACGACGAAGGCTGGAACTTGCACGCCAATACCGCAACTGGACGTCCACTGAGCGGCGACAGATGGCCTTCTCAGACTGGCCACGTTTTATGCACCACCACACATATGGCCTTTGCGTGTACAACGTGAAACGTTTGAAAGAAAATACCCTGCAGCAATGGAGCAAGCGTTTCGGTCTGGGGAATGTTTTCATTGCATTCCCTGGGTGATGTTATTTCTGAAACGCACAATGGATCAACACGATTATGCATCTGTGCTTCGGAACCATGTCCACCCCGACATGCAGTTTGTTTTTCTTCAGCACTATGGCATCTACCAGCAGGAAAGTGCAGACAGTCACACAGCATGGGCTGTAAGAATGTTGTTGGAAGAGCACCAGGGTGAGATAACCGTACTCCACTGGCCACGAAAGTACCCGGATTTAAAGCCGATCGAGAATCTGAGGCACAGTCTCGATCGGGCTTTTCGCGTCATGGAATGTCAACCGAGACACCTAGCGCTGCTGGCCGCAGCACTGGGGTCGGCAAAGCTAAACATCCCATTCGGTTCGCGCTGCGGGTGATGGTTATTCAGGCTTTTAACGGGTGGTCACATTCATGTGTCTGGACGGTTTATATGTCCAAGTAATTGCCGGCCGGAGCGGCCGAGCGGTTCTAGGCGCTACAGTCTGGTGAGGCGAAAAAGTCAGCCCCTCTCCTCTAAAGCTGAGAAATAATGACATTTGGCAAGACAGATACTGTCAGACACTGGAGTCGGCAAAGCCAAACATCCCATTCGGTCAGCGCTGCGGGTGATGGTTATTTAGGCTTTTAACGGGTGGTCACATTCATGTGTCTGGACGGTTTATATGTCCAAGTAATCGCCGGCCGTAGTGGCCGAGCGGTTCTAGGCGCTACAGTCTGGTGAGGCGAAAAAGTCAGCCCCTCTCCTCTAAAGCTGAGAAATAATGACATTTGGCAAGACAGATACTGTCAGACACTGGGGTCGGCAAAGCCAAACATCCCATTCGGTCAGCGCTGCGGGTGATGGTTATTCAGGCTTTTAACAGGTGGTCACATTCATGTGACTGGACGGTTTATATGTCCAAGTAATTGCCGGCCGGAGCGGCCGAGCGGTTCTAGGCGCTACAGTCTGGTGAGGCGAAAAAGTCAGCCCCTCTCCTCTAAAGCTGAGAAATAATGACATTTGGCAAGACAGATACTGTCAACCACTGGGGTCGGCAAAGCCAAACATCCCATTCGGTCAGCGCTGCGGGTGATGGTTATTCAGGCTTTTAACAGGTGATCACATTCATGTGACTGGACGGTTTGTATGTCCAAGTAATTGCCGGCCGGAGCGGCCGAGCGGTTCTAGGCGCTACAGTCTGGAACCGCGCGACCGCTACGGTCGCAGGTTCGAATCCTGCCTCGGGCATGGATGTGTGTGATGTCCTTAGGTTAGTTAGGTTTAAGTAGTTCTAAGTCGCACGGTTCCGGACTGCGCGCCTAGAACCACGAGTCCACCGCGGTCGGCTTTTTAAGATATTGATTTTGAATAATTTAGGAACACATACTGTTATAATATGTTTAAGAACACTAATACGGCTAACTTGTTATGTTCCTCAAGTGAAGTAGGGAACTCGTAGAAACGTTGCTTCAAGACGATTCTGTCAATCATCTCATAATCCAAGATTTCCGCAGGTGAATTCACCGACAAAGCCTGAATTCTGGTACGAATGTGTTTCATAACTTCATAATGTTTCAAGTAATTCGATTATCTGTGTCACTTACCTCTCTATGACGATCATGTGGCAGTTTATTACAGTCAGTGAGAAAGGAAAAGGAGGGCTTAACGTGTAGTCGACGACGAGAGCATTAGATATGTGGGGTATAATCAAACTGGGCAGGGACAGGACAAAGAATCAGCAGTATCATTTCAAACGAACGGTCGTCGTATTTGCTTAAAACCATTCCAGGAAAGCGTAAAGCACGTAAACCTGGGTGACCAGACGGGGATTTGCACCTAATAACGAAACCGAATGCACAGTCTATCAATACGCCATTCGTGCTCATTGTTCACAAAGGCAGTTGTTGATCTCACGACCGGGTCCTTGTCATGTTTACAATCTCTGAGACAAATTATCGTAGCACAAACTGGTAGACACAACAACATTTTCAGTGAACCTGTCATATAGATCCATACGACCGCGTGAAGAAATCAGGTTCCGAGAAAGGAGCCTAACCTTTTGATAGCATTGCTGTATCTAATAACATTTTCCACAAGTAATTTAACTTGATTAAGAAACAGTAGATTTCACCAGCTTAAGGTTCTTTGGGAAAAAAATTTGTTGATGTTGATATTTGGCAAGTTCCACAAAAAAACTATCTTAACGTATAAGCTTCCTACATAATTGCCAGCGAATTAATGTTAGAAGCATGTCATATTCACATTTCTGTGTTTATTCGAAAATATCCATTTCTATCATTGTAAAACTCTTTCTCTCTATGTAGAAGTGTGTTGTTATCGGGTTTACGACAGAGTACCATACAGGAAATTGAGAAAAACCCTTCACCCCCACATGAAATACCTTTAATTTGCTTTCAATGGAAAATTCTTTATACGTTTTACATTAACAGTCACGATAATCAAAACATCTGCGTTAATAGTAGAGCAAGCTGGGAAAATACATCCAGGAGCGATTAAAGTCGGAGAATGTGTAACGGCTGCACAAGTCGTCCACCCAGCCTTCCGGTAACATCTTCAACGCAACACAATACTTAATATAAACTTGTTACACAAACACGTAGCTGTTGACAGAAACAGAACTTTTACATTCCCGGCTGATACTGTTCGTAGGAAAAATTGCAAATAAATTCTCGCTTAGAGGAACATGTAGAACACTAGCTCAAAAGACAGGGAGGTGATATGGCACAGAACAAATTTGAGTGGCCGATTGGCAGCCTAGGGTTTGGTGTACCACACAGAGCGAATTAGGTTTACAGTCATTTTCCTTACACTCATGGAGGCAAATGTCATGTTGGTATCCTTCTCTTTCCCACAAACATAACAGATAAATAGTTGAAACACGAAAACACTCGGAATAAGATTTATATAATACACAGGCAGATAGGGTGCAGCCCACGCTTATAATGAGGTGACGCCTTTATGAAAGAAACAGTATCCGAGCACAGAAACGCGAAATAGCACTAAATCCAGACAGAACGTATGCCCGTTGCGTGCTGGCCTGAAGAAAGAGGTAATCCGCCAAGAATAACTGTGTTACGAACTACTGAGCAGCTGTATATTAATACATGTTGAATGTGTTGTTAAGGTATACGTATCTTAAAAGCCATAATGCTTAAAAGTGCTAGGGCAATGACTTTACTAAATTAGTATGGCTACAGACAATCCAGGGAACAGTTGAGGCATCCGCCACTAGTTGGTGCTGTAGTCGCCAAATAATCCAAGAGGATGATGGTGGGAATTTAAAAAACGAAAGATGAAAAAATCCGAAATGGCGAAACTTAACCAGTTGCGCAATGCACTGCCTCCCCTCCCCTCCGCTTCCCCCTTTCCCACCAATCCCCCCTCCATCTACTTACTATACGGTATTTTAGCAGGCGTTACAATGAAGCACCTGTTTACAATGTAGCTGTCAAATTATGTAACCCTTTCTTCAATTATGGGTATGTTGAAAAATAATTTTGTCATGATCTTCACACACACACACACACACACACACACACACAAACTGCATAACACCCTACCTCTGTATTTCACCTCTCTCTATCCCATGTGAGCACACATCATAAATTACAAACAGAAATTCCACAAATGCCTTTTCATCATCACAATCAGTAATTTTTATATACCACAAATACTGCACCAACTAAGTAAATTTCACCCCTCCCTCCCTCACTCTCTCTCTCTCTCTCTCTCTCTCTCTCTCTCTCTCTCTGCCTACCGACCTACTTATTTGTCTATCTCTCTGAAATGTTACTTTAAGGACGCGTTAACATTATATTACAGAAGGAATGGGAGGCAAAATGCTATGGATATAAATTTTATTATTTTTTTACATTTTCATACAATAAATCACATTTTCACACGCACCCTAAAATTGCAGTTAACTTTGTCTTATAACACAAATTGTTTGCCGTTTTAGGCTGTCACACAGTAGGAACTTACGAATTTAATCATCATCTCCAGCATTTTTTTGGAGTATCATCTATAGCAAACAGTAAGTTGCTATAGTTTGAGTACATCTTTGAGAAATCTCCATTCTATAACAAAGTTTTGACAGCTGTATCTTCTTTAATAAAACTGAAATGAAACTTAACTGTATTTCTGACCAAACTATATACAATATGGATAATATACACTTAATGCAACAATGAACATGGTTCTTATAGAGCAACAGAGACAGTTAAGGGTGATAAATTCACATTTATCACACACTTGAAAAGCAACAAAATTTTCAGAATCTATAAAGCACTTCTTCAGTGACTGTATTATTTTCACATTCGCTTCTGAAAAAATGGTTAGACTTTAACCAAACAATTTGACTTTGTGTGTGAGAACTAAACACGCTTGTAAATTAACCACAGAGCCACGACCATAATCTATTAGAGAAAAAAGATTAACTTTCCTTATAAAGAGTTTGGACAAAAACATCGAAACACCGCAAGAACTGCACACTTGAGCACAAATGCTGATGCTAGCCAAACCTGCAGGTTACGCTATTGTATCTGACCACAAACGACACTTGTGCAATGTTCTCAATACCTTGCAAGTTTCAGTTGTGATCAGAACAGTGTTCTCTGTAGTTGTGAGTGCATTATGTCGGAGCTGAGTGAATTCGAACGTGGGCAATTATTGTTAGTGCTCGTATGGTGCTAGTCGAAGTGTTTGGTGTTTCAAGAGGCACCGTATAAAAGATTTGTAATGCGTACAGGGAAAGGGGAAAAATATCATCCACCAAGTCAGAAACTGAACAAAAGAGCGTGTTGAGTGATCGCTGCAGACGGGCTATCATCAAATTCCTGCAGTGCCTCAAGACAGGCCTAAGATGGTATTTGTTATGCCCTCAGAACTACATTTTGTTACGATGCCTGTTGTTTTGATAAACACACCCACTACATTCAGGCGGTTCACAGATCTATTGTAGCAGATCTTGAAGCTGACTATGTGGTTGGAATATCTTGACGATATCATTGTATTTTTATGGACAATAAAGGTATATACCAAACGCCTCAGGAGTGTACTCTTGCGGCTACGGGGGCAAACAAAAGTTTAAAATGGAAATACGTTCCTTTTCAGAGTCTCAGATGCAGTACCTAGGTCACATTATAAGTTTTGCTGTGGCCAAACCAGATCATTTTGGAAAGCTTTTTATTCTGTCTTGTGGCGCTAGTTATTATGTTGTGGCTTGTGTCCTACGTCAGTAACAGGATGGCAAAGGAAAACCAGTTGGTTGTGCATCTTGTGAGCTAAATGAATCTGAAATTAATCGGCCCTGGTATTTGGAGTGATCTTCTTTAAAAGTTCTACTTCTACGATAGATGCTACTCGGTAGTTACTGACCGTGCTGCCTAAGTGTGACTTAACGTAAAACGATGGAGGCAGTCAACTAATCTGATGAACTTTAACGTTCAAGAAGTAATTCACTAACACAGTAAAAGATGAATCCAGCATGTGAATTGCAGAAGGGACTGAGAACAGCACCTAGTAATGCCTTGGCAATAGATCTAATAAGGGTGATATGATGGCCTAAATACGCATATAAGGATTTAACACTGAATAGAAATGATTGTAGACATGTATGTACATGACATCACCTGTTGACTCTTTGGAATGGTTAACGACTGTAAATCCCCCAATAATGGCAGCTATGATGTCGATTAAAGCTTGACAAGCCAGGTTAACTGTCGTTATGCTAATATCCAGTACCCATAGGGCTTCCAGAAGCAAATTCAATCACATAGAGAAGGCAAGGGACTGATACAGAGCAACTGAATTATTCCTGCTTCTAACTGCTGATGAAGTATGTTTTCTCTCGAAAACAATGGTAACCAGAGCATACAACAATTCAGTTCTGGATAAAAAAAAAGGAAGAAACAGATCTTGGAAAGTGATAGAGACATTTCAAAATTACATGTACAAATGAATTATGATTAAAGCAGCACACAACTGGAGAGTGTAGGATGTTTTGTCTGTCTTTACACGTGTTGTGGTGTTGTGTAATTAGCTTTTATTTCAAAATGCTGAATGCTAATCACATAAATCGGACAACATTGTTAAGTCCCCTAAATGGGTCAAACTTCTACTATAAGTGAGCCTAATAGAACACATGAGAGGAAAGCAAGGGCTGTTACCTAATACAGAGGAATTGGAGTCTCAGGCTATAAGTAGTTTGTGCAACCCTAATCCGCCTAGTCCAAGGTTGTTGAGGAAATAATTCTTGCAAGTTCCCGCACCATACACATGCTTGAAATAGGCAAGCCACCTTGCGTTCTATGTATGTAAGATATTAGAATAGGACCTCAGTTCTCTCTTGTGAGTTTTCAGAGCCTGAGATGGACTACACAAGGCAACCAACTGTGACATAACACGTCACACAAGAGTGCAGAGAAACAGATTTAAAACTGGCAGAGGGGTACTTCGGTTCTCATCTTCTCAACAGCTACAACTAGCATGTGGAAGTTTTTCATTGGCAATTGTGTACTCCAGTTTCACCTGTGTTCATTCTTTACTGAAACATTCAGTTTATGATATGTGTAAGTGTGTTTTATGTCCTATTGTAGCCCTATCAACGAGGGGTGGAGTGTGTGCATACAAGCAAGTGAATGTACTGACACTGGATATGAAATATCGAGCAACGAACACGTAGTATAGAATGCGAGAACATTGAGTAGCGAATATAGAACACAAAAACACATGGAATGCTGAACAACAATCAAACAAGACAAAGTTGTAAGTCGATATCAGACATAGGCTTCACACATAAATAAGGGTCACCCATAACAGAGAGTCGTCAGCAATGCTGCGGTGGGTGCAATGGTCCCCATCACATCACTGAAGTGAAGCACCAACGGGAGAGGTTGGCACTTGGATGGTAACCATCTGGTCGCCATGCTCTGCTGACACACCGGGTTGCATTCAGCCTCGTGATGCGAACTAAGGTTCTACTTGACCAAGTAATAGCGGCTCCAGGTCACGAAAACTGGCAACGGCTAGGAGAGGAGTGTGCTGACCCCGAGCACCTCCATATCCCCATTAGATCAGGCCTGTCACACACGGCAGTCGGTCAGTACCACCTGGCCGTCAGAGGTCTATACAGACCGAGTTTTTATATACGCTAATCAGCTAAAACATTATGACCACCTGCGTAATAGCCGGCATACCCACATTTGGCACCGATAATAGCGACCCGTTGTGTCATGGAAGCAATGAGGCCTTTGTAGGTCGATCTAGGGAGTTGGCACCACATCTGCACACACGTCACCTAATTCTCGTAAATTCCGGAGAGGGGGGCGACGGGCTGTGACGGCCCGTTCAGTCACATCCCACATGTGTTCGATAGGGTTCAGATCTGCAAGTTGGGGGACTAGCACATCAATTGGAACTCACCAATGTGTTCCTCGAACCACTCCATCACTCTCATGACCTTGTGACATGGCGCATCTTGTTGAAAAATGTCACTACCATCGGGCAAACATGGCCGTCATGAAGGGCTGTACGTGGTCTGCTACCAGTGTACTATACTCCTTGGCCGTCATGGTACCTGGCAAGAGCTCAACTGCACCAGTGGGTATACACGTAAATGTTCCCCAGAGAATCATGGAGCCGCCGCCAGCTTGTCTCCGTCCCGCAGTACAGGTGTAAAGGAGCTGTTAACCTGGAAGGCAACGCCCTCCCAACAGTATGATGAAGAAGGTACCGGGACTCGTCAAACCATTCAAAGCTCCACCACTGCACCAACGTCCACTGCCAATGGTCACGTGCCCATTCCAGTCGTAGTTGCCGATGTCGTGGTGTTAACATTGACACGTGCATTGTTCGTCGGCTGCGGAGGCCCATCGTTAGGAGTGTTCGGTGCACTGTGTGTTCAGACGCAGTTGTATTCTGTCCAGCGCTAAAGTCTTATATTAGTTCCTCCACAGTATTCCGCCTGTCCTGTTTCACCAGTCTGCCCAGACTACGACATCCGACATCTGTAATGAGTGGTGCTCGCCCAACCCCACGACGTCTGGACGCGGTTTCATCTTGGTATCGCCACTAGTTGAAGACATTCACCACAGCAGTCCTCGAACACCCAGCATGTTTTGCAGTTTCCGAAATGCTCGTGCCGAACCTCCAGGCCATCATAATCTGCCCTCGGTCAAACTCAGCACACTCACTGACATTGCATGTACCGTGCGGTTGTGAG
Source organism: Schistocerca piceifrons (assembly GCF_021461385.2). Classification (NCBI taxonomy): domain Eukaryota; kingdom Metazoa; phylum Arthropoda; class Insecta; order Orthoptera; family Acrididae; genus Schistocerca; species Schistocerca piceifrons. The sequence continues at coordinate 342,061,339 of NC_060149.1, read as the reverse complement.
GCCAGCAGTCATCCCTCGACAGGTGACGCTGCTATCGCCTCAACGGATTAATATTGATAGTAGGTCGATGGCCAAAACGTTCTGGCAGATCAGTGTATGTATATTACAGGGAAAGAGGTTGATAATGTGGCCACACTGCAAGTGACCTGAGGACAACATGAGACGCAGAACAGTTGATGTTTCGGTAGATACAAGTACGGGGAGTATTTACTCCCAGTAAATCATGAATATAGCCTAAGGGAACGCATTGTACCAATAAACTTTGAATATTTGTCCTCTCAAAGTATGGAAGATGTGAAACTGCAGGCCCAACAGATGTATGTGTGTGTGTCGATAGAAAAGAATATAGAAGGGGGATATGCATCGCAGGACGAAAGCGGAAACTAAAAGACTGCTACAACCAGCTACTGCTCTCCATGGTCGCTAACCCGCAGCTCATAAGCTAAAACATCACGGAGAATTACTTTGAATTAATTGACCAAAGATCACTGAGATTTCAGAAAAACAGTCGCACTCATTCCTTCAACAGTAGTGCATTGAGCTGCCCAGAACACAATGCAAAATGAATGTGCTGCTGGGAGCCGAAATTCGTTCACTTCTTTGCTCTCGAAGAGTAGTGCATTTGACTCGAGCAGATCGACAGGGACCGCAGTCGGTGGCATTGTTAAATGGACACGATATACACAACTTCAGTATAGTCTGCGAGTTGTATCTTCGTGCTGACGGGTGATGTCGGACATCTAATCTGGTACGGTCCTTCATAGGACAGGGAGATTTATTTTACTTTCCCTTTTTTACTGTCAGGTTTTCAACACTATTAAAAATGTTGTTTGGTAATATAGTTAAATTAGGGTTTTAAGTGTTGTACCCTGAAAGACGAACCTTATTCGCGTTGTCATTTCCGTCTACAGTGTAAGTGACGTTTAAAATTAGAAGGAAGGTCAGCCTTGGCCGTAATTTTGATGATTTATTAACAGCAAAATCGATTTTCGATCACATAATGATCATCTTCAGTGCTGGAAGTTAACATTTCACATAGCGATCAATGAATAAGAAACAAAAGACCACAAACGCTAAAGGTATGTTCTTACCAACAGTTGGTTTATACTCAGGTGTATTTGTGGTCTTTTGTTTCTTATTCATTGATCGCTATATGAAAGGTTTAACTTCCAGCACTGAAGATGATCATTATGTGATCGAAAATAGATTTTGCTGTTCATAAATCATCAAAATTACTGCCAATGCTGACCTTCCTTCTAATTTTAATTATCATATGGTCCAATCCCAAAGAAAGCAGGTGTTGACAGATGTGAAAATTACCGAACTATCAGTTTAATAAGTCACGGCTGCAAAATACTAACACGAATTCTTTACAGACGAATGGAAAAACTAGTAGAAGCCGACCTCGGGGAAGGTCAGTTTGGATTCCGTAGAAATATTGAAACACGTGAGGCAATACTGACCCTACGACTTATCTTAGAAGCTAGATTAAAGAAAGGCAAACCTACGTTCCTAGCATTTGTAGACTTAGAGAAAGCTTTTGACAATGTTGACTGCAATACTCTCTCAAATTCTGAAGGTGTCAGGGGTAAAATACAGGGAGCGAAAAGCTATTTACAATTTGTACAGAAACCAGACGGCAGTTATAAGAGTCGAGAGACATCAAAGTGAAGCAGTGGTTGGGAAGGGAGTGAGACAGGGTTGTAGCCTCTCCCCGATGTTGTTCAATCTGTATATTGAGCAAGCAGTAAAGGAAACAAAAGAAAAATTCGGAGTAGGTATTAAAATCCATGGAGAAGAAATAAAAACTTTGAGGTTCGCCGATGACATTGTAATTCTGTCAGAGACAGCAAAAGACTTGGAAAAGCAGTTGAACAGAATGGATAGTGTCTTGAAAGGAGGATATAAGATGAACATCAACAAAAGCAAAACAAGGATAATGGAATGTAGTCGAATTAAGTCAGGTGATGCTGAGAGAATTAGATTCGGAAATGAGACACTTAAAGTAGTTAAGGAGTTCTGCTATTTGGGGAGCAAAATAACTGATGATGGTCGAAGTAGAGAGGAAGTAAAATGTAGACTGGCAATGGCAAGGAAAGCGTTTCTAAAGATGAGAAATTTGTTAACATCGAGTATTGATTTAAGTGTCAGGAAGTCGTCTCTGAAAGTATTTGTATGGAGTGTAGCCATGTATGGAAGTGAAACATGGACGATAAATAGTTTGGACAAGAAGAGAATAGAAGCTTTCGAAATGTGGTGCTAACGAAGAATGCTGAAGATTAGATGGGTAGATCATATAACTAATGAGGAGGTACTGAATAGGATTGGGGAGATGAGAAGTTTGTGGCACAACTTGACTAGAAGAAGGGATCGGTTCTTAGGACGTGTTCTGAGGCATCAAGGGATCACCAATTTAGTAGTGGAGAGCAGCGTGGAGGGTAAAAATCGTAGAGGGAGACCAAGAGATGAATACAATAAGCAGATTCAGAAGGATGTAGGTTGCAGTAGGTACTGGGAGATGAAGAAGCTTGCACAGGATAGAGTAGCATGGAGAGCTGCATCAAACCAGTCTCAGGACTGAAGACCACAACAACAACAACATGGTCGTTGTGCACACAGCAATCAATAAGTGACGTTTATTTTACACTCCTGGAAATGGAAAAAAGAACACATTGACACCGGTGTGTCAGACCCACCATACTTGCTCCGGACACTGCGAGAGGGCTGTACAAGCAATGATCACACGCACGGCACAGCGGACACACCAGGAACCGCGGTGTTGGCCGTCGAATGGCGCTAGCTGCGCAGCATTTGTGCACCGCCGCCGTCAGTGTCAGCCAGTTTGCCGTGGCATACGGAGCTCCATCGCAGTCTTTTACACTGGTAGCGTGCCGCGACAGCGTGGACGTGAACCGTATGTGCAGTTGACGGACTTTGAGCGAGGGCGTATAGTGGGCATGCGGGAGGCCGGGTGGACGTACCGCCGAATTGCTCAACACGTGGGGCGTGAGGTCTCCACAGTAGATCGATGTTGTCGCCAGTGGTCGGCGGAAGGTGCACGTGCCCGTCGACCTGGGACCGGACCGCAGCGACGCACGGATGCACGCCAAGACCGTAGGATCCTACGCAGTGCCGTAGGGGACCGCACCGCCACTTCCCAGCAAATTAGGGACACTGTTGCTCCTGGGGTATCGGCGAGGACCATTCGCAACCGTCTCCATGAAGCTGGGCTACGGTCCCGCACACCGTTAGGCCGTCTTCCGCTCACGCCCCAACATCGTGCAGCCCGCCTCCAGTGGTGTCGCTACAGGCGTGAATGGAGGGACGAATGGAGACGTGTCGTCTTCAGCGATGAGAGTCGCTTCTGCCTTGGTGCCAATGATGGTCGTATGCGTGTTTGGCGCCGTGCAGGAGAGCGCCACAATCAGGACTGCATACGACCGAGGCACGCAGGGCCAACACCCAGCATCATGGTGTGGGGAGCGATCTCCTACACTGGCCGTACACCACTGGTGATCGTCGAGGGGACACTGAATAGTGCACGGTACATCCAAACCGTCATCGAACCCATCGTTCTACCATTCCTAGACCGGCAAGGGAACTTGCTGTTCCAACAGGACAATGCACGTCCGCATGTATCCCGTGCCACCCAACGTGCTCTAGAAGGTGTAAGTCAACTACCCTGGCCAGCAAGATCTCCGGATCTGTCCCCCATTGAGCATGTTTGGGACTGGATGAAGCGTCGTCTCACGCGGTCAGCACGTCCAGCACGAACGCTGGTCCAACTGAGGCGTCAGGTGGAAATGACATGGCAAGCCGTTCCACAGGACTACATCCAGCATCTCTACGATCGTCTCCATGGGAGAATAGCAGCCTGCATTGCTACGAAAGGTGGATATACACTGTACTAGTGCCGACATTGTGCATGCTCTGTTGCCTGTGTCTATGTGCCTGTGGTTCTGTCAGTGTGATCATGTGATGTATCTGACCCCAGGAATGTGTCAATAAAGTTTCCCCTTCCTGGGACAATGAATTCACGGTGTTCTTATTTCAATTTCCAGGAGTGTATTTCAGTCCCTGTAGCGTCACTCGTCAATGGATTTTGTTCATTGCCAGCATCGACGAAATTTAGTGAATATTTTAGTTTAAATGCGGTGACTTTGCTAGCATCGGCAGCCACACACTAGTTCTACACATCTACACTGTCGGCGATTTTTTGCTGCCGCTGCCGGTCACGCGGCACTCGTCACAAAAACGCAGGCCGCCGGCCCTGTTCTGTACTTTCTGCAAAGTACCTCGCTGTCACTTCGCTCAGTGGAGCGTCAGCGAAATACTACACACAAGATTCACACTTCATAACACAGTCACTAAATAATAGATAATAAACTTATTGAAACGTGTTCCTACAGAAAATATTTAATTTGAATAAGGCATAAAATATTTTGTATAGGAGCACGCGTCAATAAATTTATTATTCATTATTTAGTGACTGTGTATAAAATCCGCAGCTCGTAGTCTTGCGGTAGCGTTCTCGCTTCCCGCGCACGGGGTCCCGGGATCGATTTCCGGAGGGGTTAGGGATTTCCCATGCCTCCACATGACTGAGTATTGTATCATCATCACATTTATCCCATTACGGTCGGAGGAAGGCAATGGCAAACCCCTTCCGCTATGACCTTGCCTAGTACGGCGGTGCGGGTCTCCCGCACCGTCCCCTACGCTCCTCGGAGTATGGGACCTCATCATCATCATCAAAGCATAAAATAAACTGTAAATCGAATTTTTATATCGCAGCATGGCGCTAATTGGGGATTCAGTCCTACGTAGAACACTGTCCTACATTTCGTACACAGTCGCATTTTTTACTTTACAGTCTCTTCTGTGCGTCTTGGATTCCGATCAGCGGCCGTAACAACAGACAACCTCAGCATGTCCCGACGAGAGCACAGATCACTTACCGCGAGTTATCCCCTGTAAGTGATTGATTGATTCTAAGAAGACAAGTCACCAGCTCTGAAGGAGCAAATTTTGTTCCACGTTTATGAAATAAACGTGAACGTGTTCAGATTTCAAACCTAAGTTATTTTTAGCAAACCTTAGATGACTTTACTGTCTTCTCTTTTACTGAAAAGTTACCTGCGTGAATGAAATTTTATTTCTCTATAAACTCTCACGCAAGATAGAAAAGTGAACGGAAATTTTAATAAACTTGGCACGCTTGCTACTAATGTAATACTATTGTTGACTAAAAAGTTCTGAATTTATTTTAACATCAAATAATTATCTGCAGTAACTTTTGTAATTAAATGAAAGATAATAAACAAACGACATATAAAAAGTCGACCATATCGTCTTCACACTAATAGTGTTGCTCTGAAGGACCATATAACATAACAATGGAACGATGTGTAAGAGAACAATTTTCTCTCTTTATTCTGTGCTACAAATATTGAATAATAGTACTACTATTTAAACTGAATGTACTTCAGGAAAGAAGAATGCTTTTTAAGTTAAAATAACTTTACAAGAGTTCCAATAACTTGTTCTTTATTAGCCCTTCACATACTGTTAAAAATGTAGTACTCAAACCCAGATAACGTTACTGGTTCCCTAACAAAATCCTGCAACCCTTTCGGGAAGGCGGTAGCACAGTGCTTTTTTTGCTTCTCTGTACCTCCTCAGCGGTTGCTTTAAAATCATTTTCGTGTAATTTTCACCAAACAATTTTTAATATTCGGGCCAGTCTCCTGACATTGCTTGAGTCACTACCCGGTGGCAATTTATCTACATCAAACGGAGAACTCATTCCACAATGCTGATTCTACACACATGTTACAATAGTTCTGGCATTCAGTACGGCATTCAGTGCCACTTGGGTATATGATTGTGGACTCACCAAATCAGCCCATTCACTTTCCAGTTGTGGTAAGATAGTTTCAGAATTATCAATTAAAGATCAAGACGTAAATCGCGTGCTCTTCGATGGCGAAGAAATAACTGTTCGAATACACTTCAGCTAACGTAGTAGGAATCGCATACAAGAAGCATGTTGCATCTGAAAACAATATATATATAAACTGAAAAAGGCGACAATGGTGAAGAAGTGGGATGTAGAGAAGATAAGGTCCAACAAAGAACAAATTACAGAAATGCTGTCTCGGGACTTTCTAAACACATTACGAGACAAAGAAGCACCTGATAATGCCAACGAGTACTGGAATATGCTGAAAGAAGGAATCATTAAAGCAGGACAGCAAAATATAGGATATGTAAAAGGGAAAAGGTCAAAAAAACCATGGGTCACACAAGATATGATTTCCAAGCTGGAGGAGAGAAGAAAATTGAAAAACAAGAACACTGAAGATGCAAGAAAGATATACCGAAGGTTAAATAACGAACTGCGAAGAGAAACAGAGCAGGCTAGGAAAAAATGGCTAAAAGAGGAATGTGATGAAATTGAAGAACTGGACAGGAAGGGAAGATACGACTTACTATACAACAGACTAAAGACTATGACATGGGAACAAAACAGAGCAGGAAGTGCTACTATGGAAATTTTGAGTAAAGACGAAGAGGTAGTGTACAAAGATCGTGACGATGTCCTCCAGAGATGGGAAGAATATATAAAAGAGCTACATGACACAAATAGCAAACCGACCATCATAATGGAAGAAGTGAAGTCTGCCATTGCTGCAATGAAAAATGGCAAAGCAGTAGGTACAGATACAACACCGGGAGAAATACTAAAATGCTTGAACCACAATGGAATAAGAGAAATATTGATGTTATGTAATAAAATATATGACAGTGGTGAATGGCCTGAGGACTTTTTGACAACAGTAATGATTCCATTACCGAAAAAACAAGGAACCAAGAAATGCAGTGAGCACAGGACAATCAGCCTCATTTCACATGCAGCCAAAGTGATGCTAAGAATAATTAATAAAAGACCTGAAAAAGTAATAGAGGAGAATCTCGGCGAGGAGCAGTTTGGCTTTAGACGGAATACGGGCACCAGAGGTGCAATAGGACTCCTACGAATCTTGGGAGAAAGGTTTATTGAAAAAGGAAGAGACCTATATATGTGCTTCATCGATTTAGAAAAGGCATTTGGCAATGTGGTTTGGGACAAGCTGGTGACTATTATGAGGGAAAAGAGAGTAGACTGGAAAACCAGAAGACTTATAAGCTCATTGTGCCTTAATCAAAAAGTTTTAGTTAAAGTGAGAGGAGAAAGTACAAACTGGATCAGACTAGGGAAAGGAGTAAGACAAGGATGCTGTTTATCACCTACTCTTTTCAACCTGTACTTGGAAAATATGATTCACCAATGCTCATTAGATGACAAAGGAGTAGAAATTGGAGGAAGAAGAGTAGGGTGCTTGAGATTTGCTGATGACATGGTCCTTCTAGCCACAGGGGAAAAATAATTACAGGATTTGGTGGACACCATTGCAACTAACGGAAAAAAATATGAAATGAAAATTAACACAAATAAAACAAAAGTATTGGCAATAGGAGGAAATAAGGAAATAAAAATTGTGCTGAATGGAGAAACACTAGAACAGGTGCAAAATTTTAAGTATCTTGGAAGCAGGATAGACACCGACTGGAAGTCACCACAGAAATTAAAACAAGGACAGCAATGGCAAAAGAGGCGTTTTATAAGAAAAGGAGAATCTTCTGCAGCGGTCTGGAAAGAGAACTCAGAAAGAGACTCATAAAATGTCTTGTATGGAGTGTTCTTCTATATGGCGCTGAAAGATGGACTATGAGGAAAAAAGAGAAAGGCTGGAGGCTTTTGAGATCTGGACATGGCGGAAGATGGAAAGAATAAGTTGGATGCACAGAGTAAAAAATGAAGACGTACTGAGAAGAGTGGGAGAGATAAGGCAGTTACTAGATGTAATAAAGAGAATAAAAAGCAATTGGATTGGGCATATTTTAAGAAAGAATGACGGACTGATAAAAACAGTTTTAGAAGGTTATGTAGATGGGAAAAGGAAGCGAGGAAGGAAGAGATTCCAGATACTGGATGACATGATGGACGGTACAACATACAGCAGCCTTAAGAAGGAAGCAATGGATCGCAGAAAATGGAGAGGCAAAGGACCCACTAATATAGCAGGTAACTATATATATATATATATATATATATATATATATATATATATATATATATATAGTTAGTTACGTGATCTACCCATCTAATCTTCAGCATTCTTCTGTAGCACCACGTTTCGAAAGCTTCTATTCTCTTCTTGTCCAAACTATTTATCGTCCATGTTTCACTTCCATACATGGCTACACTCCATACAAATACTTTTAGAAACAACTTCCTGACACTTAAATCTATACTCGATGTTAATAAATTCCTCTTCTTCAGAAACGCTTTCCTTGCCATTGCCAGTCTACATCTTATATCCTCTCCACTTCGACCATCATCAGTTATTTTGCTCCCCAAATAGCAAAACTGCTTTACTACTTTAAGTGTCTCATTTCCTAATCTAATTCCGTCAGCATCACCCGACTTAATTCGACTACACTCCATTATCCTCGTTTTGCTTTTGTTGACGTTCATCTTATATCCTCCTTTCAAGACACTGTCCATTCCGTTCAACTGCTCTTCCAAGTCTTTTGCTGTCTCTGACAGAATTGCAATGTCATCGGCGAACCTCAAAGTTTTTATTTCAGATGGTTCAAATGGCTCTGAGCACTATGCGACTTAACTTCTGAGGTCATCAGTCGCCTAGAACTTAGAACTAATTAAACCTAACTAACCTAAAGACAGCACACACATCCATGCCCGAGGCAGGATTCGAACCTGCGACCGTAGCAGTCCCGCGGTTCCGGACTGAGCGCCTAGAACCGCTAGACCACCGCGGCCGGCGTAGTTTTTATTTCTTCTCCATGGATTTTAATACCTACTCCGAATTTTTTTTTGTTTCCTTCACTGCTTGCTCAATATACAGATTAAATGACATCGGGGAGAGGCTACAGCCCTGTCTCACTCCCTTCCCCACCACTGCTTCCCTTTCATGCCCCTCGACTCTTATAACTGCCGTCTGGTTTCTGTACGAATTGTAAATAGCCTTTCGCTCCCGGTATTTTATCCCTGCCACCTTTAGAATTTGAAAGAGAGTATTCCAGGCAACATTGTCAAAAGCTTTCTCTAAGTCTACAAATGCTAAAAACGTAGGTTTGCCTTTCCTTAATCTTTCTTCTAAGGTAAGGCGTAAGGTCAATATTGCCTCACGTGTTCCAACATTTCTACTGCATCCAGGCTGATCTGAGGTCAGCTTCTACCGATTTTTACATTCTTCTGTAAAGAATTCGCGTTAGTAGTTTGCAGGTGTGACTTATTAAACTGATAGTTGGCTAATTTTCACATCTGTCAACACCTGCCGTCTTTGGGATTGGAATTATTATATTCTTCTTGAAATCTGAGGGTATTTCGCCTGTCTCATACATCTTGCTCACCAGATGGTAGAGTTTTGTCATGACTGGCTCTCCCAAGGCCGTCAGTAGTTCTAATGGAATGTTGTCTAGTCCCGGGGCCTTGTTTCGACTCAGGTCTTTCAGTGCTCTGTCAAACTCTTCAAGCAGTATTGTATCTCCTATTTCATCTTCATCTGCATCTTCTTCCATTTCCATAATATTGTCCTCAAGTACATCGCCCTTGTATAGACCCTCTATATACTCCTTCCACCTTTCTGCTTTCCCTTCTTTGCTCAGAAATGGGTTTCCATCTGAACTCTTGATATTCATACAAGTGGTTCTCTTTTCTCCAAAGGTCTCTTTAATTTTCTTGTAGGCAGTATCTATCTTACCCCTAGTGAGACAAGACTCTACATCCTTACATTTGTCCTCTAGTCATTCCTGCTTAGCTATTTTGCACTTCCCGTCGATCTCATTTTTGAGACGTTTGTATTCCTTTTTGCCTGCTTCATTTACTGTATTTTATATCTTCTCCTTTCATCAATTAAATTCAATATTTATTCTGTTACCCAAGGATTTCTACTAGCCCTCGTATTTTTATCTACTTGATCGTCTGCTGCCTTCACTACTTCATCCCTCAAAGCTACCCATTCTTCTTCTACTGTATTTCTTTCCCCCATTCCTGTCAATTGTTCTCTTATGCTCTCCCTTAAACTCTCTACAACCTCTGGTTTAGTCAGTTTATCAAGGTCCCATCTCCTTTACTTCCCACCTTTTTGCAGTTTCAATCTACAGTTCATAACCAATAGATTGTGGTCAGAATCCACACCTGTCCCTGGAAATGTCTTACAATTTAAAACCTGGTTCCTAAATCTCTGTCTTACCATTATATAATCTATCTGATACCCTCTAGTATCTCCAGGGTTCTTCCATGTATACAACCTTCTTTCATGGTTCTTGAACCAAGTGTTAGCTATGATTAATTTATGCTCTATGGTGCTTTAAATCTAATTGATTATTCAACATGAACTGCGCATTTTTTTATATCTGAAAATTTCCACTTTTTCTAATATATGCAAAATATGTTTTTTTTTCTTTTTATGAAGTATTGTTAAATTTTGTGATGGGCTTATGATGCTCTGCCCCACATCACGTAAATGCATTTTAACGCGGGATTATTTAAGTTACGGTGTTCTTGAAATATTTTGCGTAATGACTTACTGGCTCGCCATACATATGCGTGCAATGATTGTCCTAAGCCACACGACGCGTTTCAGCATTCGTATTAGCCATTATGAAGTGACTCTGAAACTGCCAGGTGTTACTACATAATATAATGGGCATATAGACTTTTCTTTAATAGAAGAAGTGATACAATACTTATATATGTAGAGTGCAAGTGCAGAAATAGTATACAACTTACGTTATGCTTTAGAGAAACAATAGAGGATAACAGTAATAGAATTCAAGTCGATTTAAAAACGTTTCACACCCAACGACGTCACTAGTTAAAAGGGCTTATCGCTATTATGAAACTGTGTAGTCCGATACTTTAAAACTGTTAACATAGTTTGGTTTAGAAAGAGTTACCTGATGTGTTTTCAGTTTGCGCTGTATGTTTTTTTTATAATATACTGGCAGCTTCCTTTAAGGACTTTCTGCATGTTCACAGCTTCAAAAAAGTATGTTTACAAACAAGTAAACAGGTAGCTAAACAGTTAACAATGCATCGAGTCTCAGTTGTTCCCCTCAATAGTTCACGATGGTTCGAATTTTACTCGTTACAGGTCGTACCACTACTCTCGAATTTGATACCTCTTTCATTACAACTGTTACACATTTATTAATTCGAAGTAATTACTTTCAGCTTTTATTTGAAAAACGTGCAATTGTAATTCTGTAACTTGTCTGAATGTAGCTCTTGTAAGCTGAAGCATGTTAACATTTTTTTTCGGATTGTATGTTTTCATAAGCACGAAAGGGTGTATAAATCGTCAACTCATTGCTCGCCTCCAAAGGTAAGTGGACGCAACGGTCAGCTGGTGCCGCTCCAATAAGATTGCCCTCAATGCCGCCAAAACTACGTCAGTATATTCCACTAAATGGAGCCCTGTACTCCGCCACAACATCTCAGTCGGGGGCGTCCGGGTCCCGTGGGCCCAAGATACCAAGTATCTCGGGGTCTGGTTGGATAAGAAACTTTTCTTTCACCGCCACGCAGAATACATCGCCCATAAAGGGTTAAAGTTGACTAGGGCCATGTACCCGCTCTTCTCCAGCCGAAAGCTGAATTTAGATACCAAGCTTCGGCTGTATCACTCCGTTGTACTACCCTCACTAACATATGGTTCCTCTGCGTGGGCCACGATTAGTAAGTCCCGGATGCTGACGCTCTAGCGCCTACAGAATGAAGTTCTCCGGTGGAGTCTTCACGCCCCTCCGCTCACCAGGATTGTCAGTCTGCATGAGGAAACAAATACGGTCCTTCTCAAGACGACCATTCGCCGTAGGGCTCGACAACTACACAGTAAAGTGGAAGCCCTCCGTGAGACGGTCGCTGGACTACAAACCATCGGCACCACAGTTCCACGGCGCTGGCACCGACAACCCGTTTCGCTCACCATCCTGGAGGACTCAGATTCTGGCTATGACTGACGATAGGCCCTTTTCGTACAATCATTAGCAGTGTCTTGTTCTCGTCCCACCACTTTTTTCTTTCCCCGTAGAGTTGGAGCATTACTGCACCCCTCCTCTGTATTTCCTCCGTCGGAGGGTGTCACGGAACTTAAAGCTCCACCGCCACTCCTTCAAAGTGCTAGTTCAGCTGTTATTCAGCCGTTGTGTTGAGTCTTCTCTCACTTATCCACCGAGACAGTTGGACCGAATCTGAATCGGTGACGCTGTGTAATAGTAAACTGCCACAAAAACAGTGCAGTCGTAATGCAGCAACAGAGCGATTTATCTGACGTCCGAAAGGGCATGATCATTAGCTTTCGGATCGAGGGCTGAAGCATTTCCGAAACGGCTAAGCCTATAAACTGTTCGCGTACCGACGTGGTTAAAATATACCGTGCATGGCAAAACGGCGCTATCCAAAACCGACGCCGCGGCCACTGTGATGCACCACAGGCCATAGATGACAGGGGTGAGCGACGGTTGCGAAGATGTGTACGGACGAATAAAAGTGCAACTGACTAATTCTTCTCGCGTTATCAGCCGAGTTGTGGCGTCGTCTTGTCGCAGCATTTCAATGAGTTCCGTACCCATCATCTTCTGGCGATGGGTACGAAACTCATTGAAACGTTGAGACAAGACGACGCCACCACTCGGCTGATAACCCGAGAAGAATTCATCAGTGGAATACGCCGAGAAAGACTGCAAACGCAAAAGTGCAACTGTTGAGCAACTGACAGCCCAGATGAACCAAGAAGGTACCAAGAGCGTCTCCTAAACGACTGTTCAGCGAAGCTTGCTGGCCGGTCGATGTGACCGAGCGGTTCTAGGCGCTGCAGTCTGGAACCGCGCGACCGCTGCGGTTGCACGTTCGTATCCTGCCTCGGGCATGGATGTGTATGATGCCCTTAGGTTAGTTAGATATAAGTAGTTCTAAGTTCCAGGGGACTGATGACCTCAGATGTTAAGTTCCATAGTGCTCAGAGCCATTCGAACCATTTTTGAACCTTGCTGCTTATGGGTATTCGCAGCAGGTGCGTAGTTCATGCACCCATGCTGACTGCTGTTCATTGGCAACAAGGGCTACAATTTGCACTACAATTCCGGAACTGAATGTCCACTGAGCGGCGACAGGTGGCCTTTTCAGGTGAATCACGTTTCATGCTCCATCGTTGGCGTGTGATGCAATGCAATGATCATAGGAGGGGACCACGCTGGAGCAGGGAGCGTTATGGTCTGTTAAATGTTTCCATGGCTTTTCTGGGTAATCTTATCGTTATGGAAGGCACAATTGATCAATACAAGTATGCAAATATCCTTGGGGACCATGTCCACCCCTGAAACCAATTTGCTTTGTCCTCGGCACGATGGCACTTACCAGCGGGACCGTGCAACATGCCATACTGTGCGAAGGGCACCAGAGTGAGTTTATCGTACCCCCATGGCCAACAAACTCCCCAGATTTAACCCAATGGAGAATCCGTGGTACCACCTCGGTTGGACTGTACGCTCTAAGGATCCTCAACCAAGAAATCTAGCGCGGCCGGCCATTGCACTGGGGCTCCACATCCCTATTGTCATCTTCCAAAACCTCATTGACTCTTCCTGCACCTTTCGAAGCGGTCGGCGCTGCAAAAGGTGGTTGTTCATGCTTTTGAAAGGTAGTCACATTAATCTCCGTGGAAGCCATCAAACACGTAAAATGTACCTACCAGGACCAATATTTAAAATACTTTAATTTTATGTAACTTTACGATTTTTCATAAATGTCGAATTATCGCTAACATTTTTGCGTAATTTGTAGTCTTTCAAAAGTAATGCATAACTTTAGACATGACGGTGAGATCTTGAATGCCTCGATAGGGGTGGGAATTCTGTGTTTAACACACAATACTTCCATATTTGTACAGCCATTCAAACAGTTGTTTGACTAGGTACGGTTACAAATATTTTATGTACGTAATGAGCAAACAGACGCTGAGTATTTCGTACAGATACTTACTTACTCACTGGTCATTCCGGACTCGAGAGTCCATTACCGCAGCAACGTATTTTCGCCATCTGTCCCTGTCTTGGGCCATTTCCTTTTATTCACCTTCAATATCCAGGCTCCTCAAATAAGCCTTCACATTGTCCTCCCATCTACGCCTCGGTCTCCCAACAGGACGTTTTCCTTCTAGGTGCCCTACCAGTGCTCTGCGCGTTGCCCTGCCTTCATCCATTCGAGCTACGTGACCCGCCCATCGCAGCCTACGTGATTTAATAATACTGATGTCAGGGCTTGAATAGAGTTCGTGAACCACTTCGTTATGCAGTTTTCGCCACTCTCCCCTAATGTCATCCCTTTTTGCTCCGAAAATTTTCCCCAAAATTTTGTTTTCAAATACTCGAAACGGCTTTTCGTTTTGCACAGTGAGAGACCAAGTCTCACACCCATACAGCATAACTGGTAGAATAATAGTTTTGTATATTCTAATCTTTAAATTCGTAGACAATACGCTACAGTCGCAGGTTCGAATCCTGCCTCGGGCATGGATGTGTGTGATGTCCTTAGGTTAGTTAAGTTTAAGTAGTTCTAAGTTCTAGGCGACTGATGACCTCAGAAGTTAAGTCGCATAGTGCTCAGAGCCATTTGAACCATTTGAACCTAGACAATATCCGTGATGAAAGTAATTTATTCGGTGAGAAGTAATGGTTCAAATGGCTCTGAGCACTATGGGACTTAACATCTGTGGTCATCAGTCCCCTAGAACTTAGAACTACTTAAACCTAACTAACCTAAGGACATCACAAACATCCATGCCCGAGACAGGATTCGAGCCTGCGGCCGTAGCAGTTGCGCGGTTCCGGACTGAGCGCCCAGAACCGCTAGACCACCGCGGCTCGGTGAGAAGTAGCACGCATTTCCCGCCCGTAATCTCTTCTTCAGTTCGGATTCAATATCATTTCTCGAAGTGATGTCCACGCCTAGGTACTTAAATGTGTTCACTTTTTCAAACTGCATGTCTCCAACTCTTAACATTTCCTTATCTACTGCTGTTGGCATTCTAGTCGTAACCAGGTATTTAGTTTTGTCTTCACTTATCCTTAGACCTACATCTTCACTAGCCTCGATTAACGCATTCGCATTTGCTGTTAGAGATTCTTTCCTATCGCTAATGAAGTTTAGATCATCTGCATACCCTAATATCTTAATATTTCCATTTAACTCCACACCCTCTGAATTATCTGCTGCCATTCGTACAATACAGGGTGTTACAAAAATGTACGGCCAAACTTTCAGGAAACATTCCTTACACACAAATAAAGAAAAGATGTTGTGTCGACATGTGTCGGCAAACGCTTAATTTCCATGTTAGAGCTCATTTTAGTTTCGTCAGTATGTACTGTATGTTCTTCCACCTACGCTCAATGGAGCACGTTATCATGATTTCATACGGGATACTCTACCTGTGCTGCTAGAACATGTACCTTTACAAGTACGACACAACATGTGGTTAATGCACGATGGAGCTCCTGCACATTTCAGTCGAAGTGTTCGTACGCTTCTCAACAACAGATTCGGTGACCGATGGATTGGTAGAGGCGGACCAAATCCATGGCCTCCACGCTCTCCTGACCTCAACCCTCTTGACTTTCATTTATGGGAGATTTGAAAGCTCTTGTCTACGCAACCCCGGTACCAAATGTAGAGACTCTTCGTGCTCGTATTGTGGACGGCTGTGATAGAATACGCCATTCTCCAGGGCTGCATCAGCGCATCAGGGATTCCATGCGACGGAGGGTGGATGCATGTATCCTCGCTAACGGAGGACATTTGAACATTTCCTGTAACAAAGTGTTTGAAGTCACGCTGGTACATTGTGTTGCTGTGTGTTTCCATTCCATGATTAATGTGATTTGAAGAGAAGTAATAAAATGAGCTCTAACATGGAAAGTAAGCGTTTCCGGACACATGTCCACATAACCTTTTTGTAACACCCTGTATATTCTAGGGCTAAATTAAAAAGTAGCGGAGACAGGGCATCTCCCTGCTTAAGTCCGTTCTTTATTACAAATTCTTCTGACTCCAATTTCCCCACGCGTACTCTACCTTTTGTGTTTTTCAAACTCGCTTCTATAAGTCGAACACACTTCTTTGGTTTTCCAAGTTCCAAAAGAATTCTGTACAATTTTGACTGCAATACTGAATCATATGCTTCTGTTAAATCTATGAAAAGATTATGAACTGGTTTATTGTATTCCCATTTCTTAGATACAGTAAGCATATTTGTGAACGATAATTTTTCTTGGCCATTGAGAGAAGCGGAAACAGGAAAAGAATTTATGATTGCAACAGGCACTGTTTTCAATAGAGGTGTCCCTGACCAGACTCTTCCGTCCGAGGGTGACTGTTGCTGTTGGCCTTGAAGAGACGGCGCAGGCTCTGTACGTAATCGCTCCCGTGCACCCTCCAGGGGACCGTTTCCTTTATGATGCGAAAGCTTAAAAATTCCGTTTATAGGCAGCTGTAAATGTTTGGCGGCGTGAGGTTTTTCCTCGTGTGCCGGTTGCGGCGCGCGCCGAATCGACCCGCCCGCCGGCCCCCACCCTCGGCCGCGGCCCCCCCACCACCGGCCGCCACCCCGCCACGCGCCCCCTCCCCTCGCCCAGCGGCAGTCCCTCCAACTATGCAGGCGACTGGCCGGCTGTGCCATCAGTGCGTTTATAACTGTGCGCCAGCGAGGTGGTGTGTTGCGCGCCGCCGGCTCACACGCACGCGGTCCCGCGTCCTGCCCTCGCAGCACAAAGCGCCCCAGCAGCCATGCTGCTTCCCGCGCGCTTCTGAATCTCCCGGCTCGTTCCCTGCACACTGCGCCGACACCACATTCCTATTATTTACCTTCCCGGTGATAATAAGTTTTTGCCCGAAAGCATCCACTAAGAATCACACGACGTTAGTCAAAGCAAATAAAACAATACCCGCGGAAGGCTCTCTGATCTTCGAGGGACGGAGCACGTGCTCCAGTGCCTGACCGAGGCGTGTTTCCTCGAACACACAGGCAACGCGACTGGCAGTGGTGAGTACTGCAAGAATTTCAATTTTTTTTCGAGAAAATTACTGCTTCACTTCGAGTAAAAGCCTCTCGCGGTACGTGTGTGATCGCGCAGCTAAAACATTACGGCTCGATACTTGCGGCTATTTTCGGCAGTCACCCATAAATGCTTAAGAAACGCATTTGCCTTAGGAAATAGTTGTAGAATTTAAAAAATTGTTCCATGTATACTTCAAACGCCGCATCCGATCGAGCGCAACGGGAGCACGTGGTCGTAGTAAACACAGGTGTAGGCGCTTGTGGTACCAACTGCGCGCGTCAACACGCCGCTTGGCGCGCTAATGACACATTCCTACCACCGCGCTGGCGCAAAAATCTGCATCCTTCGTGACTGTTTCAGATACAACATACTTGTAATTCAAATCATTTGGTGTCACTGAATTTCTTAATACGGAAGAGTAGTGAAAAAGCTGGATTTCGTTTTAAATACTGACGACGACACGTAAAATTTCCTGTTGATCAGCCAGTTTGTTGTTACAACACAAAAGGATCGCCCCCTGTCATTAAAGAATAGTATTTTGCCTTTTTCCTTTCCGAGAACTATTCTACTGTCAGTGTGTGCCGATGTAGTACTAATGCTTTCAATATAAACCATTTGGATTCCTATTGCAATAGTTTCGCTAGTGGCTGTAAATATAATGAATGTGGAAAGGCGTGTGACGGCTGGTAAATCACTGTCACTCACATGGCATTCATAGTGTTATTATTATTGTTGTTATTATTAACAAACCCACTCAGTTTTACTGGCCAATGTTTGTCATTTGCAACCTGCTTAGTCTTAGAAGATACTAGCTAAATACAATTATGATGCAATTTTAACGTGTGTTTAACATTAAGTTGTGAGTATAAAGATTTGCCATATGTGGAAAGGAGTTATAATTACAAATTAAAAACACGCAGAATTCGTAAAAACATTCATAGCAAACGATTAATAGCGTGCTCATACTTTCCAGCGTGTGCCGTAACCATTGTCAACAGGGCTGGGAAAATAAGTAATGAAATAATATGCGGCAACAGAAAAGTCTGTTTGAGCCTGATTGCTGTCAAATAAACTAACTCCTTCATTGAGCAAAACTCTAAATTTCTTTCTTGTACTGTTGACAGGCACCTTACGAAAAATCTAGGGTACTTGCATTTCAGAAAATTCTCAACCTAATTTTGTTGTAAATTATAGCAATTTCACCACGGTCTGGGTTGGTCTTGATTCTGTTTTCACAATTTGGCGGCTATAGTGATACATGAGTGTCCAAAAACAGTAACGGGACATTTAGTTTATCAGACATGACATATCGACATGGAGTCATTGTTTTGAGGTCTTCACTGGAGAGTGAAAATACCCTCTGGAATCATAGTGTTTACGTGATGTGGCAACAAATGATTTGCCACAGACGGATAAGACTAAGTTATAAAATACTCCAATGACTGCATTTCTCGGCAGTCATCACCGCACTCCTCCGATCGTGTCATAAAACCGTTACGCTTACGCCGCGGTCGAAACTTCCGTTATTACCCTCCTTTGCGGAGGAAAACGTACGGCATCTGTCAGGAATTATGGCGTACGCTCCGTAAAATCTATTGAACATACAATTACTCTCAAATGACACAGTAATATCCCCATTTATTTTTGAGAACTTTGTTCGAATGAAAAGCGCTGCCACCGCAGTGCAATATTTCACGACTCCCATATTTCGGTGTTGAGAAATAGACGACTATTTCCCGTGGATATCCGGAAATAATTTATATCCCGCGGCGTACTTTTTCCGGCTGCACCTATATATATGTATCGTGGCTCGCCAACAGGCGAGAGCCTTCTTTGTGCGGGAGGCATGGTTGCAGCGCTTCCGATTGGCGCGAGGCGGCGGCGATCACGTGACTGGGCGGCGCGGTCCCTGACCTGCTACCTGTGCCCGCCTTTTACATTCAAGTTCATTACCATTACGCGAGGCCACCGCCGCGACACAAATATTGCGCGCTCCCTGCACCATGTTTGCCTCCACGCTTCACCCCCACTTCATTGCTCCCGTGAGAATTTCTAATTCGCTGCAAGTACATTATTTTGCTAGCGTAAAACTATTGGACACAAATAACAGCAATATTGTTCTGAAGCTCTTACCACCGCCCGCGGTTGCAGGCTAAATTAATAGAAACACATGTCCGTCTCTTATAAAAACAACCGTTTTTTAATGTCCAAACATGTATCAGGATCTTCTTACAATCATCAGAAGGTACTTCTGTTGAGTTCTTATTTTCTAGAATGTTAGGTTCTGGAAAACCTTTTTTACATTATTATAAGGCTTGCCACATTTGTTCTAAATGGTAGTTTTCCACTGTGGCTTATCAATAACGTTCACGGTGTATATGTTCATCTTTCCACAGCAGACGAACATGCAGATGGGATAATATACCTTGAAAGTAACTACATAACCTACATAATAATGTAAAGGAGCACCTTCGGAGCTTATCTCTGTTGAAAATATGGACTGAATAAAAATACCCACTGATGATGCCACAAAGGTGCTCTTACATATTTGGGTATCAGAAACAATAGTTGTTTTCATGATAAGAGCACCTGAATTCCCGTGACATTGGACACAAGTTGCTGATGAGTCTTTCGCGTCATATGGCTGTGGTCGAAGAAACTTTTCTGTTTCGGATGTCTCGTCCAGAGCTGCACCAGACATCTTCAGAGGTGCTCCTGGGGACGCTGAGTCCTGTCAACTGATGAGCCGAACGTCGGTGAGCGGCATGTAAAATGGCCATGTAAAATGGGCGTGGTGCAGTTTACACATGATCAGCAGAGGTAATATTTGTCAGAGATAAAACTTGACTGTCGATTGTCTCTCGTCAAAGATAAAAACTTATGTTTCGGTTCCGCAGAGCCACTGTACATATATCATTGAGTTTCATGGCTTCTTTTCTGTTTAAAGTGTCACAATGCCTATATATTTCGACTGCTTCTCTATGTAGTCGTGGATAATAGCGCGTCACAGTAGACAAAAGTTTGATTTCGGAAAAGTTCACTTTATGATTTCCTGACTGAAGAACATGCACTGCTCTAGTTGATATTTCTACTTTCCTTAATTGCCAAAGAAATTTATGACTGAAAGAAGGTAAGTCTTTGTCGACTACGGAAAACAGAGAAATCAGATGTACCAGTCAGCAAATCAAAATTTTATCTACTATGGGAAACTATTATCTACGATTATACAGAGAAGCCATCGAAATACATAAGTAAAGCGACAATTTTAAGCGGAAAGGAGAAGACGTGAAACTCGATTTTTATGGACAGTCGCTCTGCAGAATCGATAGATAAGGTTTTGTCTTTTACAGGCGACAATCGACGGTTAAGTTTCATCTCCGAAAAAAATTATCTCTGCTGATCACGTGTAAACTCGACTACGTCCACTTTACACAGTATTAACATCGCACCCGAACGTCCGACTCATTAATCGACAAGACTCAGCGTCGCTGGAAAATCTCCGAAGATGTCGAGTGCAGCTCTGGACGAATCGTCAGCAACCGAAGAGTTGCTTCGACCATGGCCATACAGCCCAGAAGGCTCATCAGCAACTACGACATAAGGTCGTGAAAGACTTCATTGCATGACTGGACACGAGACAGCAAACGGCCATATTGTTGACTTAGTAAGTGGAAACAATTCTCATGCCCAGGCGTCAAGAGACACAGGTTTGGACTTTACGTCCTGTCGGCGTGAAGTAAATATCACAAGTTCCTATCGGACAGGGATTGGGAAGGAAATCGGCTGTGGCATTTCCACAGGAACTATTGTGGCATTCACCTTAACCGGCCTTCGGCAATCATGGAAGACACAGATTTACGTCTCCTGTAGCGAGCTCGAATTCCCTCTCCTCCCTAATGAGTGTTGTGTGCGTCAACCACTCTATCACCTCGCTAGGTTTCGCGAAATGAAGCTAGTAACAATGTTTACTTGAATACACTCTTCAAAATTGTGAAGGTATCAGAGATAAAAATACAGGGAGCGAAAGGTGCTCAACAACTTGTACAGAAACCGGACTACAATTGTGAGAACCGAAGGGCGTAAAACGGAATATGTAGTTCAGAAGGATGTGTGACAAAGTTGTAACCTGTCCCCGATGTCGTTCAATGCGTACAATGAGCAAGCATTAAAGGAAACCAAAGAAAAATTTATAAGGGGAACTAAATTTCTTGGAGAAGACATAAAAATTTCGAGGTTTGCTAATGACATTGCAATTCTGGCAGACACAGCAAAGGACTTGGTTGAAGTTCAGTGAAATGAAATGTGTTGTATCTTGGAAAGAGGTTATAAGACGAATAACAACAACGAAAATAAAAAAAATTGCTAGCGGAATGTAGTCGAATTAAATCAGGCAATGGCAAGGGAATTAGATTATTAAATGAGACACTAAAAGTGGAAGAGGAATTGTGCTGTTGGGCCAACAAATAACAGACAACGAACAACGTAAAGTACATGTAAAATGTAGACCGGCAACTTTAAGAAAATCGTTTCTGAGCAGGAAGAATTTGTTAACATAGAATATAAATTTAACCATGCAGTAGAGTACGCCATCATCATTAAGCCATACAGTAGAGCTCCATGCCATATGTAAAAATTACGACTATAGTTTCCCCTTGCTTTCAGCTGTTCTTAGTACCGGCACAGCAATGCCAGTTTGGTTGATGTTACAATGCCAGATCAGTTAACCACAAGACTATTGCACCTGCAACTACAGAAAAGGCTGCTACCTCTCTTCAGTAAGCACATGTTTGTCTGGCCTCTCAACAGATACCACTCGGTTGTGCTTGCACCTACGGTACGGCTACCTGTATCGCTGAGACACGCAAGCCATCACACCGACGACAAGGTACAGAATTCATAGGAAGGGGGGGGGGGGGTAAAAATATCTCGGAGGTAAAATATTCCCACATACGAATCTTCTGGTGAGGACTGCTCGGGAGGATGTCACCATCAGAAGAAACAAAACTGGCATTCTACGGATCAGAGAGTGGAATATTACAACCCTTAATCAGGTAGGTAGGTTACATATTTAAAAAAGGGAAATAAATAGGTTGAATGTAGATATAGTGGGAATTAGTGAAGTTCAGTGACAGGAGGAACAGGACCTCGGGTAAGGTGAATACAGAGTTCTAAATACAAAGTCAAATAGGATCATGCAGGAATCGGTTTAATAGTGAATAAGAAATTAGGAATGCTGGTAAACTGCTATGAACAGCATAGTGAACGCTTTATCGTAGTGAAGATAGAGGCGAAGCCCACGCCTACCACAGTAGTACAATTTCGTATGCCAACTAACGTCACAGACGATGAAGAGATCGAAGAACTGTATGATAAGATAAAATAAATTATTCATGTAGTTCAAGGAGACGAAAATTTGTGATCTGGGACTGGAATTCGGTAGTAGGAAAAGGAAGAGAAGGAAGAAGAGTACGTGAATATGAGCTTGGGAAGTGAATGAAAGAGAAAGCCGCTTGGTAGAGTTTTACACAGAGCATAACTTAATCATCGCTAACAGCTGGTTTAGGAATCATAAACGGAGGTTGTGTACGTGGCAGAGACCTGGAGACACTGGAATGTTTCAGATTAATTATATAATGGTTAGAAAGAGATTTAGTAACCAGATTTTAAATTGTAAGACATTTCCAGAGGCAGATGTGTGCTCTGTCCACAATTTATTGGTTATGAGCTGTAGATTATAACTGAATAAATTGGAAAAACGTAGGAAATTAAGGAGATGGCACCTGGATAAGATCCAAGAACTGGAGGCTGTTGACAGTTTCGGAAGAGGCAATAGGCAGAACCTACGTAGAACAGGGGAATGGAATACAGTAGAGGACGAATGGGTGGCTTCACGAGATGAAATAGTGAAGGCAGCAGAGGGTCAATTAGGTAAAAATACAAGGTCTAGTAGAAATACTTGGATCACACAAGAGATATTAAATTTAAATGATGAAAGGAGAAAATTTAAAGATGCAGCAAATGATGCAGGTGAAAGGGAATGCAAACGTTTAAAAAATGAGACTGACAGAAAGTGCAAAATAGCTAAGCAGGAATGGCTAGAGGACAAACGTAAGGATTTAGAAGCATATATCGCTAGGGAAAAGACAGACGCTGCCTACAGGAAAATTAAAGAGAGCGTGGGAGAAAAGAGAACCACCTGCACAAATATCAAGAGCTCAGGTGGAAAACCAGTCCTAAGCAAAGGAGAGAGAAAGCAGACAGCTGAATGAAGTGTGTAGAGGGTCTATACAAGGGAGATGTACTTGAGCACAATATTATAGAAGTGGAAGAGGAAGTAGATGATGATGAGATGGGAGATACGACACTGTGAGAAGAATTTGACAGAGCTCTGAAAGATCTAAATCGAAACAAGATCCTGGGGATAGACGATATTCCGTCAGAACTACCTTGAGAGAATCAGCCATGACAAAACTCTTCCATCTGGTGTGAGAGATGTATGAGGCAGTCAGAATACGTTGAGACTTCAAGAACGGTGTCGTAATTCCTATTCCAAAGAAAGCAGTTGCTGACAGATGTCATAAGTCATGGTTGCAAAATACTAACACGAATTCTTACAGAAGAATGGAAAAAAAAGTGGTGGAAGCCGACCTCGGGGGTGGATAAGTTTGGATTCCAGAGAAATGAAAGAACATGCGAGGCAGTACTGACCCTACGACTTACCTTAGAAAGGAAAGACGAACATACTTCTGTAGCATTTGCAGACTTAAGAGAAAGCTTTTGACAATGTTGAATGGAATTCTCTACTTGAAATTCTGAAGGTAGAAGGGGTAAAATATATGGAGCGAAAAGTTACTTACAGACGGCAGTTGTAAGAGCCGAGGGGTATGAAACGCAAGCAGTTGTTGAGGAGGTAGTGAGACAGGGTTGCAGCCTATTCCCGTTAATATTTAATATGTACGTTGAACAAGCAGTTAAAGAAGCCAAAGAAAATGTTGGAATATGAATTAAAGTTCACGGAGAAGAAATAAAAACCTCAAAGTTTGCCGATGACATTGTAATAGTCATAGACTGCAATGGACTTGGAAGAATAGTTGAGTGGAATGGACTGTGTCTTGAAAGGAAAATATAAAATGAACGTCAATAAAATCAAAACAAGTTTAATAGAATGTAGTCTAATTAATTCAGGGGAAGCTAACGAAATGAGATCACGAAACGAGACAATTAAGGTAGTAGGTGATTTTTGCTATTTCGGCAGCAAAATAACTGATGATGGCCGAGGAAGAGAGGATATAACATACAGACTGGCGATTTCAAGGAAAGAAATTCTGAAGAAGAGAAATACATTAACATCCAGTATAGATTCAAGTGTTAGGAAATCTTTTCTGGAGCTATTTGTATGGACTGTCACAATGTATGGAGTGAAACGTGGCTGATGAACGATTTAAATAAAAAGAGAGCAGAACCTTTCGAAATGTAGTGCGACAGAAGAATGTTCAAGATTAGATAGGTCGATCAAATAACTAATGAGTAGGAAATGAGGAGACAAATTCGTTGCGCAACTTGACGAAAAGAAGGGATCAGTTGATGGGACACATTCTGAGACATCAAGGGATCACCAGTCCAGTACTGGTGGGAAGTGGGGGGGGGGGGGGGGTGGCGGCAATGGTCGTAGAGGGAGACCAACAGATGAATACAGTAGCTGGCCGGTGTGGCCAAGCGGTTCTAGGCGCTTCAGTCTGGAACCGCGTGACCGCTCCGGTAGCAGGTTCGAATCCTGCCTCGGGCATGGATGTGTGTGATGTCCTTAGGTTAGTTAGATTTAAGTAGTTCTAAGTTCTAGGGGACTGATGACCTCAGATGTTAAGTCCCATAGTGCTCAGAGCCATTTTTTTTTTTTTTTTTTTTTTTTTTTTTTTTTTTTTTTTTTTTTTTTTGTAATACAGTAAGCAGATTCAGATGAATGTAGGTTGCAGTAGTTATTCGGAGATCAAGAGGCTCGCACAGGATAGAGTAGCATGGAGAGCTGCCTCAAACCAGTCTTCGGACTGAAGACCACAACATCAAACACAGAATATAAATTTAAGTGTTATTAAGTCTTTTTCTGTACTTATTTGTCAGGAGCGTAGCCTAGTGCGGAAGTGAATAGAATACATTTTTTTTAATCTGTTGTCACAGAAGGATGCTGAAAGTTAGATGGGTAGATTAGATCATTAATAAAAGGGATACTGAAAAGAGTCGCGGGGGAAAGAAATTAATGACTTGAATTGATTAAACGAAAGGATTCTTTGATAAGTTACATTCTGAAACATGAAGGGATCGTTAATTTGGTAACAGAGGTAAGTGTAGGAGGTAAACATTGTAGAGGGGCACAAAGGTTTGACATTAGGAAACAAGTTCAAGGTTACAGTAGGCATGTACAGATGAAAGATACACTAGTGTGGAGAGCGACATCAAGCCAGTCTTCGGACTGAAGACCGCAACAGCATAAAACAATTGGACTTAAGATTTTAAATATACAGGCTGCAACTGTACACATGACAAAAATGACAATGATTCAAACAGTACTGCAACAAATACGATGAATAAAATCATGTTCACATGCTTCAAGGGACGATGAATATAGACTGGGATGTCTATGGATTCTTCGCGAAGTACTTTTGAACACATGCTCCAAAAACTTTCTTGAGCAGCTAGTTCGGTAGCCCAAACGCAACGGAAATATCTCAGACCTTGTAGCTACAAATAGGCCGGACGTTTAGGATAACGTCGTAGGAAAACGGGGATTAGCAATCATAATGTCACTGTAGCAACTACGGTTACGAACTTTAATAAATCAGTGAAGAAGGCTAGGAGAGTGTTTTTGGTACAAAGAACTGACAAACAGTTCTTAGCATCTCACTTAAACAGTGTACTGACATCACTTACTTCCAGTAAGATGGACGTAGAGGAATTATAGGCAAAGTTTAAGCAGTCGTGGTCTGGAGAATTATGTGCCTAGTAAGTAGATCAAGGATGGAGAAGACCCACTAGTAACGATATCCGGAAAATGCTCAGGAAGGAGATGCTGTTGCACTCTCGGTTCAAAAGTGAACTCGCAAATGACGACAAGCAAAGGTTTGTACAGATTCGTGCGTTTATGAAAAGAATGATTCTCGAACCAAAAGATCTGATAGAGAACCGGAGGAAATACTGGTCCTATGTAAAATCGTTGAGTTTGTCTGAGGCTTCCATCCATTCACTTGTTGGTCAGTCTGGTGTGGCAGTTGAAAACGAAAGCCAAAGTTTTAAATATGACGTTCACGAAATCGTTCACGCAAGGAGAATGGTACAAACGTGCCGTCCTTTGACCATAGAACAGCCTCGCGTTTAGACGACACAGTAATAAGCATCCCTGTAATAGAGAAACAACTAACGGAGTTGAAAACAAATAATTCACAAGGTCCCGATGTAATCCCAATTCGGTTTTTCAAAGAGTACTCTACGGCACTGGTCTTTTACTTAGCTTGCATTTATCGTTAATCTGTAGCCCAGCGCAAGGTCCCAGGTGACTGGAAAAAAGCGCAGGTGACTCCTGCCTATGAAAAGGGCAAAAGAACATACTCGCAAAACTACAGACCGATATCCTAAACATCGGTTTGCTGCAGAAGCCTTGAACATACTCCCAGTTCGAATATAATACATTTTCTTGAGGCAGAGAAGCTTATGTCCACGAACCAGCATGGTTTTAGCAAGCATCGCGAATGCGAAACTCAGCGTGCCATTTTATCACATGATATGCTGCTAGCTACGGGTGAAGACCAACAGGCAAATTCCATATTTCTAGATTTCCGGAAAGCTGTAGCCGCGGTGCCCCGTTGCAGGCTGTTGAAGTTACTAGCATATGGAATAGGTTCAAAGATACGTGAGTGGCTCGAAGACTTCTTAAACTGTAGAACGCAGTACGTTGTCCTCTACGGCGAGTGTTCATCAGAGACAAGGGTGCCCCAGGGAAGTGTGATAAGACCGCTATTATACTCTGTATAAATAAATGATTTGGCGGACAGGGTGGACAGCAGTCTGCGGTTGTTTGCTGATGATGTCGTGGTGTACGGTAAGGTGTCGAAGTGGAGCGACTACACGAGGATACAAGTTGACTTAGATAAAATTTCCTGTTGCTGTGATGAATGGCAGCTAGCTCTAAATGCAGGAAAATGTAAGTTAATGCGGGTGAGTAAGATAAACAAACCCATAACGTTCGGATACAGCATTATTTGTGTCCTGCTTAACACAGTCACGTCTTTTAAATATCTGGGCATGACGTTGCAAAGCGATATGAAATGGAACGAGCACATGAGGATTGTGGTAGAACAGGCGAATGGTCGACTTCAGTTTATTGGGAGAATTCTAGAAAAGCGTGGTTCATTTGCAAAGGCGACCGCGTTTAGGATGCTAGTGCGACCTGTCCTTGAGTACTGCTCGAGTGTTTGCGATCCGTACCAGGTCGGAGTACAGGAAGACATCGAAGCAATTCAGAGGCAAGCTGCCAGACTTTTTACTGGTACACTACGTGATCAAAAGTATCCGGACACCCCCAAAAACATACGTTTTTCATATTAGGTGCATTGTGCTGCCACCTGCCACCAGGTACTCCGTATCAGCGACCTCAGTGGTCATTACATATCGTGAGAGAGCAGAATGGGTGTCACTTTTGTCATACGTCTACGCGAGATTTCCACACTCCTGAACATCCCTAGGTCCACTGTTTCCGATGTGATTATGATGTGGAAAC
Organism: Schistocerca piceifrons; assembly: GCF_021461385.2. NCBI lineage: Eukaryota > Metazoa > Arthropoda > Insecta > Orthoptera > Acrididae > Schistocerca > Schistocerca piceifrons. The sequence goes on along the minus strand of NC_060149.1, from coordinate 342,033,384 downwards.
GTGAAGGGACATGTACAGCACAAAAGAGTACATTCCCACCTCGTCTGTTGACTGACAGAGACCGCCAACGGTTGAAGAGGGTCGTAATGCGTAATAGGCAGACATCTATCCAGGCCATCACACAGGAATTCCAAACTGCATTAGGATCCACTGCAAGTACTATGATAGTTAGGTGGGAGGTGAGAAAACTTGGATTTCATGGTCGAGCGGCTGCTAATAAGCCACACATCACGCCGTTATACCAAACGACGCCTGACTTGGTTTAAAGAGCGTAAACATTGGACGATTGAACAGTGGAAAAACGTTGTGTGGCGTGACGAATCACTGTACACATTGTGGCGATCCGATGGCAAAGAGTGACGAATCACAGTACACATTGTGGCGATCCGATGGCAGGGTGTGGGTATGGCGCATGCCCGGTGAACGTCATGTACCAGCGAGTGTAGTGCCAACAGTAAAATTCGGAGGCGGTGGTGTTATGGTGTGGTCGTGTCTTTCATGGAGGGGCTTGCACCCCTTTGTTGTTTTGGGTGGAACTATCATAGCACAGGCCTACATTGATGTTTTAAGCACGTTCTTGCTTCCCACTGTTGAAGAGCAATTCGGGTATGGCGATTGCATCTTTCAACACTATCGAGCACCTGTTCATAATACACGACCTGTGGCGGAGTGGTTACACGACAGCAACATCCCTGTAATGGACTGGCCTGTACAGAGTCCTGACCTCAATCCTACAGAACACCTTTGGGATGTTTTGGAACGCCGACTTCGTGCCCGGCCTCACTGACCGACATCGATACCTCTCCTCAGTGCAGCACTCCGTGAGTAATCGGCTACCATTCCCCAAGAAACCTTCCAGCACCTGACTGAACGTATGCCTGCGAGAGTGGAAGCTGTCATCAAGGCTAAGGGTGGGCCAACACCATATTGAATTCTAGCATTACCGATGGAGGGCGCCGCGAACTTTTTAAGTCATTTTCAGCCAGGTCTTCGGATACTTTTGATCACATAGTGTAGGTTCGAACAACACGCATGTGTTACGGAGATGCTTCGGGAAGTCAAATAGGAATCCCTGGAGAGAAGGAGACGTTCTCTTCAAGGAAAACTACTGAGAAAATTTAAAGAAACATCACTTGAAGCTGAGTGCAGAACGATTCTGTTGCCTCCAACATACACTGCGTCTAAGCATTACGAAGATAAGACACGAAAAATTGAGGCACATGCAAAGGCATTTAGACATTCGTTTCTCCCTCATTCTGTTTGCGAGTGGAACAGGGAAGGAAATGACTAGTTGTGGTACGGGGTACCCTTCGCCACGCACCGGAAGGTGGATTACGGAGTATCGAGTAGATGTAGATGTACAATGCAGAAGATGATAGCTGAACATCCCGCCGACGTGGCACAAAGAGCACGTGTTCCTGTCGGACAAAGAAATCGGCTACGATTTTTTTAAAGGTAAACCATTCAGCTTTGATCGACTCTGCACAACTATGGAAGACCTTTGGGGCCGAAAGCGAGTCTGCAGTACCTCCCTCCCAGAATCTAGTTGTGCGTGCTATCCACTGCAGCCCTTCGCTAGTTTCATACTGATGCAGTATAATACGGCACTGGTACTGAGCACATTGTCAGAAATGATATAGAACGTGCGCCTCAGGTGTATGAACGACTTATTATTCGCTCTATGTACAAACAACCTACGACGGTAAAGCTTGTAACCCATTGAGGCTGTTGGTAGACGACTTACTTGTTAAGAGGAAGGTCACATCTTTATAATATTATTCAGACATTTAGAAATATATCTGCAGATAATCAACGCTTGCTGCACCGTCAGTTAGCTGACCTGTAATATGACCAAATGCGTACAACGTAATGCAAAAAATAAGTGAAATGATTCGATATAAATCAATTTGCATCATCGCCGAGCAGTGACAGCTGTCAGATACACAAGAGAATCTGTACAAGAGAGGGAATTAGCACAGATATATAGTTTTGGAGACAGCTGACATGTATTGTGTTCATTAGAAAAGTGTTATTAATGAATTGTAGTTCACCCTGAAAGAAGGTACATTATAAAAATATAGTACAGACGTTGCAGACTATGGCTTAACCAACCTTCAACATAACACTGACGTAGAAGCTCCCGAAAATGCAAAGAAGAGCTATGTGATTGGTTTTAGGTTTGTATAGTCAGTACTATAGTATTCCTAAAATACTCAATATACTCACCTGGGAGACGCTGTAAATGATCTTTTGTGGATCACGTAAAGACCTACCAAGTAATCGTATCATGATGTTCGCAGTGGCTCTCACTCTGTCAGCCACTGCTTTTTCAATGATCCGGCGAGATGGAAGTGATTGCTTGGGTGGAACACCTTTCCAACGAAGTACCACAATCATTGATGTGGCTCCACTGATTTCCATCTCACTAACGTTTTTAGTGTTCTCGTTACTCACAACATTTACCCAGCTTACGCTACTGACAATATTGTTATAGGTTTATGCTGGGAGAGAAAGATTATCTACTGTGTAGTACAGTTACCGAGAGGGGGACTTAAAATCAGATTTGGTCATTTGCTATGGAGCACCAAAGGCGATAAATTTCAATTTTGGGTTAGTGAGTGGATGGATGGAGGGAAACTCTTTTGGGCCAACTGGCTCTCGCTCTCAAATGGAAAGTGTAGATCTAGTGACTGAAGCACGGTGCACAGTAGATGCATTGGAATTTCAACAGAACACACGGCATGTATAGAGGGTTTGACGCCCATAATTTATGTCACTTTGAGTTAATGTGAATTTCATGTACAACAGTGGAGACACAAGATTGTGACTGAAAGTCAGTGAAATTTTGGTAGCACGTTAATCCGAGAATTTTCAGTAGTTATCTTCAGACTGCCGTTAGATTCTGGGTATCTGGTACCATGACTGAAATCTTCTGATATCCAGAAAATGTGCTTCTAAGGTTTTGGGACAGTCAGACAGAAACTATTTGCTGAGTATGTCTCAGGTCTGACGGAAAGTTGATTAACACATATCCAATGAGGGACCAGTGAAACGAAATAACTGCAGCACGGATTGTTAAGTATAGAGATATTTACTGCGTAGCTCAGATGTGTGTAGCCTATCCAGATCAGCTTCAAATCGATATCGAGAGCACCAGAATGGCCAGTTCATCACGACTTAGCTGAAAGTGTCTGTGTAACCAAATTATGAAGATACATGTTTCCCACATGACGCTTAGTCAAAAACGATCTCAGCGGTCTTAAAATTGAGGGAACTGAATGGGAGGTCCTCAGAATGTATAAGGACTCAATGTGCAATGAGGAAAGTAGCGTAAGTACTTTACTTTTGCATACGTTTCACTCGATATGTATGTATGTCTCCAGCTGGATTTAACAAAGCTGTTATAAATTGTACTATTTTCTTTTAGCCCTATGGATTCTGTTAATTTTTTCAAACAGACAGTAGATATGCTAAACCTTTTCCCACACAACACGGATACCAATATGTCCAACACAGTAGACATTATTATTAGTTCACGTATAGATTAGCTAAGTGAAAGAATAGATTAAGTAATATCCACCTGGTCAACTAAGCCCTCCCAAAGAGCGTGCCTGGAAGGAATTTACAAATACGTATTGTACAAAATGCCTAGCATTTCTTTGCTCCATTTTTTTAATAGAATAGCAATATCATGTCATAAAATCCTACGATCTGCACTGATAAGCCAAAACATTATGACCACTGCCCATGCCGCTTGGTGGCGTTGCAGGCACGTGACGCGATAGCAAAAGTATGCAAGAGGAGCAGACACAGACAGGGGATCATCTCAGCGAAGATATGGGCAGCAAATGGAGAATTTCATTGACATATACGACTTTGACAAATTACGGACTATTATTATGCCGAGTCTGTGAGCGCGAATCTCCAAAAAGGCGAAGCTGGTCGAATTTTGACGTGCTACTGTCGTGAACATCTACAGAAAGAGGTAGAAGGACAGTGAAACTACTACTAGGCGCTAAATGGTTGGACGACCACGACTCTTCACAGAACGTGGGGTTCGGAGGCTTGTCTGCTCTGTATAGTGGGATAGACGGTGATCTGTGGAAACTCTACCGAAAGAACACAAGTGCTTCGGAGCACACCGTTCATACACTAGGGCGATTGTTGTCTCTTCAAACGCCGTTATTGACGTGAACGGCGGTTCGAAACGTGCAGCGCACCACTGACATAGGCTACTCGGAGCAGTATTGTGTTATGGGACACATTCTCCTGTGCTTGCATGGAACTTGTAGTAGCAGTCGAAGACACGCTCACAGCTGCGAACCACCTGCATCCCTTCAAGGTTGATGTCTTCTCCGACGGCGATGTCATCTTTCAGCAATATAATGGTCCGTGTCTCGGAGTCATAACCGGGCTACAGTGGTTTGAGGAGCACTATAGTGCACCCACGATGTCTCGGCGACAGAATTAACCTGATGTAAATCCTACGGAACCCATCTTGGTAGCTATCGGGCGCCACCACTTTCCACAAAAATCAGCGACCCATTATTTATCCGAATTACATGACCTGTGCGTAAATAACTAATTCCACATACCTCCACAAACCTACCAGCAAACTATGGGATTCCTGATACGCAGAATCAGTTATGTATTTCTTTCCAAAGACTGACGAGCAAACTATTAAGCTGGTTGTTATGATGCTTTGGCTCATCAGCCTGTGATACAAATGCGGATTCTTGTTGTTTGAGAGCTTGAGACCTCATGCTAGACTCCCGTAATATTCTTTAAATGTTGTGTCAGCATTGAATAAACACGGTATACTCTTCTTAAAAACAGCGTTTCGAAGTGATACAATGATTTACACTTGACGGGCCGTGGCATAAATTCCTGTTGGTCCATCCTTAGTTTCCATGGTTTCCCGGGGTGTATGCGGGGGCCGGCCGCGGTTGTCTCGCGGTTCTAGGCGCGCAATCCGGAACCGTGCGACTGCTACGGTCGCAGGTTCGAATCCTGCCTCGGGCATGGATGTGTGTGATGTCCTTAGGTTAGTTAGGTTTAAGTAGTTCTACGTTCTAGGGGACTGATGACCACAGCTGTTAAGTCCCATAGTACTCAGAGCCATTTGAACCATTTTTTTGTATGCGGGGATTATTCTTCAAAACAGGTAAAGGCTCATCACTTCTCTACTTTTCTCCAATCAATCTTCTTGCTTCGCCGCTAACGGCTATACGTTGGCACGACGTTAAATTACAAACTCATTCGGCACCAATGACCCCTGCTGCTTGGGTTTTGAGGCCATCCTCAGTTCCTACAGGCCGATGGCAGAAGTGGTGAAGGGTGCTGGCCCCGCGCGCGAGGTGCACGCAAAGCTCGCAATTTGCAGCATTGTTCCCAGATTTATCGGCGCCAATTGGTTTGGAGCCGAGTGAAAGATCTCAGCTAAAGGCTTCGTTGACTCTGTGACGCACCTGGCTACAGATTTCTGGGCCTGCGTTGTCGGGCGCAGAGTCGTAGGACTCCTCTTGATGGATCAGGGGTGCACTACACAAAGGAAGCAGCTACTCGGGCAGCAGAGTGTTTATGAAGTGCGCATAGGTTTTTTTGGGCTAGACTTTAGTTTTAGGTACTCCGATGAACACTCGCCAGTCGACATGCAGACAGCCAAACTAGTCCGCGTTCAGAGTAAAGACACTGTCAAAATTTTATCAGTAAACTGTCGAAGCACTCATAACAAAGTTCCAGAATTCACTGGCGTCCAGGAGATTTCATCGCGCTCAGATTGTTTCCCGGACTGAGAGTTAGCTGAAACCCGAAGCAGAAAGCTCTAAAGTATACAGCGATCGTGGAACGCACATGGGAAAGACAAATTAGACCACGTAGGAGGGGGCGTGTTCATTGCAATCGACAAAAATATTGTCTCCAACGAGGTCAATTTCGAGTGTGACTGTGAAGTTATCTGGACGCATATAACAGAATATGTGAAATCAAGTAAAATGTTAGAGGTTTCATCGGCCGCCCGGTTCCGCCGTGAGAGTTTTACAGTCATTCAAAGAAAATCTATGCTCAATGCCATGCAATATTAATTGGAAGAAATTTAACCTAACGAGTATAGACGGGGCAGTCTATGGATGCATTGCAAGGTGTACGAACAGGCAATTTTGCAATGTACTTTTGAACATGTTTTCCGAAAACTGTCTTTAGTAGCTAATTCGACAGTCCACATGCAATGGAAATATTTTAGACCTTTTAACTACAAACAGGCCTGACCTAATCGACGGCGTCAAGATAGAGACAGGGCTAATGACCATGATATCAGAATAACGACTAAGGTTAATAAAGCTAATAAATCATTCAAGGTGGCAAGGAGAGTAGTTTTGCTAGAAAGAGCAGACAAGAAGTTACCAGCATCTCACTTAAATGATGAAAGGAGATTACTTAGTTGCAGTATGATGGTAGTAGAGGAATTGTGGGCAAAGCTTAAACGGACTGTACATCGCGCTATGGTGAATTATGTGCCGAGTAAGTGGATTAAGGACAGAATAGACTCACCATAGTTTAACAACGAAATTCGGAAAGCGCGAGAAATCAAAGACTGTTGTGCTCTCGGACCAAAAGAGAACGCCCAATGACGACTGGCAGAAGTTAGTAGAGACTCGTGTCTGTAAAAACATCGATGCTCGAAACATACAGCAACTACCACCGTCACGCCTTAGCAAAGGATCTAGCCGAGAACGCGAGAAAATTCTGGTCCTACGAAAGATTTCGAACGAGTCACTCGTTGACCGATCTGGTGTGGCAATAGAAGAAACCAAAAAGAAAGCTTAACTTTCCAGTTTCGCGTTTAAGAATACTCCGCGTCATCAGCCCGTTACTTAGCTTGCATTTATCACGAATATCGCAACCGGCGCAAAGTCCTAACAGACTGAAAGAAACCGCGGGTGATTCTATTGTGTAAGAAGGATAGAAGAAGTTACCGAAAAATTGCACAACAAAATATTTAACATTGATTTGGTGCAATCTTTGAACATATTCTCAGTTCAAGAATAATGCATCTCCTTCAGACAGAAAAGCTTCTGTCCACAAATAACAACGTATTCAGACAGCAGCACTCGTGTGGAACTCAGCTTACCCTTTTCACTCATCAGGTTCTGCGAACTATGGATGAAGGGCAACAAGAAAATTACATATTGATAGATTTCCGTAACGCATGTAACACGTTGCCCCGTTGCAGACTGTTAACGAAGGTACGAGCCTACGGTATAGGTTCCAAGATATGTGAGTGGCTCGAACACTTCTTAAGCAGTAGGACCCACTACGTTGTCCTCCACGGCGAGTGTTGAACAAAGACAAGGTATCGTCATGGGTGCCCCGGGGAAGTAGGGTAGGAAAGCGATTATTCTCTAAATTAAAGATCTGATAGACAGGGTAAGCAGTAATCTGTAGCAGTTGGCTGAGGATGCTGTGGCACACGGGAAGGTGACGTCATTCAGTGAATGTAGGAGGATACAAAATTTCTAATTGAATATGACGATGGTATCTGTTCGTTCGGACATGTCCGATCTTCTTCAGTGCGGATGCACTAACATTGATCAAACTCTTACGGGAATCGGTAAATCGACTGCCGCGAGTAATGAGTATAGTAGGCAGGGGCACTACAAATGTGGTATGTGGACAGTAAGTTGGAAATGTGGGTGTCACGGGGAGCGTGCCAGAGATAAGTCCCTGCAGTCGTACTTTCCTCTGTGTCCCCGATGGCTCAGTCGGATAGAACGTCTGCCATGTAAGAGGGAGATCCCGGGGTCACGGTCGGGGCACACATTTTAAACTGTCCCCGTTGATATTTATCAACACCTATAAGCATCTAATGGTCTGGGTTTCATTGTAATTTCAAATTTCTAATTCGTTTCCAATGCGATATGAGCTGGAACGAGCATGTAAGGGTTGTAATGGGGAAGATGAATGGTCGCTTTCGGTTTATTGGGAGAGCTTTAGAAAACTGTGTGGATCGTCTGCAAAGGAGACACTAGTGAGACGCGTTCTTGAGTTCTGCGCGAGTGTTTGGAATTCCCACTACGTTGGATTGAAAGAGGACATCGAAGCAATTCAGAGGCGAGCTGTTAGATTTATTACCGTTAGGTTCTATCAACGCAGAAGTATTACTGAGTTGCTACGGAAACTTAGAAGGGAATCCCTGGAGGGAAGCCATCGTTCTTTTTCAGGAACGCTAATGAGAAAATTTAGAGAACCGCCATTTTAAACTGACTGTAGGACGACCCTACTGCCGACAGCGTACATTTCACGTAAGAACCACGAAGATAAGAGAAATTAGGGCTCATACGGAGATCACCAAACAACCACTGAGCCTATTTTAACACTCAAAATAACTTCTCTATCAATACCAGAAAGAAAAAGAAAGAATCCATCGTTCTCATTAGACACGGTACAGCTTAAGCAATAACTACCATTTCCGGATGAAAATCGATACTATTACCGATCCAACAACTTTCCCTTAAACATATCTCAAAACGCGTTCGAGAAGTACTTAGCGATCATCTAGTAATCACTACTCTTTTTCAACATAGAATTTCACTACCCGGATTAAATACTACAACATGATGTTCACAACTTCCGCGGGCATTCAGCCTTGTTACCAATCAGCTGACTATACTTCGCGGACAAACTCATCTAGTCGACTCCAACCCAAAAACTCAACTGTGCTAAAAAAACAATTCTTATCGTAAGTACGAACAATAGAAGAAGGAACAAATAGTGTTATTTGTCCTTTTTGCCAATTTTTGGTTGTATGTAATGACTGCCAGTTGTTTTCATAGCGGCCATCGTTGGCACGCGCTTTCATGAAGATCCATGGTGTGTACTCAAACATTCATCATTTTTCTGTCCAGACAGTTTGGGAACTACTGCCCCATGTAAACTTCTACAACATCATTATGATCAAAACTTCATATTAATTTTGCAGCCTATACGAAAAAGTCACAAATAAGAATTTATCAGCAGAATCAACCGTCTACTCCTTAGTGAGGATATTACGGTCAGTTTTGATGTAGTGGCGCTGTTTACGAATGTGCCTATCAAAGACGCTTTGGACCTAATTTCCCAATACTTTGTAAGTAACATGGTCGAGCTATTTAGGCACACTCTTACGTCCTCCTACTCCGTGTACAACGGCCAGTATTACGATCAGACAGACGGCGTAGCAATGGGTAGCCCGTTGGCTCCAGCTGTTGCAAATCCCTTCATGGGGAATTTTGAGGATATTGCCATAGATACTGCGCCATTGAAGACGAAGTGTTTCTTTGACGACACGTTCGTCATTTGGCCACTCGGACGCGAGGAACTATACGAGTTTTTGGAACACCTCAATGGCATCAACAGTAATATCCAGTTCACCATGGAGGTGGAAAAAGATAATGCGTAGCACTTCCTCGACGTCCTTGTCCACCGTAAACAAAATGGGTGCCTGGGCCACAGCGTCTACAGAAAACCCACCCACACAGACCTCTACCTGCACGCCATCAGCCATCATCATCGAGCACAGAAGCGCACAGTATTAAAAACATTGATGCATTGCGCAAGAGTGATATCAGACGACGACAACCTGCCCCATGGACTGAGCCACCAACGCAAGGTTTTCAGGAATAATGGCTACATCGACCATCAAGTGAAAGAAGTGATTTCTGGGAAATATCAGAGTAAGGCCACCAACGAAGAGCAGGAAAAGAAACTTGCTTTGCTGCCATTCTGTGGCTCTGTGTCGGGCAAGATAAGCCGCCTGTTGAAAAGGCACAAGGTCAAATCAATCTTCAGGCCTCCAACGAAAATCCGTCAATTGCTGAGACCAGTTAAGGACGCAGTAGGTCTCAGAACACCTGGAGTCTACGAAATACCTTGTGAGTGTGGCCAGAAGTACATCGGACAAACAGTGCGCACTGTGGAACAACGCAGGAAAGAACATGAGAGGTATTATCGCCTACGCTGTCCAGAGAAATGTGCGCTAGCTGAGCATGCGTTAGAAAACGGTCACCACATAAAATTTGACGATACCTCTGTCGTGGCTCGCACTAACGGCTTCTGGGACAATTTAATAAAGGAAGCTATTGAAATAAAAATTACAGCAGACACTCTGAACAGAGACGGTGGCTTGCAGCTCAGCGCTGCGTGGGATCCAGCGATCGCGCGGTTGAGGAGGGCACATCGAACACCGACTCAAAACATGCCCATATACGGTAATTTCACGGGCACCAGTGACGTCACAGCCAGCAGCTAGCGTATATAAGGGCCCACCAACAGCCCACTGGCAGTCATACCACTTGACAATGGCCAAGGAGTACTTGGCCGAAAGCTCGTGTAGTTTCAAGCAATTGACGCGGTTGGAAACCCGAGAACATTTTATTCACAAATCATATGATTTGAACCTAAAAAATTTATTTTTTATTCAGTCTAGTACACTCATGTTCAGGAAAAACAGAACACCTTGAACGACTAGAGATAGGACTTTCATATTCACCGGACATGTACATTAGTATGTTCAACAGAAATGATTAGCATACGAACCACGTCGGCCCGCGGGTACAAGGACAACATCGATATCGCGGCGCAACACCATCTGCAGATAAAACTTGTCTGAGACTCTCGTTGTCGCTATAAACTGAAGGTAATGGATTAGTGTGACTTTAGCAGACGTGCAGGATACCTCACAGATGTATGCGCGAACCGTACCGTCAAATTAGTGAGTTTGAAAGGGGGCGCATTATTGGCATGAGAGAATGTGATGCATCCGTCCGGGAAATTGCTACTCGTGTGGGACGAAGTGTTTCGGCAGTGCAACCGATGTGGGCTGAATGGTTCACAGAAAGCCGTAGAACACGAGGAGATGGGTCAGGTCGCACCACCCAGACCACCCCCTGAAAAGATCGACACCTCATCCGAAAGGCATTCCAAGACAGGTTTGCGTCCTCTTCGGCTATGGCGCAACAGTGGAAAAGTGTAACGCATCGTACACTATTAGCGGCGACAGTCCGTGGCCGTTTATTACGACACTGGTCACGTACTCGTCGTCCACTTCTGCACCTACATTTGACGAATGTGCAGAAACATGCTAGACGGCAATGGCGTGTGGAACAACGTTACTGGGAACAGGAATGGCATCAGATAGTGTTTTCCACGAATCCAGGTTCGTTTGTTTGAAAATGATGGCCACAGTTTGGTTCGCCGCAGACAGGGGGACCGGCATCACAGTGACTGCATTCGCACAAAACATATAGCGCCAGCTCAAGGCCTTATGGTGAGGGGTGCTACTGGGTACAGCCACAAATCACAGTTGGTGTGTGTCCAGGCCACTGTGACCAGTGTGACCCACGTGAATGATATACTGCGACCTGTAGCCATACCCTTTCTGCACAACACCCTAGACGCCATTATTCAGCAAAACAATGCACGACCACATGCTGCAGCTCGAAGGCGTACCTTCTTGGTGTCACAGGATATCAGTTTTTTTGCTCTAGCCCGCCAGATCACCAGACATGCCGCCAATCGAAAATGTGTGGAATATGGTGAAACATCGGGTGCAGCACTGTGACCCAATGCCAACCACCGCAATGAACTTTGGAACCAGGTGAATACAGCATAGATGGCTATACCATTCGGGCCTTATACGCATCTATTCCATCATGCATGGAACAAGTTATCAGGGCCCAAGACGGATCTTGTGCCTACTATGCAACAGGTCACATGCTGAAATGAGGTGACTGAAACGCTAATCACTTCCGCAGAACATACTAAGGTACATGTCCTGTGAATATGAACTTCCTATATTTAGTCTTTCAAAGTGTTCTGTTTTTCCTGAACATAAGAGTATTAATTTATAAGTAAGATGGTGTGACATCTTTCTTAGGTGAAGTATTATTCTCATTTTTGGGATGTCAAATTACCGCGCCTGTGTTTCGATTCTAATAACGTCGTCGCACACTGAACGTTAAAACCTAATCTTATTTTCTTCACTACTTACTTCTCCCGGTCTCAGTTGCATGCAGTTATCTTCAATAGCTGGGAAATTTAAATAGTAAGCTGAGATACAGGCACATTACAAAGCGTTTCAAAAAGATTTATCCGATTCTACAACGCTTCCTTTTCTATACGAATAAAGATGGAAACTTGGCGTTAGAGGTCTTTCTGGTGCTCGCTAATTACCCACTGTGCCTCGAGTAGAGACGGAGATAATTTGGAGGTAATAGTGCTAAGGCGTACTGCGTTTCAAAAGTTGCAGTTCAGTTACAATCTTGCAGCGTGATTTTCGTCGAGAGTAAGTGCAGATGGTGACTGAAAGAAACACGCAATGAGATGAACAGAGATGACACTTTTACTGAAGACTTTTACGCAAGCCAAATAATTACAGTGAAGTTATCGAGTTTTATGATTGTCCCCTGAACATTAAAAACTATGGGACGTTATTCTTAATTGGGTGTGTGATCACCACTGATGGTAATACATGCTCTGCAACATGCTCCCATGCTGGCCATGAGGCTGGTAGGGGATTCTTGTGGTAGGTAGAGCGTTCCATTCCTCCACCAGCGCGGTTGACAACTGCTAGACAGTCATTGGTGCGTGTGGACGACGCACCCCACACGTTCTGGATGGGATTTAAGTCGGGGGAACGGGCTAGCCAGTTCATTCGCCGAAAATTCTCTACGTCAAAGACTACCTCCACTTGCGCTGTTCAGTGCGGTACGGTCGCGCATTGTCATCCGTAAAAATGATGTCAGAACGGAATGCCCCCTGAAAATACGCTTAGGAGTACAGTGTCACAATAACGGTGATCGGTGAGTGTACCATATCCAAAGATTTGCCTGTCAGTACACCTATGAAACATTATTCGTCCCCACACAATAACACCAGGACCACCAAAACTGTCAATTTCAACAACGTCGTTCGGGGCATTGCGTGTTCCTGCCTCTGGTCATATGAGGGTACGGCCAGAATCGCTACTCATACTGAATCTGCCCTCATCCGAGAAGAGCACGTGACCCCACTGCTCGCTGTCCAGTCCCTATACCCTTGGCACCAATCACAAACGGTGCCGCCTATGTGCGAGTGTCAACGGAACACAGCGTACTGGTCGTCGGGCAAAGCTGCTGTGGAACGCGTGATAGCGTGTCTTGCACTCCTGTTGAATGTGGTTGCTGTTGCACCCCCTGATGGATGTGTGTCGCTTCTTGCCTGTTGCACAATGTAGCAGTCATCTGCTGTTGTACTTGACTGTGGTCGGCCACTTCTTTTCCTTCGGGCAGTAGTGGCTGTGACTCGGAATGAACCCCTTGGACGTGAAACAATACTGTGAGCGGTACCAAACTCCTGGGCTACAGTCGTCACCTTTCGTCCTTCTTCGAGATTCCCGATGATTCTTCCCCATATGTAGTCATCCACATGTTATCTCTGGGCCGTGTTGTAATGAAGAACAACACCACAGTGTACCGTAACAGCTCTATTATTGATACACAATGTCTTTTCCCGTTCAACTATCTCGTATTGCGGGCCCAGTCCCATTTGGCGCTGTAGTGACACTGACATCACGCCAGCTTTCCGTGCGCCTTTGGAAGATCTCTGGGGTCTTTCTCACCCACTTTCATTTATTATCACAGAGCTGTTTATATTTTATGTGACTTTATCTACCTCGTCCTTATGTTTTGCGGAGCAGTGTATTTTCTTCATCATTGTCCAACGCAGTTTTCAGTCCTTTTCTGGTTACCTCGCCCTCCAATGTCGAAAGGAAGTAAATTCTAAAAAGTACGGGGAAAGAGGCCGGACAGAGAACATCCAGACACCATCCGCGCACTCCGGTTTGTAGAGGAAGGAAGGTAACGTTAGCTGCCCATTGGGCTGAGAAGCTGTCCGCTGAGCGCCGCCTCCTGGCTTGTTCGTTTGCTTTTTCGCCCGTCGTGGGCCTACACGGACTCCGCGCAAAGGAGCGGAGCCCGCTGCCGGCGCTCCCCGAGTTTAGAACTTTGGACGAGTAAATAACTCAGAAGTTAAGATAGTGTTGTGACACTACGCAGACGGGAGGCTGTCCCCGCCGCCTTCATTAGGCGGGCGGCGCCGGCGTCGCAGTGTTCTGCGTCGAGGGAGCAGAGTTTGGTGCACCCCAGCCGCCCGCTTTCCAATTACAGCATTGCTGATAGTGGGAGTAATGTGGTGAAATTGTTCTTCCGCGCAGTTGTGTAATGCACATTTAGTGCTAGCTTTTATTCGCCATACGACACCTCTTCTATTTTGAATTTTTGTCCTTTTGAAAGATTATGTTCGTTTCAGGGAATCCTGAACAAAGCTCAATTCTGCAAGTTTAATTTCTGTAATTAACAGTCGAATCGAGTGACTTTCTTTTCCTAAGTTTAAGTATGTACAACTTGACGGAAAATGCAAACAGGAAGCATAATTGCTTTTCAAACAACGTCATATGTCTTCACAGATCGAAAATAAATCAGTAAATAAAGTTCTACCCCAATTTATGGAATAAGCCCCGCACGGTTATGACTGTTTCTTAAGTTACGATGAGGGCGAGAAGCTAAGCCTCTTTTTTTCTATTTGTCTGTATTTCGCAAACAGAGCCTTTAGTTATAAGGCAACAAGTATAAGGAAGTAAAATTTCAAATACAGTGGAACCTCGATTAATGAGCGATGTTTCGCATAACTAGTGAGCACGATTTAGTGTGACATCACCAGACGTTCGCGCGCGGTGAGGGAAACGTTCAACAGTATGAACACCCTCCATTGTCGTTAGCGACATATGAACAATGTCTTTAGTGCGTACTGCAGTCTGGGTTTAGCGCTCATCCTGCTACCATCTTAGTGCAGCTAACGATCACACGTTTTTCTAAACGTGCTTTTTGTGTGCAGATTTTAATAACCTTCGTAGACATGTCCCCGAAGTAAAGCCGCAGGAAGAAGACCACAAGAGAAAGAAAATGAGCTTAGAAATGAAACGTAAAATCATTGAGAAACGCGAATGTGGTGTGAGCGTTGCTGATTTAGCACGGACATACAATCGGTCTACATCAACTATTTGCCTCCATCCTCAAGAAAAAGGACAAGATTAACGTGATAGATGCATCAAAGGGAGTGACAAGAGTATCTAAACAACGGTTTCGTATCCTAGACGATGTCGAAAGGTTGCTGCTTGTATGAATAAACGAAAAGCAATTACAAGGCGACACCATTAACGAGAGCATCTTCTGTGAGAAGGCCAGAATGACTTTCGCCGGCCTCGTTAAGAAGCAGCCAGGATCATCAGTGGCCGAAGAAGCGTTTAAGGGAAGCCACGGATGGTTCGAGAAGTTTAAGAGAAGAACCAGCATCTATAGCTATGTGAGGCACGGCGAAGCAGTCGGATCCGACACAAAGGCAGCAGAGAACTTCATCAGCAACTTCAAGACGCTCGAAGATTCTGAGGGTCATCTGCTGTGACATTTTTAATTGTGACGAGACGGATCTATTCCGGAAAAAGATGCCAAAGCGTACTTTTTTGTAACAGCAGAGGAGAATGCATTGCCCGGTCACAAGCCAATGCAAGCGGCGATTTGAAAATTATACCGCTGCTTCTTTACGATTCAGAACTCCACGTGTCTTCAAGATGTGCAATGTCCAGGAGAGAATACTAAATGTGATGTGGAGGTCCCGCAATAAGGCTTGTGTGATACGTGAACTTTTTTGTGATTGGATCAATGAAGTGTTTGGTCTTTCAGTGAAATAATATTTCCTTCAAATTAATCTGCCACTCCGTGTCTTGCTTGTTATGGACAATGCTCCTGCCCATTCTCCAGGCCTTCAAGGCCCTTCCTTGAGGAATTTCAATTCAACAAGATCCAGTTTCTACCTACCGATACCACTCCGTTACGCCAGAATATGGACCAGCAAATTCCTTCTAAGCTCTACACTACAGCCCTCTTCGAGCATTGCCTTGAGTTAACTGAAACTACCAATCTCACTCTGAGAGGTTTTAATATCACTCCAACACCGTTGCCCACGTCAAGATGATCGAAAAGGCATGGGAAGGGGTTCAACAGAACTCCCACCTCTGCTCAGAAGAACCTTTGGCCGGAGTGCGTTGTCTAATGTGACTGAGGCATTTGAGTCGGTACCTGTGGAACCTATAGTCAACGAGATTGTGTCTTTGGCCTATAGCATAGGACTATATGTGGAGAACAATTATATCGATGAGGTTGTGAAAGATCGCAGCCAAGGAATGACCACGAACGATCTTATGGAGTTTCAGTGTGTTTCGCAGCAGGAAGTTGTGTTCTTCAAAGGAGGAGGCGGTAACAGCAAAGCAGCAATCTTCTAGCGCAATAGGAGAATTGCTGGAAGCGTGGGAATCGGTTGCATCGTACATTGAAAATCATCACCGCAATAATGGCTATGCGCGCTACAAATTTATTTGACGATAACGCTGTGTCGCATTTTCGCTGAGTTTTGAAGCGTCGGCAGAAACAACTATAGATAGCTTCCTAGTAAAAAAGAGTTATGTACCGTGAATGGTAAAGTACCTAATACTGTATGTACAATATAATTTTCTTTTACTAAATGGCATGAATAAGATAAAACTTTTAGTACTTACATTAAATTGTGTGGGATAAATTGTTTCACTTAACGAGATTTTCACACTACGAGAAAAATTCTGGTGCGAATTATGACCCTATGCGAGGTTTCACTGTAGTGAAATTTGATGCAAAGCAAAACTTAAAGTAGCTGTAAATCCGGAAGGTTGTTTCACACCATATTTTTCTGTTTGGTGTACACTGAGGTGATAAAAATCATGTGATACCTTCTGCTGCCCGCTGTAGTCCAGCAACTCGACGTGGCATGGACTCAACAAGTCATTGGAAGTCCGCTGCAGAAATACTGAACTATGTTGCCTCCATAGCCGTCCATAATTGCGAAAGAGTTGCCAGTACAGGGTTTTGGGCACAAACTGACCTCTCGATTATGTCCCATGAATGTTCGATGTGACTCATGTCAGGCGATCTGGATGGTCGAATTATTCGCTCGAGATGTCCAGAATGATCTTCAAACTAATTGCGAACAATTGTGGCCCAGTGACATGGGACATTGTCATCCGTAAAAATTCCATCTTTGTTTGGGAGCATAAAGTCCATGAATGGCTGCATTTCCAATCAATGATCGGTTCTATTGGACCAGATGACCCCGTCCATTCCATGTAAACACAACCCGCAGCATTATGAAGCATCCACAAGCTTGCACAATGTCTTGTTGACAACTTGTGACCATGGCTTCGTGGGGTCTGCACCACACTCGAAACCTATCAACAGCTCTTACCAACTGATTTCGGGATTCATCTGAGCAGTTCTCAGTTTTCCAACAGTCTAGGGTCCAACCACTATGTTCTCGAGCCCAGGAGAGGCCCTGCAGGCGATGTCGGCTGTTGCTATAGCTCATTAATTCCAAATTTCGCCACTCTGTCCTAACGGATACGTTCGTCGTACGTCCCACATTGATTTCTTTGCTTATTTCACGCAGCACTGACAACTCTACGCACACACTCCTGCTCTCGGTCGTTAAGTGAAGGCCATCGGGCACTGCGTTGTCCGTGGCAAGAGATAATGCCTGAAATTAGTTATTCTTGGCACACTCTTGACACTTTGGATCTCGGAATATTGAATTCCCTAACGATTTTCGAAGTTGGATGTCCCACGCATCTAGCTCCAATTACCATTCCGCTTCCAAAATACGTTGATTCCCGCCGTGCAGACATAATCTCTTCGGAAACATTTTCACGTGATCACCTGAGTACAAAGCACAGCTCTGCCAAAGCTCTGCCCCCTTATACCTTGTGTACGCGATACTACCGCCATCTGCATATGTGCATATCGCTAATGCATGAGTTTTGTCATCTGTGTTCGAGGTTATATGGCCTTGCCTTCCTCCATCGTGGGAATACATTCACATTGCCAATTAACAGTATGACGTGAAATGTGAACCACACTTCTTATTATACAGACTGTTTTAAAAAAAGTGTTACATAATTGCAGTAGGTAATATTGGTTGAAACTAGAATCAAGGTCCCTATTTCTTTTGGGGTACGGGCCACTTCATTTTCTCACTCCCAACCGTCTTTTCCGTAGCAGCAGACAGTATAGGTAGCGTTGCATGCCGTTACCGCACATCGTGACGCATCCCTTCAGCCTTTCCTCACCTGGCTCCGTTCTGATTGCGTCACATGCATCGATCACACGCTCTTGTAACGTCTGCACATTATCGATGGGCCAGGCATACACCAATGTCTTCAAATGTCCCCATAGCCAGAAATCCAACGGACTCAGGTCTGGTGAACGGGGACGCCATGCTACCCAACCTCCTCGATCAATCCATCGCCCACGAAACGTTACTGATAGGTACTGTGTCACGTACTGCACAAATCGCGGCTGTGCCCAGTCGTGCGCAAGCCACAGTCGTTGCCTTTCTGCAAGGGTGACGTTCTCCAGTAGAAATCTGTGATTCGCAGGACCTGGTAATCTGTTTGGTAAAGTGCATGGCACTATGAGTTGCTCATCGACGATTCCTGCCAACACACTGATTCTGAAGCGTACCTGATGCCTCACCTCCATGAGTGCTCGAGCTTTTGCATCTGCCCACACGTGTGTATTTTGGTAATTTGCTATGACATTTCTTCTGAATCATGCCTAATTCTGTACGATCACGAGTAAAAGTACAGGTACGAGGGGTACCGGCAGGGATGTGGAGCCGTGTTGACTTCAATGCCGAGACCAGCTGCACCAGGTTTCTTTGTTTAGGATCCATGGCTCCAACAGATTCTCGAAGGGATTTATATCCGAGGAGTTTGGTGGCGAGGGCAATACTGAAAAATTCTTCCTGCTGCTCTTCGAATCAAGCACGTACTTTGCGAGCTTGTGACACGTTGCATCGTCCTGCTGGTGGATACCATCGTGCCGTGGACATGGTCCCGGAAGATAGATACATACTTGTGTTGATCCACTGCACCTTCCAGAATAATGAGATGGCACAAAAACTTCCCCAGACAGTAACGCTCCCTCCTCCGGAATGGACCCTTCCTACAATTGTTGCAGGGCATTTGCTTTCAGACGTTTCAAGCCGTACGCGCCAAGGGTCATCTGTCCGATGGAGCATAACACATGATTCGCCAAAAAATGACAGCTTTCTCCATATAGTGTATGTGCAGCTGCGGTATTGGCTTTCAAATCCCAGCCTTCGTCGCCGATGAACAGTAGTCAGCCTGGACGCATGAACGAGGCGTCTACAGCGAAGACCCATACGCAGCAACGTTCTCTGAACAGTCGTTGAGGAGGCACTGTTGGTAGCTCGTTTGTTCATTTGGGCGGTCACTTGTTCAGCACTTGCACGTCTATTCGCCCGTACACGTTTCCACAGCCGTCGTTCACTCTGTCACCTATGACCCGAAGACTACAATTCAGCGATTTGGTTGCGAAACAATGCAGCATCCTCCGTACATCTCGGATCAGTCGAAGTGTGATTTTCACGTCTTTGGTGGCCAGATGAAAGACATGCGTGGACGTCGGTATCACTCTGAAGAGGAAGTGCAAGAGTGGGTGTGGTTGTGGATCCATCAGTAGCCGATCGCGTTCTACGAAACAGGTGGGATAAATGTCTTAACAGATGTGGTGGTTACTTTTGAATGGAACCATTCCATGGTGCCGTTGTGGCGAGTATTCGGTTTTAATTTGACTGCCCCTCGTAGATAACATATAGCGCCGAACGCAGGCCATGGATCGGAATGAGATTATACAACAAAGTGCAGTACTACCCTTCGTGTCCGGCCAAGATTTTATCGAGTGTTGTTGACTGTTTCTTCTCATCTTGTACATCTTTGATCCAATAAGAAATTGTTGAATGTTCGATGTTTCAGCCCCCATACCTTAAGATATAATCTTTTTGTACTAATCTCTAATATCCTGGTTGTATAAGACCAGTTATAAGAGACTATCAAAAAGTTTGCGTTCAAAGGCCTTTCAGTCCTGAATCGGTAAGCTAATCAGGCAGAATCGTCATGAGCACTGAGGCAATCATGCCACCAACGCACCAGATCGAAGATACCCGTTTGGGAAAACACCGTGTCTTACTGCGCGAGATAGTCCTTAACTCCATGCTGCGCATCCTCATCTGACAGGAATCGTCAACCCTTAAGGCTTGTTTAAGGGACCAAAATCTTGATAATCGCATGCGGAGAGAACAGGACTATGGGATGGATGCTCGAATGTCTCCCGCTTGAATTGATGTAGCTCCTGCGTTACGACATTCGTTGTATGTGAACGTTCGTTAACATGATGCAGTAACATCTCTAGACACACCATTCCACAAAGGTGGTTTTCGACAGACGTGCTGCTCGATACACATTTCTCATTTTTCGATGAATTTCTACATGTGGTTGCCCTTCGGCAGCCAAGAAGAGAATAACAGCACGCTGGCCCTGTTTGGACACATTTGGCAAAAAAATCGCTATAGTTAACGATTCCGCATTTTGCTCTCGCACGTCGGAAACACACGGGTGCGACACTGATCCCTTGCCTACACGGCCGCAGTGGCCGAGCGGTTCTAGGCGCTACAGTCTGGCACAGCGCGACCGCTACGGTCGCAGGTTCGAATCCTGCCTCGGGCATGGATGTGTGTGATGTCCTTAGGTTAGTTAGGTTTAAGTGGTTCTACGTTCTAGGGGATTGTTGACCTCAGACGTTACGTCCCATAGTGCTCACAGCCATTTGAACCTTGCCTACATGTCATTGCTTATATACGCGCATCGGAGTCGCGCAACGTTGCGTATACGCTGCAGCAACGCCCTAAGTATAGTATAGAAGAGTTTCCGAAGTGGGCCGCTCACAAGCAGCACTGGGGACACTCAACACGGAGAAACAGACTGTAGCAGGATATACTGTGGCAGGAAAATCCTCATGAACTTTTTGATAGTTTCCTCTCGGTTTACACACAAGTTACGGTAAATTTGAAGAGACACGTCATTCCATGAGGCTGTGTTTTAACAAAGTATAACTTTAAAATACAGCTTGGTGGGATGATGTATTTCTTCTCGTGAGTAGTAAAGTGATTTTTTTTTTCAAAGGGGGAAAGATCTCAAAATGAGTTTTTAATGGAACGTCATTGCCTGCAGCATATGAACAGGCTCGTATCTTCGGGTAAGTTATGATTCAGAACAAAAATTAGTGTCTTCAGATTACCAGAATGAAGGCGCCGTAGGTGTCAGGGACGTCACCTGTAGCAGCCAAGGTAATGTTGGGACGGTGTAAGTGGAGAGGAATGCTATTGCAAGGTGCGCTGCCACTTTGCAATAAAACACGGCCACTGTCTTCCCACCATGGGAGGTTCTCCTCCTGAATACTCTATATTAACGGTGTCTCTCGCATCCCCATCTAGTGTTAGGTGCTACTATAGCAAATCGTAAATGAGAATCAGCCACTAGAACAGTAGTTCGCCCAACAACTCGTATTTCTTTATTAAGGAAGTGAAGGAAGTGGTAATGAAACTAGTGTTTTGGGGCAAATAGATAAGCAGCTACGATCAGGATCTGTAGCCTGTCTGGTTCTGCCATTCGTATGCTGTCATTTTGGTGTATTGTCAAATACAGTTGTAAAAGCTTCAAGACTTTTGTCAGTGTTCCAGACGAATATTGGATATTTTTACGCTGTGACGCGGTAACGTGAGTGCTCACGAAAATGCATGTGGCTAGTTAAAAACAGCCGTTCATTTTATTTCATGATTGACGCCGGCATCCTGTCGACAGCAAAATACGGAGTCTCATTCGAAATTTGAAAGCAATTGTTAAACCAACAACCGACAGTTTTGCCAGATAAATTGTCACGGTACTATCGAAGAGTGCGAAAGAGTTACAGTTAAAAGTAAGTGAAATAATTCTTGGATACATCCAACTAAATCTCCAGTCACCGTTGTGGTAACACGCTCAATAATTTGCAGTGAGAGGATACGTCACACAGGAAGATAATTAAACAAATTGTCTAAGTAGGTATTTCAAAGCTTTATTTCATATCGCGACTTAAATTTTACTACACGTCAAGACTATGAAAACTGCTAAACTTCAGAGTCGTTCAAATTTTCTATTTAAGCTCCACCATAATCGACGGCGCTAAAGGTTCGTAGTTTGGAAGAAGGTAGGGAGATAGAACCCCAACAGGATGGTATTTAATAGAGCACTAACATGAAACTTATCTACAGGCTGACACTAATGCATAATTATTGACATCATGTTTTAACTATTCGTCTTCATGAGCTGAATCATGTCACGACGTCAAAACTTATTTATACTTTGGAACATTACGCACATTTAATGGAAACTATGCTTGTGCATTGTCTGTAGTATTTTCTGTATCGAGCTAGCAATCAAGCAAAACAATCAGCAACCCAAATATTTAGATTTGTAAGTTTAAACGTCACATTGGTTTAAAAGACAGTTCTGGTGATATGTCGTGATGATACTACACTGGGAAACTGCTTGCCTAGCCATTACATGGAGGACCAGCAGTTTAACTCTTATTCAGAACCACTGATGTAACTTTATTTTGTACACCTTCACAAATGTTCACTACAAGTGAATGACGTTAATAGCTATAAGAAATATCCTCTGATCAACCAGACTGCCAACTCTGAGCATTTAGATTTTTATATTGGCGTCTGTGCAGCCACTAAGCCACAAGAGTTAAGTATCAACAGGGAAAAAAACTGCGCATTGAAGCGCGAGAGTATATGTGACTGCTAACCAAGGGCAAATGTACTCATCATCAACTTGATTAGGCATCTCCCTAGTCTTGTACGTAAAGTATTTGGCTGCCTTTATATTTGGTTTTAAATTTAGCCATGTTTAACACTAACGTGTTAAACATATTAAGTGTTAAAGTTAATTCTCTCGGAATAATTTGCACGCATGAACCGTTCCCCTACATTAGCTTTTATTTCCATGGCGAACTCGTGCGTCGTATTTAATCTGGAGGATGATACTTAAATTCTTATTACAGTATCGACTTTTATCGTATGGCCCTAGACTAATCTACAGGCACAGAACATCGTCATATGTATCCAAACATAAGTGCAGGAGAGCACAACGTAAATAGCATGCTTCTGTTAGTGGAAAGTAACTGTAGTTTTTGTTTGAATAAATGTGAGGCTAAGCAATACGGTGCGTCAGCATTAATACTCTGACCATTCAGCCTCTGATTGTCTGTCTGACATTCGCGTCAACGTGAACTTTTTAGTACATTCTCCCATCAAATTACGTAACATAAGACTGAAATCTGCGATTTTACTCCACTGAAATTTTTTATTTCTGTAGAATTCATGCCCTAATATTCTGCAGTAAGGACATGCACTCCGAGACTGATAGAATATAAAGTAAAATTGTTTAATAACTATCAAATTTTAAAATTAAATGGAAAGGATGGAACAAACGTTCTAATTTCTTGTTTTACGTAAGTATAAGTATTTGAATACTCATTAATTTTGTAATGCACCTATTTAAATAATTAAAATTGTTATGTCACCGTTCATGAAACGACTCAAGTTTCCAAAGAAAATTAAGTTCTTGAGAAAAGTTAATTTTTCACAGAAAGCCTGTGTTGTCACGAAGTAGCATAACTGGTGTCCTTTATGTCTGTGGAAACCACTGGCTAGCTTAGTATAGTGTTCCCACTGAGTAATCTCATCTACTTTTTTGGAAGGCGGAAAAAAACTACTCTCGTGTGAAACGGTATTATTGGTTAGTTAGTTTAACGAGTACAAAAGTAACTGTAAAACGTACTTCGCCGCTTGCGAACGATGAGCAAATAATCTGCCCACCTGCCGTGCCTTCCACCTGTGTGGTGTCTACTTCTAATGTTCGGATTTTATGTAGGAGATACTGAATAATAAGAGTTTTGTGAATTTTCGAAATAAGAAATTTCATCGTTTGTTTTCTACGGGAAGGCCAGCGTGAAATCCTTAATGGTAGAGGTTGTTTGTGTTTTGACGATCAGACTGAGAAGCAGCGGATCTCCGTTTGGCATGCATGCCTCCTGCTGGAGGAAGACCTTGAGAGGACGCGCCAGCAACGGTGCGCGACGTCGGAATCCGCGATTGCCTGTGTACATTCAGAATTTTCTTCAGTGCATCCAGCTAAAAATCTGAGTAGACTTCCCGAGAGCACAGTGGGGGAAGAGGTTGACGCAAGTTCATGGTAAGTATGCAGTATGAACTAAAATCCCGTTATTGTGGTACCTGGGCCCAGATTGATTAAGAAACTACACGTGTGATAGTATACAAGCGATTACTTAACGGTTTATAATACGTACGAGTGTGGCCTTCAGGCTCTGTGGATGTATTACCACAAGTACAAAGAATTTACGTTCAGTCATATGTACCTAGCTGAATATTTAAGAATTCTGTGTGTGGAAAAGGACAAAGTTGCGCCGCTGTTTGAACTACAGGACGCTCCGTGATTGAACTAACAGTGCAATCATGTGTGCTAAATACTTTTAAATAGCCCATCATGGGTACTTGCCACACATCCTTCTTCTCCCTATATTGTGTGAACCACTCAAGAAAGTAAATGACATATAAAAAACAAAAAAAGTAGTTAATTTTTAGGCTCATGGGTTTCACCAATACTTCGATGGAGTACCTGTTAGTTACCTTCAGGGTGTTGTGTTGACCATTGTTGAAAGTGCGCGGCCCTAACCCCATGACGTTTTCCTCCAGAAGTCAAAGTGCTGAACACTAGGTGCCCTATCGAAATAGTGCAATATTTCATCGACACCATTCGATCTGACGGACGAAGGCATCAGCAGTACAGAAACGTCGTTGACGATTAATACTTCGTACCCTAAACATTTAAAATTTTACAGGAACGTTAAAGAAAACGAAGGGTTTAGCTAGAAAATGTGAAGGAAAAAGTTCTGACGACCTAATAAAGTGGCCCTAGTAGTGAGTCTCATTGCTTGGTACACAAAATGAATTACTCTAAATAAATACCATAACGAACATCACTTGGGAGAGTCGCCATCTGAGAATTGTGGTTAAAGATCACCATAGCTTCTCTATTGCAAAAGAGTATCTATCGATTTCTTCATCAGCTCCGGAGTAACTGTGTGCCCCATTCTTGTCCAACAGAATTAAAGCTAAAACTTCATGTCCAAGGACCTTGAGATTGACAAGACCTTAGCACAGTCGAAATGGAGAGGAAGAACACTGTTGTGGTGTGGTAATTTTTAATACGTGTGTATAGATGAATGCAGAAGGGTATATATACACTCCTGGAAATTGAAATAAGAACACCGTGAATTCATTGTCCCAGGAAGGGGAAACTTTATTGACACATTCCTGGGGTCAGATACATCACATGATCACACTGACAGAACCACAGGCACATAGACACAGGCAACAGAGCATGCACAATGTCGGCACTAGTACAGTGTATATCCACCTTTCGCAGCAATGCAGGCTGCTATTCTCCCATGGAGACGATCGTAGAGATGCTGGATGTAGTCCTGTGGAACGGCTTGCCATGCCATTTCCACCTGGCGCCTCAGTTGGACCAGCGTTCGCGCTGGACGTGCAGACCGCGTGAGACGACGCTTCATCCAGTCCCAAACATGCTCAATGGGGAGAAGATCCGGAGATCTTGCTGGCCAGGGTAGTTGACTTACACCTTCTAGAGCACGTTGGGTGGCACGGGATACATGCGGACGTGCATTGTCCTGTAGGAACAGCAAGTTCCCTTGCCGGTCTAGGAATGGTAGAACGATGGGTTCGATGACGGTTTGGATGTACCGTGCACTATTCAGTGTCCCCTCGACGATCACCAGTGGTGTACGGCCAGTGTAGGAGATCGCTCCCCACACCATGATGCCGGGTGTTGGCCCTGTGTGCCTCGGTCGTATGCAGTCCTGATTGTGGCGCTCACCTGCACGGCGCCAAACACGCATACGACCATCATTGGCACCAAGGCAGAAGCGACTCTCATCGCTGAAGACGACACGTCTCCATTCGTCCCTCCATTCACGCCTGTCGCGACACCACTGGAGGCGGGCTGCACGATGTTTGGGGCTTGAGCGGAAGACGGCCTAATGGTGTGCGGGACCGTAGCCCAGCTTCATGGAGACGGTTGCGAATGGTCCTCGCCGATACCCCAGGAGCAACAGTGTCCCTAATTTGCTGGGAAGTGGCGGTGCGGTCCCCTACGGCACTGCGTAGGATCCTACGGTCTTGGCGTGCATCCGTGCGTCGCTGCGGTCCGGTCCCAGGTCGACGGGCACGTGCACCTTCCGCCGACCGCTGGCGACAACATCGATGTACTGTGGAGACCTCACGCCCCACGTGTTGAGCAATTCGGCGGTACGTCCACCCGGCCTCCCGCATGCCCACTATACGCCCTCGCTCAAAGTCCGTCAACTGCACATACGATTCACGTCCACGCTGTCGCGGCATGCTACCAGTGTTAAAGACTGCGATGGAGCTCCGTATGCCACGGCAAACTGGCTGACACTGACGGCGGCGGTGCACAAATGCTGCGCAGCTAGCGCCATTCGACGGCCAACACCGCGGTTCCTGGTGTGTCCGCTGTGCCGTGCGTGTGATCATTGCTTGTACAGCCCTCTCGCAGTGTCCGGAGCAAGTATGGTGGGTCTGACACACCGGTGTCAATGTGTTCTTTTTTCCATTTCCAGGAGTGTATATCAGATCAGCTGGACGTCTAAGCCCGGCTGCCCGCCTCTTAGATGCAACAAGGCGCACGCCTTGCAGTTGTTTCCTTCGACGTGTGCTACAGGAGGCACCTAGCGAATCGTCTCATTGCGTGGAGTGCTTCAGCATTTGGTGCCTTTGTATTCTTGCTAGTAACATACGATTCTTTTGGATCCATTTGGGTATAAACGTTGCTGAATAGTGCATTTCGGTCTTACTCTTTTATACGGTATTGGTTCGGTCGGAGTAATTTGTGCGTATGAATCCTTCCCCTACATTAGTTTTTATTTCCATGGCGAACTCGTGTATCGTATTTAATGTGGAGAATGATACTTAAATTCTTATTACGGTACCGACTTTCACCGTATTGCCCTAGACCAATCTACAGACACAGCACATCGTCATAGTATCCAAACATAACGCAGGAGAGTGCTGCTAACCTAGCAGCGTCACGCACTACATGGAAATTGGGTTAGCAATTCGGAAAGGCGAAGCGCTCGATGAGCCGAAAAGGGCCATGCTGCGTATGTAGCTAAATGCCACAGGTGTAAGCAGTCAGTGCACTGTAAGACATGTCAACTGTTTCCAGTTTTACAGTGATGTAAAAATACATGAGACGTGTTACCTGTAGGCTCCAGCTAGTCCTTATGGATTGTCGTTGGGAGCTCATAGAGTGTTACGAATCCTCGTTGTGAGAAACACATGACCATCAAACGTGCATTTCACCGATAATTCCATCGTCCAGCAATGATTTCTCTGACAACGATGACTGAGCACGTAGAATGGCATTTATTACCATGACCGATCGGCTGGAAGGCGTCATACGCCAAACTAATAGTTGCCGTCGATGGCTCAGTATGTTGTTAGGTTGATAAAATTATGGAAAAACTTCTCGTAGGGAGAAAAGACAGTAAACTGCATTGCCCTTTCGATGCTACATTGAAGTTTTGGAGAAGATTCTTTAAAGCAGCTGTGGGTTTGTTTAGTAAGTGCAATGAAATACTGAGTGATTGAGATGGCGGGGAGTTGGGGGGAGGGGAGGCTTGAGCCTCTTATTGCATTATTCTGTGATGGCAGATTAATAATGGGATATATTTATATTTCACTTGCTTCCTACCATTGTAGGAGAGCTCGGTGTACATCAGCACAACAAAGCACTTGTTCAAAAGTATGTTTTAAGATGGTTGGCTTCCAGGCAGAAATGTCCAATTATGATCTGGTTTGCTCAGAAGTGTTTCGAGTTACAGCATGCTTCGTAACGCAGACTTCGCCACATAGCGAAATCCGGGTTGAGTCCCGGTCCGGCACAAATTTTCATTGTCGTCATTCCATTCTACGGCAGATTATTGTCCTTATTCGCAATTGCGAATTCATTTCATGAGTTACGTAGGTTCTTGTCCTCATTTCAGCACGGTTGGTTGTTTCTCAGGAGGTCGGCCATCATCTAATTTGACCTACGGTTGTCCTAGTTCAATTCCACTAAAATATTTAGAGCAAGACACTGCTAAGATAGTCATTATTATTCTTCTGCAGTAGTTTAACACCGGTTTCTGAATGGAGTTGGTCGAATCGCCCAGTTGTATGAAACCGTTCTCGGAAACTTGTGCTGTATTTTGCGAAGCAGCAAAAAAACGTTAAAACAGTGTTATATACCGAGAGCATGAGTTGAGATATGCCACTTCAGTCTGAACTGAAGTTACTGAAAAATCATTATATTAATCATATTTAATTCCCATGAAATTGACGTTCCCATTAATAAAACCCATTTTCTCTTTTCTCTATATGTACGAACGTTGCTGACACACAACAGTAGCCACTATATCGGTCAGACGTGAGTCCTACTGACCATAAGTTTGTCGCTCTCGGAAGATGCGTGTGAAGTGCAATTACGTGCAACCTTCGTGGTTCTCAAATTGTACGGCCCAGTCACATTGATGTAACCACCACCTGTTTTGACGTCAACGTGCAATAACCACTCCCAGACGGCAGGTGGCAGCACTAGCAGTGGAGGGTGTAAAAGCGTATCGGTAGACGCGGAAAACGGTGCAGTCGTTGTCGTAATGCGGGAACGGAGCGATTTATCTGATGTCCCAAAGGCCACGATCATTGGTTGTCGGGCCAAGGCTGGAAGCATTTACGAATCGGTTAAAATTGTGAAATGTTGGCGTGCCGTAGTGGTTAAAGTATACCGTGCAGGGCAAAATGGCGCTATCCAAATCCTGGTCCTAGGTAAGTGTGGTGCACCACGGGCCATAGGTAACAGGGATGAACAACGGGCAGATGAGTGGGGGCGAATAGACGTGCAGCTGTTGAGCAGCTGAACGCTCTGATGAACCAAGGGTCTACCAATAGTCTCCCCTCAGCGACCGTTCAGCAAACATTGTTGTGTATGGGCCTCCGCAGCAGGCGCGTGGTTCACGTATCCATGCTGACAGCTATTCGTTGGCGACGAAGGCTGGCATTTGCACTCCAATATCGCAACTCAACGTCCACTGTTTGGCGATAGGTTGCGTTTCAGATGACGCACGTTTTATTCTCAATCGGCGTGAAACGTCTGAAAGCAAACACCAGGACAATGCAACGTGTTACGCAGGTCGCAGTGTACGTTGTGATTCGAAGAGCACCTGGATGAGTTCATCGTACTGCTCCGACCACCAAACTCACCGTATTTAAGCCCAAGCGAGGACCTGTGGGACCACCTCGATCGGGCTGTTCGCGCCAAGGATTCTCAACCGAGAAACTTAGCGCAGCTGCCCACGGCATCAGAGTCGCATGGCTCCGCAGCGCTGTTGGTATCTTTCAGGATCTCATTGCTTCTCTTCCTACACGTCTGACAGCGATCCACCTTGCAAAATGTAGTTATTCAGGCATCTGATACGGTCACATTAATGTGAATGGACAGTGTATGTTAACACTACGCCGTCCCGCGACACCACAGTGGTGTCGTGTGCATAGTATAGCTCAGAGGCCGGCGACAACACAGTGGTGTCGTGAGCATGGAATCGCGCAGTGGCCGGTGACAGCACTTTAGTATCTTTTTCATTCTGTTAGTGTTTTGGCTAGGTAATAATAAGTTACACACGTCAACAAGTACGTGCCCTTTCATCATGGCAGACGAAAGAGACGATACGATTATTTACGATGAATGGTTCAAATGGCTCTGAGCACTATGGGACTTAACTTCTAAGGTCATCAGTCCCCTAGAACTTAGAACTACTTAAACCTAACTAACCTAAGGACATCACACACATCCATGTCCGAGGCAGAATTCGAACCTGCGACCGTAGCGGTCGCGCGGTTCCAGACTGTAGCGCCTAGAACCGCTCGGATTTACGATGAATGCGCGGACGTCTTGTCTGACGTTTCGGACTTGGCCGAGTTGGAAGAAGACACTGAATATCAAAATTATGACTGTGAAGCAGAATCGTGCGAAGACAGTGAAATACACTCCTGGAAATGGAAAAAAGAACACATTGACACCGGTGTGTCAGACCCACCATACTTGCTCCGGACACTGCGAGAGGGCTGTACAAGCAATGATCACACGCACGGCACAGCGGACACACCAGGAACCGCGGTGTTGGCCGTCGAATGGCGCTAGCTGCGCAGCATTTGTGCACCGCCGCCGTCAGTGTCAGCCAGTTTGCCGTGGCATACGGAGCTCCATCGCAGTCTTTAACACTGGTAGCATGCCGCGACAGCGTGGACGTGAACCGTATGTGCAGTTGACGGACTTTGAGCGAGGGCGTATAGTGGGCATGCGGGAAGCCGGGTGGACGTACCGCCGAATTGCTCAACACGTGGGGCGTGAGGTCTCCACAGTACATCGATGTTGTCGCCAGTGGTCGGCGGAAGGTGCACGTGCCCGTCGACCTGGGACCGGACCGCAGCGACGCACGGATGCACGCCAAGACCGTAGGATCCTACGCAGTGCCTTAGGGGACCGCACCGCCACTTCCCCAGCAAATTAGGGACACTGTTGCTCCTGGGGTATCGGCGAGGACCATTCGCAACCGTCTCCATGAAGCTGGGCTACGGTCCCGCACACCATTAGGCCGTCTTCCGCTCACGCCCCAACATCGTGCAGCCCGCCTCCAGTGGTGTCGCGACAGGCGTGAATGGAGGGACGAATGGAGACGTGTCGTCTTCAGCGATGAGAGTCGCTTCTGCCTTGGTGCCAATGATGGTCGTATGCGTGTTTGGCGCCGTGCAGGTGAGCGCCACAATCAGGACTGCATACGACCGAGGCACACAGGGCCAACACCCGGCATCATGGTGTGGGGAGCGATCTCCTACACTGGCCGTACACCACTGGTGATCGTCGAGGGGACACTGAATAGTGCACGGTACATCCAAACCGTCATCGAACCCATCGTTCTACCATTCCTAGACCGGCAAGGGAACTTGCTGTTCCAACAGGACAATGCACGTCCGCATGTATCCCGTGCCACCCAACGTGCTCTAGAAGGTGTAAGTCAACTACCCTGGCCAGCAAGATCTCCGGATCTGTCCCCCATTGAGCATGTTTGGGACTGGATGAAGCGTCGTCTCACGCGGTCTGCACGTCCAGCACGAACGCTGGTCCAACTGAGGCGCCAGGTGGAAATGGCATGGCAAGCCGTTCCACAGGACTACATCCAGCATCTCTACGATCGTCTCCATGGGAGAATAGCAGCCTGCATTGCTGCGAAAGGTGGATATACACTGTACTAGTGCCGACATTGTGCATGCTCTGTTGCCTGTGTCTATGTGCCTGTGGTTCTGTCAGTGTGATCATGTGATGTATCTGACCCCAGGAATGTGTCAATAAAGTTTCCCCTTCCTGGGACAATGAATTCACGGTGTTCTTATTTCAATTTCCAGGAGTGTATGTCCAAGAAGAATTCGGAGAACGCTATGGTTGCCAAGTGATTCGGATGAATGAGAAGATTGCGTTCCGTACTTGGCAATATTTCAATACAGGCCAAAAGAGTCTCCGATTTCACGATTTTTTATTGAAAGTGTCTGATTCGTGGATAGAAGACCATGTACGTGCTTCTGAGCAAAACTTGGGGGTTGCCACTACATCGCGTACGTCTCATCATAATTGGGTTGACAGACTTTCCGTTCACATAAAGCAACTCAAGTTAATACTTATTTTCGAAACGAATAAACGAAAACGAAGGAACTGTCATGCTTGTGTCATGTGCGTTACATCTTGGAGACTGTTTTGCTGCTTATCATACGAAAGAGAAGTACTAAGTACCAAAGTCAATGCAAATAAACAAATATATGAAATAAATTTTGTATTTATTTACGTATGTGTATCTTCGAAATTTTATGAAAGTAGGGGAACAGGGTTGTGAACTTATGACAACTAACGACGAGATTAGTAAAACCTAACAATTTATAATCTCTCGATAATGTCAAGAACGGCCGGTGACAAGCCAAGTAACCCGAACTAGCGTTACCGGCGCCAAGCGAATACATTTGTACGAGACCAGCGGACGACAAAGTGTTAAGAGAGGCATGGGACAACATAGCTGCAGAACTAAACAGATTTCTGACAGATGCGCATTATACGTTGCTACCCGCTTGGTCGTACTCCTTACTTTATTGTCGACATGCTTGGGAAACAAGGATATAAGATTAGATTTTGACGTCCAGATACTGCATCATTTAAAACAGCGTTCAAGTTTGAATGGAGAAGTATGTCGAAAGATAATTTCCCGTATTCTCTTGAAAGGAATGGCTTTGGAAGTTGTCTTAAGCGAATTAGGGAATGCACGGTAAACCTTAATCTCGATGGATACCTGGATTTGAACGAATAGCTTCCTAAATGCAAGTCCAGCGTACAGTATTTGTCACAGGGCTACCATGATCGGTGCCGTACATAATATAATGGGAGTACTTGTCACTGTCTTAAAATATAGGGCCCTACCTATTATGGTATTCGTGCGCTAGTGTGCAACTTGAGACACAGACCGATGAGTGACAAGAAATGGTTTGTGGTAGCGACTAAGAACGCGCCGAATGTCAACGCTTCCTGTGCCATTATTTCGTTCATCCGGCATAGTGAATGCAGAAAAGTTGTAATTACGATAGCAGGTCTCATGAAGATGGAGTCCTCACCGTATTACGCTATTCGTGAACATGAGCACAGGGCACATCGTAAGAATATATGAACAAATAGGCAATATTTGTTCATATGTTCTTGCGATGTAGCAGTGCCCACGTTTATGAATAGCGTAATACAGTGCCAATTACATCCTCTAGATTCTCCTGTTTCAAAAGACTCTGAGTGAAAAGTGGGGTTCTAGCTGCATCACTTTATCTTCCTCAGTACATTTAAAAATTTTCTAAAGACTTTTGACGTGCGAACATATTCACGCTCTCTTATGCTGAGAGAGAAGGAGACAATGGCCGTAGGAAAGAGGGAAAATTAAAAAATTCTGGAAGATAGCAGACACTGGTTGTGGTGTAGAAAGAGTGAAGGAGACGATGGTAGTGTGGGAGAAAGAGAGGGAGAAAGTGACTGTGGAACATATTTGACAGTGACAGAAGAGTGCTAAGAAAAGAGTTAAGGGGATAGTGTCAGTGGGAGAACAATAAAGAGAAGGAAAACGTGGGTGGGAGCCAGTGATAACGAGAGACAGAGTCTATGGCAATGACAACGAAGAAGAGAGAGATAGTGACCTTGAGAAGAGGTATCAGTAGTGGGTAGGAATGATGAGATAATAACAGTAAGAGAGAGCAAAAGAGAGATGGCGACACTAAGAGGAGACAGTAGTAGTAGTAGTAGTAGGACAGAATGCAGGAGACTGGTTGTCAGATAGGAGACAGTAACAGTTACAGAGACATAAAGAGCTAATGATGATCAGTTGGGTTGAATGAGTGAGTGAGGTTGGGCAAGTCGGAGTGGATAGGTGTGAACGACTCTCAGCGATTACCCAATCGGTGTGAGCGAGTTACAGATAGGATGGTGGTGGTGGTAAGTTCCTATGTTACCAAACTGCCGAGGTCGTCGGTCCGTAGGCCTACACACTACTTAACCCAACTTAAACTAACTTACGCTGAGGTCGACACAATCACCCATGCCCGAGGGAGGACTCGAACCTTCGACGGTGGAAGCCGCGTGAACCGTGGCAAGACGCCCAAGACCGAGCTTCTACCCCGCACAGCTACAGTTCAAATGGTTCAAATGGCTCTGAGCACTATGGGACTTAACTTCTGAGGTCATCAGTCCCCTAGAACTTAGAACTACTTAAACCTAACTAACCTAAGGACATCACACACATCCATGACCGAGGCAGGATTGGAACCTGCGACCGAAGCAGTTGCGCCGTTCCAGACTGTAGCGCCTAGAACCGCTCGGCCACTCCGGCCGGCGGCTACAGCTAGGAGAGCTTGTTGAACTGAGATGTTGCATGTTACAAAGAGCGCGAATATGTTCACATGCCAAAATGTTTGAGAAAGATTTTAAAGGTGCTGAGGAAGGTGGAATGAGGCGCCTGGTACACCACTTTTCAGTCAGCACTTAAAAACAAGATCACATTACCCCTTTTTGTGCTTCAATAGGAGCATTTGTCAGCCGGTTGGTACTGTGTTTGGGTCAAAGACAGTGGAATTCAGTCAAACTACAGCTAAAAGTACGTTACAGGTTTACTTACTGACTTCATGTACGTCACACTGATATAATTCGTTATTATGAAGTTCGGAAGTGAATAGTTTATTATATGCCTATATGGTGGGAATAAAGTGTCATCTTCCAGAAAAAAATTTTGTAAAAGAAATGTATTCTATGGAATACTGACTAGAAAGACATTGGCCAATAACACCTTATCTACAGCAAAAATTATATCTAATTTTGCAAGACAAATGAAATCTACCTCCAGAAGATGGTATTAGGTCAGAAACTAGCTGTTAAGTAAATAATTTATTCAACGAATATGTTATCGGTTGCGGTGTTTCTTATTTTTGTTCGTTTTTCCTCATTGTAATAACAGACACATTCGAAAGTTCCTGCCCATCAAAGAATAATGTAGTACGTTTGGAAGTTGCCCGAATGAGTAAAACAGAAAGGGCAAAAAATCGGGCGGCCAGCGAATGACCTCTGCAGCTTAAGGCGTCCCCACACCAGGGAAAAGTCTCATTAGCACCCTGCTGTGCGCATTCTTCGCTAAGCCAGACGGAGGCGACGGGCGGTAACACGTGAGTTAGGACTAACCCTTGAGGAGTAACTGTGTTCCTCGTGGAGAAGAGGGGCCCCGGGCTGTGGGGTTTAACAAGCGGCTTCAACAGGCGGCCAAGTTCATTTGGCGGCGCTCTGCCGACGCTGAATATTGCAGGTGCCGCCTCGCGGGATTTCTAGCTCGCTCATTTTTCCCGTGGCTTTCCGCTTTCTTCCCTGTTAGCAGTACACAAGATGACTTCTTCGGTGGATCAGTTTGGAAAACCGCTAGACGCAGGGGCTTCTGAAATTTAGAAGAGGGGGACACTGCCCTCAATACGAATCTAGTAATCAGAATAGATCATGTACCACTCGGAAAGTGTTTTCTGTTTCAGCTGTTTCCTCGTCCATCACAGCATTTTTTCCCATTTGTATTGTCGGTGTTAGCAAGTAACATAGTTATGTAGTGAAGTAATAAATAACTTATTTAGCATTCGGGAGGAGTTCAGATCTCGCCCCGCCAACGTGATTTAGGTTCTGTGACCTCCAATCAATGTAGGCGAATGCCACTTCTTTTTTTTTTTTAATTTCCAACAAGGTTACGACAGATGACCTTTGATAGTTTCATTGAATTCCGTATATCGATTAAAGTAGATCCCGATACAGTTTCTTAGAAATGTATGCAACCTGGACATACCAGAGCTTGTGCTCCGATTACAATGAAATCGTCGACGGGACGTTCAACACTAATCTTCCTCCCTGGATGGGATGGTGCTGATATGCCAGCTGATCGTAGAGTCAGCGGGGATGAGGAATCGTCAAAGACTGACTTTAGCCAAAGCCTTGAGATGCTTCCTCAGCGCAAGCGTCCTATTTTAGGAATTAGCACACTTACAGCTGAGCATCAACTGTGATGAATCATTGAGCCATTGTAAAACTACGTGTCGCTCTGGGCGTGGATCTGCTTCCCATTTCACTTGCGCGGTACGCATTGGGCTCTAGGTAATTTTAATGACTGTCTGAAGATTTCAGTAGATTAGAAGGAAGTCTTCAGATAAATTGCCGTAGGAACACGGCCATTGGAAAGGAGATATTTGGGTGTGAGTCGCGAACCGGCACTCAGTTTTATTCTCTCACAAAGACTGTTCGCACAGTATCTGCCCTCGGGGCAGAGTAAAACTGTATGCTAGACCCGGACTCGAACTAAGATGTTAGTTTTCGGAGAATGTAGTCGACCTCCTGTTCCATTCGAGACCGCGCATTGAAGTGAGTGAAAGCTTGTTTGCTGGTACCTCTGTCCCACTCCTCGACATGGGTTTTAGTGCAGTTTCAGACTGTCAGTAATTTCAGCGGTCATTCTGCAATAGTATACTAGAATAATTTCTGAAATTATTTGATAGTTAAGGGTATCCTTTCTTTAATGTGTTGAGAAGCAAATTGGAAAGTGACCCATTCACGAATAGCTACTCACGACAGCAAATCTGTGTTTAACGTGCTTGGCGAAAGACTATCACTCCTAACGAGTGACAAGCAGGATGAAAAAAAAAAAAGATACTTGTATTATGTACATACAAACTCTGCTACACTGTACTGCAGTTCCACTCATGACTCATGCAAACAGACTGTCACCTCAAACGTCACTACCACTTAAAATCGAATAAAATTCACCAGATTTTATTTATTTCTTCTTTTACATTCCTACATGATAGGTTTCAACAGTACCAACTAATCGCCTTCAGATCAATTTACAGCATTGTAGTCTTAGATTCATTAAGGACCATCGTTTTCAGTATAGGTACGTTAATGTGAATGCGTGTTCCTCCATGAGACTAAGACTATATTGATGCATATTGATCTGAATACGATGGTTTGATTTGTCATTCAAAAGTATACATGTGATTGTATCACGAAATAAATTAACTATTGTTCTTTTAGAAATACAGCTACCAGGGTTTGCGCCATACGATTGTAATTCCGTACTTCATAGACTTATAATTCACGTTGCTGAAAACACTATCACTACGCTAAAGACTGTCAATTAATCCTGTGCATGATATGTGGGCCGAAATGGCCCATAGTATTTATTATATTTTACCTTACCTTGAAACGACGAGGCCACAACCTCTACACGAACCACTGCAAAACTAACTGAAACGTATTCCCAATGGCACACAGGGCACTCATGACCTCCAATGTCGACACACGACTCCTTTAACTTCCCGCATGGTCCTCAAAGTCCTATGTGTCATGCAAAGTTTGAAGATCCCTTACTGCGCCCGTTAGTATTTATTTTTCTCGCTATTGGTGTCAGCGTCAGATTTTCATTTATGTCTCAGCCGGAGAATTTAGTACATTAACTTCTTGCAGCGATGTACTGCAATACAAGTCAACAAGTACATTATCTCTTTCCTAATTTTAATTTTCGGAGAAATGCATGCCATCACCATATGGAGAGGAACAAAGACACAAAGTGCAGCTGATAGTCTGCTAACGATAATTTTAAATGGTTAACAACACTCGAAAATATTTTCATCGGTTACAACGTTTTCTTAAAAGAAGCAGCGGAAGAAGTATTGAAATCTGTTGCGGAAGCAATAATAAACTGAGACTTTCAGCGGAGACTCATAGATAAAGTTCCAGAAAGCAGTAACTTTGTCCAGGAATGATGAGGCAAAGCAGAAATAAATTTTTAATTGAATAGATCTTGTGATTTGTGAACTTATTAATGTGCTAAAGGTAGAGACACAGATATCTTGTACTTATATACCATCGGGAGAAAGGAACAGTACGTTGTCATTAAAGCAAAGAAGATTTGAAGTATTTGGTTTTTAGTGCAAAACTTACTCACAAAATACGAATGGTCGTTACATTCACTATTTCCCGTAATTAGAAATAGAAAAAGTTGAAATGAAGCAGAAATTCCTGTGAAAACAAATGAAGTTACCTAAAATCAAAATGACATCAGAGATTAGGTACTGGAAAGAAGCGCAGAAGTACTATCAAAGGACGCAATGCACTGGAAGAAACAAGCTGGTTCAAATATGTGTGAATTCCTAAGGGACCAAACTGCTGAGGTCATCGGTCCCTAGACTTATACACTACTTAAACTAACTTATGCTAAGAACAACACACACGCCCATGCCGCAGGGAGGACTCGAACCTCCGGCGGGAGGGGCCGCGCAGTCCGTGACATGACGCCTCAAACCATGCGGTAACTCCAAACACGTTGGAATCCTTGTCTCATTAAGCCTAAGTTCACTCACATAACTTACTTTCGAGTGTCTGCCAAATAAAATTACTGATATTTTTGAATTTATAAGTACATATATCTCATTATAGAAATAGATTAGAATTACACATCTTTACTTAATTTCAGAATTGGAGGAAAAGCTACTGTGTATTGTATGTTTTTGTTTAACCATTCACTGAAATATTTTAATATAATGTGACTTTAGTAAATAATTAAGAATATCGCATTCTGGCCCTCATAATGGTAGTAGTAATATTGAGCAGACTTAGAAAGAAGATGCTGTATTAATGAACTTTTATCGCAGCATATAGTGGCAAACCTTCTGTGCAAAAAATTGGTGTATTACGCCCTCCAGTTGGGACAGAAATGCCAGTTTGACGCTCAGACTCATAGCGAGCTTCTAAAGGAAAGAAACTCTACGATCGGGCAGATTCAAATTGTTCAAATGGCTCTGAGCACTATGGGACTTAACATCTGAGGTCATCAGTCCCCTAGAACTTAGAACTACTTAAATCTAACTAACCTAAGGACATCACACACATCCATGCCCGAGGCAGGATTCGAACCTGCGACCGTAGCAGTCGCGCGGTTCCAGACTGAAGCGCCTAGAAGCACTCGGCCACACCGGCCGGCGATCGGGCAGAGTAAGGCATCTTACTCGTAATTTACAGTTCGTAGGGCAGAGATAGTATTTTCAGCGATATAAATTGAAAATTTCTGGAGTTTGACCCACTTTTCCAAGCAGTTCCAGACATTTTATATAGCAGTAATGTATCTGATTAAGAGTATCATTCAAGGGTCGGAAGGCTGCCTGAGTTTCCGGTAGAAAAAGGAACGGATGCGTGCAGCCTTGTGAATACAGCTGTTGTCACCTCGAAAGACATGGATGTCCACTGCATACTCAACGTGGCAATTTCGGTTAAAGGGAAAGACTTGGTCAACGATAATGTTGACATCCTGG
The DNA here is from genome assembly GCF_021461385.2 of Schistocerca piceifrons. Taxonomy (NCBI): domain Eukaryota; kingdom Metazoa; phylum Arthropoda; class Insecta; order Orthoptera; family Acrididae; genus Schistocerca; species Schistocerca piceifrons. The sequence continues at coordinate 341,994,267 of NC_060149.1, read as the reverse complement.
TTCATGTTAACGGTAACCTCATGAGCGGACGCATATCATGGTATGAAAAAGATCACTAAAACATTAAAGAACCTCCTCTGGCTTTAACTACACCCTCCACACACTGAGGGTTAAGTGCCCCAATGGTCCGTCGCTTCACTCCACACACAGTGGCTGTTTGCTAAATAACCGTCTCCAAATGTCTATTTCATACAGCACTGCAGGAGCTTTTTAAGACCATCGTTCCCATGCCACGTTACATGGCTGCGAGTGGTACACCATACTGTGTAGAAACGTTAGACAGTGTGTATATATACACCAACTGCATTCATGATGTGGCCGTGGCACCTCCAAACACGATAGTTCCTTTCTGCCAATGTCACGTCTCCACGTCAATGAGAGTAGAGTGTCACATGAACCTGATAGCAGTACTACATCATTTACAGCGCTTCAAAGCGAACACAGTGCTCCTTTAACGAGATTTCTTCTAAATTGTTCTATGTCGAAACATAATGAAGTGAAAGTTTATGTTTTTTCCTCAAAAAGAATTTCACAATTTATCTGTACGAGGATAACTATAGTGTCATCGATGTCAACGTTTTGTTGCACAGTGAAGCATATTTTACTGTGATGTTATGCAGTAAATTTGTAGTGTTAACAATAATGAAAGTACTTCAGCCGTCTCTTTCATACTCTTCCAAACATTACAGCTGATGTTGTTGCCATACCACCGTTTTCTTTAGTAAGTTAAATGTTTAACCTATTAATATGCAAAAGGATAATTCTAGACTGTCAGTTCCTATACGTTTGGAGATTAACGTAATTGTTTAACAATGTTTCGTGGCTTAAATCGACTTCTCACATATTCAGTTAGATAATTTCCTAATTTTATCACCATTACATTTCATATAAACGTGTTTAATCATATAGTATATTTCACTCTCTTTTTGTAGTGCAGGACGAAGAAACCGCTTGAGACATTAGCTTCGGCATTGTAGTGAATTCTGGCAAGCCAAGATGTACTTGTTCGATGTCGGGTAGATACTACAACACACCAAAATATTAGAACACTTTATTAAAACTTGAACAATCTGAAATACTTTACTTGGAAACGATTCATATCCACAAGAATATCTGTGTATTTGTTACCGTCGCTGAACTCTTGTCACGCAATGATACTATACAGAATGATAGACTCTTCTCAGCGTACAATCTCGCTACATAAAGGCAGTGCCCTGACTGACTCATCATCGCCAAGCCCAAACTGCTACGGATATAAACTTGATATTTGGAGTAGATATACTGCAGGCGTCGTTTAAGAAGGGATATTTCGAAATTCCAACCCTAAGCAGGTGCAACTGGGAATGAAGGTTTTTTTTATGTTGCTGTTAAGAGAATTTTGAAGCTGGAAGTACGAAAACTGGTGTTCGGTTTCTCAAACAGAAAATAAAAAAATACGTGTTTCAGCATTTTTGGAAGTTCAGCCCTAAGGGGGTTAAATAGTAGGGGAAAGCTTTCTTGAAAATAAATAATTACTAAAGAACTACTAAAGGATTCTGAAGGCTACATGTATAACAATTGGTATTTTACTTCTCGGTTACAAATAAAAAAATACGTCTTTTAATGCTTCTGTGAATTCAGCCCCTAAGCAAGTGTAATAGGGGATTAAAATTCTTAAGAAAATATTTTGTTACCTTAAAAAGAGCTAAATTTATGACAATTGTTATTTCACTTCTCAGTAACATGTAAAGAAATATTTGCTAGGTTCTCCACGAGAACGCAAAAGGCATAATTAACAGAAACATTGGACTCCAGCTACCAGAATCGCTTTTTGGGTAGAAATACATTGGGAAAAGACCATGCTTATATGGCCTTAATAAGGGTGAATGCAGCTTTACTGTATGATTAAATGATGATGGCGTCCTCTTGGGTAAAATATTCCGGAGGTAAAATAGTCCCCCATTCGGATCTCCGGGCGGGGACTACTCAAGAGAACGTCATTATCAGGAGAAAAAAAACTGGCATTCTACGGATCGGAGCGTGGAATGTCAGATCCCTTAATCGGGCAGGTAGGTTAGAAAATTTAAAAAGGGAAATGGATAGGTTAAAGTTAGATATAGTGGGAATTAGTGAAGTTCGGTGGCAGGAGGAACAAGACTTTTGGTCAGGTGATTACAGGGTTATAAATACAAAATCAAATAGGGGTAATGCAGGAGTAGGTTTAATAATGAATAAAAAAATAAGAGTGCGGGTTAGCTACTACAAACAGCATAGTGAACGCATTATTGTGGCCAAGATAGACACAAAGCCCATGCCTACTACAGTAGTACAAGTTTATATGCCAACTAGCTCTGCAGATGATGAAGAAATAGATGAAATGTATGACGAGATAAAAGAAATTATTCAGGTAGTGAAGGGAGACGAAAATTTAATAGTCATGGGTGACTGGAATTCGTCAGTAGGAAAAGGGAGAGAAGGAAACATAGTAGGTGAATATGGATTGGGGGGAAGGAATGAGAGAGGAAGCCGCCTTGTAGAATTTTGCACAGAGCTAACACTTGGTTCAAGAATCATAAGAGAAGGTTGTATACCTGGAAGAATCCTGGAAACACTAAAAGGTATCAGATAGATTATATAATGGTAAGACAGAGATTTAGGAACCAGGTTTTAAATTGTAAGACTTTTCCTGGGGCAGATGTGGATTCTGATCACAATCTATTGGTTATGAACTGCAGATTGAAACTGAAGAAACTGCAAAGAGGTGGGAATTTAAGGAGACGGGACCTGGATAAACTGAAAGAACCAGAGGATGTAGAGAGTTTCAGGGAGAGCATAAGGGAACAATTGACAGGAATGGGGGAAAGAAATACAGTAGAAGAAGAGTGGGTAGCTCTGAGGGATGAAGTAGTGAAGGCAGCAGAGGATCAAGTAGGTAAAATGACGAGGGCTAATAGAAATCCTTGGGTAACAGAAGAAATATTGAATTTAATTGATGAAAGGAGAAAATATAAAAATGCAGTAAATGAAGCAGGCAAAAAGGAATATAAACGTCTCAAAAATGATATCGACAGGAAGTGCAAAATGGCTAAGCAGGGATGGCTAGAGGACAAATGTAAGGATGTAGAGGCTTGTCTCACTAGGGGTAAGATAGATACTGCCTACAGGAAAATTAAAGAGACCTTTGGAGATAAGAGAACCACTTGTATGAATATCAAGAGCTCAGATGGCAACCCAGTTCTAAGCAAAGAAGGCAAAGGTGGAAGGAGTATATAGAGGGCTTATTCAAGGGCGATGTACTTGAGGACAATATTATGGAAATGGAAGAGGATGTAGATGAAGACGAAATGGGAGATAAGATACGGCGTGAAGAGTTTGACAGAGCACTGACAGACCTGAGTCGAAACAAGGCCCCGGGAGTAGACAATATTCCATTAGAACTACTGATGGCCTCTGGAGAGCCAGTGATGACAAAACTCTACCATCTGGTGAGCACGATGTATGAGACAGGCGAAATACCCTCAGATTTCAAGAAGAACATAATAATTCCAATCCCAAAGAAAGCAGGTGTTGACAGATGTGAAAATTACCGAACTATCAGCTTAATAAGTCACAGCTGCAAAATACTGACGCGAATTATTTACAGACGAATGGAAAAACTGGTAGAAGCCGACCTCGGGAAAGATCAGTTTGGATTCCGTAGAAATGTTGGAACACGTGAGGCAATACTGACCTTACGACTTATCTTAGAAGAAAGATTAAGAAAAGGCAAACCTACGTTTCTAGCATTTGTAGATTTAGAGAAAGCTTTTGACAATGTTAACTGGAATACTCTCTTTCAAATTCTGAAGGTGTCAGGGGTAAAATACAGGGAGCGAAAGGCTATTTACAATTTGTACAGAAACCAGATGGCAGTTATAAGAGTCGAGGGACATGAAAGGGAAGCAGTGGTTGGGAAAGGAGTGAGACAGGGTTGTAGCCTTTCCCCGATGTTATTCAATCTGTATATTGAGCAAGCAGTAAAGGAAACAAAAGAAAAATTCGGAGTAGGTATTAAAATCCATGGAGAAGAAATAAGAACTTTGAGGTTCGCCGATGACATTGTAATTCTGTCAGAGACAGCAAAGGACTTGGAAGAGCAGTTGAACGGAATGGACAGTGTCTTGAAAGAAGGATATAAGATGAACATCAACAAAACCAAAACGAGGATAATGGAATGTAGTCAAATTAAGTGGGGTGAAGCTGAGGGAATTAGATTAGGAAATGAGACACTTAAAGTAGTAAAGGAGTTTTGCTATTTAGGGAGTAAAATAAGCGATGATGGTCGAAGCAGAGAGGATATAAAATGTAGACTGGCAATGGCAAGGAAAGCGTTTCTCAAGAAGAGAAACTTGTTAACATCGAGAATAGATTTAAGTGTCAGGAAGTCGTTTCTGTAAGTATTTGTATGGAGTGTAGCCATGTATGGAAGTGAAACATGGACGATAAATAGTTTGGACAAGAAGAGAATAGAAGCTTTCGAAATGTGGTGCTACAGAAGATTGCTGAAGATAAGGTGGGTTGTCGTTGTTGTTGTTGTGGTCTTCAGTCCTGAGACTGGTTTGATGCAGCTCTCCATGCTACTCTATCCTGTGCAAGCTTTTTCATCTCCCAGTACCTACTGCAACCTATATCCTTCTGAATCTGCTTAGTGGATTCATCTCTTGGTCTCCCTCTACGATTTTTACCCTCCACGCTGCCCTCCAATACTAAATTGGTGATCCCTTGATGCCTCAGAACATGTCCTACCAACCGATCCCTTCTTCTAGTCAAGTTGTGCCACAAACTTCTCTTCTCCCCAATCCTATTCAATACTTCCTCATTAGTTATGTGATCTACCCATCTAATCTTCAGCATTCTTCTGTAGCACCACATTTCGAAAGCTTCTATTCTCTTCTTGTCCAAACTATTTATCGTCCATGTTTCACTTCCATACATGGCTACACTCCATACGAATACTTTCAGAAATGACTTCCTGACACTTAAATGAATACTGGATGTTAACAAATTTCTCTTCTTCAGAAACGCTTTCCTTGCCATTGCCAGCCTACATTTTATATCCTCTCTACTTCGACCATCATCAGTTATTTTGCTACCCAAATAGCAAAACTCCTTTACTACTTTAAGTGCCTCATTTCCTAATCTAATTCCCTCAGCATCACCCGACTTAATTAGACTACATTCCATTATCCTTGTTTTGCTTTTGTTGATGTTCATCTTATATCCTCCTTTCAAGACACTGTCCATTCCATTCAACTGCTCTTCCAAGTCCTTTGCTGTCTCTGACAGAATTATAATGTCATCGGCGAACCTCAAAGTTTTTATTTCTTCTCCATGAATTTTAATATCTACTCCGAATTTTTCTTTTGTTTGCTTTACTGCTTGCTCAATATACAGATTGAACAACATCGGGGAGAGGCTACAACCCTGTCTTACTCCCTTCCCAACCACTGCTTCCCTTTCATGTCCCTCGACTCTTATAACTGCTATCTGGTTTCTGTACAAATTGTAAATAGCCTTTCGCTCCCTGTATTTTACCCCTGCCACCTTTAGAATTTGAAAGAGAGTATTCCAGTCAACATTGTCAAAAGCTTTCTCTAAGTCTACAAATGCTAGAAACGTAGGTTTGCCTTTCCTTAATCTTTCTTCTAAGATAAGTCGTAAGGTCAGTATTGCCTCACGTGTTCCAGTGTTTCTACGGAATCCAAACTGATCTTCCCCGAGGTAGGGTTCTACTAGTTTTTCCATTCGTCTGTAAAGAATTCGTGTTAGTATTTTGCAGCTGTGACTTATTAAGCTGATAGTTCGGTAATTTTCACATCTGTCAACACCTGCTTTCTTTGGGATTGGAATTATTATATTCTTCTTGAAGTCTGAGGGTATTTCGCCTGTTTCATACATCTTGCTCACCAGATGGTAGAGTTTTGTCAGGACTGGCTCTCCCAAGGCCGTTAGTAGTTCCAATGGAATATTGTCTACTCCGGGGGCCTTGTTTCGACTCAGGTCTTTCAGTGCTCTGTCAAACTCTTCACGCAGTATCATATCTCCCATTTCATCTTCATCTACATCCTCTTCCATTTCCATAATATTGTCCTCAAGTACATCGCCCTTGTATAGACCCTCTATATACTCCTTCCACCTTTCTGCTTTCCCTTCTTTGCTTAGAACTGGGTTTCCATCTGAGCTCTTGATATTCATACAAGTGGTTCTCTTATCTCCAAAGGTCTCTTTAATTTTCCTGTAGGCGGTATCTATTGTACCCCTAGTGAGATAGGCCTCTACATCCTTACATTTGTCCTCTAGCCATCCCTGCTTAGCCATTTTGCACTTCCTGTCGATCTCATTTTTGAGACGTTTGTATTCCTTTTTGCCTGTTTCACTTACTGCATTTTTATATTTTCTCCTTTCATCAATTAAATTCAATATTTCTTCTGTTACCCAAGGATTTCTACTAGCCCTCGTCTTTTTACCTACTTGATCCTCTGCTGCCTTCACTACTTCATCCCTCAAAGCTACCCATTCTTCTTCTACTGTATTTATTTCCCCCATTCCTGTCAATTGCTCCCTTATGCTCTCCCTGAATCTCTGTACAACCTCTGGTTCTTTTAGTTTATCCAGGTCCCATCTCCTTAAATTCCCACCTTTTTGCAGTTTCTTCAGTTTTAATCTACAGGTCATAACCAATAGATTGTGGTCAGAGTCAGGTGGGTAGATCACGTAACTAATGAGGAGGTATTGAGTAGGATTGGGAAGAAGAGGAGTTTGTGGCACAACTTGACTAGAAGATGGGATCGGTTGGTAGGACATGTTTTGAGGCATCGAGGGATCACAAATTTAGCATTGGAGGGCACCGTGGAGGGTAAAAATCGTAGAGGGAGACCAAGAGATGAATACACTAAGCAGATTCAGAAGGATGTAGGTTGCAGTAGGTACTGGGAGATGAAGAAGCTTGCACAGGATAGAGTAGCATGGAGAGCTGCATCAAACCAGTCTCAGGACTGAAGACCACAACAACAACAAGGGTGAAAAGCTTTGAAGACGTCGCAATTTGTGAACAACATAAAAATTTGATTAAATGAAAACAAAAAATCTCTGCAGGCCATACACTCTTCGTGAGCGATGCAACGAGCGTTAAGCTAGTTGAGTATAATCTTCGATATAGTTCTGATTTCTAATACAACTCGCGCTGTTGGATCTGAAGTAAGACGAAGCTGTCGTCGCAAGCGATGATTGCAGATTGGGCTGCTCTCTGCGCTCTGACATTAAGTACTCTTCCAGCAGCAGCGGCATATGGAATCTCTCGAGGGCCTGTCTACGCCAGTGTGTTCCAAACTATGGCCGCGGAAAGTGAATGAGATCTCTGCGAAATATTATTAACAACATGGTGGTGTCTTTCAACATTTTTTAAAAATTTGTTGCGATTTCTGTGTTATTATTTTTTATTTGAAGTTCAAGTAATCACTCGATAAAACAATTTTTTATAATTTTTTAAAAATTTTCATTGATTTTATTACCCTTCAAAATAAACAAGATGTTCCATCAACGTACCAGGATCCTCAGTGTTCCGTCAGAGAAAAAGTTTGGTAGCTCCTGGTCTACTGGTCTACGCCGACGTCTTTCATTCGCTGGTGACTCAGGCGGCGACTGTATTTACGGGTGATTCCGTCGTGAGGTACCAACTTTGACATGGCACCACGTTCTTCGGGCGGCAACACACTTTTAATACGTGGTGACAAGATATATAAGTCATTGACATATTTTACATGATTTCACGATATTCACAGAACATAACTGGAATTGTTGTAAATCATGACGAAGGTGTCAGTAGATTAATCGCATCTAAAGATGGCAATAAGTTACTGAAGCTAGTAATGTGGACACTGTAGTTAAAATCGAGCTGGACGTAAAAAGTTATTACATAAAGTATTTTAAAAGTCTCATACTTCCGTTTGGAAGTATGTCAATTTTTTCTAAAGTGTTGAATCATCATTCCTTTAAAAACTTTTGAAATTCTTCGTATGCTTTAATTCTGTGATAGCACATGTGGGCGAAGACCTTGTTGAAACAGCCAGTTAATAAAATTAATTAAAATAAAATACACGAGGCAGAATTTGTATTTGATAACTTCTTTCATGCTATTACGACGCCAGACAAGTAATGAGTTGCATTCGAGTTCACGTGTCTAGCTTCAGACATGAAAGACTGTACAATATCCTCGCGCAGATATTACATTCTTAATTTCTTATTAAGTGACTGGAGTTGATGGACACGCTGTCGCGATGAAATCTCGCCAGCGCTGAAATTTCTAATCTTCGTTTTCGTAATGTTTTTCTAATATGTGTGCTGAAACCTTATGAGCCTGTAGGCGCCTCATAAGTGCTGTAGGAATGCAGGGATGGCAATAACCACTGCATCGTGCGTGTAGCTAAATGAGCACGAAACCTCAACAAACGCCACTGCGGCGCACCTCAAATAGACTTAACGTGTTTGCACCCGCACTTGTGACCATCAGAAATACTCCTGTGCACCACCCACACGCGCAGCTTCTACAAGTATGGAGTAACTTAGGAAGTTATTTCTGGTTCTCATGGAATATTCATTTGTTCGCGTGAGCTGCCACATGCATGCTTACAAAGATAGAAGGCATCTCTTCTCAAGAGGCACTCGTCGGCTATTTTCAGCTCAGGTCTAAGTGGATTTTTAAAGAGCTTGAGTAGGAGAACTTCACAGCAAGAGGGTTCTATCGCCGTGCGTTTTCGATTTATTTTCACGCGCCATCGAACTTTTCCAGTCTCAGTTATGGACGAAGTATCTTTAAGAGGTTAAACGTGCGGCGATATTCAACGCAGTATTGTCTACTGAGTGACACTTGGTTAACAACTTGTCGGTTGATACTAGAAAGTCGCAGGATGACTGCATGAATATTTGTATTCAAACAGCCCAGTTTCAAGGAGCACAGTACCTGCTAGATTATTACCGGCCGGCCTTCGTGTTGCCTTGTCACAAAATATGCCCAATACTCACTACTTTCCTGTCTCTGCTCCACATTCCACATCTTTTTGATCATTGTGATCCCTAAGCAGTATCCGCCGGTACGTAAAGGGGAAAGGATATACCAATACACTTTAAATGTTATTAAGCAAATTCTCAAAATCACAAAAAGAACTCTTTGTCCATGTCCTGCAGCGTATAATGCTGAATTTGATTGAATATAATTTTATTCTTGGGGCAACTACAGACCCAATCAAGCAAACACTTGGATATTTTTCGATATCTACATTCATTCATTCTTAATAAATATGTCAAATTGATTTCATGAATTTTTGCTAAGCAAAGCTTACCGTAAAAAAGCTAAACCTTCGCAGCAGGTCCTCCTGATGCTGCTTGTGGTGCTAAATTGTCGTACTTCGATTTATTTGTAAACACCCTCCCCCATCTTTTCGCAGAGAAATCGCTTTGACAAATGTACATCACCGACTCTACTGATCCACTGCAGATGCTAAACTCAAATACTGGAGAAGATTATCACTTAACTGTACATACTAAACGATAATTGTTGTGTCCTGTGAACAAAGGTGCACCCATTTGGTCCTTTCCATCACCACCACTCTCTTTATATTCAACCTCACGTAACGCTTGCTTTTTTTATTTATAATTTTAATATACTGATTATTTTGCCGTGGTAACGTCTGCCAAAATACCATTGTTTGATATTGCTTATAGCCGGCCGCGATGGCCAAGCGGTTCTAGGCGCTTCAGTCAGGAACCGCGCGACCGCTACGGTCGCGGGTTCGAATCCTGCCTCGGGCATGGATGTGTGTGATGTCCTTAGGTTAGTTAGGTTTAAGTAGTTCTAAGTTCTAGGGGACTGTTGACCTCAGATGTTAAGTCCCATAGTGCTCAGAGCCATTTTTTTGTTGCATATAACGTATAGACGGCTTTTACGACTTTAATTTACAAGCGGAATACAACGATGAACCGGATAAAAACCAGAAGGGAAGACCAATTTGGACATGATGTGAAAAGTAACGAGGACAGGATATTAAATCGCATGTGGCCTGTTATCTCTTACTTGGAATCTACTGCTATTCGTGAACCCGCCTTCGCATCCGCGGCTCTTAACACGCGCTACTGTGGTGGCAGTAGACCCGAAATTATCCTTACGGTGGAAGAAAATTTCTTTAACGTTAGTTGTCATCCAAGGTGAAACTCGAGAGGACGACGGTTGTACCAGCTCTCGATTTCATCCTACCCCATCCCATAATCATCCGTAACAGAGAATGCACTAAATTCTATGATGAGTAAGCAGGCAGCCACTAGATGAACAATAAGCTCAGCGTTATGGATTGCATTCTTAAGGAGTGTCAAATAATGGTTCCGATGAACGAATGAGCCGAAATCATAGGGAAATGCGGGATTCGCTGACAAGTGCGACACAGTGAGAGGGGGAGGACCCTAAATCGAACAGGCTGACGATATAGATATATAGCTACCGGAGAAGCTCTTACGTATGCCTTTCGTAGCATAATGACATGTTGGCCATAACAAACACGTTGAGAATGGTGGATAGTCGATGATATAAAAAATAAACTACAAGAACGAAAAAAGCTCTTATATGTGTTATTCTGTAACTCTCATGAAAAACTAAAGGATCCAGATTATACGGATCAAAAGATATTTCAGAGTCATTCATAGAACATAACCCAGGTAGCACCACTAGGGTCCCCTTATGTCCCAAAAGCACATTGAAAATATATGCCTCCATTGATCTCAGAACTATTATTTTCAAAATATATAACTTTCTCCCATTTAGTAAATTGTATCGAATGAAGTTTTGCTCGGTTTTGTATCAACAACACACTAAAATTTATTCATGCTTTTTGCATTGAGTATCACTGGGGTTAATATGACCACAACTTAAAATTGTTTGTTTGCTTCTTGAATGTAACATTTATGAAATCAGAATGACATCTTAAACAGCTGTTATACGAAACATCTGCAACAGTGAATATATATATATATATATATATATATATATATATATATATATATATATATACACTCAGTGTTAGTATTTCGGGATTATCCGAGCGGTTTAAGGCGCTGTAGTCATGGACCGTGCGGCTGGTCCCGACGGAGGTTCGAGTCCTCCCTCGGGCGTGGGTGGGGTGTGTGTGTTTGTCCTTAGGATAATTTAGGTTAAGCAGTGTGTAAGCTTAGGGACTAGTGACCTCAGCAGTTATAAGTCCCTAAGATTTCACACACATTTGAAAATTTTTTTTTGTTAGGGGTTCTTGCATCAGCTGTTGTTCTACCCTTCCTAGTACCAAGAGGACAATATGACCCCATAATCCTTGTTTTGAAAGCTTTTTTTTCTTCAAAAGGTATGACTTTCTCTCTCTGTGTCAATTGTATCCGCTGATGCTTTGTTCAGTTTTATGTTTACAACACACTAGAGTTTATTCATGGTTTTTTTCATTGCTTACCACTTTTTGTTTCTTGCACTGTATTTATGAAAATAGAATCATCACTATCACATTGAAAAACTGTGATGTGTGTTCTGTGTTAGTTCATTAAAATACTTCCAATATATCCGGAGAAAATTTCTTGGGGGTGTATACTAACCTCTGTGATACTAAGTGAGACAAAAAAGTGCTGATAGTAGGTGGGACAATAGACGAATTAGCAAAGCTCTTCATCAAGGAAGGCAGTCCATACCTCGTTCGTCTCCCTCAACGACTTCGAATCCAAAATTTAAAAAAAAAAGAGTATCCAATGAATCGTCTAAAAGGTGGGATACTTCCAAACAGTCGAGAGGGGGAAGCTTCCTCAGAATTCAGTAATTCGTTCCCGTAAGAGTACTGGTTTCAGACTACAAGTTTTCCCGGCGCATACATTAATACTCTGAGTGAGAAATGCCCATGGCTGCTACCTGGCATACCTCATCATGATTAAAGCTCCACTTACGAGGTATAGTGGAGAGCTTCTGCTCGAGCAGGCAGACCTCTTCCACCTTTTGCTCGGCTGCACCTGTTATTCCCCCCCTCCCCACCCACCCACCCACACAGATTAACAACTACGAGGGTTGGAACTTAAATAACAACTATTTATCCACAACCGATACAAAAGGGTTACATGTTTACACCTGTTACTGTCCTTCAAAATAGTCACCAGCGTTGTGTAGAACCCATTGCTAGCAATGTGGAAGGCGTAGAATATCACTAGCAGAGCCTGTTCTGTTGGTGCGAATGGAGTGATCTACTGTCTGTCAAATCTCTGAAGCGAATGCCACGAAGTGGTTCCTTCATCTTCGGAATCAAATAAAAGTCATAAGGAGTTAAGTCGTATTACTGCTCGTTCTTGGAGCATCACTTGCGACCAGCTTTGCGATAGAAGCGGCGACTCTTTCTGTGCAACCCACCCATCATTTTGCACGACAATGCACGGGCGCATACAGCGCAAGCTGTGGCTGCTTTGTTCGGTCGGTGGGACTGGGAAGTACTGTACCATCCACCATATTCCCCGGACTTAAATCCTTGTGAGTTTGATTTGATTCCGAAGATGAAGGAACCACTTCGTGGCATTCGCGTCAGAACTGTTTCAGAGAATCGACAGGCAGTAGACCACTCCATACGCACCATCAACAGAACACGCTCTGCTAACGGTATGCGAGGTGTATTCAGGTTCTAAGGCCTCCGATTTTTTTTTCTCCGGACTGGAAAGAGATAGAAACATGCGCATTGTTTTAAAATGAGGCCGCGTTCATTGTCAATACGTCCCAGAGATGGCAGCACCGCACGGCAGACGGAATTTTACCGCCAGCGGCGAGAATGAGAACTGTTTTAAATACTTAAAATGGCGACGTTTTCCTTACTTGAACAGCGTGCAATCATTCGTTTTCTGAATTTGCGTGGTGTGAAACCAATTGAAATTCATCGACAGTTGAAGGAGACATGTGGTGATGGAGTTATGGATGTGTCGAAAGTGCGTTCGTGGGTGCGACAGTTTAATGAAGGCAGAACATTGTGTGACAACAAACCGAAACAACCTTGGGCTCGCACAAACCGGCCTGACGACATGATCGAAAAAGTGGAGAGAATTGTTTTGGGGGATTGCCGAATGACTGTTGAACAGATCGCCTCCAGAGTTGGCATTTCTGTGGGTTCTGTGCACACAATCCTGCATGACGACCTGAAAATGCGAAAAGTGTCATCCAGGTGTGTGCCACGAATGCTGATGGACAACCACATGGCTGCCCGTGTGGCATGTTGCCAAGCAATGTTGACGTGCAACAACAGCACAAATGGGACTTTCTTTTCGTCGGTTGTGACAATGGATGAGACGTGGATGCCATTTTTCAATCCAGAAACAAAGCGCCAGTCAGGTCAATGGAAGCACACAGATTCACCGCCACCAAAAAAATTTTGGTTAACCGCCAGTGCTGAAAAAATGATGGTGTCCATGTTCTGGGACAGCGAGGGCGTAATCCTTACCCTTTGCGTTCCAAAGGGCATTACGGTAACAGGTTCATCCTACGAAAATGTTTTGAAGAACAAATTCCTTCCTGCACTGCAACAAAAACGTCCGGGAAGGGCTGCACGTGTGCTGTTTCACCAAGACAACGCACGCACACATCGAGCTAACGTTATGCAACAGTTTCTTCGTGATAACAACTTTGAAGTGATTCCTCATGCTCCCTACTCACCTGACCTGGCTCCTAGTGACTTTTGGCTTTTTCCAACAATGAAAGACACTCTCCGTGGCCGCACATTCACCAGGCGTGCTGCTATTGCCTCAGTGATTTTCCAGTGGTCAAAACAGACTCCTAAAGAAGCCTTCGCCGCTGCCATGGAATCATGGCGTCAGCGTTGTGAAAAATGTGTACGTCTGCAGGGCGATTACGTCGAGAAGTAACGCCAGTTTCATCGATTTCGGGTGAGTAGTTAATTAGAAAAAGAATCGGAGGCCTTAGAACTTGAAAGCACCTTGTACTACGCCTTCCAAATCGCTGGCAATGGGTTCTACACAACACTGGTGACTACTTTGAAGGTCGGTAACAGGTGCAAACATGTAACTCTTTTGTATCAGTTGTGAATAAATAGTTGCCACTATTTAAGTTCCAACCCTCGTAAAAGAAAATCACTAAACAAGACATAAGGCTGCTCTGACCGAGAGTATATTCATACAAAACACCATAGTTTCATGAATCATGCACACAGCTGCAATTCTTACGTTGAGAAGAAACCGCAACGCTCCAAGACAGGAAAAGATGATCGTGGGGGAATACCGACAGAAGCTGCAATAAGCAGGGACAACAAGAAAAAAATATTTTTGTATTCGTTAACGTAATTAGAGTGCAGCATATCCCATTGTTTAATATTGCCCCGCCCATACGATGTCGCGATGTCGCCCGTAATAGACCCAGTCATAACGAGACGAACGTTCAATCCTTAATAGAGAACGCTTCTTGAAACGATAAAATTTTAAAACTATATTTAAGTATATACCGAAAAGTTGCATCATCGTAGGTTTTATTTACAAATACGTTGCTAGCCAAACATTTGGGCAGTTGGAGGTCAAAAATAAAACCAAATAAAATAAAGAAGCGAAGTATCGAGGAAAGATCTACTTAAACAAATGACGGGTCGGTTTTCAGCAGTGTATCCATGAATATTTTTAAACCTCACACACGTATTTCATGGATAGACAGTGAAGGTGAAATTTACTAACAGCAGCTATTACAAACGCGTATTATACGTACTTCGAGTGTAGTCAAAAGTACTGTCGGAAACGCAGTTAATAGTGATTTACAGAGCACAGATGTAAATTTTGGATGTCCGTTGTATGATCTTGCCTTCCTAAGAGCGCTTAACAAGATAGCACTGGTGTAGGAAGGCTTTCAATTGAATATGGAATCCAATTCGCAGCGTGAGGTCTCATCCTTAAAATGATAAAGCTTTCTCAAATGCGAATGCTACGCAAGCCGACAATGAAACTTCCGCCACTGGCACACACTTTCATTAAAAACTCTGCGGTTGCAATACCATCAGGCTGTGACATATCGCCAATTGACACACATCATAGCGCAGGCGAAATGTGTTTCCGCGGCGAATGTAACGTGAATGGAGCTGCAGGGTTACAGCTGTCAGGTAGAAACTGAGAATAGTTCACGATAAAAGATTTTTACGACAATATCTGAGCTCTGAAACTTCAGATTTAGGGTGAGATGGAATGAGTTGATTGCACAAGAGAGAAGTAATTAAGAGGACTACGGTTGAAACACACTATAAATCGTGCAATATTTTTACATACTAAACTGTTGAAAAGCTTTGTTTACAACAATAGTTCGGAGTTGCATCGTATTTGAAGTTTAATATCTAACTGTAGGTCAGTCTGTAACTGCCGAACCGTTAGGCCACACATTTTCCGGCAGTCATAACTAGTAAAATGTGGTCGAATTGTATCTGAACACTATCCTCATTGGTTATGTCCAGTGTTGGTCTATGGTATTTTGTGCCGCGCGGCATTAGCCGAGCGTTTCTGAGGCGCTGCAGTCATGGACTGTGCGGCTGATCCCGGCGGAGGTTCGAGTCCTCCCTCGGGCATGGGTGTGTGTGTTTGTCCTTAGGATAATTTAGGATAAGTAGTGTGTAAGCTTAGGGACTGATGACCTTAGCAGTTAAGTCCCATAGGATTTCACACAGATTTGAACATTGTTTATGGCATTTTGTGCTAAATACGCAGGGCTCTTCGCACAGCCGTCAAGCAACAAATTTCCAGTTATTTCACTTATTTTTGTTCTTAGGGCTTTCAGCGACGAGGTTCTTAGGTTTCTTTACCACTGTTCCATCATTTTAATGCGATGCCTGCGTTCTACGAAATTGGGTTCCAATTTATGTCATCGACACTTCGTCAAGACTGAACGGTGATGGTATTTATTGTATTCTTATTAATATACACATTTCTTCGCCCTCTACAGCGATATTAGTTGATTACTCTGCTTACCTCACTAAAGTCATGTTCATATATGTCTGTATTTCTGGGAAATGGTGGTAATGGGGTGGGTGTCAAAAATCGGTTTCGTTTATACGCTGCCATGCAACGCTCGGCATGCCAAGGAACTGATCCCACTCACCTTAGAACGCGCCAGCTTCGGTGATAACTATTTGCCGAACCGTGCCTAAAGTTGCAAAGTTTATGGAACAGGGAAGGGAAGAGAAGGGGAAATCGCGAGAAGCTGCGACGGGAGCGAGGCGCGACCAAACTTCCTCATCGGCTCATTTCTTGCGTGTGCGCGCCTCAAGAAGAGGGCGCTGTTTGCACAGATTGAGTTAATTTGCGCCCTGCCTGCGAATGATGAGCCTCGGAAATGAGCGTGCCCCCAGAGACCCTGCCTGCAGCCCGAGAAACATTGTACGCAGTTTTCTTGATTAAGTCCTCCCTCGCGTAACGTTATCGTGGCACATTTATTTTCGTAAATTCTCTGTATTGTTTAAATGGTATTAGTCTCAAGTTTGTGTGTTAAAAATGGGTGCACTGTGCGAAGGTCTATGGTTGTACTCTACCTGAAATTCGAAACTTACAGCAAATCAGTGTTCGGAAGTCTAGTTGAATGCAAAAATAAGCAAGTGCTACAGAATGAACTGAAGTAGAAGAAAAAATCCTGTATATGTAGAGTGCAGCATAAAAGCTAAACAAGTAGTCAGTGACTTCGGACACACAACTTGATGCGATCTTTCTCATCAGCTTGAAATGAAACCTGCAATAACTTTATTGAACACCGAGGTGGTACCTTCGAGAATGCCACTGCTGATTCCTTTCGATCACCCTTATCCTGCTTCTGCTCTGTCTCTAAAACTTCCCTCACTTTCTGCGCTGCAATAGGCCAATTTCAGCTTTACGGTTTCTGAGTGAGTGTAGCTTATCTACGAGGGCTATTCGGAAAATAAGGAACAATCGTTTGCGAAATGGAAACCACAGTGCAACTCCGAATAAGCTTTGCACAGATGTATTGGGCAGAGTCTCTAGTATGCCCATAGACACCGTCATATGTCTCTTCTCTGTTCTGAGCGCACAGTGAGAGCGTAAAGATGTCTAGAAAATAGTGTCTGGCGCCAAGTATGGGTGCCTGCCGAGAGATTTCGCCTGATTTCACGCTACCCTACATAACGTTATTTCCTTCCTATTGGCAGCTCTCTGCCGCACACAGCAGGGGCAATGAGGACACTCCTGCAGCGTTTTCGATGGAAAGTGTTTGATCACCCACCATACAACCCGGACATAGGTCTCTCTGATTTTCATCTCTGCTCAAATGAAGCGCTGACGACGATGACAACGAGCTGCAGTCCAGCGTAGAAAATTGTCGGAAAGCACAGGAGGCTGCCTTCTATGACAACGGAACTGGAAAATCGTTGCAAAGCTACGACATAAGTCTATGACGCAGTGGCGACTATATACGGAAGCAGCTTGAAAGTGTGCCTAACTGTTTCAAATAAAACAGTTTTGATCTTCACTGTGGTTTCCATTTCGCAACGAATCGTTCTTTAGTTCCCGAAAAGCTCTCGAATAAAAATAGCCTGAAGACGTTGATTTAAATATACTGCAGGCGTATACTGTTAGACGGAATAATCGGGTGAAATTGTGAAAAAGACAGAAGAAAGGAATTGCGTGATTAGTGATATACCTACACTGCTGGCCATTATAATTGCTACACCAAGAAGAAATACAGATGATAATCGGGTATTCATTGGACAAATATATTATACTAGAACTGACATGTGAATACATTTTCACGCAATTTGGGTGCATAGATCCTGAGAAATCAGTACCCAGAACAACCACCTCTGGCGGTAATAACGGCCTTGATACTCCTGGGCATTCAGTCAAACAGAGCTTGGATAGCGTGTACAGCTACAGCTCCCCATGCAGCTTCAACACGGTACCACTCTTCATCGAGAGTAGTCACTGGCGTATTGTGACGAGCCAGTTGCTCGGCCACCAATGACCAGACGTTTTCAATTGGTGAGAGATCTGGAGAATGTGCTGGCCAGGGCAGCAGTCGAACATTTTCTGTGTCCAGAAATGCCCGTACAGGACTTGTAACATGCGGTCGTGCATTATCCTGCTGAAATGTAGGGTTTCGCAGGGATCGAATGAAGGGTAGAGCCACGGGTCGTAACACATCTCAAATGTAACGTCCACTGTTCAAAGTGCCGTCATGACGAACAAGAGGTGACTGAGACGTGTAACCAATGGCATCCCATACCATTACGCCGGGTGATACGCCAGTATGGCGATGACGAATTCACGCTTCCAATGTGCGTTCATCGCGATGTCGCCAAACACGGATGCGACTATTATGATGCTATAAACAGAACCTGGATTGATCGGAAAAAATGACGTTTTGCCATTCGTGCACCCAGGTTCGTCGTTGAGTACACCATCGCAGGCGCTCCTGTCTGTGATGCAGCGTCAAGGGTAACAGCAGCCGTGGTCTCCGAGCTGATAGTCCATGCTGCTGCAAACGTCGTCGAACTGTTCGTGTAGATGGTTGTTGTCATGCAAACGTCCCCATCTGTTGACTCAGGAATCGAAACGTGGCTGCACGATCCGTTACAGCCATGCGGATAAGATGCCTGTCATCTCGACTGCTAGTGATACGAGGACATTGGGATCCAGCACGGCGTTCGGTATTACCCTCCAGAACCTACCGATTCCATATTCTGTTAACAGTCATTGGATCCCGACCAACGCGAGCAGCAATGTCGCGATACAATAAACCGCAATTGCGATAGGCTACAATCCGACCTTTATCGAAGTCGGAAACGTGATGGTACGCATTTCTCCTCCTTACACGAGGCATCACAACAACGTTCCACCAGGCAACGCCGGTTAACTGCTGTTTGTGTATGAGAAATCGGTTGGAAACTTTCCTTATGTCAGCAAGTTGTAGGTGTCGCCACCGGCGCCAACCTTGTGTGAATGCTCTGTAAAGCTAATCACTTGCATGTCACAGCATATTCTTCCAGTCGGTTAAATTTCGCGTCTGTAGCACGTTATCTTCGTGGTGTAGAAATTTTAATGGCCAGTAGTGTATTTCGCCGAGAACGTGACAGAGAGAAGAATCTTCTTGATAAATTTAAACAGTGTGTTTTCCTATGACCTAAACTTCACTCTTCACCTGTCGTGAACAGATTCCACACCAAGCTCGTTGGCATTAGTCAGTCAGTCAGTCAGTCAGTCAGGCAGCACCAACCGACCGAGACACAAGCAGCAACAAGAAAGTAACCGATTTTGTGACATTTTACGAGTTTCTTACCAAGATCGAACAGTATAGTTTCATCTGTGAACTTTGTTAGTTTAGCTTCTTCAATTTCTGCGCGTTAATTTAATACTGAATAGACACAGTTCTCGCGTTTTCGTTTGTGGCGGAAAGTGAAGCGATTTTGTGACCTGTTAAAAGTTTCTAATCAGGAGCTAGTTATTTAGCCTCACCTGAGTGCTTTGGTAGTTCAGTTTTCGGGTCTCTGAGAGTTAATAAAATTTATTAGCCACAGTTCTTGCGTTTTCGTCAGTGTCTACAGTAGAGTTCCGCAGCGCGTGTCGATAGCCCTTCGTTTGTCTGTGTAGTGTAGCTCTCCACGGTTTTTAGCATGGATAGGGAATGTGGTGATTGTTGTGTGCGGATGCGAGCAGAGTTGGTGACACTTCGTTCTCAGCTCCATGCTGTGATGGCTTCACTTACACAGCTTGAAGCTGCAGTAGAAAAGCATCACTGTTGTGGGCCGGACTTGTGGGTCCAAGAGACATTCAGCAAGTCTGGGTCGGCCGATCGGTCCGCACCAGTGGCCAGCCCAGATGCGGCTCGCTCTGAGGCTGACCCCTCACCCATGGTCGAGTGGGAGGTCGCCTCGGGGTGTAACAGATGGCGAAAGACTTCACACGAGGCCGCACGTAAGGCCTCCACGGTAAGCCTGACAAACAGGTTCCAGGTGCTGCCTATGGCCAGATGCAGTCGCTTGTCTTTCAGAGGAAATCTCTCAACCTGCAGTTTACGGGTGATCACAGAGGGTGGGATTATTGGTAGTAGGGAAATCCAGTGCTAGGCGCGTTATGAGGCCCGTTAGACCCAGTGCGTTGTCCTCGATGGTGAGTGTTCATCGGAGGTGAGGGTATCATCTGGAGTGCCCCAGGGAAGTGTGGTAGGTCCGCTGTTGTTTTCCATCTACATAAATGATCTTTTGGATAGGGTGGATAGCAATGTGCGGCTGTTTGCTGATGATGCTGTGGTGTACGGGAAGGTGTCGTCGTTGAGTGACTGTAGGAGGATACAAGATGACTTGGACAGGATTTGTGATTGGTGTAAAGAATGGCAGCTAACTCTAAATATAGATAAATGTAAATTAATGCAGATGAATAGGAAAAAGAATCCTGTATTGTTTGAATACCCCATTAGTAGTGTAACGCTTGACTCAGTAACGTCGATTAAATATTTGGGCGTAACATTGCAGAGCGATATGAAGTGGGACAAGCATGTAATGGCAGTTGTGCTGAAGGCGGATAGTCGTCTTCGGTTCATTGGTAGAATTTTGGGAAGATGTCGTTCATCTGTAAAGCAGACCGCTTATAAAACATTAATACGACCTATTCTTGAGTACTGCTCGAGCGTTTGGAATACCTATCAGGTCGGATTGTGGGAGGACATAGAAGCAATTCAGAGGCGGGCTGCTAGATTTGTTACTGGTAAGTTTGATCATCACGCGAGTGTTACGGAAATGCTTCAGGAACTCGGGTGGGAGTCTCTGGAGGAAAGGAGGCGTTCTTTTCGTGAATCGCTACTGAGGAAATTTAGAGAACCAGCATTTCGGGCTGACTGCAGTACAATTTTACTGCCGCCAACTTACATTTCACGGAAAGACCACAAATATTAGATAAGAGAGATTAGGGCTCGTACAGAGGCATATAGGCAGTCATTTTTCCCTCGTTCTGTTTGGGAGTGGAACAGGGAGAGAAGATGCTAGTTGTGCTACGAGGTGCCCTCCGCCACGCACCGTATAGTGAATTGCGGAGTATGTACGTAGATGTAGATGGCTGCCGAGGAGGGGAAGAAAGCCAATGTGCACTCCGTGTTCATACCGGGTGGAGTCATTCCAGACATGGAATGGGTTCTTCTGGATGCCACGAAGAGCACAGGGTGCAGCCAACAGCAGGTGGTGAATCACGTAGGTACAAATGATGTGTATTGCTTTGGATCGGAAGAGATTTTCTCTAATTTCGAGCGGCTATCAGAGGTAGTAATGGATGCCAGCCGTAACTGCGAGATGAAAGCAAAGCCCACCATTTGCAGTATAGTCGACAGGTCCGACTGCGGACTTCTGGTACAGAGTCGAGTAGACGGTTCTGCGAGGCGGTTGGGTTTCAAGTTGCGCTAAATGGGTCAGGAGTCCACTACATACAGGGGGCGGCTACACGGCTAATAGGGGCTGTGTGGCGTGGACTAGGCGGTTTTTTTAGGTTAGAGGGTTTCGAGGAAGCACAAAAAGGGTTAAAGTCTCATAGCATGCAGGTCGAACACAGGAAGAACGTGGATCCTGGAACCATCAGTGTAACAGTTGTAAATTGTCATAGCTGTGTTGAGAAAGTAGCAGAGCTGCAAGCGCTAATGGAAAACTCTGATGCTCAAATCGTTATAGGCACTGGAAGCTGGCTAAACCCCGAGAGAATTTCAGCCGAAACTTTTGCGAAGGACGTAACGGTGTTCAGAAAGGATGGGCTAAATGCAGCTGGAGGCGACGTGTTTGTTGCTTTTGGAAGTAGTTTGTCCAGTAGCGAAAATGAAGTAGATAATTACTGTGAGTTAGTATGATTAGAGGTCATTCTTGGCAACATAAATAAGTAATAACTGGATCCTTTTACCTGCCTCCCAACTCAGATGATACAAATGCTGAAAGGTTCAAAGGAAACTTGGGCCTAATTTGAAACATGTACCCGACTCATACAATTATAGTTGATGGTGACTTCAATTTACCCTCGATATGTCGGCGAAAATACATGTTTAAATCCGGAAGTATGCATGAATCATCGTCCGAAATTGTGCCAAACGCTTTCTCTGAAAATTATTTCGAGCAATTTGTTCATGATCTCACTCGAATAGCAAACGATTGCGAAAACACACTTGACCTCGTAGCAACAAATGATGCTCAGCTAATAACGAGCACCAAAACAGATACAGTCATTAGTGAACACAGGGTGGTCATAACGAGACTGAGTATTGTAACTCCAAAATTTCCAAAAATATACGAAAAATATACAAACATAAAAAAATTTCTCACGAAATTTCAATCACCAACTTTCTCCCCCGTATATGAACTTATTTTGTTGACGCCATTCTACAGTGAGAAACGATCATCATAATAAAACAAGGGAAATAAGGGGTCGCACGGAAAGATATAAAGAGCTCGTTTTGTCCGCACGCTGTTCGAGAGTGGAATAATAGAGAATTATTGTGAAGGTGGTTTCATGAACTCTCTGCCAGGCATTTAAGTGTGATTTGCAAGGTATTCATTCAGACGTAAATGTAGAAGCTATCTTAAGATCCTTTCGACATACACACTCAACTGCAAGTCAAAGCTGCATTGTGTCATGACTATTCTTCTCTGTTAAAAAAATGGCTCTGAGCACTATGGGACTTAACTTCTGTGGTCATCAGTCCCCTAGAACTTAGAACTACTTAAACCTAACTAACCTAAGAACATCACACACATTCATGCCCGAGGCAGGATTCGAACCTGCGACCGTAGCAGTCTCGCGGTTCCAGACTGCGCGCCTAGAACCATTAGACCACCGCGGCCGGCTCTTCTCTGTTAATTTAAGTAATAAACACATAGAAAAAAGCATATACCATCATGTTAAGTGCTACTTTTCAAATAGGCCCACTGAAACAAATGTTCCCGCAGTATTCTAGGAACATGAGCGCATCCCTCTGGTCCCTCCAACACCATTTCACAGCGATGAAGGATAAAAAAGAGGTATCACTATGAAATTCCAGTCTCACACAAGAAACAACTATTATTATATGGCGAAAATAGATTTTACATCCATATAAATAACTCAAAAACTGTTAAATATTCACAATTTTCGAAACAATGAAGAGTTAACATGTGAAGACAGCACAGATAGAACTGCACAATATACGTGTAAAATGGATAAAAAGAATTTTCTTCAATGAGATACAATTTTCTTTGTGGCAACGGAAACTTATTTCGGAAGGATGGTAGATAAAATAGAGATAAGGGAAAATGTAGGGTATTACAAGTGGCAGTATTCCGACAATGCTTCTCTGAATGAAATGATAAGAAGAGGAAGCAATAACGATAATACCAAGGGAATTTTAGGAAGGAAAATCCTCCACAGAAGAAATCCTAAACCTCACAGTCTACCAAAAATCGCGGGAAAAATTATATGGTATCACTTTCATGGGCTTCTACAAAACTTATGACTCAATAGATTGGGAATCTCTCATCTCTGTCCTAAAAGAATTAAATCTAGACAAATAAACGACAATTCTAATCACAGGAACCCCTTACCAACACATACTCCAAAGTTAAATTCACGGCAGAAGTGTAGGAGCCCTTAGAGATGGAAACTGGTGTACAGCAATGAAACTATCTCCACTGCTATTTAACTGTTTTCCGAAACTAGTTAGAAAGTCGTAGTGTGATTCGACTACGAACACAGACATCAAAGTCATTTCCTAGTTTTTGCAAATGATGTGGCTCTACTAGCCGAGACCTGGTAAAGCTAAAGGAAAATACCTCGAACTACAAGAAAAAAAGCAGAAAAGATAGATCTCAAAATCTCCTTCGAAAAGACCAAAATAATGACAAACGTAAAAAATATCTTGTCGAAATCAGGGTCACTTTGGATAATGGGGATGAAATCACCTTCCAAAGCCTTCACGTACCGTACGGTAGTCACCGTGCCATCAAGGAATATCCCACCGATTATTCAGTGACTCAACACTGCACGCCACACAGGCACCCGTTGAGGGTGAAAAGACTTATCGATCGCGAAGTGCGGATTCTCAGCCGCTCAAATGCGCCAATTTTGCTTAGTGACAAACCCAATCAAATGAAAGTCGGTTTCGTCGCTAAATCAAACCATAGAGCTCATATTAACTCCGCGGCCAACAGTAGCGTTTCAACGACCTAACGCAAACCGTTCATACGTTACGACTATTTTGTTCCATATAGTTCAATAATTGTCACCCTGTAGGTTCCAAGTCAAAACAAATCCAAATGAAACCAAATCTATGAAACATAAAGCAAAGTAAGATCAGAAAGAGAAAATCAATACAGGGCTTAAGGAAAGGCAAAGACATGAATAAGTAATTGATGAATGTACACCAAAGCTTGGTGATCCGGATGGAGGAGGACAGCATCCGGTACTTTGCGCCAAATATCGAAAACTGGCAGCTCCGTATTGTCGTTATGGACGCTTTATCACTGCCTGAGAAATGAGCTGTGGATCAATATGATCGTACTTTGTTCGTCTGAAACACAAATGTCGACCAGGACGTATCACCAGAGGGATAGGCGAAAAATCAAAATATTGGTACAGAAACACATTTAGAGAAAATCGTGTTCTATTGATCGTTCTAATTTTGGAAATACAGACCGTCTCATGTGCTAAGAAAGCGCTGTCTTCAAGCATTGAGCGGGAACCGGTACACTCTTAGGCAGGCTGCCATGATTACATGACGTCCCGGCCCGTTGCTATATTGTGTAAGTTTTAACCGAAAACAAATTACACGAATTAGAAGCGGTCTTATAAAGATATCTGAGAAAATTACTGCGATATTTAGCACTTCAGACTGGCGTGTCATATGCTCAGACGGTGGAGCACATGCTCGCAGAGCTGAAATCTTACAAAGTAACTGTAGTAACATCTTTAACTTTTGTTATCTTTCGTCCTCAGTTGCGTGTAATATTACGTTCATAATCGTCACTTTGGACTCATCTAATTACAATTGAGTAAAATGTATTTTTCGTGCCACACGCATTTAGCCTTTCTTCTTTGAAATCCATCATCAGCGACCTGAAATACATACATATTTGTGTTTATACTGCTTCGCTTTACATATCGCACATTGTTCATTGAGGTTATAAACAGTTCAGGCATTTTTTGATTTTCGTAATAGCGTGATGACGTAATAGCAGTTTAAATTTGTACTTACAAACATTGTAAATGCTGCTCCAGATGAGTTCTTGTTCTTCTTATAGACCTGTTCAGCTTACTGCCATTCTAAATTCCATTTGCACAGCACTAGGAAATGAATACTTATTTACCTCATGTTATGAATTGGATGTTACAGCTACTGAATGTTACAGTCAACTGTCGACTGTGTATTTTTGCCATTTGTGATGTACCAACACACACACACACGCACGCACACACACACACACACACACACACACACACACACACACACACACACACACACACACACACACACACACACACACACACACACACCACAGATATCACAAACAGATAGTCTATAGTTGGCAATAACATTCAACAGTTGGAAACGACATCAAAATATAACACGGAATAAATGTGTGTTCATTTCCTGCTACTGAGCAAATGAAATTTGTAATGCAGTAAAAAGGCCAGCCCTAATCCGGAACAAGAACACACGTAGAACAGCATCTACGAAATTTCTAAGTAGAAATTTAATCTATTATTATTGCATAGAAAATCAGAAAGTAGCAGAGCTGTTTACAACCTTATTGTACAATGTGACGATGTCCAGTATGTTACAAAAAAATAGTATAAACACAAATATGTGTATATTTCAGGCCACTGATGAAGTTTTTCTAATAATAAAGGTGAAACGCGTATGACACGAAAAATTCGTATTATTCAGTTCTAGTTAATGGATTCAAAGTGATAATTATCAACATAATATAGCGGTAGTGAGTTTTTCAGATACTTTTGCTCCATATCAACCCTGCAGCTGATTGCTGTAGTTTATGCATGATGGAAAGCTATGCTTCACTAAAAAAAAAAAAAAAAAAAAAAAAACAGCACTTCAAGAGCCACGTCTCCAGCATGTACAGACTGTAATAAGTGGTTGTTGTACAGGCGTCGAGCTACAATATCTAATTCACTACTGTTTCTGTGTAAGGCTTTAGTTTGAGTTCTTGCGCAGACTCTGCTGACACACCGGTTTGATGTCCTGAATGAAGCAACTGTTTTCTCGAACGTCTTTCCAAGGCCGCTCGTAACTCGTCCGGTTGCTCCGCAGTTACAACCAATACACTACCCGTATCACTGCCATAGCATCACACGGTGATTCCGGTTCGCTTGCGGAAATATTGATTTCCACGAAACCCTTCGACGAGGTCTTTGCTGCTTCTGATACGTCAATTACATTTGTTTCTGAATAACATTAGTGTGATAAAAGTGATCATTAATGACACTTATTTTGTGGATTAAAGACTTGCGAGGAACACAGTGTCATTTATACGAAATACGATTATCATAGTTAGCACTGCTACTGCGTTGTGGCTGCTTGATAGATGACTCCGTAAGGTATCAAAGATGTTCGGTTTGACAGTATTAATCGTTACCAAGCTTGGTCTATTACGACTTCGTGAAAGTTTTCATTTGTGTCGTTTCTTTATCGCGCACAGCTAATTCCTAGGTTTCCTCTGTTTTACACTGGTATATCATTCGCGTCTCAACATGCAGTCTATGAACCACAACTACATTATAAAAGAAAGGTAAAATCTGTGTCGCTCAATTCCTGAACGGGCATCTGGCCGGACTGCAGCACGAGCCTGTCGCCACGGCCTCATTTTACCCCAGTGAAAAATCCCTGGTACTCAATTTGATAGCAGAATGGATGGACCTGGGCCCCTCCTGGAGGGACTGGAACGACGAAAAGACCCCACTTCTACAGTGAACCCGGGACCATCAGGGAAGGAATCTTGTGCTCTACTCGTGGAGCCACCACGGTAACAAATACAATGTACATCAGCTTAATTTATAACTCAGGAGTAACGAGTTTATCTTTCTCTATTATCGTATTATCTTCAATGCTTTATTTGCCGGCCGAAGTGGCCGTGCGGTTAAAGGCGCTGCAGTCTGGAACCGCAAGACCGCTACGGTCGCAGGTTCGAATCCTGCCTCGGGCATGGATGTTTGTGATGTCCTTAGGTTAGTTAGGTTTAACTAGTTCTAAGTTCTAGGGGACTGATGACCTCACCAGGTGAGTCCCATAGTGCTCAGAGCCATTTGAACCATTTGATTTTTTTCACTGCTTTGTTTATTTGTTGGTGTGACATGTGTGTAAGATTTCAGTCGTCATTCATTCAATAGTTAATTTCAGTGTCTGCAGTAAATTTTTAAAATTAGTGTTAACGGAAAAGACGAACAACACATTGTATCGAGTGACTTTCTGCCTGAATATGTTCATAGCTGTGAGGGGCAGGTAGCATGCAAACGAATGGATATAACGTAATGCTCATGAGCATGTTGCGAGAAAGTGTTTTATTCTGTCCCTGCTTACTTGCATATAGAAAGGGAGGGCTGATGCGTCTAAAAACTTAAGTGAACAAGTGTAAGTAGGCTGTTCAGGTTTTACATTGGTAACACCACGTAGCGCTATGTATGAAAATCACTGACGGTGCTGTGTACAGTCTGTGGCTGGTTTGCATTGTTGGAATATTTGCTATTGTAGTGTTGGGTAGTTGGATGTGAACAGCGTGTAGCGTTGCGCAGTTGGAGGTGCGCCGCCAGCAGTGGTGGATGTGGGGAGAGAGATGGCACAGTTTTGAGAGCGGACAATCTGGACGTTTGTCCGTCAGAAAATGGAAATTTGTAAGACTGGATGTCGTGAACATTATATATATATATATATATATATATATATATATATATACAGGGTGTTACAAAAAGGTACGGCCAAACTTTCAGGAAACATTCCTTACACACAAAGAAAGAAAATATGTTATGTGGACATGTGTCCGGAAACGCTTACTTTCCATGTTAGAGCTCATTTTATTACTTCTCTTCAAATCACATTAATCATGGAATGGAAACACACAGCAACACAACGTACCAGCGTGACTTCAAACACTTTGTTACAGGAAATGTTCAAAATGTCCTCCGTTAGCGAGGATACATGCATCCACCCTCCGTCGCATGGAATCCCTGATGCGCTGATGCAGCCCTGGAGAATGGCGTATTGTATCACAGCCGTCCACAATATGAGCACGAAGAGTCTCTACATTTGGTACCGGGGTTGCGTAGACAAGAGCTTTCAAACGCCCCCATAGATGAAAGTCAAGAGTGTTGAGGCCAGGAGAGCGTGGAGGCCATGGAATTGGTCCGCCTCTACCAATCCATCGATCACCGAATCTGTTGTTGAGAAGCGTACGAACACTTCGACTGAAACGTGCAGGAGCTCCATCGTGCATGAACCACATGTTGTGTCGTACTCGTAAAGGCACATGTTCTAGCAGCACAGGTAGAGTATCCCGTATGAAATCATGATAACGCGCTCCATTGAGCGTAGGTGGAAGAGCATACTCACGAAACTAAAATGAGCTCTAACACGGAAATTAAGTGTTTCCGGACACATGTCGACATAACATCTTTTCTTTATTTGTGTGTGAGGAAAGTTTCCTGAAAGTTTGGCCGTACATTTTTGTAACACCCTGTATATATATATATATATATATGACTTTTAAACACTATTAAGGCAAATACATCGATTGTTCTCCATCAAAATCTTTCATTTGGTAACTATGCCTATCAGTAGTTAGTGCCTCCAGTAGTTGGAATCTTTTATTTAGCTGGCAGTATTGCAGTAGTTTGAGTAACTAAGATTTTTGTGAGGTAAGTGACTCTTGAAAGGTATAGGTTATTGTTAGACGGGGCCATTCTTTTGTAGGGATTATTGAAAGTCAGATTGCGTTGCGCTAAAAATATTGTGTGTCAGTTTAGTGTTGATCAGAATAAGTAAAGAGAGAAATGTCTGAGTACGTTCAGTTTTGCTCAGCTGTTTGAAAATCAAATAAGCTAGAGGTTTTCCTGCACTGTTCAAATGGCTCTGAGCACTATGCGACTTAACTTCTGAGGTCATCAGTGGCCTAGAACTTAGAACTAATTAAACATAACTAACCTAAAGACAGCACACACATCCATGCCCGAGGCAGGATTCGAACCTGCGACCGTAGCAGTCCCGCCCTGCACTGTCATTTATAAATTTTTTCTAAGGGGATGTTTCACAAGTCCGAGGATAACCCAGGGAATAAGTTCCGATGCGATCCTACGACAAAATTACACGCACTTACAAACAACATCCTGTTTATCGTTCACGCAAATACATAAATTCGCCTGGTTTTCTACATATATGTCACTGTTGTTGACACTTTTTGTGGAGTATTCTGAGAGTATTTTGAGAGTATTCTCGGCGTTGAAACTGATTATAAGTAATGATAAGCAGTTGCACTTCATTTCACTTTATCGCCACGGAAGTAAGATGCAATAAGGAACATTATAAGATGAAAAAAAAGATTGAAGTACTGTGGTAAGCAGATTAGGACTACAGACAGGATGAGATATTCGCTGCAAAATAATTGGTGATCAGTTGCTCTTGTGAAAAGTACGGTCGTATGGTACGATTGGCTTGAAGATCTCGAGGGTCACTTGCAGCCCCTAAGTTAGATACTTACATCTTCCATAAATCAT
Source organism: Schistocerca piceifrons (assembly GCF_021461385.2). Lineage (NCBI taxonomy): Eukaryota > Metazoa > Arthropoda > Insecta > Orthoptera > Acrididae > Schistocerca > Schistocerca piceifrons. Next base: position 341,964,492 of record NC_060149.1, on the reverse strand, counting down.
TTGAACGATTCTTTTGTAAATGATGTGGAACGAGCCAGTTTACGGGATATGTATACGGTACACGATCAATGTTAACATTAATTAACAAAGTTTTTAGTCCCACTCATGCAACTATACTTAAAAACTAGTTTTTTATAGCCTACCAGTTTTTAAATAGAAATTCGTCAGTGGAGTAGAGTGAGTTGGTCAGGAGAAATGATTTTTAGTTATTTTTGGAAAGGTTGTCCTGTCCTTCGCACATAGTGGCAGCCTTTCTTCGCGAAGCGTGAGAGTTGTGTGTTAAGTGTGTCTGATATTGTAATGAGCGTGGGTGTATTGTGGTGTCATGTTCGCGTTGTATGGTGGTGAGAGAAGGGACAGGGTGAACCCCTGTGCCGGCACATACCCCACTCCTCTCGAATAGAACCAAGAGGGCCGCCACCGCCGAGCTTAACGTAGCTATCCGACGGACGGACCTCCATCAACAGTGACACGTGCCTTCACTCCATGAGACACTGCGGAGAGGTTTGGAATTTAATCCAGAACATCGGCTCCTGTGAGCGACCCTGTAGCTAGTAAAACTTGGAGCGCTCCAATTTGCTTACTGCAGACTGCTTAACGCAATTTTGGTGTACGTTGCAATACACATTTGAGTTGATTATGGTGCCTTATGACAGACTACACGAGCTAGTTTTCTTACCCCTCTCTAAACCTTCTGCGCTTAACAATCAGAACAGAAAGAGATCGGGCTTGCCGTCGTCCCTTTTGTGGTAGACGAGTACGACCACATAATACTATACACAGGGTGTTACAAAAAGGTACGGCCAAACTTTCAGGTAACATTCCTCACACACAAATAAAGAAAAGATGTTATGTGGACATGTGTCAGGAAACGCTTAATTTCCATGTTAGAGCTCATTTTAGTTTCGTCAGTATGTACTGTACTTCCTCGATTCACCGCCAGTTGGCCCAATTGAAGGAAGGTAATGATGACTTCGGTGCTTGTGGTGACATGCGACTCATTGCTCTACACTACTAGCATCAAGCACATCAGTACGTAGCATCAACAGGTTAGTGTTAATCACGAACGTGGTTTTTCAGTCAGTGCACTGTTTACAAATGCGGAGTTGGCAGATGCCCATTTGATGTATGGATTAGCACGGGGCAATAGCCGTGGCGCGGTACGTTTGTATCGAGACAGATTTCCAGAACGAAGGTGTCCCGACAGGAAGACGTTCGAAGCAATTGATCGGCTTCTTAGGGAGCACCGAACATTCCAGCCTATGACTCGCGACTGGAGAAGACCTAGAACGACGAAGACACCTGCAATGGACGAGGCAATTCTTCGTGCAGTTGACGATAACCTTAATGTCAGCGTCAGAGAAGTTGCTGCTGTACAAGGTAACATTGACCACGTCACTGTATGAAGAATGCTACGAGAACCAGTTGTTTCCGTACCATGTACAGCGTGTGCAGGCACTATCAGTAGCTGATTGGCCTCCACGGGTACACTTCTGCGAATGGTTCATCCAACAATGTGTCAATCCTCATTTCAGTGCAAATGTTCTCTTTATGGATGAGGCTTCATTCCAACTTGATCAAACTGTAAATTTTCACAATCAACATGTGTGGGCTGACGAGAATCCGCACGCAATTTTGCAATCACATCATCAACACAGATTTTCTGTGAACGTTTGGGCAGATATTGTTGGTAATGTCTTGATTGGGCCCCATGTTCAACGCTCAATGGAGCACGTTATCATGATTTCATACGGGATACTCTACCTGTGCTGCTAGGACATGTGCCTTTACAAGTACGACACAACATGTGGTTCATGCACGATGGAGCTCCTGCACATTTCAGTCGAAGTGTTCGTACGCTTCTCAACAACAGGTTCGGTGACCGATGGATTGGTAGAGGCGGACCAATTCCATGGCCTCCACGCTCTCCTGACCTCAACCCTCTTGACTTTCATTTATGGGGGCACTTTTGAAAGCTCTTGTCTACGCAACCCCGGTACCAAATGTAGAGACTCTTCGTGCTCGTATTGTGGACGGCTGTGATACAATACGCCATTCTCCAGGGCTGCATCAGCGCATCAGGGATTCCATGCGACGGAGGGTGGATGCATGTCTCCTCGCTAACGGAGGACATTTTGAACATTTCCTGTAACAAAGTGTTTGAAGTCACGCTGGTACGTTGTGTTGCTGTGTGTTTCCATTCCATGATTAATGTGATTTGAAGAGAAGTAATAAAATGAGCTCTAACATGGAAAGTAAGCGTTTCCGGACACATGTCCACATAACATATTTTCTTTCTTTGTGTGTGAGGAATGTTTCCTGAAAGTTTGGCCGTACCTTTTTGTAACACCCTGTATAGGCATTTAGTCACTGACGATTTAATTCAACATAGTACCGTGTCAGGGCGTCCAGTGTAGAAGAAAGGCGTACTACTTTCTGTTAACATCGTCAGAAACTACAGACTACAGACAACACGACAGTTTAGTCTGATAACTGGTTTCATTCAGACCAGCTCGTAAAATTTCTGGAAACTAGAATACTCGTGTTGTCATTTACTTAAATTCAAATTAAATTATTGTACGCTACTGTTTCTGCCACAGCAAACTGACTACATAAAGTGTTTCTTTACAATTGCTAAAGTTTATGAGGTTTCTGTGAAGAACAACATTCAAGCTTAACCCACAGAGAAATGGATACACGTTTCGACGATTTTCCTGAGATATTTACCACTGTCCCTGAAATGGTCTATACATCGTGCAACTTCCCACTGATAAAGATACACGACAACTATGAATCAAGTGATAGAACTACTTTGATGAAATGTAGAAGAAAACAAGCAATTTACGATAATATATCAGCTAATGAACGTTTATAACGCTTGGCTGTTATTTCACTCCCTGCACTGAACACCAGCATTGACTTACGAACCATCGACTCACTACGAAACTCTGTTAACATCACAGACACTGTATGCCACTACCATGACTCAGCATTTTTTCCTAGGAGTAGGTTTTAACAGAAAACCAGTATATTTGTACTAAAAAATATGTAGCCCATGTCCATCCAAAAGTTTATTACAATATCATGTAAAAATTTGATTTAAATCGGTCAAGAACTTTCAGATATTTTTGGTAAAAATGTTTCCTCTTTATACACCAAGTTATATACCAGATATATTTAAAAAATATGTAGCCTGTGTCAGTCTGGAAGTTTATTAGAGGGTCCTATAAAAATCTGAAGTAAATCGGTCAAGAACTTTTCGATATTTTGGTAACAACGGTAAACATCGACTTGTCTTTGTATAGTAGTATAGATTTTACATGTACACATATACACCAAACGTATTTTTAAAAAAATATGTAGGCTATATACGTTCGAATGTTTATTAAAGTATCCTGTAAAAATTTGAAGTAAGTCTGCCAAGAACTTTTTATACTCGTATAGAAGTCTAGATCAGCGACGAATTTATGTCTGACATTGTAAAAGTTGTCACTGTCAAATTCAGTCCCATACTTAGTGTGTAAGAATTGGTACATATGCGAAAAACCGACCGTGGTTGCTGTACTGTGCCAGGTCGTAGGGAAGTGATGTATATAAAAATACTAGGCGAAAAAAGTTGACGCCTATTAAAATTTACATCTTCTTGTTCTGTACTAAAAAGCTGAGAGCGCCATTATTTAAGGCCATTGGTTGTCTTCTCAGTAGAAGCTTCAGATATCTTTCCTCAATAAGGATCTGACAAATGCCGACCAGCGAAACGTCTGAACAATCGGTAATTTTTTATCCGAAAACGAGTGCTGGCGAGAAGCACCCGAGGGGTTCTGGGAAGCTGGCGCCACGGAGCTCGCATTCCGTAAGCTAACGAGGGAAATCGAGTTTTAATCCTCGGGGGAGGGAGAGCGACGGGACAGGACAGCAGAGGGGGCGAGCTGCAATTCATGCCGCCCCTGTCTGCCGGCCGCAAGCCGCAGCGCCTCAGCTACACTCAATTGCATTTACGCGGTTGTTCAAATTGTTTCATAAAGAGTAAGCCCGCCGTCTGAAGCGAGGGTAGCAAATGCCCGTGTAATATCCCCTGGACGGCGCTTTCACTGACCTCACCCGCGACAACACAGTCGACGATTGTTTCGTAGTTTCTCGCTAGGTATAAGACCGATTTTAGAAGTTCGGCGCCTACAACAGTTTGTGTGCTATACAGGTCCACGCACACGGCTAACGGTCATACGTCGGCAGCTGAGATGTGCGGTACAGTTAACGCGTTAAGTGTCCCGATGGCGACTCGTGAAATGTGTTGAAAAACTCTCGCAAACGTGTTTAAGGTGTCACGGTTTCATTGAGTACTAGTTGGAAACCTGTCCTCCAATTTAGATAAGCTTTTCCACCTTGGATCCTGAGTTACCATCCAAAAACTGAGTGCTTCTACGGCACCGCCTCCTAGCAGTTCCCCGTGAGCACTGGTCGGAGTTTTTGTAACTACTCACAGTTCGCTACATCCACCCGCCCCCCAACTCCCCTTTGTGTAGAGTAATTTTTCCGATTTAGCTTCCAAGGTGGTATGTGGAGGTTGTAGTAGCCTTAGGAAGAGAACCGATTGACTGCTGATAGATAGAAGACTTAACTACGAGCTGATTAGTCTTAAAGTGGAGCTTGTAATGGGCCAAGAGCGACACAAAGAGAAAATGAAATTCAGCTAAACCAATCCCATCCCTATGTTGTGTATGAAAGATATCTACACAGAAGAGGAAATGTAGTTATTTTCCTGTAAGTTTTACAAGGTATTCCCTCGTATGTTGAGGTAAGGCGCCATTTCACTCAAATCTATAAGAAATCTGTACAACTGTGTTTAATTATTTGTGAATGACTTGGTAAATACCAGATCGTTTGGGTGAACTCATTCCTCCCTATCACGAACCGTGGACCTCGCCACGGCGCGGTTTCTTGCACGCCTCAGCAATACAAGTAGGTGCTGTCAAATTATGAGGGGTATTTGTGGGTTTTTCAGCCCGACATATATTTCCTGAACTCGGGCACAAGCTATTTCAGCCGTTGTAGGCACAACAGTCAAAACAATTGGCTGATTCTCTAACAGTGGTCAACATGGCCTTGCTATGTTGATATTGCGACGCGGCCGAAAGCAAGGGGAAGCTACGGCAGTAAAAAATTGTATAGAGAGACTAATAATCGGCTACAATGAGCAGCTTGAAATGAATGTATCCTCCACTAGGTGTGCTGAGTGGAACAAATTTTCAGTGAATAGACTAGTATGAAGAGCTGCATCAAACCAGTCTTCGGACAGAAGATAACCACAACATTAGTATAAGCGTGTAGGAAATTAAAGGCTAAAACTATATTTTCAGTTTCATTTCTTTTGAATACCATGATCTGTTTCCTGCTAATTCCTGCTAATCAGAAGCTACACTTCCCAATCGTTTTATTTCAATTTAGATTCCTGGCGTATACTGTCTTGTGTACATGCCGACAATAGTCTGTAGTGATTTGAAATTACTGCAAAGTGGAACGTCTACAAACCAGTCATGGTACTAAAACAAAGCATAAAAGAGTAATCTTTTTCTGAATATTTTCTACATATTTACATTCAAGGTAGTTCTGAAAGTGTGTAGTACTTTGACATGGTGGTTAGCATCAAATTAATAAAAATACGTAAGACACGTGAGTCTTCTTGATACACGAATTCTTGTTTACACGAGACGCTTTAAATGGTGTCTATTGATCGAAATCCTTCGGCAGAGCAGTACAGCAGAGAGCAGCAGTCAATTACATCTAAAATTGGCCGCGTGTAATAGTGATGGAGGCATAACACGTACGCTGCAAAACTACGTGTGTCGACAGGCAGTGCAATGATGTTCCTGCAATTTGTGTACAACGCAGAATTAGTTTTCCCGACCACAAAAGGCGTTACGCGTCCCCATTACCAACATCTCGCGTTAAACTCATCAATTAATTACTGTGCAGTATAACACAGAAGCCATCTAACGAGTAACATTGAAACATGGACCCTATGGTAGCATCAAAAGATTAGTGTATGAGCTGTACACGATGGAAAATATTGTTAAATAAATAGAATGTATTAAGGGCCACATTATAAAGGTCAGACAAAGAAATTATTTTCTAACAAGCATTAAACTGTGTAGGTAATAACTCATTTTCCTACTCTCATCCATAAATTTTAGCATTTAAAAAGAGATTATCCTTCGCTGAACGCAAATTGTTGGAACTGCGGTGCTTGTTTTAAGTCAAGCAAGAATGGAAGATTTCATAGAATTGCTTTACTGGAATCTAGGAGAACATAACTAAGGCCGGACATATTAATTTTTAAATTGGTTAGTCCCAAAAACAAGTTTCACAACTGTTACTATCGATAAAATGTTAACAACAAAGGAGGAGCCTAGATTTTAATTACCAAAGAAGAAGTCAGTGGCCGTAATGTCAGAGAATAACACCGTTTTTATGCTAGGGTGATTAAAGGACTGAACGACGCTGTAGTTTAAGTACTGGTAGTAGAACTAGACTTTTTCACATACCAGCCATCTAATTTATGTCCATTTTGGAAGAAACCGGCGATCATAAAACTTTCCTAAAGCTTTAGACCAAATCGTAATTTCGAGGGTCACTTAATGAATTATTTTGCTCGTAACATCCTCACGAAGATTGCTACGGAAGGTTGTGCGAACTTGCAAAAGTGCTCCTGCGTTGCACGTGATCCGTTTTGTATTCAATGATTAATTTGTAATCTAGACACAATATCTGACTGGTCACATCTGCAATTATAATCCAAACTGCGTCCATTATCGCTATCGGAATCCGAATTGTATCCCTAAAGCCGGTGCTCCATGGCCAAGATATTAGAGGAGACCTCCCAGAACAGCTCAAATAATCCATTCCCCTTTCCTCACTGACCGCGTGAAGGATAACTCTATGTTCTAGGGCCTCTTATATCAGTAATTGCAATCTGACGAAAATGGCCACTATCGGAATACAATATGAAGCAGAGAAAACATTAGGTTGGATGATGTAGCAAGTGTGAAAGATTTTTCCTGTGACTCAGCGAAAGGTGCTACTTCATTTCATAATGGTAAGGAGTCTTTTTGTAAGCAATTTATGCGCTTCAGTAGTACGCTATACTGACATTTTTACCTTACTGCAGTTGCATTTATCTTCGTCCTCCAGTCGCATTATTTAAAAGTTGAATGTTTTGCCAGAAAACCTCTAGGCAACAAAAGTATTCCGTATTTGCCCTACTGCGAAGAACGGTCGATGAAAGGGGACCGTTGTGTACGGGGTTGCACCCTGTGCGGCATTGTCAGTAAATTTCGCCAAATAATATTCTGGAAGAACAGCGAGAATCTGCCGGCGACACTACACTCTCTGGGGCGCATCTCCGGAGCAATATGCAGGACTTCTTTCCACATCAATACTTCGACAGCAAAACTTGAAGGGAAACTCTCGTGCAGTCACAGAAAAGGCAACGAGAAGGGCTATACGCTCGCTGATGCGCAAATATTTTCTTACAAATACGCGCCAAGAAGAACCCTTTCACAAAAGCGAGTCACTTAATCCCCTCCCCGCCTGCGGCTCGCAAATCCATAACGGCACGGCCACCAAGCTAAGCAGTACGTTCCAAGGCTCGGCAGCCACAAAAAGAGAGAGTCGTAAATTTATCTCGCGATCTGCAAACACGCTTTTTATGACTGCGGCTGATCGTTCAGTCTGCTGTCGCCACACACTTTTGGGAACCTGGACGCTGTCAAGAGTTTTCGCGGACAGTTGTGTTCCCACCGAAGGGTTGCGATGGAAGTGCAGCGTCTTTTAAGACGGCGAATACACGGCGCCTTACCAGTAACAAAACCATCTTTTATGAGTAGCGCTTCGGAACGAAGTTAGCAATCGTAGTACTAACGAGATGGAACATAATGAAATACATTTGTTAGATAGGGAATCAAAACAATTTGATTCTTTGTGTAAAACAAGACTTTAAATCATCAGTTTTCAAAACCCTTAAATCACTAATAGTGTGACACAAAAATCAGAAGCTGTGAAAGTTTGTTAGCCGTGTTACTTTTGGGGATTTCGTTCTTATTTCTACACTTCATCAAGCTAGTTCAGTCATTTCGTACTAAGATGGCGTGTAATAAATTTTATTTACTCAACGATGTAAAATCCTACCATACATATGGTTCTTTAGTAGGAGTAGCAAATATCTCAAGACGGTTACTTCCAATTGAAAAATTTATAGAAACAGCACCAATTCTTAGTGGGTGTGAAGTTCGAATATTCGAATATTATACTTAAGAGAAACGTTACAAACATGATCAAAAACAAAGAAATATCTTATGAAACAATTTTCTGACGCGAAACATAAATTTAACGTAATTTTTGCCTTAGGTTGTTTGACTTTACTGCCGTCAACAGACCTCTGCTTAAGATCGCTATGCAAATCTGCACAGTCCAGTCACATTTATGTGACCATAGCCTATGTTCCACGCCAACGTGCAATAACCTCTCACAGAGCCCGCATCTCGTGGTCGTGCGGTAGCGTTCTCGCTTCCAACGGCCGGGTTCCCGGATTCGATTCCCGGCGGGGTCAGGGATTTTCTCTGCCTCGTGATGGCTGGGTGTTGTGTGATGTCCTTAGGTTAGTTAGGTTTAAGTAGTTCTAAGTTCTAGGGGACTGATGACCATAGATGTTAAGTCCCATAGTGCTCAGAGCCATTTGAACCTCTCACAGACGGTAGGAGACAGACTTCGCAGTGGAGGGTACATAAAGGTGGCCGGGGAAGGGGGGAGGACGTGAAAATCAGTACAGTCGTTGTCGTAATACGGAAAGGGAGCGATTTGTCTGACGTCAAGAAGGGCATGGTCATTCACTTTCCGGCCAAGGGTGGAAACAATTTCTAAATGGCTAAGTTTGTAAAGAGTTCGCGTACCGCCGTGGTTAAAGTGTACCGTACATGGCAAAATGGATCTATCCAAAAGCGGCGCAAAGGCAACTGTGGTGCACTACAGGCCATAGATGACAGGGGTGAACGATGGCTGCGGAGATACGTACGGGCGAACAGACGTGCAACAGTTGACCGCGCAGATGAGCCAAGTGGCTATTAACAGTGTCTCCTCAACGAACGTTCAGGGAACGTTTCTCCGTATGTGCCTCCACAGCAGGCGCCATGTTCATTCACCCACACTGACTGCTGTTGATCGGCGACGTAGGCTGGTGTCTGCACGCCAGCATGGCAGCTGAATCTCCACAGGTGGCCTTTCCAGATGAATCACATTTTATGCTCCATCGGATAGATGGCTATGGGTGTGTATGGCGTGAAACTTCTGAAAGCAATGGGTCCAGGTCGGAGGAGGAAGCACTATGGACCGAGGAACGTTCTCGTGGCGTTTCCTGTGTGACCTCGTCATTCTCGAAGGCACAGTGGATCAGCATACTTGAGGGCCATGTCCACTCCTACATGTAGTTTGTTTTTACTCGGCACAATGCAACTTGTCACACAGCTCGCAACGTACTGTTCGAAGAGAGCCAGGAGGAGTTTACCGTGCTCCCCTGATCACCAGGCTCCCCGGATTTAAACCCAATGGAGAATCTGTGGGATCACATTGATCGGGTTGTTCGCGCTATGGATCCTCGACAGAGAAACGTAGCGCTCTGTCCACAGCCCTTTAGTTAGCACGGCTCCACATCCCTGTCGGTACCATCCAGCACATCTTTGATTCTCTTCCTACGCGTCTCGCAGCGGTCCACGCTGCCAAAGGTTGTTGGTTATTCAGGCTTTTGACAGCTGATCACATTAGTGTGACTGGACAACGTAGTACTGGGCAGTAGGCATCCTCCTGTTGCTGCAATTTTTGTAATGTCCTTTATTAACTTTCCATTAAGTCGCTGTTTCTCAACTCAATTCGTCTTGTTACATGCGCCGCCAATTTCTATTTCATTTTCATTAAAATCGTAGTTATGCAATCACTCAAGTACGTTTCCTGTTTCTTTCCCCTTAATCTAGTACTTCCTCATATGCTTTTACTTCTCGCTGAATCACTCGTGTTTTTGAAAGGTTTTGTCATTGAAAATCCAGGACTCTCTACTGCCGTGCGAGGTCCGCTGGTCACGATTTGGCTGATTTCTTTCTACACTATGTGATCAAAAGTATCCGGACACACCCAAAAACATACGTTTTTCATATTAGGTGCATTGTGCTGCCACCTACGGCCAGGTACTCCGTACCAGCAGTCACAGTAGTCACTACACACCGTGAGAGAGCAGAATGGCGCGCTCCGCGGAACTCACGGACTTCGAACCCGGTCAAGTGATTGTGTGTCACTTGTGTCATACGACTGTACGCAAAATTTCCACACTCCTAAACATACCTACCACCACTGAATTCGATGTGTCGGTGAAGTGGAAACGTGAAGGGACACGTACAGTACAAAAGCGTACAGCCCGACCTCTTCTGTTTACTGACAGAGACCGCCAACGGTTGAAGAGGGTCGTAATGTGTAATAGACAGACATCTATCCAGACCATCACACAGGAATTCCCAACTGCATCAGGATCACGCATACTATGACAGTTAGACGGGAGGTCATAAAATTTGGATTTCATGGTCGAGCGGCTACTCATACGCACATATTCCGGTAAATGCCAAAAGACGCCTCGCTTGGTGTAACGAGCGTTAACAGTGGACGATTGAACAGTGGAAAAACGTTGTGTGGAGTGGCGACTCACGGTACACAATGTGGCGATCAGATGGCAGGGGGTGGGTATGGCGAATGCCCGGTGAACGTCATCTGCCAGCGTGTGAAGTGGAGGCGGTGGTTTTAAGGTGTGGTCGTGTTTTTCATGGAGGGGACTTGCACCCCTCTTTGTTTTGCGAGGCACTATCACAACACAGGCGTACATTGATGTTTTAAGCACCTTCTTGCTTCCCACTGTTGAAGAACAATTCGGAGATGACGCTTGCATCTTTCAGCACGATCGAGCACCTTTTCATAGTGCACGGCCTGTGGCGCAGTGGTTGCACGACAATAACAACCTTGTAATGTACTGGCCTGCACAGAGTCCTGACATGAATCCTATAGAACACCTCTGGGATGTTTTGGGAAGCCGACTTTCTGCCAGGCCTCACCAACCGACATCGATACCTCTCCTCAGTGCAGCACTCCGTGAAGAATGGGCTGCCATTCCCCAAAAAACCTTCGAGCACTTCACTGAACGTACGCCTGCGATAGTGGAAGCTGTCAAGTGTCCGGATACTTTTGATCACATAGTGTACTTTAACTTTTCGGCCGAATGCCTTTCTTTGGCTACAGTCGTTAGTTAGCATAAGAGAAGGATGTCTTATGCGCTTTCTATCCGCGAACCGAGTACAGAATTAGAGTTCATACGGAGGTTTAGTGACATTCGTTCTTTCCATGCACCACTCGCGAATGGAGTAGGACAAGGCGAGAAAAGGAGGTCGGGGGGGGGGGGGGTATAATAGTGATCACGTTAATACACTCCATCATAAAACTAACATGGCTTTTAGAATACTGATGTATAAGCCCACCGTCCAAAAAGTTCCGAAACTCACTTTATTGGTTCAAATGGCTCTGAGCACTATGAGACTTAACTTCTGAGGTCATTAGTCTCCTAGAACTTAGAACTACTTAAACCTAACTAACCTAAGGACATCATACACATCCATGCCCGAGAGGGATTCGAACCTGCGACCGTAGCGGTCGCGCGGTTTCAGACTGTAGCGCCTAGAACCGCTCGGCCACTCTGGCCAGCCCTCACTTTATACCTGGCGCGTAAGTTAGCGGCAGCTTTAAACAATAGATGTACATTCGACCTGTCAGTTGTCAGCAGCAAAGATACGTGGACGCCTGCCGTGACTTGATCCAAATGAAAAAATGGGCAATTATTTTCTGGAAAAATCGTCACGATAACGAGATTTTCTGTTATCAGTAGGAACCTACCATAAAACGTTGAAGTACACAATGGATCTCTGATGGTTCGTCAAGACTGAAGAAGGCACGAATGTCACCGTGAGCCAAACAACGTCCCAAAGAGGGCCTCTGGTGACAATTTCACATGGTTGTGTGAACTTTCCGTGCGTTCTACTTGAATGGGTGGTGACTGTGTAGAACACTTTAAGCGTTAAAACCAAAATCATAGTTTTCCTTTATTTTTTGTTGATCCAGTTTCGAAACATTTTGTACTGACGGGGTGTGTAGATACTTTGTTCTTTGTATAAGCATCTTTTAACTGTTTATTTAGAGTATTTTCTGAGGAGAAGATTACCTAAAGCCTGAAACGAACTCCAATTCCTTTCTCGTTTCCTCAGTTTAGGATTTTAAAATGTCCTATAGCAGTGCTGAGAGTACTTCGGATGATATGCGAGGATTGCCCAGAAAGTAATGCACCGCATATTTTTCCCTAGCCGAAACCAATGGAAACGTTACGTATGTATTACACTCCTGGAAATGGAAAAAAGAACACATTGACACCGGTGTGTCAGACCCACCATACTTGCTCCGGACACTGCGAGAGGGCTGTACAAGCAATGATCACACGCACGGCACAGCGGACACACCAGGAACCGCGGTGTTGGCCGTCGAATGGCGCTAGCTGCGCAGCATTTGTGCACCGCCGCCGTCAGTGTCAGCCAGTTTGCCGTGGCATACGGAGCTCCATCGCAGTCTTTAACACTGGTAGCATGCCGCGACAGCGTGGACGTGAACCGTATGTGCAGTTGACGGACTTTGAGCGAGGGCGTATAGTGGGCATGCGGGAGGCCGGGTGGACGTACCGCCGAATTGCTCAACACATGGGGCGTGAGGTCTCCACAGTACATCGATGTTGTCGCCAGTGGTCGGCGGAAGGTGCACGTGCCCGTCGACCTGGGACCGGACCGCAGCGACGCACGGATGCACGCCAAGACCGTAGGATCCTACGCAGTGCCTTAGGGGACCGCACCGCCACTTCCCAGCAAATTAGGGACACTGTTGCTCCTGGGGTATCGGCGAGGACCATTCGCAACCGTCTCCTTGAAGCTGGGCTACGGTCCCGCACACCGTTAGGCCGTCTTCCGCTCACGCCCCAACATCGTGCAACCCGCCTCCAGTGGTGTCGCGACAGGCGTGAATGGAGGGACGAATGGAGACGTGTCGTCTTCAGCGATGAGAGTCGCTTCTGCCTTGGTGCCAATGATGGTCGTATGCGTGTTTGGCGCCGTGCAGGTGAGCGCCACAATCAGGACTGCATACGACCGAGGCACACAGGGCCAACAACCGGCATCACGGTGTGGGGAGCGATCTCCTACACTGGCCGTACACCACTGGTGATCGTCGAGGGGACACTGAATAGTGCACGGTACATCCAAACCGTCATCGAACCCATCGTTCTACCATTCCTAGACCGGCAAGGGAACTTGCTGTTCCAACAGGACAATGCACGTCCGCATGTATCCCGTGCCACCCAACGTGCTCTAGAAGGTGTAAGTCAACTACCCTGGCCAGCAAGATCTCCGGATCTGTCCCCCATTGAGCATGTTTGGGACTGGATGAAGCGTCGTCTCACGCGGTCTGCACGTCCAGCACGAACGCTGGTCCAACTGAGGCGCCAGGTGGAAATGGCATGGCAAGCCGTTCCACAGGACTACATCCAGCATCTCTACGATCGTCTCCATGGGAGAATAGCAGCCTGCATTGCTGCGAAAGGTGGATATACACTGTACTAGTGCCGACATTGTGCATGCTCTGTTGCCTGTGTCTATGTGCCTGTGGTTCTGTCAGTGTGATCATGTGATGTATCTGACCCCAGGAATGTGTCAATAAAGTTTCTCCTTCCTGGGACAATGAATTCACGGTGTTCTTATTTCAATTTCCAGGAGTGTATTTGAAGTCTCCTATGTGAGTTGCCAAGTTTCCGTCACTTCCGGCAGAAACCGTAGATGCATTACAGTTTCAAAACGGCGTCTGTAGGGATGTACGTTACAAGCAACGTGCCGTCATTGAATTTCTCACTGCAGAGAAAGAAACTGTGGGGAATATTCACAAACGCTTGTGCAAAGTCTATGGAGCATCTGCTGTCGGTAAAAGTACAGTTAGTCGCTGGACACGCAGGGTGAGGTCATCATCAGCAGGCGGTTCGCTGGAGCTCCACGATTTACAGCAATGTGGGAGACTATCCACGGCTGTCACACCTGATGTGTTGCAGCTATGTGATGTTGTGATTCGCGAGGACAGACGCACTATGACTCGGCAGATGGCGATGCATCTGTCTATCAGCAAAGGAAGTGTGGATGCAAATATCCACACCATTGGATATTCAAAAGTGTGAGCAAGATGGGTCCCGCGGTGTCTAACGGTGGATCCCAAATCGCACAGAAAAAAAAAAAAACATTTGTCTTGATTTTTACAGCGTATTGAAGCTGGGGGGGGGGGGGGGGGGGTTCTTGTCCCGGATTGTCACAGTTGATGAAACCTGGGCTCACCATTTTGAGCCTGAAACAAAACAACAGTCAATGGAATGGCGCCATTCCCATTCCCCACAGAAGAAAAAACTCAAAGCAGCTGCTTCCGCCGGTAATGTCATGATCACTGTGTTCTGGGACTGTGAAGGTCTGATTCTCATTGATGTGATGCCAAGAGGTAGTACCATTAATTCAGAAGCATACGTCAACCCATTAACAAAACTCAAGTCGCAATTCCGGCGACTTCGGCGCCACAGCAACCCAGGAGATATTTTACTGCAACACAATAACGCTCTCTCCCACACAAGTCTGAGGACTGCTGAACACATCGTAAAACAGGGTTGGACAGTGTTATCCCATCCACCCTACAGCCCTGACCTAGCCCCTTCGGACTTCCACTTGTTTGGACCGTTAAAGGATGTCATTCGTGGAAGATATTTTGAGGAAGATGAGGAGGTGATTCACACAGTGAAGCACTGAAGGACTGGTACCGACAGGGCATACACGCCCTTGTCTAGCGCTGGAGGAAGGCCATAGAACGGGATGGAGATTACTTGGAAAAATAGGGTGTGTAGATAAAACACCATTCTTTCGTGTGTGTAATTCTCATTATTTTCAACAAAGAACTGTTGAATAAAACATGTGGTGCATTACTTTCTGGGCAACCTCATACGATCTCCTTCATGAATTTTCACTCTGCAGCGTTGTGTGCGCTGATTTGAAACTTCCTGGCGGATTAAAACTGTGGGCCAGGCTGTGGGATCTGGAACCCTTGCCTCTCTTTAGCTAGTGTCCTACCGACTGAGCTACCAACGTATGACTCAAGACCTGCCCTCACAGTTTTCCTTTCGCTAGTATCTCACCTCCTACCTCCCAAACTTCACAGAAGCTTGCCAGCATACGTTGCGGGAATAGAAATCGTGAAAGAAAGGGCCCTGCGGAGATATAGCGGGTGTTGTTTCCAGAATGAAAGGCAAAGGTCCCAAGCTCGAATCCCAATCTGGCAGACAGTTTTCATCTTCCGGGAAGTTGCAGATCAGTGTACACTCCGCTGCAGAGTGAAAATTCATTCTGCAAATAATTCCCCAGGCTTTAGCAAAGCCATGAATCCGAAATATCCTTTCTTCCAGGAGTTCTAGCCCCACAAGGTATTCAGGAGAACGTCTATGAAGTCTGGAAGGTAGAAGATGGCGTATAGGTGGAAGTAAAGCTGTGAGGGTGAGGGTGAGTCGTGAGTCGTGCTTGGATGGCTCACTCAGTAGTGCACTTGCCCGCAAAAGGCAAAGGTCCCAGGTACAAGTCCCGCTCTCTCACACATTTTTAACGTGTAAGGAAGTTCCTATACAACATCCTTGCCTAATTAATGAGCTGCAAGTCACCCCGACGAAGTCAAGTGGAAGTTGTAGGACTAATATACACTAACCTACACTGAATCAATGCTTTGTTTTTCAAGGGCTTTTAAATTTAACTTGACATGTCCCACGACCGGCTTCGACACCCTTTCATCTCCCTTGCCGGCTGGGGTGGCCGAGCGGTTCTGGACGCTACAGTCTGGAACCGCGCGACCGCTACGGTCGCAGGTTCGAATCCTGCCTGGGGCATGGATGTGTGTGATGTCCTTAGGTTAGTTAGGTTTAAGTAGTTCTAAGTTCTAGGGGACTGTTGACCACAGAAGTTAAGCCCCCATAGTGCTCAGAGCCATTTGAACCATTTTTCATCTCCCTTAATAGCAGTACGTGCAGCCATTGTCAGAATTTCTTATATTTAGAGTAACGTGTCTCCTAAATCGATTGACTGATTTGAATTGCGTCATCACCAATAAAATGTGACGTAGTAAGGTCCATTGACCTCGGTGACCAATATATATAGCTAGTGTCAGTGAAAAGGAAATATTACATTTACGTGTATTACATGAGTGGCAAAATATGCAGGGACTCGCTCATATTGAAACAACGTGCCCGAAGTTATTGTCACATGGATTTCATACTGTAACTGTGGCAATTCGTGTGAAGTAGTGTTCGTGCGTGGGCCATGTAAGAAAACCTGACGAAACATATGGTCCAGTTAAGTGATTGTGCAGACATTATGGTATTCCATTTCAGCGAATTCCATAGGTGGTAGCCGGCTAGAGTGGCCGAGCGGTTAAAGTCGCTACAGTCTGGAACCGCACGACCGCTACGGTCGCAGTTTCGAATCCTGCCTCGGGCATGGATGTGTGTGATGTCCTTAGGTTAGTTAGGTTTAAGTAGTTCTAAGTTCTAGGGGACTTATGACCACAGCAGTTGAGTCCCATAGTACTCAGAGCCATTTGAACCATTTTGAACCGTAGGTGGTAGGCGTGTCAGATGTTGCACCTCGCAGTGTCTTCCCCAAGTAGGCCGATTAAATTCTTGCCACTCGCATTACCAAACTGATTTTGGTGTAATACTTTCGACAGTATTTCAAAACTGTAGGCTGGTCGAGAGTAATGAAATATGTCGTTCCACATATAGGTGTATGGCTCGTTTCCACTTCTTGCTGTAAATGTTGTCAGAATTAATATCTGGAGGTCTCAGCTCGAGGTCTTAAATTCTAGATACTTCAGTGTTCTTTTATTTCAATTTTATTTTCCTGTTTCCCATTGCAGTGGGTGTGGTGCAGTTACTTTGAAACGACTGTAAAGTTACAAGATCTTGCAAGACATAATCTTAAATATCTAGCAATCAGAGATGCATGCTGTACTTTACGTAGCTCATGAGATGCTGCAGCTGTGCAGAAGTATGTGGCTACTGCCTGCGAAATGTGTTGCAAATAAAGTTAGTAGAAAAGAAGTAATAAACTTAAACGTGATGCAAGATGTGACAGTTTTTTACGCATCGCATTGTTTATGACGTCATATCACCTGAACTACGATTGGTAGGTGGTTCTTACATCTACAGCGATTGTTGCCTGACAGTAAGGGATTTGTGTTCCAAGTTCGGTTGAAATTGGTCCATTGGTTTTATTTGTTTATCGCCTATAGCAAGTAATTAGTCGCTTTCCTGTAAGATGTCCTATTCGAGGCGTGGAGTGATTACCCTATCACCTGAACTATGATTGGTAGGTGGTTCTTACATCTACAGCGATTGTTGCCTGACAGTAAGGGATTTGTGTTCCAAGTTCGGTTGAAATTGGTCCATTGGTTTTATTTGTTTATCGCCTATACCAAGTAATGAGTCGCTTTCCTGTAAGATGTCATATTCGAGGGGTGGAGTGATTGCCCTAAATTGCTTAAGGCAAATGCCGAGATGGTTCCTTTGAAAGTTTGAAAGGACATGGCCGATTTACTTCCCCACCTTTCCCTAATCCGAGTTTGTGTTGCGTCTCTAATGACCTCGTTCCCGACTTGATGTTAAAATTCAATCTTCCTTCTTTCCCTCGAGGCGTGGATCGGTTGTATGAGTTTCCGTGGAGTAAGTCATTTTTATCGGTGAAATTTACCAAGCTGAGGCAGAGGTTCTGAGTCGTACTGTCGACAATTGTCTTCGGCGGCTTCATAAACTTATATACAGTGTCCAACGAAAGGAGAACCTAAGGCACTGTCCGTAATGAGAAAATTTGAGAGCAAAAACCAATTTCGTGGAAAGGGGACTGTAGAGGTCATGCGGTTTCTCCTTCTGCTTTCCTTTCACGACATACTCACCTAAATCAGAATCATAGGAATACGCTGTACAAGCTCTGAATAATCACACTACCCAAATCGGACACATCTTGAACAGGTTAGAAAATGCAATAACTATTTTCCCAGGACATTCCAAATGGCTCCAATCTGTGATTTTCACATTTTCGCCAAAAATCAAAGACGATTATGGAACTACTTTTACTTGTCCAAACAAAAAAAAAAAAAACAAAAAAAAAGTTCAACCTAGGAGCAAGGGACATTCCTCAATGCACTGGATCCCAGTTACAACTAAACTTTCGAATACGTAGCATGTTTTTGTTGCACACTTTTTGTGAGGAATATTTTGCTTTGTTGCTATTTTTCTGTGTTGCTTCAGAAATTTATTGCATGTGGATGAAAATCAATTTCACATGCGTTTTTCGGTTCCAGTAAAATTTGTTTTCTACTAATCATAAGAAGCGATTGAAGCGATTGATTCTGGCGGGAAGGAATTAAGTATTCCTCCCTGAATGAAGTAGAGTTGTAGCATATATGCTCCACCTATGATGAGCTGTATGAGAAATCATATCGAATGGTATATGCATGAATGAACCAACAAATTGAAAATGAAACGGTAAACCGCGACGCATCCGGAAATGGGGCCCGGCATTATCTGCGGCGGCCAGCACGGTGCTCTTGTTGAGTATGCACCAGCTGTCGTAATTCACGTTCAACATGACAGACGACGCTTTGACGGCAGTGTACTTCTGGGTGGCTAGTTATTTCTTTATTCTCGAGAACAGAAAAACGTCTCACAGTAGAACCTCGTGACAAAAAGCAGTAAAGTATGTAGTGTCCATTATAGATTTGACGGGGCCTTTCTTGGACACAGTTGTTTCTCTTTCTGACTAGTTGCTCAGAGATAGTATTCAGTCTCTGCTACTAGTATTTCTTTGCTAGTATTAAGGACAACCTTTCTTAGTCACATAAGTCGCTATGTGAGTAACTCCACTGCGACGTTACTATACAAGAGTCACGTAATTGACTGCGTAAGCTGGTTTGCAGGTCAGAGACCACGACAGCTGGACGTGACATCACATTTGGTCCATATACCGCGAGAATTTCACGGTCAGTGGCTGTGCAATTTAGGAGTTTCGCCCACAAGAATCCTACTGTCCCGTGTACTTTAACTATAGCATAAGGTGAATGATAATTAAATGGACACCCTAGCTGCAAGCAGGCGTTGATACACTTCATTGGGGACATGTTGAAAATGTGTGCCCCGACCGGGACTCGAACCCGGGATCTCCTGCTTACATGGCAGACGCTCTATCCATCTTTTTTTTTTTTTTTTATATAAAACGTTTATTAAAAAAAAACAATGTTACACATTGCAAATACATACTAAGTTATACATACATGAAGTTATTTAAACAAAGCGGTTTGATCATTTCAATTGCGCTGACATTAAGGAAAGACAACAGAAGATTGTGTTACTGACTAAATCACCAGAAAGAATTAAATTAAACATAAATACTTGAGAATGGCGGAAAGGAGATATATAATAAAGTTGACTAGCCTTCCAACTACACTTTCTGGACATTAATTGAATCTAAGTATTTCAAGTGATCAGATCTATATAATCAGTCTTTCACTGCAAAAATGAACAGGGCAATGTGCCAGCCATTGAATATTACATTTATCGGATAGAATCTTATGGTTTTAACCAATCGATAAGGAAATTTCTATAAAAAACTGTCTGTTTCCAAATTTCTAGTATAAGCCAATAATGCACCTTTCATGTTTTGTGTTTGGCACTATTAGACACACAATCTCAATGTCACATAAGTTCTGTACATTAGCTTATAAATTTCAAAAAACTACTCTCTGAAGTAGAGAAAGCACACATAATAAATATACTGTAAAATCTTAAATAGTATCCTTAAGGTAACTATAATACATCACTGTCAACACAGTCTTCTTTTTTATATTAACCAATGCCCATTCTTTCAAATACAATTTTTAGCATATTACCGAACTTTTTCTTGTGATTCGAATAGCTTCTAATTTTGTGGAACTCACACAGCATGTGTACCTTGAACTCTATGATGCTATCGGATCCTAATTTGTTAAGGACGTAGTTAACAAAATTTCCCAGCAACCAGTACACAGCGTTATTTTTTGCTTCTGGGAAATAGCGTGCTTCAGGCCTGTTTATCAATGACAGCGATATATACTCAGGGGATGTTCTTGTAATCAGAGCTATTTGCTCCCGGATCCACTTCCAACTATTCATGTGACCACTGCAAGTATATCTATGAATTACTGTGTCAACTAGATGGCATTGTTGACATAAATTTGTTTCACAGAGTCCGATTGCGTGCAGTCTTTCATTGGTGCTAACTATGTTGTTAACTGTCTTGTACCATGACGTTTTTATGTTAGACGTGAGCACATTAGAACTAATGTTCTTCCAAATCTCAGTCCACTCAATGTTTGGAAACTGTCGTTCTATTTTGTTTCTTCCTTCGCTTTTCTTTCGTTCCCGCATTATGGCTCTCGATGTTAAGTGTCGGGACTGCCTGAGTTCGACACTGACATAACTAAACTCAACATAGAAAATCCTCACGTGCTGTAAGCGACTGTTGATATTCTGCACGTCAATCGGGGGAAGCAGGCTTGGAGGTTTAATGATCTCGAAAAGTTGGCTGGTTATGCTTTCTCGCGAGTCTCTTATTAAATTAACTTGCCTTTTGATAAAAAGAGCAGAGGCTTTATCCGTTATGTCAGTTAATCCTAGTCCACCATTTTTAGGATCTAAAGTGGCTACTTCAGCAGGTACTCTGAACACTTCACCTCTCCACAAAAATTTTGTGATTTTGGACATTATTCTTCTCGCTATCATTCTCGGTATTGGAAACAGCTGGGCAGTATAATAAGCCTTAGCAAGGATGCATGAGTTGATATACTGTGTTCGTTGAACTTGGTTCATATATCGAGTTAAATTCTCTACAATGGCTCCTTGCACTTTATCTGCTGCAACTTTCCAATTTAAAGCCGTCATTTTCATAGGGCATGCTGTCAGGGTGATCCCAAGTGTTTTATGTTGTCCGACTAATTTTGCCCACTCGACGTTGATATTAGCAAAACCTCTGAGATTTAACATCTTACTTTTTTTTCCGTTTGCATTGGCTCCAGATGCTCTACAGTACGAATCAATCACTTTTGCTAGCGTGGTTACCTCGTCATTATTCCTTATAATGACCCCTATATCGTCAGCATAGGCTCTTATAACTGTTTTGTTTCCTGATAATGTTAAGCCTTTTAATGTAGCATGGACGTGTCGGAGGAAAGGTTCCAGCGAAATTGCGAAGAGCGACATGGACAGAGGACTTCCTTGAGGAACACCTCGTTGTATTTGCATCGGCCTGGATTGTTGACAATTCACCGCTATTTTAGCATTTATTCCAGTTGCTATGTTCTTAATCAACTGGATAACCCTATCGTTGAAACCTATTTTCTTCAATGTCTGTAGAAGATATTCATGGTTAACTACATCGAACGCCTTATAAAAATCTAAAAACAATAAAGCACACTTTATGTTTGTTACAGAAGTTATTGCAATGATATCCCTGAATTCCGCTAGATTTTGAAAAATGGTTCTGCCTTGCGCACAGTTCTGATGTTGACTAATAATTTTATCTGTAAGGCATGAAATTCTCTTGTTTATTATTCTAGCTATTAATTTATAATCAGAATTCAGCAGTGAAATTGGACGAAAATTATTTAAATCTTTGTTTCCATTATTTTTTGGCACCAGAACAATTTTACTCTCCTTAAACTCAGCCGGAATCATTTTACCCTGAATAACCTCATTTACAATGTCCGTAATTTTCGCACCTACTATTGGCCAGTAACGGATGTAAAACTCTGCTGGCAGACCATCCGGTCCTGGGGATTTTTTTGGTGGCGAGGCGCACAGAGTCTCATACACGTCTTCTTCACTGACAACCTCGAGAAAATTTTCGTTGTCATCTTCTGTCAGCTGTGGGGCTATGATGTCAAGGAATTCTTCCAAGGAAGTATCACTACTTTGATGTACAGAATATAGCTCGCAATAATAGCGATAAATCTCGTCCATGATATCCTGCTGGGTTCTGAGAATCGTGCCGTGTTTTGTTCGAATTTCTTCAATAAAAGTCCTTCTCCCGTTTTTCGTATGCTTCACTAAATGATATAGGGAAGTAGTTTCATCTGCTGACACCGAATTTGCCTTCGATTTTATCTTCAACCCTTCCATTTGACTTCTCTTGATATTAAGTAACTTGGCTTTGACTTTTTTTATGTCTGCTATCCGAAGTGAGGAACCTGCTGAGACTTGATCATATAGATCTCTCAAAACAGAATAGTAATACTCTATAGTGCATTTCATTTCCCTTGCGCTCTGGGCACTGTATTGAATAAGAACTTTCCTCAACTTTGGCTTTGCCATTTTAACCCACCAGTCAATAGCAGTGGCATATCTACTACGGGCTCGCAGGCATATTGCCCATGTTTCTTTAATCAGATCTTCTAAATCATGATTAACTAACAAGGAAGTGTTCAAATTCCACTGATTCTTGAATCGGCGAACCGGCTGTCTTGTTAGATTTATGCAAGCTAAGACACTTGAATGGTCTGAAAAGTACGTAGGAACGGTTTCTACTTTTGTCACGGAAGTTACAAGATTTTTAGAAATATATAGTCTATCAATCCTGCTACGTGATGTTGCCGTGACATAAGTGAACTCAACAGAGGAGGGGTATTTGATTTCCCATATATCCTTTAATTCTAAACCAGTAACTAATTGTTTTAGTTCACTTGAGAAATTAAAATTAGGTAACTGATCTTTTCGATTTAAAACACAATTAAAATCACCTCCAAGTAATAACTGTCTTGGTGATTTCCTTAACAAGTATATCAGGTCATCTTTGAAGAAACGTGCCCTGTCAGCTCGATGAGAACTTCCTGAAGGGGCGTACAAGTTGATGATAGTCACATCATAGATGTTTAGTCCTATTCCCCTTCCGGATTCCAGTCGTTCCAACTCGCTTACTGTAATCCCTTCCCTTACCAAAATAGCTGTTCCAACACTTGTTTCGGGAGACACATTTATGTAACTGACAAAACCGGGAATTACCAAATCTGAAATTAGAACTTCTTGTAACAGGGCAATATCAGTCGCGGATTCGTACAAAAATTCCTTAAGGGCCGATAATTTCAAACCGGTCGTGATTTTATTTATGTTTATAGTGGTGACAGAATAAGATTGCGTCATTGTGCTGTCACTATGTAGTTGTTTTGTTGAACTAATTTAGTTTACTGTGGTTCAGGGTTCAGTTAAGCTGTAACAGTTTTCTCGGAAGGCTGAACATGGAATAACACTTCAATCAGTTTATTAGTTACTGTCCCGTTTTTTTCTACTTCTGATGTTTTCTCTTGTGCCGCAAGCAGACTGATTTCCTGGTAAACTTTCTGATTTTTCCTCCAGTGATTCGTGTACGACCGTTTCGGACTGAACATTCTTTGGGCTTGGGTCGCCCCTACTGGATTTTCCCTTCCCTTGGTTACGAGCTACATTCTCATTTGGTTGCGTCGGTATTTTACTTCGCGGCTTATCTGGAGCAGCAGCAGACGCTTTCGCAATTTCGGTTGCCGGCGCCTGCCCTGAGGTGTTGACCGTGATTTCAGTTTGGCCACCACTTCCTCGTTCTTTATTAATTTCACTCACTTTCTGATCGAGGGAAACAAATGGAGACTGCAGTTTTGCATCCTCTCCCTGAAGTTGTTTATTAACAGATAGATTCTGATCTTTGCAATCGGCTACTGCACCTGTTGTTTCTTGCAAATTAATGCTACTTACACCCCTTTCATTTTCTGGTACCGTATGTGTATTATCTTTCTGTTCATTAGTTTCCATTCGCATTTTGCCATCAGGTTCCTCTGCCTTCTCATCGCACTGTTTTTGCTTGCGAAGTGAGGGAGTGGGACAAGACAGCTCGTCCTCTGAGCAACTATCAGTTAGCTCCAGAGGTCGTTTTTTCGGTTGCATTTCAGTTTCACGAGTAGTGGCAACGGGGTTTCCTTTTGTTGTTAACGGGGGAAATTGACTGTTATCGTGAAGGGAGACATCAGCTTGTCCCGCTGCGTAAACATCCTCAACCAGTTGTTCCGGGCTATTCTTTGGTAACAGATCATTTAAGGTAAGCTTCTGACGCTGTATCAAATTACTTTTAAGCACAACAGTTCGCCGCGGACATTCCTGTCTGAAGTGGCCGGTTTCGTTACATATATGACATGTAGCTTCCTGACCTGTATAAACAATTTGTGCCTTATACCCACAAACAGTTATGTGAGACGGAATATTCGTCTTAACGTCCATCTCTACACAGCGGACCCCGTTAAAACACTGCAGTTTAAAGCGAGGCGACCATCTTTCATTTGCAATTGATTTAACGTCTCCGTAGTTTGAAAGAGCTTCCTTAATCTTATCATTTTCAATTTCAATGGGGAGATTCAAGACACGAACGGTTTTGTAATGAATGTCCGCTCTATAGATGGAAACCTTACTTTTATAACCATTTCTATGCACAAAATCTACTTCATAGCCCCACTTTCGTAACACTTTATCAACAGTCGAAGCACTGATTAACTTGACAAAAACACAGTATTTTTCCTGATCCAGTTGCCAGGTATGAACGGTTTCAGAATTTAGACCAATTACCTGTGTAATCCAGTCATCAATTTCCAGGGATGTCGGCTGAACAGGACGGGATTCTTTGTCAAAAGCAAATACCAGAGTATTCTTCCTGAGGTTTGTAGCCATGGTTAATCCAGCGAAGCAATTTCGGTTAAACAACCGAAATTCCAAGTAGCAGCAGCAAGACCAGAAAGAGCGATCAGATCACAAGGAACAGGAACGAACACGGAGATTAACGGACAGACGGCACTCGGCGAAGCACAAGTACAGCGACGTAAACACTGAAGCGCAGCGCAACAGTTAACAGCGGCCACTCGCGAGCGCGGCTGAAACGGAACTGTCTTCTGAGCCACCGCGGGCACAGAGGATAGTGCGTCTGCAGGGACTTATCCCTTGCGCGCTCCCCGTGAGATCCACATTCCCAACATGTCCACAACACTACATTCGTAGTGCGCCTAATAGATATTTCAACATGTCCCCAATGAAGTGTATCAACGCCTGCTTGCAGCTAGGGTGTCCATTTAATTATCATTTCATTTCTAGCAAAGCTGCATGGTCATCCACGGTAACTGTTCTTTCGGGAAAAGATACTACCGTCATATATATAGCATAAGTTTCTAGTTGCCGTGCCGTTTCAATCGCACACTGTGGTATACCTGTTACACGTACAGCAGCACAACCGTGTCGCAGGAAATCCGAAACATGAACTCTTTCCTGACAATGTGCTACTCTTGCTGCGCAGTAGTCTTAGCAAGAGGCGACATGTATAACTTACCTTCTGAAGTCCCTACTAGATGGACATTACGGTCTCTGGTGGCGTATATTCCACGAAAGTCTGTTACATAATACACTACGTGGTTCGATAAAAAATTAATACTTTGATAAAAATTGTGTGTAACAAAAAGATATAATGCAGAAATTATTAAGTATAAGTATTAATATATTAGAAAGTCCGGATTTCAAAGAGCTGCAGAATTTTTTGTATTTCTTCGAAAGGCTTGATACTTTGTAGTCGTCTTTTTTGATAATCCTCTCCCGGAAAATGACACTGGTGTTGGTGCAGTACTTCACTTTAACTGCAGTTAGTGGCAGTCTTGTGGATAGGTTAATAAATTTATTTTTACTTAGCTAATCTGCACCTATGTTATGTTCTAACACGGAAATCGATAGCTCAGTATTTGGGCAACAACTTCTCCCTTCGCGTTTTCCATTTACTGGGGTTTCTTCTGAAGATTTGGAGTCAGCGCCTTTGGAGGTTTGTAGAAAACACACATTATGGGTGGGGTAGTTTGTGTGTCTCAGCTGTCTTCTTTTTGATCAATCTTTGTTACATTTACAATCTTCTGTGAGTTCGCGAAGTATTTATCGGACGGGAAAATTGAGAAACAACGCCAAACTGGCCAAGCGGTTAAGACAATAGACACGTATTTGGTAGTAAATGGAATGAAATCCTCACCCGCAGATCCAGATGTAGGTTTTCAGTAGTATTCTTTAATATTTTAGCCAATACTTGGATGGATCTCTTTGGAAAGGACATAGTCGAGTCCTTTCTGTGTAATTTTCCGCCTGCAATGAGCTCGACGTCACCGAACATAAAACCCTAAGAGTTCTTTTTTTCCAGATCCAGTTCCGTATTCCAATATGCAGGTGGCGACTCCTGTAAATATTGCAAGTCTCTCTTCATACTCTGCCCTGGTTATTTATTTGACGTCTGACTCACCTTTATAGTAGGCAGAGGACAATGGAGCGCATCGAAAGACAGGATAAATCTTTTAAGGTATGTAAGTAGTAGATGGCTGACACGATACAGGGTGATTCAAAAAGACACATCCCATTGCACAAGTCTGTTTCCTATATGAATGAAGAAGGAAACTTGGGGTACACTTCCGCCTGCTATGAGCTTTGCGTTGACCGAACATAAAACCCCAAGACTCCTGGTTTCCAGATCCAGTTCCGTATTTGAAGATGCATCTGGTGACTCCTGTAAATATTGTAAATCTCTGTTGATACTCTGTACTGATGATTTATTTGACGTCGTACTCACTTCCTCTGTGGTAGTCAGAGGAAACTCGAGCACATCGAAAGACAGGATAAATCTTTTAAAGTACTGGTATGTAAGAAGTAGATGGTTGACATGATACAGGGTGATTCAAAAATACCTATCCAATTGCACAAGACTATCTTCTATATGAATGAAGAAAGAAACTTGGGGTACATTTTCACTAGAAAGTCATCAGTGTTTGTTGAGGATAGAGGTGCAGCTAGCATGCTCATTCATTCATTGCCGCGGTGCGTCGAGTTGAAATTGCGATAACACAGCAAAAAACAAAAAAAGGCATATTCCGTTCTCCGTTTCAAGAACTGTAATTCAGATACAACTTGGCGGTGATCGGCCGTATGAGGCATGTGGATCTCTAATTGTATAAGAGGTGATCAAAAAGCTTCCGTTCGAAGGTCGTACTGTACAGAATCGGTAGGCCAAGCAGGAAGAATCGCCGTGAACACTGAGGCAATCCTCTCACCGACGCACCAGGTTCAAGATCGCTGTATGGTCAAACACAGTGCACTGCTGCGTGAGGAAGTGCGTAACTGTCTGCTAATCCTGCCTGCTGCACATCCCACAGGTACTGTCGATCCCTCAAGGCCTTTTTTAAGGGACCGAAGGCATGATAATCAAGTGGGGAGAGATCAGACCTATAGGACGGGTGCTCGAATGTCTCCCATTTGAACTGGCGCAACTGTGCGTTAAGACATACTCGATATGGGGTCCTGCTTTATCATGAAGCAGCAGCACCCATAGGAGCACCGTTCTATAACGGCTGTTTTCAACAGACATGCTGACCCATACACATTCTTCATTCTCCGATGGATGTCTACCACTGTTTTTCCTTTGTCAGCCAAGAAAAGAACAGCAAGTTGGTCCTGTTTGGACGCATTTGCTAGTAACGACGCTACAGTTCACATTTCCACATTTACCGCACGCACGTAGGGAAGACACAAATGCCGTACTACTCTGTTGGCTAAACGTCGGTGCCGGTGATTACATGTCGCATCGGAGTCGCGTTGCGTTGCATATACGCTGCAGCAACGGCCTCAAGTGGAAACCCTTCGATCGCCCCCTTATACTACTGTGCTTCATGGTCGCCTGATCTCAGGAACTCCAGACATGCCCACAAAAGTATCTGGCCGTTTCTTGCGCCTGCACTGGAGGACTCATTGAACATCTGTGATAGATAAATGAAAATTTTATCCTCAATATACTTGTAAAAAGCCAACGGCCTTGCCGCAGTGTTAACACCGGTTTCCGTCAGATGATTGAAATTAAGCGCTGTCGGGCTTGGCAGGCAATTGGATGGGTCACCGTCTGGGTCTGTCGAGTGCTGTTGGCACGCGGGGTGCACTCAACCCAGCTGAGGCTAATTGATGAGCTTTTTGATTGAGAAGTAGCGGCACCAGTCACGAAAACTGACAACGGCCAACTTGTAAAAAGTAACCCAAAGTGGTATGTGCAAGAATGTGAAAGATATATTCTAGTGTCGGCCGGTGTGGCCAGGCGGTTCTAGGCACTTCAGTCTGGAACCGCGCGACCGCTACGGTCGAAGGTTCGAATCCTGCCTCGGGCGTGGATGCGTGTGATGTCCTTAGGTTAGTTAGGTTTAAGTAGTTCTAAGTTCTAGGTGACTGATGACCTTAGATGTTAAGTCCCATAGTGCTCATAGCCATTTTTTCTGAGGTCATCAGTCCCCTAGAACTTAGAACTACTTAAACCTAACCAACCTAAGGACATCACACACATCCATGCCCGTAGCAGGATTCGAACCTGCGACCGTAGCGGTCGCGCGATTCCAGACTGTAGCGCCTAGAACCGCTCGGCGACTCCGGCCGGCAGATGTTAAGTCCCATAGTGCTTAGAGTCCTCTGAACCATCTTACCCCAAGGTTCTATCTTCTTTCATTTGGAAGAAATGCCTCATAAAATAGGATGAATCTTTTTGAAACGCCCTATATTTATCTTAGGTCTTATTCGGAAGAAATATTCAACATTTTAGTATTATACGACAAAAGAAACTAGAAGATACATCGGTTTGCTACACCTTTCTTCACAATTTTACCGTCTAGCTGACATAAAGGATAACTAGCTTTGCTTTCCATGGACATGACCTCACCCGCAAAATCATCTCGTATTTTTTTTCAACTGATCTCGGAAAATCGTAGTAATCTTGATAACAGGGATAACAGGATGAATCAATGGCCATTTCAGGTCTGCTCCTGTTGAACTCTTCAAGTACGAGAGAGAGCATAAAAGTAATGCCTCCAAACTCTTTAAGCTTCTTAAATAAAACAACCGTTATTAACATTTTACACCTTTATTTCTCTAATTTTTTATTGTGATCTCAATATCTGATGAAGTATTATTTGTCATGCAGATTGCTCGGTGAAATTTTCCACTCCGCCAACACAAGTTGCAGCCCCCCGCCACTAGAGGGCTCCGAATTGTAGCGTGTAGCATGTCGGAGCGTGACGTTAACTATGTCGGTGCGTGAGAAACAGCGTGTTGTAATCGAGTTTCGAATTCGAAAAGTTCATCCACACTCGGAGCATTCCTTCAGCACGACAGTGCCATATCACACACGAGCACCGCGCCATCTGAAACAATCCCGAGCTTTGCGTCCACTGTTATCGATCGTACTCCATATAGTCACGAATTGGCCCCATCAGGTTTTCATCTGTTCCAAAACTTAACGAACACCTTCGACGATTTCACTTTAATAGTGATGAAGCGGTGCAATCAGAATCAAGGTTGTAGCTCCGTCAACAAAATCAAACCTTCTACAGTGACGGTATCAACAGAACTGGTCTCTTTGCGAAAAATGTATTCGTCGTAGGGATGACTATGACGAGAAATAACTGTGTAAACATAAAGAATAACAATGAAGAACGTTAATAACGTTTGTTTTATTTCAAAAGTCTTAAGAGTTTTCACTTAAACGTTCGGAGGCATTATTTTCCAGCACGCTTTCTTGATTTTACAGTATTTTACGGAAATACGGGGCTTACCTTTTACAAGACACTTAACATTTTAAGAAGCTGACTGGTATGTCTTTGTCCGGGCAGCCTGACTTAAGCTTTAATATGTTGTTTATTCCTTCTACAAATAAGCAAAACAGCTGTTAAAGGAGTGTCTGCAAGGCCAAATTCCTCAATATATACAGAAAGACTGTCCTCTCTAACTTCACACGGCTTCGAAATGGATACATTGTTTTAGGCTTGCTTCTTTCCGTGTCTTTTCAACTATGCGTTTCCTGTTGTTCTTCTCAATTTGCATTACGTATAGATTACTAAGGTCACAGAAACCTCTGGAACTGAAGAGGTTAGAGTAATGGTAACTATGGAAGATGGCTGCATACATGATGATTTTCTTGTAATTTACTATCGTGACGGGAGACAGGCAGATGCACAAGGAGACAGGCAGATGCACAAGTAATAAGAATGAACCGGCCGTGTAAACCTCTGACAGAACACGCAGCACACGAGACACTTCCATTATTGCGCATTTTGTTACCGCTCTTTGGCTCGGCCATAGCGATCACATAAACAGCTCTGACACGAGAACGTAGCGAGAAGGTCCCTGACACCATTGCCCGCACCGGCTGCGTAGGAAGCTCGAACGTAGGAAGTGTTGCCGTCATCCCACCGTCCCACGAGAACGCTCACTTGTCCGGCGTCCGCCATTCCAGAAGCGCCCACGTCTAAAAGGCGTGCCATCGGCTAGAGCATAATTACAAGGGCTGGAAACACTGTCATTCAGACATCTTATTTTCTGACTAACGTGTATCACTCTGACGTTGTGTTTTGTCCTTCCAATGTATTAGAAAACCTCTACAAGTCTCCTGAGTGGTCAGTGTATTTGTGCTCGTTAATAGTGTTTCGATGGTATGTCAAGTCAGATCGTACAGAAAGCAACATTACCGATAGAGGTGACACAGTTACAGTACCTAGTGAAGTGACTGTATGTACAGTTCATGTGAAGACTTAAACTGCTGAACATATAACTGGAAGAAAAACTTAATACTGAGCTAAACACTTGGCTGCGTAACACAGTGCCGACGTAAAAACTCGATAATAACTATATATGTACGAATTTGAAGTAAAGATGCTGCTGTCAAACCACGCGTAAACCATGCGAATGCACAGAAGGGTCTTCAGTGGTGTAAGGGGTAAAACCGTCACCACCGCTCAAGGAGGTGAAATGTGGCCCTATGACTCTACGTTTACACCGTCTCCTTCCTCAGGACATATCTATTAATGGAGAACACCTGAGGAACGGTACAATTCACTGTTTTCTTTCAACTTAGATGCACGGTAAAACTTCTGTAACGCCTTATGCTGAAATAACACATCTTCAGTTGCATCCACGCCAGAATGTTGTGGAGCCACTGCAGCCTGTACTGGGTAAAATGTTAAGGTCAGTTGCCTCCCTCACTCCACCCTCTCCTTTTTCCTAGTACCTTCCATTATCTCAAAAGGAATTTAAACAACTTACTTTCGACAACAGTACGAATTTCCATTGCTCAGTTTTTTGCATTTATAAAACCCCAAGATTAAACCGGCTATTTCGGAATCTGAAGGTAGCCCTACACCATATCAGGTGCTGTTCATGTTGTTTTTTTCAACACCTTCACGCTCACATCTTTGAAATACCATGCTTCAGAATTCGCACGTCCTGTCTTTCGTTTATACTCTCGATGAAATCTGCGACGAGACGATAGACTGTTTATACTGCATGGGCTCTTCAGCCACATTGCCGTCATTATCCAGCGGTAATATGACTACTTAAAGGCATTCCATGACATGGAGAGTGATTTCCGTAAACTGCCACAAACGGCTATTGATTTGCAACCATGTTTCCTCATCAGCGCATGCACGCATGCATGCAAAGTAATTTCGTCGGATATCTGAAGCTGAATACCGGGATGGCCCCTTATTCGGTGTGTCTGCTCATTTATCCCACTTTCCTAGTAAAACTGAGCTCCATTTACTATCAAGTTATAAGAAATCCTAATGACCATCGAGCATGGACAAGGCACGTTTTCTCGGGAGTAGACGCCTGCGTTCCTCGATCTCCCGAATAAAGCCATTGTTGATTTCTACATTGTCACGTAGTTTTCAGTGGTACATTTGAGGCTTTATACAAATCTAGAAGTATCTCATTCTTGAAATTGTGACTCCAGTCTCTACAAGTGTCGCAGCTTTACGATCAAAATTATACAAACAATAGAGGATACTAAATGAAGTTTTTCGAAGTGTGGAACCAATACTTGACAATGTACATTTCAGGCAGTAACAGTTCTTGAAGTTTCAATGCGTGTGATGTAAGTATTTGTAAACAGCTGATGTTTGTTTATCGATACTGGTGGTGCTACCTACAAAACCAGTGTGCTACACAGTCGTCTGAGATATCTCCAAGATCTGGGCTCCACTCCCAACCTTTCGTGCTCAAGATTGAAAATGCCTGCCACTGGCGGCCTAATTCCTTAAAAACGTACGTCCTGGCTGGACACCATTGCTACACTACTGGTGACATCTCGCATGCGATGTTGTTTCCTGAATGTGATGAAACGATATGTTGCAATTCTACCTTAGCGCTAGACCCAGATCCACCACTTCGCCTCAACTGTCGCTTTTAATAGCTAATAGCGCTGTTAACAGTTGTATATTTGGAGCTATTCTCAGCACTGTGATTACTCTCACCGCTTCCGAAAGTCTCATGTCGGCACTGCAGCCTTTCGTAGATTTCATATTCCTCTTTCACCATAACAAGACTCTTTCCTCGCCGCCATAAAGAGAAATAAATAAATTTTATAAATTTTACAGCAAAACTGTACTGTAAAAGTAATTGCTTGGATTTTAGAATCGTTCCATTAATTCTGTAGCCCGTTAACTGATTATTCCTACCGGTGCTAGACAGCACAATGATCCTTGCGTGGCATAATGCCAATTCCAACTAAAATAAGAATTTTTGTAATGTTTTTGAAATTAATTTTTGCTAACAAAAATGAGGCTGTAGTTTAACGTATATTCCACATCGCCGTTGTTAAACGCAGGGTTTGTGAACATTTGAACAAGATTAGGGAAGCAAACAAGCAGCAGCACTTTCAAATAAACCAAATTGTCACATATCTTCTTGCTCCACTACTGCAAATCGCCTTACTTTTAAATAAAAAGTGTAGCAGTAATGCACTTTAATAGTTCTTTAGTTGTCCTAAAGCGCATTAGTCCCTCCAAAACACGATGCCCGTTAATGTCTAGCATCCTAAACCCTGGTGATGACTGCAATGTACTACTGTCCTCAGTGACAGCACAGAAGGACTTCACGGTTGCGCGATATGCCTCTTTTTGGAGAAATAAACTCGGGGGACCTTTGGAAAGAGTCTCATCGAGCGGTTCCGAACTTTCTTCAAGAGAAGGAGCATAGTTGTAAAAAACTGGACTCGTATTCGGGAGAATGGAACTTCAAATCACCATTTGACCACCCGGATTTAAATTACATCTACATCTACATTGATACTCCGCAAGCCACCCAACGGTGTGTGGCGGAGGGCACTTTACGTGCCACTGTCATTACCTC
Source organism: Schistocerca piceifrons (assembly GCF_021461385.2). Taxonomy (NCBI): domain Eukaryota; kingdom Metazoa; phylum Arthropoda; class Insecta; order Orthoptera; family Acrididae; genus Schistocerca; species Schistocerca piceifrons. The sequence continues at coordinate 341,931,035 of NC_060149.1, read as the reverse complement.
CCTTTCCTGTTCCAGTCGCGTATGGTTCGCGGGAAGAACGACTGTCTGAAAGCCTCCGTGCGCGCTCTAATCTCTCTAATTTTACATTCGTGATCTCCTCGGGAAGTATAAGTAGGGGGAAGCAATATATTCGATACCTCATCCAGAAACGCACCCTCTCGAAACCTGGCGAGCAAGCTACACCGCGATGCAGAGCGCCTCTCTTGCAGAGTCTGCCACTTGAGTTTATTAACCATCTCCGTAACGCTATCACGGTTACCAAATAACCCAGTGACGAAACGCGCCGCTCTTCTTTGGATCTTCTCTATCTCCTCCGTCAACCCGACCTGGTACGGATCCCACACTGATGAGCAATACTCAAGTATAGGCCGAACGAGTGTTTTGTAAGCCACCTCCTTTGTTGATGGACTACATTTTCTAAGCACTCTCCCAATGAATCTCAACCTGGTACCCGCCTTACCAACAATTAGTTTTAAATGATCATTCCACTTCAAATCGTTCCGTACGCATACTCCCAGATATTTTACAGAAGTAACTGCTACCAGTGTTTGTTCCGCTATCATATAATCATACAATAAAGGATCCTTCTTTCTATGTATTCGTAATACATTACATTTGTCTATGTTAAGGGTCAGTTGCCACTCCCTGCACCAAGTGCCTATCCGCTGCAGATCTTCCTGTATTTCGCTACAATTTTCTAATGCAGCAACTTCTCTGTATACTACAGCATCATCCGCGAAAAGCCGCATGGAACTTCCGACACTATCTACTAAGTCATTTATATATATTGTGAAAAGCAATGGTCCCATAACACTCCCCTGTGGCACGCCAGAGGTTACTTTAACGTCTGTAGACGTCTCTCCATTGATAACAACATGCTGTGTTCTGTTTGCTAAAAACTCTTCAATCCAGCCACACAGCTGGTCTGATATTCCGTAGGCTCTTACTTTGTTTATCAGGCGACAGTGCGGAACTGTATCGAACGCCTTCCGGAAGTCAAGAAAAATAGCATCTACCTGGGAGCCTGTATCTAATATTTTCTGGGTCTTATGAACAAATAAGGCGAGTTGGGTCTCACACGATCGCTGTTTCCGGAATCCATGTTGATTCCTACATAGTAGATTCTGGGTTTCCAGAAATGACATGATACGCGAGCAAAAAACATGTTCTAAAATTCTACAAGAGATCGACGTAAGAGATATAGGTCTATAGTTTTGCGCATCTGCTCGACGACCCTTCTTGAAGACTGGGACTATCTGTGCTCTTTTCCAATCATTTGGAACCCTCCGTTCCTCTAGAGACTTGCGGTACACGGCTGTTAGAAGGGGGGCAAGTTCTTTCGCGTACTCTGTGTAGAATCGAATTGGTATCCCGTCAGGTCCAGTGGACTTTCCTCTATTGAGTGATTCCAGCTGCTTTTCTATTCCTTGGACACTTATTTCGATAGTTTCTCTTAATCTCTTGAGACAAAGGATGCCACGGTTCCTTAGAGAGGGCACAGCCAATTTCTCTCCTCGTTCCGAGCTTTTGCTCCGACTGTAGTGACGTCGTCGTCGAACTCTTCCTTACCTCTTTCTCTTTCGAACATTCAGATGCATTCTAGGACGAGACTGTGTTCCATGGCAGTCGGACTCTGAAGCCCGCATGCACTCAACGTATCGTTGCTGACCGCCGCCACCCGTGACGGGCAGCGTGCAGCGTGGCCGCCAGCGCCGGTCACGTGGCGGGAGCCGTGAGTAACAGCGCGGCACGAGGGGCAGGTCCCCAGTAGCCTGACATGACGGATCCAGTTACGCCAGCGCAACCTGCTGTCACCGGGCTCAATACTGGCCTAATGTGTTTTGCTCAGCTGTAATGTTAGTATTTCTAAATGACTGTCGAATATTTTAGTGTCATTTATGTATTCCGTACTTTTTCAGGTTCTGTGACACCACGCAAGGCAAAGAATACCATCATGGAATGAGTCATAACTTAGTTCACAGAATTCTGATTAAATATTTAAAAATATAAACTAAAATTAAATAACTCTGAAAGGTATTAGTATACTATATAGGTTGCTCAGAAACAGTCTGAAAAACTAGTAAGGGAGTTGCAAGGTAGATTGTGCTGAGAAATCATTGTTCAGAAAAAAATTCGATACGTGGTGGCATTTGGGAGTTGGTTACAATTTCAGTTAGCCAATCAGGCGGTAGAATAAGCACTGTTTTTTAATTTGAAAGCTTTCGGCACATGCGAATACAGCCATCTGTATAATGGAATATCAGTTATGGCGACACGAGCGTAGGGACTACCCAACACCCAGGCCCCGTGCGGAGAAAATCTCTAACCAGGCCGGGAATCGAACTCGGGGCCCCTCGACTAACAATCCGCCACGCTGACCGCGCAGCTATCGAGGCGCACCGCGTGCAACATCAAGCAGCCCGTAGATATGAGTACAAGTAGCGTCAATTGGTCTCATAGCGTAGACGATAGCGTACGAGACTGCTCAGACTTTTGGCTCGGGTTCGATCCTTACTACCGTTCCATGTCCAATTTTGCATTGCTCTCTTGTTCGGTTTTAGGAAACACAGAGAACACATTTGGAGATACCGTCTCGGGCAGGGCTCTTGAATTTTCGGGCGGAACGGCCTCCCGATAGGCTAACTTCGATACCAGTTAACTCGGAAACGGAGCAACGTATAGAACTCTCTTCTTAACAATTATTTCTCGGCGCAATCTCCTCTGCAACATCCTTACAAGCTTTTCAGTCTGTTTCTGACTCCCTCTCCCCTGCGTAAAATGTTAAATATTACTACGAAAGGTTCTAAAAACTACATCGACGAATTCCTGTACGTAAAATACGAGTGTGCCATGAGGAAACCCTTCAACTTAGATTTTAAAATTTAGGAATTTAACTCGTTTTTTTTTCGGTACTGCAGAAAGCCTAGCGACAACAGAAACTACAGAATAATATGTACCTTGCTGTGCCACAGATAAAGAACTTCTATCCAAGTGCAAATATTTTTTTCAAGTGTTCACTGAGTGAATGCGCAGTGAATTTTGAATGATTCCATGTTATTAACCACAAATCCCTCGAAGGTGTAAACATAAAGAAATGACAGGATTAGAAATTCCAAACGCTTAAAAAAATAGCCTATACGAAGTTTCCGAACCACACCACAGATCGCTTTGAAAACTTTTTTCTGGGCTAAGAATATTCTTCGTAATGCACAGGGTTGCCCCTACGTATGGTAGATCCCTTAGGAGATAGCATACTAAAATTAGACAAACTGTCACGTTTCAGTGTCATTGACTATGGAGATTATTCTTTACAGTGAGGGCAGCAGATCCTAAAGGATTTCACGTGCTCGACTTCACTGATTATTTGCCCATCCTATTCGCTCTTGCAAAAGTCCTCTGTGAGAACCTGCAGACACTGTTTTGTTGCGAAATCTGTTCTCCGTGTACCACGAACATAATGTTACACTCTAACCGACTTGCTAAACAATTGATGTTACGTTCCACATCCACTGCAATATCACTAGTCCTCTGCAAAAAGGTAAATGTTTTCAGACATGATTAGTGGTGTACAATCGTTACATAACAAGTAAAACAGCAATACAAAAACAAATCCTTGAGGTTTCGAACTACGTATAGCCGTGCTTTAGCTTCACAGTTTAATTTCCACTTCATAATGAAACAAGTTTTTTTTTTAGATCTCGAAGATCAGCGGCAAAGAGGAATAAATAACGTACATTCTGATACTTTTATAAGCGGATCATTATAATGCTCTACAGCACTAAATAGTATCTTAAGTGGCTGACAAATTGCTACGAGAATATAAAATAAAAATTATTTTTTGTTTCTTGGTATCGACTTATAACTAGTGGTAATGGTTTAAGTGCTTCTTTTTGCAATATCATGATCCCCGGCAGCCGTATCCATTTAATGTCACTCTCCCAATTCAATCTCTGTCTGTCTCTCTCTCTCTCTCTCTCTCTCTCTCTCTCTCTTTAAACCGTTTAATACTTGTCCGTCATATTATGTGTAGTTTAATTATCTCCACACCCTTTCCTACGATGCTCTGTTTTCTTACGTCCATTTAACAATTTAGATCGAATAAAAAGCTATGTTAGGAGATAGGTTTCAAGTAAAATGTTGTGTACCGAATTCTCACTAGGGCGCACGTGTTTTTCAAAACGAAACATTTGCGTTTTCTATTTTGTATTTTTTAGATCTAAGTCAAAAAGTTAATGTCAGTTTCTAAGCGACAACCAGCTTCGTATACTACAAACGCACACACAATGGAATCAATTCTGTCATCTGCATACAAAATAATTAAACATTAACTGACGCTGTGTGTTGTCATATGTCGCACGCTACCCCTTTGGCAGAACTGATACATCGTCTACGAATTGTTGCTTTATGTTAGTAAACCACCATCCTTTTGGACTATGGTTCTTCATATTGCAAGGGGGTTTTATTTGTACCAACGGTAATCTTATACGCATAATAATTCTTTTCCTTATATTTATCATTAAAGTCCAGCTGCGTGTAACGTGAGCTATGAATTTTCCTCTTCTGTTCGCAGTACCGGAGAAATAGTTACTTCACAGAGCTTTTTAAAAACCGTCTATGGAATGCTTAAATTACTTTTGCTTCTCCCTTACCTCCGCGTCCTATGAAGCAGGTACTCGTATTTTACTTGTTCGGTAGTCATCAAACTTCAGTATCCTGGAAGTACGTCCTGTTCTGTTTCTCATCGGAACGTTTCTTTCTCTGAAACACGTCGTTAGTAACTTTAACATTAACAAGAGATTGCAGTACCTATGCAAGAAGGAGTATTCAATGATTTCTTTCCATCCATGTACTACGACGTAGCTACCTGCTACCTTGCCGCATGACTTTGATTTTAGTTCGTGTTGCGGCCGGGATTACAGATTGCTTTTCAGTTGTGCTACATGTTATAACTCCGTTGCCTGTGCTTTAGTTACATATATTCTCAGTTATATTTGATTAACTCTCTGTATACAAGCTAACAAAGGAAAATAATAAATTCGAATAATTATGATAATGTGTTATTGTGCGAAAAGGTTTTGACAAACTCTCGCCAGACAAATTCTTCAGTTCTCTTTATCTCTTAGGATATCTTGAGAAGTAATACTAACTGAAAAGAAAAAGAATAGTCAAAGAGTAATCCCGATTCTTTGTGCCGGCCGTGGTGGCCGAGCGGTTCTAGACGCTTCGGTCTGGAACCGCGCGACCGCTATGGTCGCAGGTTCGAATCCTGCCTCTGACATGGATGTGTGTGATGTCCTTAGGTTAGTTAGGTTTAAGTAGTTCTAAGTTCTAGGGAACTAATGACCTCAGATGTTACGTCCCATAGTGCTCAGAGCCATTTTGAACCAATTATTTGTGAATTTATGTCGTCTCCACAAACACATTACAAAAATGTCCAGTAAATTACAGTGGTTAGCGCTGTACACAAAAAGCTCGATACCCATCACGAACGTCCTCTCCTGAAACTCCAAGATCTTCATTGGTATTCCTACGAGTTTATCGTACAAAATTTGGGCTCTGTCAATTTATTGCTCAGAAACATAAAGTATTAAATAAAATACATTGATGAGCCAAAACATTCTGGTCACTGCCCACCGCGAATTTGGATGCCGCCTGGTGGCGTTGAGGGCATGTGACATGGTAATAAAAGTTTGTAATCAGAGTAGATACGGACGGGGGATCACCTAAGCGAAGATATGGGCTACAAACGGGGAAATCCATTGAGATAAGCGGCGTTGACACACACATATTATTATTATGCAGAACCTGTGAACGAGTCTCTCGAAAACGATGTAGTTGGTCGAATGTTAACGTGCTGCTGTCGTGAGCATTCACAGAAAGAGGAAGAAGGACAGTAAAACTACCGCTGGGCGTTAAATGGTTGGATGTCTACGACTCTCCACAGAACGTGGGGTTTGGAGACTTGTCTGCCCTTTAAAGTATGGTAGATGATAATATGTGGAATCTCTGCCAAAAGAACACAATGATGGTGCACGCACAGGTGTTTCGGAGCACACCGTTCATCGGATCCAAGGTTTGACCGGAATTCGATCCCACGACCTCCTGTTTTCCACTCAAGCGCCTTACCGCTAGAGCACCAGTATAACATTGCTACTTACGTCTGTGCTACTCTATGGCACCTTATGCTTACGTCTCATGTAGACACGTAGACGTAAGTAACAATATTATTATACCTATTATACCATCTTCTCTGGTACATCTGATAGTGGCAAATCGCCGAAATGTGCTCGTCGTGTAACTTGCATCACTACGAGTATATAAATAAATAGTGCAGCAAGAAACTTGTGCTTAAAATATGTCGTTCTTCGACCTCATGCAAGCTCCGAGGCCACAGGAAAGGAAACTGCTCAAAAGTGATTTTAGTCTTGCTACCACTTTTGAGCTCTCGGCCGTTATACACCACGTCTTCTGTCTACAACCATTTATTTCTGCCTCGGTATACATCTGCGTATTGCGATATTAATTGTAGTGAACAGTTATTCGTACTATTCTCGAGCAGAAAACGTCGGTAACTCATTTTGAAAGGTAATTACTCTCTTTATTCCGATCGGCTTCCTTTAAGTTCCCTCTGCTATTTACATAATATTTACGGAATAAAAGCACCTTATTCCTAATTTCTATGACTACAGCGTAGTGCTTCACCGTAGGGAATAGAGCTTTATTTCTCTTTTTGTTACTTCTTTAGACTCTGATGAGGTGATGGTGATTCGATTGCAGTCAATCTTCTGTCTACATTCGGAATTGCCTTCGGTACTCCGTCATCAGTTGTAACATTACAATCGTATCTTCTGTTTCATATGATTCTTGGTAAACGGTTTTGATAAGTGTCTTAAGAGTATTACTTGCAAATGCCAAGTTAGTTCTTGCTTCTAGGTGATTAGTTGACTGCAGTGAGGGAATTCTTAGGACATTATGTATCGAAGACAATTACATGAACAGGCAAGTGAAGTCTTGCAACAGGTAAGATGATCGATCGTCGGGCATTAAAGTAGACAGTTACGTGACTGAAAGAGATACCAGAGAAACAGCCTGGTGCACATTTGGTGACACATAGTGCCTGGCTGCATGTCGGGGCGCCACTTTCACAATGCTCGCTTCATGGGATAAGAAGTGAGAGCGTGGTTGTAAAGTTCAAACTAGGTGAAGGAAAGATAATGACGATCGTAGGCCTCGTGCAGAAATCGACTATATCAGTAAAATAGGGCAATTCTTCGGTCGTCCCTGGGCGAGGTGTGAGCTTACAAGACCAATTGTGTTCGCAATATGGAAGGAGCCGTTGGAGGAGATTCTCTTAAGCCAATCGTTGACGAAAGGCCAACGGTTTTCCTGGTAGAACAGGAGATCACTTCTAGATGGAAAGTGTTATGGAGCAGACGTGCGGTACAGCCGTCTCGGGAGCCTCTGGCTGAGCGGTTATTAAACCTAATCCTAACTTGAACACTAAATAATTACCGGTTTCCATCACGACTCAGGAGAATCTCGTATGCATTTACTGGCACAGTGATAACACTCAACAGCCTCTGATGCTGGATTCGACGCACAACTGAGCTCATTGTCGCCGCAGCAACCCAGTATGCACGTAAACTCACCGTACGTAGCAAAACCCTTTTGCTGTTATTCTCAGATTTTTCTCGCGTTCAACGGAACTACGTTCGTTTTATCCTAATAGCTTGTGAACTGAAACTCATTGATAATAAATGTAGTTTTTACCAGGTGCCAACGGCCTTGCCGTAGTGGTAACACCGGTTCCCGTCAGATCACCGAAGTTAAGCGCAGTCGGGCTAGGCTAGCACTTGGATGGGTGACCATCCGGTCTGTCGAGCGCTGATGGCAAGTGGGGTGCACTCAGCTCTTGTGAGGCAAACTGAGGAGCTGCTTGATTGAGAAATAGCGGCTCCGGTCTCGGAAACTGCTATACGACCGGGAGAGCTGTGTGCTGACCACGTGCCTCTCCATATCCGCATCCAGTGACGCCTATGAGCTGAGGATGATGCGACGGCCGGTCAGTATCATTGGGCCTTCATGGCCTATTCAGGAGGAGTTTTTTGCTTCTTTCTAGTTTTTACCAGGCTTTCTGGTTCCATGAATACTATTGTATTACCCGCCTAAATAAAACAATTTGTGTTGCCACCCTTGCGCGACTTGCAGTTGTTCACTGTCCAGAAATGATTCAAATGGCTCTGAGCACTATGGGACTTAACTTGTGAGGTCACTTAAACCTAACTAACCTAAGGACATCACACACACCCATGCCCGAGGCAGGATTCGAACCTGTGACCGTAGCGCTCGCGCGGTTCATGACTGTAGCGCCTAGAACCGCTCGGCCACCCCGACCGGCTGTTGATCATCGATCCAAGGTCGTGATGCTGTTTGACTCTACAGACAGGTATGAACAAACACCCTTTGATTGATTACATCCTTTCTCTGAAGATTATTTCGAATAATGAGATTAATGTCAGCGGTTACTCTTTTAGAAAAATCGTCGAGTAACATTAGTTCGGCGACCGTCATTTATTGGACTGGTGGGGAGGGGGAGTGCAACCACCACTAGTAGAAGTATTTTCTTCATAAATTTAATTTTGTATAGCACACTGCTCAAATACTATTTTATTTCGGGTACTAACTACATTCCAAACTGCTTTCCCGGTGTCACATATTTGCAACAATGTGGTTCCGCGGAGGTGATGGAAGGCAGTGCTATCTAACCCCTCCTAATAAAGGTTTCTAAAATTAGTTTTTTCACCGTCAACTCGAATATCTTCGTTAAAATTTGAAAAGTAAGAGAATATTCATGCTATGAGAGAAAGAACAGCCAGCATGTGGTGCGGACGCCTACAAATCGTGTTGGTTGGAAAAACATCTGCCGCAGCCGTTGACACCTCCACTTTGCAGAGCGGCGCGCTGAGTGATTAGTGGATGGAACGCCCGCTGCTCGTACGACTGAATATTGATTAAAAACTCGCCAAACAGAGCAAATAATTTTTGTTGTTTCGTGTCCATTGCGAGAACAACAGAGTCCCAACAGCAATCTTGCTGCAACTGCAAACATGGAGTCTGCCGAATAAGAACGCTGGCTGCCAAAAAATGCTGAATTCGAGGAACAGTAATTCCAATCCACGAGCCGGTCGGCAGTTAATTCGTTGTATAGCACTGTCACGAAATTAAAACCGAAGGCCAGAACTAAAAAAATGGAGAAAATAAAGAAATTTTACATGTAAAATTAAACAGGTCTGCAAGTCATACGGTCATAAGTCTCTAAAGGGGTGATATCGGGAAACTAATTTCTTCGCTCTTGAAACATTTATTTTCACGGATAAACTAATTAGTCAACATGCATGTGGTGGAACTCTTTAGTTGCTCATAAGTACTCACAGATGATCTCACCTGCGGCAGAACGATGACCTCAGTTGTGATCCTTAAAAATTGTTACGCAACGCACAGATATATTGACTGTTGACCGTCAGTATAAAAAAATGTAATGTGATGCTCGGGAGTAAACGAAATGCTCTGACGTCGTTTGAATATGGCATCGACAACTGGTAACTGATAACCGTCGTGCACCTAGGAGTGTCTGTTTGGAATGATTTTAGTTGGGACGGCCACCTACATCTAGCTGAGGGTAAGACAGGTACCAGACTCATATTTACTGGAAGCGTCTTAAGGAAGTTTAGTAGACACACGACATGTCTCTTGTTTATGTACATCCACATACATACTCTGCAAGCCACTGTACTATGGGAGGTGGAGGATACGTTGCACCACTACTTATCATTTTCCTTCTTGTTCCAGTCGAAACAGAGCAAGGGAAAAACGACGTTCCATATGCCTCCGTGCGAATCCTCATTTCTCTTATCTTCGTGGTCCTTAAGCGAAATGTACGTTGGCGGCAGTAGGCTCGTTCTGCTTCGAATGCGGGTTCTTTTAATTTTCTCAATAGCGTTCCTCGAAACGAACGTGTCCTTTCCTCCAGGGATTCCCATTTTAGTTCCCAAAGCATCTCCATAATACTTATGTGTTGATCGAACCTATCGGTCGGTAGCAAATCTAGCAATAAGCCTCTGAATTCCTTCGATGTCTTCCTTTAACCCGACCTGGCGGGGATCCCAAATACTCGATCACTACTCCAGAATGAGTCACACTAGTGTTCTACATCCGGTCTCCCTCACAGATGAACCACGTTTTCCTCATTCTCCGTCCGCAGCTCGTGGTCTAGTGGCTAGCGTTGATGCCTGTGGATCACGGGGTCCCGGGTTTGATTCCCGGCCGAGTTGGAAATTTCTCTTCCCGGGGACTGGGTGTTTGTGTTGTCGTCATCATTTCATCATCATTATCATTCGTGACAGTTGCTAGATTGGATTGCGTAAAAAAATGAACTGTGTAAAACTTGGGACTTTGTACGGGCGCTGATGACCGCGCAGTTGAGCGCCCCACAAACAAAACATCATAATCATCATCCTAATTCTCCCAGTAAACCGAAGTCGACTATTTGCCTTCCCCAATACAGTCCCTTCTAGCTCGTTCCATTCCATACCTCTTTGTAACGTTTCGCGTATACATTTAATCGATGTGAACCTGTCAAGGAGCACACTACTAATGCTGTATTCGAACATTATGGGATTGTTTTTCCTGTTCATCTGCATTAACTCACATTTTTCTATATTTATAGCTAGCTGCCATTCATAACACCAACTAGAAATATTATCTAAGTCATTTTGTATCCTTCTACAGTCAATCTATAAGAAAATTTCCCTTCCGCCAAACAGCAAACAGCCACAGGTTGCTGCTCGCCCTGTTCGTTAGATCATTTATGTACATCGATAATAATAGCGGCTCTCTCACAATTCCCTGGGACACTCCTCACAATAGCTTTGCTTCATGAACACTCGCCGTAGAGGACAACGTAGTAGGTTCTAGTTCTTAAGACCTCTTCGAGCCGCTCACGCATCTGGGAACCTATGCAGTGTGCTCGTACCTTTGTCAACAGTCTGCAGTGGCGTATCGTGAACAGCGCCTTTCAAAAATCTGGGAATATGGAATCTGCCTGTTTATTTTCATCCATAGTTCTCAGGATATCATGTGAGAAATGGGCAAGCAGAGATTCGCACCAACGATGCTTTCTAAAACCGTGATGATTTGTGGACATAAGCTTTCCACGTCAAGGTACGTTATTTAATTCTAACTGAGAATATGTTCAAGACTTCTGCAGCAGGCCCATGTTGAGGATATTGGTCTGTAATTTCGAGGGTCAGTTCTTTTAATCTTCTAAGTAAAGGAATCATCTACGCTTTTTCCCAGTCGCTTGGGACTTTGCGCTTGGCGAGGGATTCGCGATAAATGCAAGCCATTGCCACAGAGTATTCTTTGTAAAACCGAATTTGGATTTCATCCGTACCTGGCGACTTATTTGTTGCCATCTCTTTCAGTTGCTTCTCTACGCTAGATATGTTTAGTGCTCTGTCCTCCATAATGGTGTCTGTGCGATGTTCTAACGGCGGTATATTTGTGCGATCCTCCTGTGTGGACAATTACTTAAACGTGAAATTTTAAATTTTTGCTCTCCTCTTGCTATTTTCTAACGCCACACCATAATAGTCAACGAATGACTGGATAGAAGCCTTCGACTGCTCAGCGATTTTAGGGAGAACCAGAATTTTCTCGGGTTCTAGGCTAGAGCGTTTGCTATGGTACGACGGTGTTAGTCGTCGTATGCTTCGCGCATCGTACTTTTAACACACGCACTAATCTCTACTAACTTTTTCCTGTTGTCATTTGAGTGTCCTCTTTTGAACCGAGAGTGTCACAGTCTTTGCTTCCACAGTATTTTTCGAATTTTGTTATTAAACCATGATGGCTGTTTTCCATTGTTAATCCACATACTCGGCACATACGTTTCCAGAACGCGATTTACAATGCGTTTAAACTTCGCCCATAATTTCTCCACTTCCAGCATAGTGGAACTAAGTGATCCCCATTCGCTTTCTAAGTGGGATGCAAGCAACTACTTATCTGCGCTTTCTAGCAAAAGTACTCCCCTAGTTTTCTTGATTCATTTGTTAACTTTAGTAACCATCGTCGCTACGATGACATTGTGATCACTAATCCCTGTCTCTGTACTGACACCATCTTAAAGGTCAGGCCTGCTTGTAGCTACAATGTCTAAAATATTTATATGGCGGGTGGCTGTCGAAATAGCTGTACACGACAGTTTTCGGAAAACGTGTTCAAAAGTGCTTCGCAAGACTGTCTGTCCGTACTTCCTGAAATGAATCCATAGACGCCCCGATCTATACGTGGTAGGTTGAAGTGGCCTCCAACGAATACTGCATGATCTGTGTATTTCCGCGCCATTGAGCGTAAACATTTTTTAATGACTCTAAAACTGTCATCGGGGACTCGGGTGGCCAGTAAATACCTCCAACAATTAACTTCATTACACTGAGGCCTGTTTTACACGTCCAAATAACTTCACAGTCACACTCGGTCATGACCATCTGGGATTGTTACCATAAATGCGTAACAATATAAATAATGACGATAAAAAGAACAGCAGTTAGGGATTTGTACAGATAGCCTGAGCGTGTTACAGAAATGTTCCACAAACTGTAATGCGAGACACTAAAGTAAAGATGTCTCGTGAAGACCACAACTGTCTAAATTCCGAGAGCTCAGTTTCCAACAAGACAGGAAATGTATTACTTTTTCCATTTATTATCTCGCATAATGATCAAGAGGGCAGAATTAGAAAAATTAGGGAGCATACTAACATTATTTTTTTCCCACACATCATCAACGACAGGAGTAGGATAGACTGTGGTATAATGTAACTATACACGAATACTGACGTGTGAGATTGCCCACGTTGTTGAGAGTAGAGCTGTCTGTGGAAAACTGGAACAGGCTTCAAACCAGTAAAGTATTAGACGGAGACAGCCATAAAGCGTGGCCTCACAGATGCTGCTTTACGGCAAGGCGCGTTGTCATGTTGATACAGCTATCGTCTCTGAACTGTACTTGAACTGTGCGCAGTACAAAACGCAATAATATGACAACACTCTAACGACGAGGAACCCCGCTACACCGTAATACCACCTCCTCCATACTTCACAGTTGGCACTAGACATTATACACTACTGGCCATAAAATTGCTACACCAAGAAGAAATGCAGATGATAAACGGGTATTCATTGGACAAATATATTATACTAGAACTTATATGTGATTACATTTTCACGCAATTTGGGTGCATAGATCCTGAGAAATCAGTACCCAGAACAACCACCTCTGGCCGTAATAACGGCCTTGATACGCCTGGGCATTGAGTCAAACACAGCCTGGATGGCGTGTACGGGTACAGCTGCCCATGCAGCTTCAAACGATACCACAGCTCATCGAGAGTAGTGAAGGCGTATTGTGACGAGCCAGTTGCTCGGCCACCATTGACCAGACGTTTCCAATTGGTGAGAGATCTGGAGAATGTGCTGGCCAGGGCAGCAGTCGAACATTTTCTGTATCCAGAAAGGCCCGTGCAGGACCTGCAACATGCGGTCGTGCATTATCCTGCTGAAATGTAGGGTTTCGCAGGGATCTAATGAAGGGTAGAGCCACGGGTCGTAACACATCTGAAATGTAACGTCCACTGTTCAAAGTGCGGTCAATGCGAACAAGAGGTGACCGAGACGTGTAACCAATGGCACCCCATACCATCACGCCCGGTGATTCGCCAGTATGGCGATGACGAATACACGCTTCTAATGTGCGTTCACCACGATGACGCCAAACACGGATGCGACCATCATGATACTGTACACAGAACCTGGATTCATCCGGAAAAATGACGTTTTACCATTCGTGCACCCAGGTTCGTCGTTGAGTATACCATCGCAGGCGCTCCTGTCTGTGATGCAGCGTCAAGAGTAACCGCAGCCATGATCTCCGAGCTGATAGTCCATGCTGCTGCAAAAGTCGTCGAACTGTTCGTGCAAATGGTTGTCATCTTGCAAACGTCCCCATCTGTTGACTCAGGGATCGAGACGTGGCTGCACGATCCGTTACAGCCATGCGGATAAGATGCCTGTCATCTCGACTGCTAGTGTTACGAGGCCGTTGGGATCCAGCACGGCGTTCCGTATTACCCTCCTGAACCCACCGATTCCATATTGTGCTAACAGTCATTGGATCCCGACCAACTCGAGCAGCAATGTCGCGATACGATAAACCGCAATCGTGATAGGCTACAATCCGACCTTTATCAAAGTCGGAAACGTGATGGTACGCATTTCTCCTCCTTACACGAGGCATCACAACAACGGTTCACCGGTCAACTGCTGTTTGTGTATGAGAAATCGGTTGGAAACTTTCCTCATGTCAGCACGTAGTAGGTGTCGCCACCGGCGCCAACCTTGTGTGAATGCTCTGAAAGGCTAATCATTTGCGTATTACAGCATCTTCTTCCTGTCGTTTAAATTTCGCGTCTGTGGCACGTCATCTTCGTGGTGTAGCAATTTTAATGGCCAGTAGTCTAGAAGGTAACATTCTCCAGACAATAACCAACAGCAAATTCTTCTATCGGATTGCCACTCATTTCCATTCATCCACTGTCCAGTAGTGTCTCTTTTTACACCACTTCAAGCGTCGTTTAGCTTTGACACTGAAATGTGCGGCGTTTTTGAAGAGCTGCTCGAGCATTGTACCTCATTATTTTTAACTCTCCACGCACGGTCCTTCTGTTGCTGTACTGCTGGTACTGCTTTGGGAATCACGTGTGATTCCTTTCTCTAATTGCATCTGATTTTTTACAAGCACTATTCGCAATGCTCATCTGTCCCTGTCCGTTAGTGTATGAGATCTGCCTGGTTTTCGTTTGGCTGTGGTTGTTCTTTCGCGTTTCCCCTTCACAGTCACATCACTAACAGTCCATAAGGACACCTTGAGAAGGATTCAGTGTCTGGACTTGTTATTCTGGTGGAACCCAGTGACTAGTCCACATTATAAGTCACTGAACTCTCCTGACCTAACAGTTCTACTGTTACTGTATCTTCACTGAAACCTCGTGACACCTAGTGTTCAATTTTTCATTACATAGTGATGTCCGGATACTTTTATCAGACAGTGTATTCGCGCTCAGCAAGAACAGGCTGAAGTCGCAACTGAGAACGTCGAATATAGTGTCATGTAAGCCTCAGCTGATCGTCGCTTCTGGTTGCCCTATGTAACATGCCTACTAAAAATATTAAAGAGCTTGTCAAAAAATGTCTGATATTGACTTAAACCTTCGATTTTAGTGCTCATTTTGAGCACTGTGGCCACAGCAAGAGCATTTAGAAAAGCTCACTGTACGCTGGTGAACTTTTATTTTATTGTCCATTTTCACATCAGACATGACTACTTGAAACCTAGGCCGGCCGGTGTGGCCGTGCGGTTCTAGGCGCTATAGTCTGGAACCGCGAGACTGCTACTGTCGCAGGTTCGAATCCTGCCTCGGGCATAGATGTGTGTGATGTCCTTAGATTAGTTAGGTTTAAGTAGTTCTAGGTTCTAGGGGACTGATGACCACAGATATTACGTCCCATAGTGCTCAGAGCCATTTGCTTTTGTTATCTTGGGTGGGAATGTAGCGAAGGCCTATACGATAATTATTTGATAAAAAGAGTCGATATCTGATAAGCTTACTGTTGTTTTCTGAGCGTCATATCGTATTTTACCCTCATATAAACTGTATCTACTTCTTAACATTACTTTGGCTAGCGTCGGACAACTCTAGACATAAAGATAATTCCCGCTGTGCACCGATGTCGAATGTTAATGTTCTATATTTAGAGCACAGCATTATGTCGGAAAACTGAAAAACTTTTAACCAAAAAATATTCACATGGAGAGTGCAAAGCATAGGCTTCGATAAATTGTTATTTGGTGGAATGTAGAACATCTGATGCCTCCTTAACTCCTAATCTTATACGTTGTGTATTCCACATATTCAAATAAATTTCGTGATTTCATTCGACAATTAAGTTCCTTCCACAGGTCACAACATGAAAATGTTTAAGAACACTTACTGCTGTGTAACAGTAACTGAATATTGTGGCGGAATAGTTATGGTTTCATGTCTGTGCTCAGACAAATACGTTCATTGCATGAGAGATTTAATTCTACATACAGGTAATAACTTATTATTATTATTATTATTATTATTATTATTATATACAGGGTGGCGAAAAATTGTGCCTTTTGTCGGCTGACGGGCAGCTCTATGGTTGCGGATCCACACATACAAACTTCCCTCGCCCCGTCACTGCCCCAACCCGATAAGCAAACGTGTCGAATAGGTCTTGCTGTTTGTCTCCACCTCACGTCAGAGACATTCAGACGTAAGCTTTGCTTGGGAGCACACACACGTCATCTGATATTTAGTCATTTGCGGCACAGTATTCGTTTGAAGAAGGAAGAGATATGGTTTTTGTTTATGGAATAGCCGACGGTAATGCGCATCAAGCTCGACTGTTGTGTGAGGAACAGTACCTAGCAAGACGCTGCGCATATCCGCAAACGTTTACAGCAATTCACCGGCCACTTGGCGAAACGGGCTCGTTAGTGGGATATCATGGTGATGGTGGAAGACCTCGAACACGACGGGAGGCTGCATTTGAAGAGACTGTTCTCGAGCGCTTCGAGGAAGCTTACAGTTTCAGCGACGTGTTGTACAAGTACTCGAGCGGCTGGACACGACTTGGGGGTCACTCATCGGTTGGTCTGGGAGGTTTTGAAGGATGACGGCCAGCATCCATTTAGTTTCCATCCTGTCCAAGACCTAAATCCTGTGGTGGACTATGAACACGGGCTAGGGTTTTGCTGGTGATTTTGACACTTTTACGTTTTAACAAACTGCTGAATGCAGATGAATGAAACTTCTAGTCTTTACCACAGGATGAAATTGTTGAGTGAAATAGAACCTACTGTCTCTTTGCTTGTTTTTATCATTACACTGACCTACAGAATTTTCCCAGATAAATATAATTCAAACATATAAACCGGCTACTTACAGTTTCAGCGACGTGTTGTACGAGATCCCGATTTGCCCCCCATTGTATTGTTTATCGATGAGTGCACCTTCCATCGGGATGGCCTTTACAACACTTGAAACGTTCATTACTGGGCAAGGGGGAATCTTCACGCCACGTACGTCCACGGACACCGGGAACGATTTTCGCTCAACATTTGGGCAGACATTGTAGGTGACCATCTGATTGGGCCGGTCCGTCTGCCTCCTCGACTTTCCGGGGCAAGTTACCTTCACTTTTTGCAAGAAACACTATTCGGCCTGCTGGAAGATGTTCCCCTGGACATAGAGCTACGCATGTGGTTGCAGCATGGGGCGCCCGCACATAACAGTCGTGCTGTGCACGGATACTTAAATGACCTCTTTGACGGCCGCTTAATTGGCAGAGGTGATCGTAGGACATGGCCCCCGCGATCACCAGTCCTCACGACACCGGAATTTTTCCTGTGGGGGATTTCTCAAGGTTCTTGTTCACCCAACCGAACGCGAACCACCTAGAAACAAAGAGGAATTAATGGATCGCATTCAATATGCCGCCAATCACATCAGGGCAATGCCAGGAATCTTTTAAAGAGTTCGGCAAAACACCGTTCGACGTTGTCAAGCTTATGTCGCGTCAGGGGGTCGCTAGTTCGAGCGCCTGCTTTAAGTAAACAATGTTGTAGCTACAAAAAAGGTCCATTTCAGGACCAACGCAATTTGTAAAAGACTTTCTGTACGCGAACTTAGAGCTGTTGACGGGTTCGTTACCGGTACGTCTTATCATAAAAATGCAATGGATGTATCGGGACCCCGGCGGATTCGACCGCAGGCCCCCAGAGTGGAAGGCTGGCACGCTACTACCGAGCGTGCGGTCCCTATATATAGGGTGTTACAAAAAGGTACGGCCAAACTTTCAGGAAACATTCCTCACACACAAATAAAGAAAAGATGTTATGTGGACATGTGTCCGGAAACACTTAATTTCCGTGTTAGAGCTCATTTTAGTTTCGTGAGTATGCTCTTCCATCTACGCTCAGTGGAGCACGTTATCATGATTTCATACGGGATACTCTACCTGTGCTGCTAGAACATGTGCCTTTACAAGTACGACACAACATGCGGTTCATGCACGATGGAGCTCCTGCACATTTCAGTGGAAGTGTTCGTACGCTTCTCAACAACAGATTCGGTGACCGATGGATTGGTAGAGGCGGATCAATTCCATGGCCTCCACGCTCTCCTGGCCTCAACCCTCTTGACTTTCATTTATGGGGGCATTTGAAAGCTCTTGTCTACGCAACCCCGGTACCAAATGTAGAGACTCCTCGTGCTCATATTGTGGACGGCTGTGATACAATACGCCATTCTCCAGGGCTGCATCAGCGCATCAGGGATTCCATGCGACGGAGGGTGGATGCATGTATCCTCGCTAACGGAGGACATTTTGAACATTTCCTGTAACAAAGTGTTTGAAGTCACGCTGGTACGTTGTGTTGCTGTGTGTTTCCATTCCATGATTAATGTGATTTGAAGAGAAGTAATAAAATGAGCTCTAACATGGAAAGTAAGCGTTTCCGGACACATGTCCACATAACATATTTTCTTTCTTTGTGTGTGAGGAATGTTTCCTGAAAGTTTGGCCGTACCTTTTTGTAACACCCTGTATACTTCTCTTAAAACGATATTTCATACTGAATCAGACAATTTTTCGAAGACCAGTAGTGACATTTTTCGTTAGACTGTTACAATGAAGCAAATTATACAGAGTGAGGCAGCTAATAAAGGTCACATTATATTCAGAATGAATAAATATATGAAGGTGCGGTTTTCGTCAAGCTATAGCAGACAATATGACGAATTTCCTAAGGTTCGCAATTAACTTTTATCGATTATAGTCGCCGAATTACGATACCGATTTTGTTTCCTTATTTCTAACATAACTATACACTTTTTTCTGTGGCACTGAAAAGAATCTTCTTAGAAACCTTCAACGACATAATGTGTATGCGACATAACCAAATAATGTCGCGATAACAGCGCCTAAAACCACTGTCCTGCAGTCAGAAGAAGAGTAGTTTTACGAGCAAGTTGACCATATCTGAGTTACGTGTTTACTTACATTTGGTATAAGACAACAGATAGTTCTGGACCCTCTTCTTCTGAAGGCGAGACAGTGTGTTTCGGATGCTGTTATCTTGAAACAGTTTGATCAAGTCCGATACATGTTACATCGTTGAAGTACTGTTAGAAGCTTCTTTCAAATACCCACAGGACAGCTATATAGTCCCATTAAAAAAAGTCGGTGTCGTAATTCGGCCGCTATAAACGATAAAAAATACCTGCGAAAGTCAGGAAATATAACTTTAACTTAACAAAAACTGCACCTCGATATATTTGTTGATTCCGAATATATTCGGGGTGGCCTATCTTAGCTGACTCACCCAGAATATGATTGCGAATGGGTTACTCCCGCTTTGATAAACACTAAGGAATATCTGCATTGTGTACAGTCCTAGACGAACTGAGAATGATTTAGTCAGAAGCAGGAGCAGAACGACGCTTGGGCACGTAGCCTGCTGTTCCCTTGCGCTGTATTTATCGGACGTCCTTCTCTCGACGCTTTTTGCTTCGTAACTAATTTCCGCTCGAGTTTCCGTTCTCGAAATTTTAACTAGCAGTACTTTGCTGAGAATAAAAAAAAGGGAATGAGGGGTTGCAATCGGAGAGGGGCAGCGTCCCGCAATTTCAAGTGGCGGCCGCTTAAATTGCTGCAACCGCGGCTACCACTTTCTGCAAGAACGGCGGATTCGGTCCGCGTGGATATGAGTGCACCTCACACGGCGAGCTAACGTTTTGCAAGGGCTGGCAAACGACCGACGAACTTACATCGCGCGTTTTATTGCTTAATGAGAGAAAAGTAACTGCAACAATTTGAGCAGCGTGAGGAGCAGCATCCAGTCCAACTCAAAGCGTCCGGTAAAACGTAAACGCGTTACATTGCTGTTAACTGTATTTCGCTGAGTTCGCGTCATACTGAAAAGCGTTTGACAGTCTCGTCTCGCAGTTGTTATTTTTTACTCATTCGTTTTCTCTCCAGTTAATTAGCTAAGAATTATACGAAACCCCTGACAGGTGAAAACTATGTGCCGGACCGAACCTTTCACAGGAAATGTTATCTACTGATCTTTCGAGGGTCAGCTCACGACCTATCCCACACCTTCACTTCTGTCAGTGAAGAGTGGCCCAAAGGCCCGTTACCGTTTAAAAATGCACTAATTCACGGAATTATATGAATGCGTGCTGTCTGTTCCCTCGGACATGTCTGAAAGAACAGACACCACGCATTCATACTCGTATAACTGATTCGTCTCGATGGGAAATGGATCCACCACCTTCAGTGCGGATGGCTATGTTGACACACCCTGATAAAATGACATAGCAAGGCTGTGGACGAAACCAGCTGAGTGGTGCCACCTGCACTAAGCTGTATAGAATGGTCGACTGGCAATCCTGTTCCTATGTATATGGCGACGAGCTGCCATCTTCTGTCTTGGTACTATGAAAGAAAAAATTACAGGTAAGCATCCAACTGTTTACTTTTATTCACATTTATTTATTCATTAAAATTGTAGGTAATTACACGTTTTCCGGCCGTGGTGGCCGAGCGGCTCTGGGCGCTTCAATCCGGAACCGCGCTGTTGCTACGGTTGCAGGTTCGAATCCTGCCTCGGGCATGGATGTGTGTGGTGTCCTTAGATTAGTTAGGTTTCAGTAGTTCTAAGTCTAGGGGACTGATGACCTCAGATGTTAAGTCCCATAGTTCTCAGAGCCATTTGAACCATCTGAATTACACTTTTGAGAAAAACATTAATTATTTTGTACAGCATACTTTTAGCTATGTTTTAAGAGGTAGAAGATTCTGCTAGAGCACGTAGTAGTTGAAACCCTCTCGAATGAATGAAAGAATGCGTTTGAGGCTACAGTGACATACCGTGTGAAAGGGTTAAACGAGACAGTAATGAAACAGCCAAAAAGGAATACCAACGTCTCAAAAATGTGATCAACAGGAAGTGCAAAATGGCTAAGCAGGGATGGCTAGAGGACAAATGTAAGGATGTAGAGGCTTATCTCACTAGAGGTAAGATAGATACTGCCTACAGGAAAATAAAAGAGACCTTTGGAGAAAAGAGAACCATTTGTATGAATATCAACAGCTCAGATGGAAACCCAGTTCTAAGGAAAGAAGAGAAAGCAGAAAGGTGGAAGGAGTATATAGAGGGTCTATACAAGGGTGATGTACTTGAGGACAATATTATGGAAATGGAAGAGGATGTAGATGAAGATGAAATGGGAGATACAATACTGCGTGAAGAGTTTGACAGAGCACTGAAAGACCTGAGTCGAAACAAGGCCCCGGGAGTAGACAACATTCCATTAGAACTACTGACGGCCTTGGGAAAGCCAGTCCCGACAAAACTCTACCATCTGGTGACCAAGATGTATGAGACAGGCGAAATACCCTCAGACTTCAAGAAGAATATAATAATTCCAATCCCAAAGAAAGCAGGTGTTGGCAGATGTGAAAATTACCGAACTATCAGTTTAATAAGTCACAGCTGCAAAATACTAACACGATTTATTTACAGACGAATGGAGAAACTGGTAGAAGCCGACCTCGGGGAAGATCAGTTTTGATTCCGTAGAAGTATTGGAACACGTGCGGCAATACTGACCTTACAACTTATCTTAGAAGAAAGATTAAGGAAAGGCAAACCCACGTTTCTAGCATTTGTAGACTTAGAGAAAGCTTTTGACAATGTTTACTGGAATACTCTCTTTCGAATTCTAAAGGTGACAGGGGTAAAATACAGGGAGCGAAAGGCTTTTTACATTCTGTACAGAAACCAGATGGCAGTTATAAGAGTCGAGGGGCATGAAAGGGAAGTAGTGGTTGGGAAGGGAGTGAGACAGGGCTGTAGCCTCTCCACGATGTTATTTAATCTGTATATTGAGCAAGCAGTGAAGGAAACAAAAGAAAAATTCGGAATAGGTATTAAAATCCATGGAGAATAAATAAAAACTTTGAGGTTCGCCGATGACATTGTAATTCTATCAGAGACAGCAAAGGGCTTGGAAGAGCAGTTGAAAGGAATGGACAGTGTCTTGAAAGGAGGATGTAAGATGAACATCAACAAAAGCAAAACGAGGATAATGGAATGTAGTCGAATTAAGTCGGGTGATGCTGAGGGAATTAGATTGGGAAATGAGACACTTAAAGTAGTAAAGGAGTTTTGCTATTTGGGGAGCAAAATAACTGATGATGGTCGAAGTAGAGAGGATATAAAATGTAGACTGGCAATGGCAAGGAAAGCGTTTCTGAAGAAGAGAAATTTGTTTACATCGAGTATAGATTTAAGTGTCAGGAAGTCGTTTTTGAAAGTATTTGTATGGAGTGTAGCCATGTATGGAAGTGAAACGTGGACGATAAATAGTTTGGACAAGAAGAGAATAGAAGCTTTCGAAATGTGGTGCTACAGAAGAATGCTGAAGATTAGATGGGTAGACCACATAACTAATGATGAAGTATTGAATAGAATTGGGGAGCAAAAGGAGTTTGTGGCACAACTTGACAAAAAGAAGGGACCGGTTAGTAGGACATGTTCTGAGGCATCAAGGGATCACAAATTTAGCATTGGAGGGCAGCGTGGAGGGTAAAAATCGTAGAGGGAGATCAAGAGATGAATACACTAAGCAGATTCAGAAGGATGTAGGTTGCAGTAAGTACTGGGAGATGAAAAGAAGCTTGCACAGGATAGGGTAGCATGGAGAGCTGCATCAAACCAGCCTCAGGACTGAAGGCCACAACAACAACAGCAACAACACATGTCATTTTACCCCAATGTGGACTCTAGTTCTGTTCTGTGTGATCTCTGATATTAATTAAGCTGTGTATTTTATCTAATAGCAATAGGTCAGTATACTTTAATAAATTAAATGAAACATTAAATATGAATTGTTGAATGTGCAATGATACACAAATGCAGTGAATTTACGTAGGCCAGTTATAAGTACGTGAATTTCCCCTTTCAGATAGCCAATGAAGTAAAGAAATCGTTGAGACAGCCTCGGAACGCGGTACAGATGCAGCAGGCTGTAGATTCTATCACCAGCGGCGAGATGGGATGGCTGAGTTGAAAGCATTCGGAGTTTTCCAGGGTATGATTGGAAGACGAACTAGGAATACGAACAAAATCTTCAATGGTGTTCAGAAAGGACTGGGCAGATTCCAGCCAACTTTCAACACTGCACTGGAGCGTGTATTGACATATCATCTGGAACTATTGCAGTCGTGCGTGTTTGGTATGACTACGAAGGAGAGGAGGCAACTTGCATTCCAAATAGCCGATGAAAGCAAAGAGGATAAATAGTTTTGGAAAAGAAATATTGTACGAGAAAGACCTTTTCGGAGACAACAATGATGCTTCTGAAGATTGCCACTGTTTGTACTGCTTGCAACTATACTCGCATTGAAAACACGGAGAACACAGGTTAAGGTGTCAGCGGTGTAATCTGTGGGCACACACTCAATGTGCAAGAGTAAACCACAGAACAATAAACTTTATTTGTAATGTCTGCAAATAAATAGGATAGGTGAGAACTATTTTTTTTCAAAAAACGGAAATAATTTTGTTCTTTCATGGATTAACATTCGTAATTCTACTTTCGATCTTCACTTTTTGTTCAACTGAACTGAGAGTCCTTAATTGATAATGTTAAAGAAAAGTTTCAGGAACAGTCTTTTATTTGTTCTTAAGTACAAATCTATTAAATATATCCAATCTCTAATGTTTATTTGAATTTCATACGCTTTTTACTCCTGTGTTATTCTACCGTGACATCGGTCTAAAACCATATATCTTGCGTGTTTTACAAGAATGTCAAGATCGTACAGTTTATATTCATTTAAAAACATGGCACCAAGATAGCAAAACCCACAAGTGAATGAGGCATGGGCCTGTTACAGATTTTGTGTAACATCATGGTCTGTGAAGCAATAATGACCTAAAAACAAAATGGTATGTCATTTTAGCCAGACGTACCCTACGTCCGACCACCTGCGGGAATTTCAAAGTAGCGGGTATGGAAGACATGGACGGGGACTGTGGATAGGTGGCGATAGGCGGGAATGTGGGTCGGCTCAGTGGCGAACTGAGGGTGTCCACATAGTTTCGATAAACACTTTGTCCGATGGCCGCAGTGGTTAACGCGACTGCCTAGTAAATAGGACATCCCGGGTTCGAATTCCAATGCGACCCACATTTTCACTAGTCGCTGCAGATTCCGCATAAATTCCCGCTGCAGCTGACATCAATAGTCTCTCCCTTTTCCTTTCTCCCCGCTCCACATTCAATTTACATAATTCGCGGAATAACGTAGGTAGAGGTAGACACACATGCCTGAAATAATAAGGCGTTTCATTGAAACCAAAGACGAGTGTAAAAACCGGCCAACAGATGACGTTGGGGCGACGAAGCCCATTTTACACTCCGATGGTGTTTCTACATCCACAACTGCATAATTTTGGATACCAAATATCCTATAATTGTCGTGGAAAATGGCTCTGAGCACTATGCGACTTAACTTCTGAGGTCATCAGTCGCATAGAACTTAGAACTAATTAAACCTAACTAACCTAAGGACATCACACACATCCATGCCCGAGGCAGGATTCGAACCTGCGACCGTAGCGGTCGCTCGGTTCCAGACTGTAGCGCCTGGAACCGCACGGCCACTCCGGCCGGCTGTCGTGGGAACTCCAGTGCATGAAAAGACAGTGATGTGGTGTGGATTTACCACATCAATCGCGACCGGACCCTTGTTCTTCGGGGAAATGTGGGGTGTTGCTTTTCTAGCTGTCAGTGCGACGAATGCGAGGTACTCCGATATGTCACAGAATCTCATCATCCCTTGCCTGGCTAACAAACATTTACATGAAAATATGACTTTTACACAGGATGGCGCCCCACATGTGTGAAAGATGTCTTGCACACGTTATTTGGTGAGAATCGCTTGCTGAACAGCCACTTCCGTCATGTTTGGTCTCGCAGGTCCGCAGACCTCAATCCGTCTGATTATTGGCTGTGAGATTAAATTAAGTTGCAAGTCTAGCGCGATCGTCCAATCTCATTAGGGATGCTAAAAGCCAACATGCGACGGCAGTTTCTCATCATATCTACTGATGTGCTATTCAGAATGTTGTCCCTCGACTACAGGAATTGTTGAGGAATGACGACCGACATGTTGAGCGTTTGCTATCAAAAAACATCGCCTTTGCTACAAATCAGTGGTTATGCTAATTATTGCTTTAGTATCATATGCAGCACGATTGGCTGTGCAGCCCGATTGGCTGGTCATTTTGTGCACTTTTTTTGGTTTCAATAAAACCACACGTCATTTCAATCAATTTTTATCTCTTTACCTACATTATTCCACGAAGCATTGTATTTTCAAATTCTCTCCCATGTTCCAAACATCATAGAAGCTGCCTACGTATCTTACTAGATCAGCGCTTCTGAAAGGTGGTTAGTGTTTAACGTCCCGCCGACAACAAGGTCATTAGAGAAGGAGCGCAAGCTCGGGTTAGGGAAGGATTGGGAAGGAAATCGGCCGTGCCCTTTCAAAGGAACCATCCCGGCATTTGCCTGAAACGATTTAGGGAAATCACGGAAAACCTAAATCAGGATGGTTGGAGACGGGATTGAACCGTCGTCCTCCCGAATGCGAGTCCAGTGTGCTAACCACTGCGCCACCTCGCTCGGTGCTTCTGAAAGAACTGCTATTGCGGAGAACTGGCTTAGCCACAGCCTATGAGCTATATTCAGAATGATTTTTTCACTCTCTAGGAGCGTGCGATGGTTTGAGACTTCCTGTTAGATTAAAACAGAATTGAAAATACGAAGGCGTGTCCTGCCCGGACTGACGTGTAGGGACGAGCATTGCCCGCGTAAGATGAAGATCTGAGGTTAGATTACTTGGCCAGCGCACAGTTCTAACCTCTCAGTAAGATACGAATCAACTCATCACTCCGCAGCGGTGAGGAGAATTCATTTTTAAAGAATTTCTTTCGGACGTGCAACATGGTTGAAATAAACAATACTAGCATTAAGATCGGGGTACCTTGTTATTCTCAAAATTTTTCGAAATATAGGTCGATTTAAAAAAATTGCAACCTTTGCCGTTTTCCGTGAACGTGTTATCGTTCATGTACGACAATGAAAGATACCTGTCTCATATCTGTTAATAGCATTGCCGTATGCTAGAATGCTTGTATCTCTAAGGAATCACAAAAAGTTTCCATCACACACTTGGTGTCGAATCGCTGACAATCCCTAGAGTTGTAGACGTTCCAGGTACTGTATAATCTTGCGTGGGAGGTACACATATTATTGGCCTTCTACGGATTGGTATGCGAATTACCTGTGTGAAGGTGTCTATTGACCATACTTGCATGAATGATTAGTTACTAACAGCTACAATACCAGAATGAAGCTTTTTGTATTTGGTGTTGAAAATATTTGTCCGCGAAACGAACCGCGGGTGGTCGATCACCATCTTCTAAGATAAAACTGACATCTGCAGGGTTGACGAGGGAGGAGCTGGGCTGTGCCTCCTGGACCCAGACACGCAAGGACACCTTGATTATATTTTCTGAAACTGTGACTGTCAGAATTCCTACTTTAATTCGTAGAAGTTTTAATTTATGACGAGAAGGACACCATCTTCCTCGGCTATGAGAGACAGAGAAAGAGCAACACTACGCACTCTATTATGGAGCGTGATCTTTTTCGTTTGTGAGTCTCTTTCCCATACTACGGAGCGTAATGTGAGCTCTAATGCTTTCTTAATGAGTGAGTTGTTTCCTGCGCACGTATTTTTAGACTCAAATGACGTACCACGTAGTAAAACAGAGCTTATATTGTCGAAATTATTGATTCATTACCTACATATATTCCTTCAAAACTTTAACAAAAACGGGGAGCATTTGTTGAAGTCAACTCAGAGCGCCCGTCTATATGCTCCACGTGCCTGGTCGTCGGCTTCAAGGGCATCATGTCTGCAGCTCTGCATATTAACATCTTTGCGCTGAGAAACCTCGAGGTCTTAAGAGGCCATGTTATGATGTACCATCCCACTCACAGAAACTTTCTCATTAGAATTATCCCTCTTACAGGTGTATTTTGGAAGGTAACAATTGCCTGGTAGTCGCTACATCAAAACACACATACTGCGACTCCACAGGCTAAAGTGGGAGTCGTCCAGTGTACGTGGTGACATATCCGTTACAAAAGCACAAAACGTGTAGGTATCACTCGTCGTGGTTGGTCGTCTCGCATATGTACCTCATACATGAGCCCTTCTCCGGGAAGTACTTCGTAGCGTGGAACGTACAAAATAAATTTTAAACCTACGGCTAACGCAATTTACTTTATTTACATAACGTGTGTCGTATAATTTTAATGAAGAGTGAAGAAAGAAACGAAGGAAGACAAGAGTTTTAATGACCCATCGACGACGGGATCATTAGCTACGGAACAGACATTCGGATTGGGAAAGGAAATCAACCGTGTGCTTTCAATGGAACCATCCTGGCATTTGTCTGGATCGGTTTGGGGAAGTCATGGAAATCTAAATTAGGATGGTCGCACGGGAATTTGAACCACTATCTTCCCGAATACGCCACCTAGCTCGGTATTTTAAGGAAGAGTGGTCCTTTCATTATTTAAAAATAAAACAAGCCTGATCATAGATATAAATCCTGCCTCGAAAAGAAAGCTGACTAATAACAGAAATAGTTTTCATATGAGAGTCTTACAGCTGTTATATATACATACTAATTATTTCAGACGAAATAACTTGGGAGAAATAACGAACACATTTTCTCCTCAGTTTCTTGCTGGACATAGCTTGTATCCTGGAAATGAAACCCTTAACATTTCACGTTTTACTTCATCGACATAATTTTTTTAGGTTAAAGCGAAATTGTACTTCTGCCTTTCAATAAGGCTTTTGCGGAACGAAAGGACCACACTATCGATACTGTAATAGGCTCAAGATATCAGATAATTGTTACATACGATAATAGTATTTTTCCATAATGAAAATTCTCAGATTTTATGCTATGTTATTTATTGAGGAAAGGACCTCCCAGGTGTACTCAGTGACTGCTGCAACCGGTATTGTTGTAACTGTTCAGCCTGTCGTAGTATTTCAATTTATTATTCTTTCACTAGAAAATTAATTTTATCCTAGTTTGAAGGTATCACTTTGACATAAATAATGTATTTTTGCTACGTTTTGTGTGACTGATTTGCATTCACTGAGCGAATTAGAGCTACAATGATTCAGGTCTATCTTAATGAGTGTAGTGTTTGTAAAAATTTTACCCATATTCCTCTCATTATCTCCGTGACAACCCAAATACCGCGACATTGAAATTTCCATTCAAAACGTGGAGAAAATTATCAGCTTGACGGTGTCACTTTTGGAAGGTTCTGCCGTAGTATATCAGTGCAACCGATTCGTCAGTCGAGTAAGCGTTTCACACATGCTGCATTAATTGGCATACAAGGCACCGAAAACCAGCACACAGTCTCGTTAGGCGGCGCTAACAGTGGCGCGTGTTGCGATGAATGACGCCTACACCGACGGCTTTGCGAGAGAGAAAGCTCGGTGGAATACATCGCGGGTCTACTAATTCTATTGCTACATGGTTTCGTAACGGCTTATAGGAATGATTAATACATATTACACTATTTGTTAGCACTACTTCTTCTTGAAAAAATGCTACTTGAGAATAGGAAAATTTTTGGAAATTTGTGGTAAGTTCCTATGGGACCGAACAGTTGAGGTCATCGGTCCCTAGGCTTACACACTACTTAATCCAACTTAAACTAACTTACGCTAAAGACAACACGCGCACACATGCCCGAGGGATGACTCAAACCTCCGACGGGGGGAAGCCGCGCGAACCGTGCAAGGTGCCTGAGACCGCACGGCTACCCCGCGCGGCTGAGAATAGGACTTTTTTCGGTTTGTCCCCTCTCCTTACGAAGAAAACCCACCAAGCCTCTCCCCTTCACAAATGACCTTTAAAGTAACTATTATTATCTTCTCTTGTATTCATTTTGAGTCAGTCATCTGCAAGACTTCCAACTGTGGGTGAATGATTTGCGGAGCGGGCAGGGGAGGGAGGGGGGGGGGCAGCAAGTCGTCTTCGTGTCGGTGTCTGTAAACCCATAAACCCTTTACACCTGTCTGTCGGAAAGGTGACAGATCTGTAGATTTCTGACAGAGCACACTAGATTGCTCCCATAGTGTAACTAACTTCTGTAACAGAAAAGAAATCCGGCCTCAGAAATTAATATAATTACCAAATCATATAAGGATAGTTGCCCAGGATTATCGGACAGTGCCATGGCAGGATGAACGCCAAAGGGAAGGAATATGGTGCGCATTTTTCATTATCAGGAGGTTTTACCAAAAAACAAAAAAAATACATAAATACATAATTAAGTGCTGCTGAGATTCGAAAACGACTTCAACAACAAAAAAGTTGAAACTGCAATCATATCATCTCTCTCTACTTTTAGCCTTTGTGCGCTTATGCTTCCTAATGAATGTTGTCATTCTTTATGTCCAACGCCAGCTGGCATAGTGAACGCTTTATCGTAGCCAAGATAGACACGAAGCCCACACCTACCACAGTAGTACAAGTTAATATGCCAGTTAAATCCGTAGATGATGAAGAGATGGAAGAAATTTAAGATGAGATAAAAGAAATTATTCAGGTAGCTGAAGGAGACGTAAATTTAATCGTCATGAGAGACTGGAAATCGACAATAGGAAAAGGACGAGAAGGAAAAATAGTAGGTGAATATGGAGTGTGGTAAAGGAACGAAAGAGAAAGCTTCCTGGTAGAACTTTGCATACAGCAGAGATTTCGGAGCCACATTTTATACTGTAAGGCCATTGTGGGAGCAGATGTGGACTCTGATCACAGTTTATTGGTTATCAGCTTTATATCAAACTGAGGAAATTGCAAAAAGCTAGAAAATCAAGGAGAACCAGAGGTTTTTGAGAGTTTCAGAGGCAGCATTAGGAAACGGTTGACTAAAACAGGAGAAAGGAATATAGCAGAAGACGAATGGGTAGCTTCAAGAGATGAAACAGTGAGGACAGCACAGGATCAAATAGGTAAAAAGAAAAAAGCGTAATAGAAATCCTACGGTAACAGAGGAGATATTGATTTTAATTGAGGAATGGAGAAAATATATAAATGCAGCAAACAAAGAAGGTGAAAAGGAATGCAAACGTCTCAAAAATGCGATTAACAGGAAGTGCAAAATGGGTAAGCAGAAATAGCTGTAGGACAAATGTAGGGTTTAGATGCATATTTCAGAACGAACAGGAAAATTAAATAATTCTTTGCAGAAAAGAGAAGCAGCTGTATGAATATCAAGAGCTCAGATGGAAAGCCAGTCCTAAGCAAAGACAGGAAAGCTGAAAATTGGAAGGATTATATAGAGGGTCTATACAAAGGAGATGAACTTGAAGGCAATATTACAGTAATGGAAATGGACGTAGATGAAGATGAGGTAAGAGTATGGCACTGCCGAAAGAATTTCACAGAGCACTGAAATACCCAAGTCGAAACAAGCCTCGGGAGTAGACCACATTCCGTCAGAACTTCTGACAGCCTTGGTAGAGCCAGCCATGACAGAACACTTCCAAATCGTGTGCAAGATGTATGAGACAGGCGAAATACCCTCAGAGTTAACGAAGAACGTAATAATTCCGATTCCATAGAAAACAGTTGCTGAAAATTGTTAAAATGATCGAACTATCAGTCTAATAAGTCATTGTTGCAAAACACTAACACGAATTCTTTACACAAGAATGGAATGAATGGTAGAAGCCAATCTCGGGGAAGATCAATCTGGATTCCGGAGAAATGTAGGCACACGAGAGGAAATACTGACCCTACGACTTACTTTAGAAGATAGGTTAAGGAAAGGCAAACCTACGTTTATAGCATTTGTAGACTTAGAGAAAGGTTTAGACAATGTTGAGTGGACTACTGTCTGTAAAATTTCGAAGGTAGAAATGGTAAAATACAGTGAATGAAAGACCATATACAACTTATACGGAAACCAGACGGTAGTCTGGTCATGAAAAGGAAGCTGTTGTTGAGAAGGGAGTGGTTGAAATGGCTCTGAGCACTACGGGACTTAACATCTGAGGTCATTAGCCCCTAGACTTACGACTACTTAAACCTAACTAATCTAAGGACATCACACACAACCATGCCCGAGGCAGGATTCGAACCTGCGACCGTAGCGGTCGCGCGGTTTCAGACTGAAGCGCCTAGGACCGCTCTGCCACAACGGTCGGCAGGAGGGAGTGAGACAGGACTGTAGCCTATTCCCGATGTTATTCAATCGGTACATTGAGCAAGCAGTAACAGAAACCAAAAAAATTTCTGAGTAGGAATCAAAGTTCATGGCGAAAAAATTAATGACTTTGTGGTTTGCCGATGACACTGTAATTCTGTCAGAAACAGCAAAGCACTTGAAAGAGCAGTTGAACGAAATGGACAGTATCATGAAAGCATGATGTAAGATGTATATCAACAAAAGAAAAACAAGTACAATGTAATGTAGTCGAATTAAATCATTCGATGCTATGGGAATTAGGTTGGAAGCGAGACACTTAAAGTAGTAGATGAGTTTTGTTATTTGAGGAGCAAAATAACTGATAACGGCCGAAGCAGATAGGATATAAAATGTAGACTGGCAATGGCAAGAGAAGCGTTCCTGAAGAGGAGAAATTTGTTAATACCGAGTATAGACTACAGTGTTAGGAAGTGTTTTCTAAAGGTATTTTTCTGGAGCGTAGCCGTGTATGGAAGTGAAACATGGACGATAAATTGGTTAGGCAAGAAGAGACTAGATGCTTTTGAAATGGGGTGCTACAGAAGAATTTTGAAGATCAGATAGGTAGATCACGTAACTAGCGAGGAGGTACTGAATGTAATTTGGAAAGGCAAGAAATTTGTGGCACCTCCTGACTAAAATGAGGTATCGGTTGACAGGACACGTTATGAAACGTCAAGGGATCACCAATTTAGTATTGGAGGGAAGTGTGGGGAGTTAATAATCGTAGAGGGAGACCAAGAGCTGAATATAGTAAGGCGAGTCACAAGGATGTAGGTTGCAGTAGTTATTCTGAGATGAAGATACTTGCATAGGATAGAATAGCATGGAGAGTTGCATCAAACCAGTCTTCGGACTGAAGACCGCAACAACAATAGCAGATTTTTCATGCCTGTCTAAATTAGAGTGTAAAACGTAAATACTTTGTGATTTTGTTATCTGGGATATCCCACGGTTTGGGTTCTGCTGCATGTCGGGAAAGGTATTCTTTCTCCGCGCATATTGGCCCATTTCTTTGCGGGTGTGTGAAAGTTGTGTTGTACGTGTATGTGTAAAGTGTAGGTGATCGTATGTTTGTGTTGTGTATTGTGATGATGATGATGATGATGATGATGAGCGAAGGAGGTGCTGGGACAGAGCCTACTCCTCTCGAATAGTATCACAGGGGCCTCCGAACTTGACATCCCCAACCGACTAACGGACTGCATAAGAAGTGTCACATGCACTCACTTCACGAAACAGTGTGGAAGGATGTGGAATTTAATCCAGGACTTTGGCTCAAGGACTAGTGATCAGGCATTTCATGCCACCACCTCTCCTTCCCATGCCGACGAAGTACTGGCAATGAAAACTTGATCCACCACTGGGTTTCAAACAGGGTTACCTCCGAGACAGCGCCACAGCACAGGCCTGCGCAAGAGACCTCGACTACGAAGGCGGGTAATGACAAATTGTGTCCCTGTACCTGCCTTAAAATGCAAACTGAAAACAAAGTTCTAAATTTTCACACTAGAAAAAATTTGCTGTTTAAAAGCAGATGGCGAATACAATTTGCACTGGTGAAGGCACTGCCCGAACAGAAGAGCACAGAAGTAAATGAATAATCAAACAGGGAAAGGTTGCCAGGGTACGAACGAGTTTTGAACCCATCTATACGGTGCTGTAGGTTACGGTCTCAGGCGTCCTGGCATCAAACCGTACATGAAAGTGGACACCCGATTGCGATTAACCGACGAAAATGAATTTCGCATGATGTTTTACAGCCTTAAAAACATTATTTTCACGTGATGGAGTAGCATGGTGAGTAAAATACGTGCCTGACAAGCAGGAAGTTGAAGGCTCGAATTCTGTGCTTTGTAATTGTTTCATATTAAATCTTTAACGAAATGACTTTGATTATTATTTTACGAACTAACTGGTTTAAATATATATTGTAAGCCTTTGCCACGGCATTTTCATCATGGTCACTGACAGTTTAGTTTCTCTTGTTTCACGTCCCATCATTATTTTCATTAGGGATTTTTGTGTCTCTGATGTTAATTATTATACTTATCTGCCTTAATATTTAAATGTTTGACAGTTCCCGTCTACTTATTTAATAACAGAAGACGCATCAATCTACACTGACGGGAAAAAGTCACACCACCAAAAAATAATTAATGTAGACTAAAGAAATTTCTGACATACGTTTGTCTAGGTAACATATTTAGGCGGGTAACATTGTAAGATCACAGGATACTGTAAGCGCGAGATAAGCAACTGCAAATGTGAAATGCTGGTACATTGATTACCTGCGCAGCCGACAGAAAGTTCAATGCAAGCACTGAACCGTGCATATATTGTGATGGTCAGGTGCCGGATGTCAGTTTGTGGGATGGAGCTCCATGCCTGTTGCACTTTATCGGTCAATACAAAGACGGTTAAAGTTGTTTGAGGACGACGCTGAAGTTGTCGTCCGATGATGTCCCAGATGCGCTCGATTGGAGACGGATGTGGTGATCGAGCAGATCAAGGGTACCTCTAGAGCATGTTGGGCTACGTCAGCGGTATGTGGACGACAGTTATCCTACTGTAAAAAATCCCCTGGAATACTGTTCATGAATGGCAGCACAACAGGTCGAATGACCAGACTGATGTACAAATTTGCAGTCAGGGTGGGTGAAATAGCCACGAGAATTCTCCTGCTGTCACACGAAATCGCACCCCATTGTGTCTAGCACGCAGACAGGTTGGTTGCAGGCTCTCACCAGGTTTCTTTTAACCAACAAATAGCCATCACTGGACCGAGGCAGAGCTAGCTTTCATTATAAAACACAATAGATCTCCACCCATCCCTCCAGTGAGTTCTCGCTTGACATCACTGAAGTCGCAAATGGCGGCAGTTTGGGGTCAGAGGAATTCACACTAGAGGCGCCTGACTCGGAGCTGTCCTTGAAGTAACCGATTTGTAACATTTCGCTGAGTCACTGTGGTGCCAACCTCTGCTCAGTTTGCTGCTGAAGAAGCAGCACGATGCTCTAGAGCCATACGCCGAACACGATGCTTTTCTCTCTCTGCTACTTTGCCATCCGGAGTCCGGCCTTCTTGCGACAGTACATTCTCGTGCCCACCGCTGCCAGCTATCATGTACGGTGGCTACATTCCTGCCAAGCCTTACTGCAATATCGCAGAAGGGACGTCCAGTTTCTAGTAGTCCTATTGCACGATCTCTTTCAGACTCAGTGAGGTGTTAATAATGACGTCTTTGTCGCCGTAAAGATATTTTTGAGTAACATCAGTTCAGCCCGCCCGGCTAGCCGTGCGGTCCAACACACGGCTTTCCGGGCGGGAAGGAGCGCCTGGTCTTCGGCACGAATCCGCCCGGCGGACATGTGCCGAGGTCCGGTGAGCCGGACAATCTGTGGATGGTTTTTAAGCAGTTTTCCATCTGCCTCGGTCAATGCGGGCTGGTATCCTTATTCCGCCTCAGCTACACTATGTCGGCGATTGCTAGTTCTCGACACGACGTTCCCGTGGGCGGGGGCTGAAAGGGTGGTTCGGTGTGGGGCGGCGGAGGGGTGAAGTGTGAAGTGGACTGCGGTAGTCGTCGTGGGGCTGTTGACCACTGCCGTTGCGGCGGGAACGGAGCCTCGTTTCTAGGCCCCCAGTTAACATACAATACAATATAACATCAGTTCACCACACCCAGTCTCAAAGATAACTAACTTTTACGACCGTCGCAGAGTGCATTTAAAGCAAACCTGATCTGAGGCCCCAAAGTGGCGCTATTAGGGCCACTCTTATGAGACTGGCGTGAAATATGAATAGACATCATCTCTAAGATGCAGAAACACGCCTACAAATTTTCGTTTATGTTGCATAACTCCTTCTTGATGCTGAGATTTTTTTCCGTCGGCGAATTTCTATTAACTGTATAATGGTGACAAAAATTTATTTTTTGGTACAAGATGTACACTTTCTCGGATAGAAATCATCTTACACACGTTTGAAACATATATTGTAGATGCACCATCGATAAACTAGTGCAGCTGAAAATTTCAGCGAAAGAATGGATTGTTAGGAAGACAAAATTCAAGCAAAATCAGGAATAGGAATAATAAAAGTAATAACACAGAGGAGAATAGAAAATGACAAACGAGTATTACACACGAAAAAAGATTTAGACGAAGAAAAAATGGGAGCAAATAAAAAGTTAATACGATGATTACAAAGATGCAACAAACAATTAGAAATAAAAAAGACATTGAAACCTATTAATTGAATAAAAATAATGATCAAGATCATTTCGAAAATGATTTAAAAATGAATATTTCAAAGCATCTGATAGAACTCAAACTCACAACCTACTGCAAATCAGGAATATATCTTAACCACTATACTACGCCACAACGTTGCATGATACTTTATTTTTAAGGCTCTAGAGGCCCACTTTCATTAATGAATTCAGAGTGAGATACTTGGGATCCTAACGTAAAACACCATAGAAATGGTTTCCGGAAGTCAATCCCATCCTGGCGACCATTCCTAGTAATGCGAGATACTCTTAGCATTTGTTGACGTTACACAGAAACTGTAGTGACGGCAGGGAGGGAAACCGAACTCTTAGTACAAAAAGAAGAGAAATGCAAAATGTACAGTATTTATGTTGGCCTGAGAGACAACTCTGTATCCTTCGCATATTCAAAGCGACACTGAGAAAATGTCACATCATGTAGCAGTAGTCGGAAATACATTGAATTTTTGCTGTATGTGGTTAATGGTCATACAATAGAATCCTGACGTCCATGTGTTGGGTTGGAAATGAAAAGATGTTGCCAGTATTTTGATCCCTGTTCTTAGACTATTTCGATCTCCGTCAACATTTTGTTGCCACTGCTGTCTTTGGTAAGCCAGTTGACCTGTTATTGCAACCTTTTTAAATCCGAAACACCTTGCACATTGGATGCACAGGACCAGCGAAGAACAGCACCGCAAATGTCAGGAACTGAAGGCACGACTTTTTACTTTCATAACTTTACGCGAGAGTGACTGCTTTTGAAAGCACCTGCAATTCATGGAATATGATACGCCACTCAAACCTTCACACACGCCTTTAAAGTAGAAGGCTCCATAGTGTACGCTGGACCGTGTCGTTCATCACATTCCTGTGACACACTAACTGTAGTCTGATAAAGCTTCAGCTACTGCCAAACAAGGCTGAGCGTGTGGCTCAGTGGTTGAAAAACTTGACTCCTGTTCCGGATAATGATTTACGTCTCCCACGGCTTCTCAAAACGTTTTCAGGCATCAACATCTGGGCGTTTCCTTAAGAAATGCCACAGAATTTTCCGTGTTCAGTCCAAGCTTGCGTTCAGTCTTGAATGATACTGAGATAGACTGGACATCGAACTCTTCCTTTCTTCCTCCGACCTTCCAATATTCTATAGCTGTCAGTAAGCGTGATTTCTGAACTCTAGCTCATGGTAGGTTGAAGGGTGTTGCATCGAATAATCTCGTTGATGTTGGCGACACCAGTCACTTTTATCAATAAGTTACGTCAAGAAAGTTACATTACTGCAGTTAAATAAAACATAGGTTGATTAGATGGTGCTCATGATTTAAATGCCTTCTAGAGAGCGGAACAGGCCCATGATGTTGCGTTGCCTGCTTGTCCGCTAGTCCCCCGCTTTAAGATGGGAGTTCAAATGTGTGTGAAATCTTATGGGACTTAGCTGCTAAGGTCATCAGTCCCTAAGCTTACACACTACTTAACCTAAATTATCCTAAGGACAAACACACACCCATGCCCGAGGGAGGACTCGAACCTGTGCCGGGACCAGCCGCACAGTCCATGACTGCAGCGCCTCAGACCGCTCGGCTAGCTTTAAGATGGGGCCACAAGAGCATGATGTCTCGGCAACCGAAGACATACTGCAGCGAGACGTAAGCGTCTAGCCTCGAGATAAACTACAGAACGAAATGCGGAAAGCCAAATACGGAGCCTAAATCCACATCTACATACATACTCCGCAAGCCACCATACGGTGCATGGCGGAGGGTACCTTGTACCACAACTAGTCATAAGGGCTCAGTTCGAAACGTGACTCATCATTGAAGGCAGTTCTGCTCCAGTCAGTGATATTCCAGGCCGAAGACGTGTCTGGCGACGCCATGGGCAACGCTAGGATACCAACCTGAGAGTCGCCGCGATACTGCCCGACAACCAGGAGTGATCGTCTGGGGTGCAATTTCTTTTCATAGCATGATCCATTTGGTTGTCGTCTGCGGCACTCTTACAGTACAGCGGTACGTCGATGATATTCTACAATCCGTTTTGTTGTCTTTCATGTCAAGCCACCCTGGGCTTACATTCCAGCAAGATAATGCCTGCCCGCACACAGCGCGAGTTTCTACGGTTTATTTTCGAGCTTGCAAAACCCTACCTTGACCAGCAAGGTCGCCGGATCTCTTCTCAACTGAGACCATTTGGATCATTATGGGCAGGACCCGCAACCATCTCGGGAGTTTGGCGATCTAATGTGCAAATTGGACAGAATTTTGCACAACATCCCTCACAAGGACAACCAACAGCTCTGTCAATCAGTGCCAGTACGAATAACTGCTTGTGTAATGGCCGATGTCAACCAACGCCTTATTGACTTGCTCGCCTTTTGAAGCTCTTTCTACCGAATAAATCATCCAATTTTTCTGGATTTTTAATCATTTATTTGTCTGCACATTTACACCGCAAATACTCATTTCCGTCCCATTCGGATAATTCCTTAGTGGTGCACTGGTGTGTGTGTGTATATATATAGAGGTTACGACGCGCCAGCCAGCCGGAGTGGCCGAGCGTTTCTAGGCGCTTCAGTCTGGAATCGCGCGACCGCTACGGTCGCAGGTTCGAATCCTGCCTCGGGCATGGATGTGTGTGATATCCTTAGGTTAGTTAGGTTTAAGTAGTTCTACGTTCTAGGGGACTGATGACATCAGAAGTTAAGTCCCATAGTGCTCAGAGCCATTTGAACCACTTTTTCCGACGCGCCAGATGCGACGCTGTCGCCACACACTGCGAAATGTGACTACCGAACTACTTTTGATGTTTGCTTTTTCCCTCGTTATTTGAATCAGCAAAGTGAGTGAGTCTCGCGGTCTTTTGGTCGTCCACGCAGCATGTACGTAGGTCAGCTCAAGGTAGCCAGCGATTAATGCGGAACCGCTTCGTCAACTAGTATGAATTTGAAATTCTCTTGCACCACCTAATTCCCGCGCTCCAACGTGGCGGTAATGCTAAAATATGATAGCTTCCCGTTACACAAGCTGCTGCGAATTCAGAGAACGTCACGTCAGAGTGGCCCAAATGTAACGAGGAGCACATAGCAGCTTATGGGACTATCCCGTTTACAAGCCACAGGATTTTCACAGAAGATAATAGATCATAAGGACAATAGCCACTGTGTCATTGTGACAAACAATTTAGTGACCTTTTTTTGTGTTACGGCAGAAGTAAACAGTGATGTACAGTTTAGGCGGAACCTCAGAGA
Source organism: Schistocerca piceifrons (assembly GCF_021461385.2). Classification (NCBI taxonomy): domain Eukaryota; kingdom Metazoa; phylum Arthropoda; class Insecta; order Orthoptera; family Acrididae; genus Schistocerca; species Schistocerca piceifrons. The sequence goes on along the minus strand of NC_060149.1, from coordinate 341,891,925 downwards.
GAATCTGTTACCGGGAGCCATATACGATGAACCAAAACTAGAACATCCATGGAATATAGCGTCCGTAAACATTGTGATTGCATCTATCCATCCAGTTGACTTGAACTTCATGTTTTCAACTGTAAGAACTGTAAAAGTGACGTAGAGCAGTCATACAAGAAGCGGGCATTCCTAAGCAGTGGGCGAGTGACTGAAATACTCCTATTATTACAGATGAGATTTATATGAGCTTTCATGGCTTTCCTCTTTCAGTATGCGAGCGCGTAATAGTTTTGTAATAAAATAAACATATTACATTGTTAATTTGGAAAGAGTGGAGATTGTCTCTCAGAAAAGCGTCAGGCAAATTTTTATGCGCCTCTTTTAACAGATATATTTTTTATTTATTTTTGGTGGATTTGGGAGTTCCAGTATTCAGTCTCGCTACGACAACCCGATGCTCACTAATCCGTTTTGACGCTCGTTATTAGCTCGGGATTACTTTTTGCTAATAGGTCAAGTGCGTTTTTACAACCTTTTACTATTCGAGTGGTCTCATGAACTAATTGCTCGAAATAATTTTCAGAGAATGCATTTAGCACAATTTTGGATGATGTTTTATGCGTACGTCCGGATTTAAAGATATATTTTCGTCAAAATATTGATGGTAAATTGAAGCACCACCAATTATAATTATATGAGTCGGGTACGTATTTCAAATTAGATTTTAAACCTATCGACAGTTGCATAATCTGAGTTGAGAGGTCGGTAACGGGATGAAATAATTGTTTTATTCCGCTTGCCAAGTATGACCTCTATCCATACTAACTCACAGGAACTGTCTACTTCAAATTCGCTATAATATAAACCACTTCTAACAGTAACAAACATGCCACGGCCAACTGTGTTTAGCCTAACCTTTCTGAACACCGTTAGGCCTTTCGCAAAAATTTCGACTCAACTTATCTTCAGGTTTAGCGAGCTTTCAGTGCCTATAACGATTTGGGCATCAGTGATTTCTGTTAACACTTGGAGCTCTGGTACTTTCTCAACACAGCTATGACAATTTACATCTGTTATACCGATGGTTCCTAGATCTACGCTCTTCCTGTGACCGACCTGCACCCTTTGAGACTGAAGCCCTCTTTATGTTTCCCCGAGAACCTCTAATCTAAAAAACCGCCCAGTCCACGCCACACAGCACCGCTACCCGTGTAGCCGCCTCCTGCGTGTAGTGGGCTCCTGACTTATTTAGCGGAACCAGAAACATCACCACCGTATGGTGCAAGCAGACGAATCTGAGGCTTACACTGTCACAGAACCCACTGAGCGTCTGATTCAGACCCTCCACTCAGCTCTGTACCACAAGTCCGCAATCGGTTCTGTCGGCTGTGCTGCAAATGATAAGCTGTGCTTGGGTGAAGAATTCCGCCTGATGCAAGATACCCTTGGAGTTTTGTTTTACCCAGACAAGTTTCAGTACTTTCTGTACTATCTACAGTGGGTTCCTTTATTTCCTTTCTTACGTGAAAGTGTGCAGTGTTTAAATTGGTAGCTGTGGTCTGCTGCACAATCTACAACATGTCATGACTTTGGTGTTGTGGTGTTTGTCTTCGTGGTTTGTCGTGTGGTAACTCGCTGATTTCTATCACTTGTCATTTCACAGTCATTTTCTGCTATTTTTCGAACTTGGAGAGTGTTTTCGCCACCATTGCACATAACATTGTGCAAGTTCGAAAAATTGCAGAAAATGCCTGTAAAGCGACGAAAGTAGTAGATCTCAGTATGTTACCACACCGTAAACAAAGGAGACAAACACCATAAATTCAAAGCCATGACAAATCGTAGATTGTGTATCAGACTCACAGCTACCAACATACACATTCAATAGCATCATGTAAGAAAAGAAATAAAATAACCCACTGAAGATAGCACAGAAAGTGCTGAAACATGTCTGGGTAAAACAAAACTCCAAGGGGGTCTTGCATAAGGAGGAATTCCTTATCCAATTTTCTTAACAAGGACGGAAATAAGAAGAACTGCAACGCCACAAGGTGGTAAGCTCTGCTTTCATCTCACAAGCACGACTGACAGTCTTTAACAAATACCACAAAACTTGCTTGTTGTTCGAACCTACCGGCAATAAATCTAGCAGCACGACTCTGAATTACTTCGATGTCTTCCTTTAATCCGTCGTGGTGGGCATCCAAAACACTCGAGCAGTACTTAAGAATATGTCGCACTAGCGTGCTATACGTAGTTTCCTTTACAGATGAACCACACTTTCCCAAAATTCTCCCAATAAACAGAAGTCGACCATTCGTCTTCCATACCTCAATTCTCACATTCCTGTTCCATTTCATATCGCTTTGCAACATTACCTGGATACTTAAACGACATATCTGAGTCAATCAGGACACTACTAGTACTGTATCCGGACATTACACGTTTGTTTTTCCCACTTACAATTTTCTACATTTAGAGCTAGCTGCCATTCATCACACCAACTAGAAATTTTCTCTAACTCATCTTTTATCCTCCTACAGTCATTGTACTTCGACACCTTCCCATACACCACAGCATCATCAGCAAGCAACAACAGATTGCTGCCCTCCATTCCCGCCAAATCGCGTATGTATAATGAAAATAATAGCTGTCCTATCACACTTCCCTGATGAATTTCTGACGATACCCTTGTCTCTAGTGGACACTTGCTGAAAAGAACAACACACTGAATTCTACTAAATCAAGTCTTCTATCCACTCTCATATCCCATTCCGTATGCTCATACCTTCGTTAACAGTCAATTTCAGACGAGGTAAATATAAATACTGAATTTGCCTACAAGGGTTAGTAAAGTTCTTGTGGTCTTATTTCGGTATGTAATGCTTATGCTCTTCACGTAGTTTCCCAAAACTGCTTAAGGCAAATGCAGGGACAGCTCCTTTGGATCCTGTATCAAACACTTTTGTGAAAAGTTCTAGTCAGATTAGGATATATTTCCGTAAGCGAGACAGGACGCTGTATGTAAACTTTAGGACAGAACGGCTAGACCATACGGATCTCGCGTGCGGACTAGCGGATTGTTGTGCGTGCACTGAGAGGCTAAACTGTATTCTGTGTCTCATGTGGAAATTCTCAGGCAACACACGTCGCTTGCTGCGCCGCGGAATCCCGTTGAGTCACTAAGTGAATTCGAAATGACTACAACCATCATTGTTAGAACGCTATGAAGATGTGGAAACGAGGTTACGCGTACCGTTAACATTCACTTGCATCAGATAGGGAAGCAAAGTCTCCGCTTATTGTCGACAGTAATTTTATCGTCTGAGCGTTCTTCTGTTCAAAATTACAATCATCACAGTCTGCAGGCGAAACATGTTGCTCATAGAAAACCGGCAACATACCAAGCTATTAGCTGCACATGACGACAACTGCATAATGTTGAAATATAGTGCATGTATGTCTGTCGCAACAATCCTGTCTTCCACAAAAAATGTATTCATAAATGTCGGTCTACTTACAACTGAATGAAGGAAACCGACATTCAGTATAACGTGGAAAACTAATAAATGGAATAACACTTTTTTCCGGAATAACCGTTTTAACAGTGTAACCTCAGAAACGGTTACGGAAATAAAGATCATACATTTTGCAGCTGAACTTCAAATAGAAATACAATCACCCCGAATAACATGACCTGCTATTTCGTTTTGCTGGCTTCTACTGATAACGATTTGAATGTGCTGGATTCGTAGCTTCGTCCACTGTCTCGAGTGAGAAGTTCGCGATTATTCTAGAATGTTTGTGGTCAGCGTCCCATGATTAAGCGCTAGCATTAAGATCTGGGTACCTTGTTATTCTCTAAATTTTTCGAATATAGGTCAATTAAAAAAGAAATTGTTACCTTTGCCGTTTTCGATAAACGTGTTATCGTTCATGTACGAACCGTTCTGGCGACGATGAAAGATACCTGTCTCATATCTGTTAATAGGATTGCCGTATGCAAAAATGCACGTATCTCTAAAGAATCTCTAAAAGTTACCATCCCACACTTAGTGTCGTATCGCTGATAATCCCTAAAGTTGTAGACGTTCAAGGTACTGTATAACCTTGGATGGGAGATACACATATTATTGGCCTTCTATGGATTGGTATGTGGATTACCTGTGTGAAGGCGTCTATTGACCATGCTTGCATGTATGATCAGTTACTAACAGCTACAATGCCAGCATGAAGAGTTTTGTATATGGTGCACGTTAGTTTTATATCCCTATTTTCTTCCCTTTTTATTGCGGGCTATGTAGCAAGATACTGTAGAATACGACGCGTACGTGACTGTTGCCGCACTGTCACCATCGTTAGTCGGTTAACTCCTTGGTCAGTGTCGTGACCTCATTTCCTCATTCGTTTCTTAAGAAATTGACTCTTCGACTAGACGTCTCCATCCACAATGATCTTCAGCTCTTCTCGATATAATGTGAAGAAGTAGGCTGGTAGTCATCTTCTCTTGTTCCAGCCATCTACTTAAAGCTCTCCCTCGTGGTCTTCTGCCTTCTGTTTTGCCTGCGAGAATTGTATTTTCTAAATTATCCCCTTCTCGTCTCAAGGCAGTGGAACTATCTTTGGTTGACACGGGCAGATAAACTTCTTGTGATGCTAAGTTCTTCTATAATGGATGCACTGATTCTTCTTTCTGTCCATGGTACACATAACATCTTCCGCCAACATGTCTCGAAGGCATCAGTTAGGCTCTTGTCACTAGCTTTTTCGATGCAGGTCTCGCAGTCGTACAAGAGCGTAGGAAACACCAATGATTCCACCAAGTGCATTTGCTTTATTTTGGATATTGCTCGATTCTGCCAGTTGCTAGTGAGTTTTATCATTGTGGCTCGACCAAGGGCGATTCTACTTTTTATTTCTTTACCACACTTTCCTTTGTTACTGTACCCTGGGGAATTTATTATTAATGTATTATTTTGCATTAACGTCATCAGATATTGTTGCAGTTCCTCCCAACTGTGCTCCATTATTATTATTATTATTATTATTATTATTATTATTTATTATTATTATTATTACTACTAGTTGCGAATAAACCGATTAGGACTACGTAAAGTGCCAATAGGTGGACATTTGCCTTCTTTTGTGCCCGTATATTTTACAGTCTCTTTATGTGGGCTCCCGGTCTCTCTACAGACCATGTTTTCCCAGTCTTCTTTAGTTGTCTCTCTCAGTCAACTTGCCATTTGCGAATTTTGGAGTGGAACGTTTCGCCGTTTTGGACGTCAACTGATGTAATTTTTGTTAATTTCAGATTAGTTTTGATCTCGCCAATCCATTTCATCGTTTTAGTTTTGGCGTTACTCATGTTGTCAAAGAATTTGATTATTTGTTATGAAAGTCTGTCTGGGTTCATTCTTTTAATGTGTCCATAGAATCTTCATCTGCATTTTCTAACGTCACTGTGTATATCCTTGTACTGTTTGATTTAGTGTTTGAGTCCGCGTTCTTCGTCTCCACTTATTAATGGTATTATCATTATTTTTACTTCTCACAACAGATTACATCATTGTATATCATCAACTTTTCCAGTTTACTTCCAGCTTTCTCAAGAGCAGGTTTGGTGACCTAAGTGCTTTTACAATACTTTATGCAGGATACTGGCGATTCCAAAACATACTTTATATTTATCTCATTATATGATTTGCTGGCATTGTGAACATAGAGCTCTTTATATTATGTCCTACTGATCCCATAGCACCAATGTTGACGGTGATGACATCAGTCTGAATACTACACATTCAACTGGTTTCGATACTCTGGTCCTTATATTTAACTCATATTTAATTTCTTTCTAAGGTCGCTTATTATTACTATTATTATCATTATTTTCTTGCTAGTATATCACATCAGTGAAGCTTGCAGTTCGTGACTGTCGAACGGTTATCTTGTTGCACTACAGTAAATTCAAATGCGTGTGAATTCCTAAGGGACCAACCTGCTGAGGTCATCGGTCCCTAGGCTTACACACTGCTTAAACTAAATTGTGCTAAGAACAACACACACATTCATGCCCGAGGGACGACTCGAACCTCCGGAAGGGAGGGTCTGCGCAAACCGTGACATGGCCCCTAGACCACGCGGCAACTCTGCGCGGCTAAATTCAGTATATACTTTACTACTGATCAGTATATCGTAAATATTGTGGGCGATATATATTTAATTCAACAGGTAAGCATTATGCCTTTTTGACTACGAATGAGATCTGTCTTCTGTGTGATATATAATTGAGTACGTCCGTCGTAATACTTCCCTACTATGAATGGCGGGTAGAAGTATAATACAGGGCTTGAAGCACACAAAAAGTCTCGTATCGTTGCCGAAATACGTTTGCTGAAGTCTGAGTCTGTAGTTATTTACTATTCTAAAACACTAAATCAACGACACCACCTGAATATTTCACTTTCCTTGTTCACGTGCGTATATGTTAGGTGTTGGTGCCTAGTGCCGGCAACGAAACTGTTGAAATTAATTATACTACAAATGATAAACACACGGATGTGTAGAAAATGATTTGTGTAGCATCGTTACTATACATAATGAAAAGTTAAGAATTTCTCCATGCATATTGACATTAGTTATATTTATTTCTTCTCCTTTTAGTAATCAAAGCCTGTAAGTTTATCCGCAGTTTTCAGATTTATCTTAAATGTATTTATTCGGTCAGGCCATTTCATGGCCTGAAATAACAAATGGTTAGCACGTTTGGCATGTTTGCTTTGAAAATGAAAACAAATCTGCAGCTACTTTCTCCAATTAAGCAGACTAAGGCAACTGGGCTTTAGCCTAGGGATGTAGTTGTGTTACGACTACCTGCATGTATTCAAGCGTATTGAACTAGTAAGCTAATTATCTTTCAGCTGGTGGTACTATTTCTTTTGTATCTTTTATTGCTGCAGAAACGAATAAATGTGAGATACCGAGACAGTAGTTGTTCTTATTTATAAGCATTTATTGGTCTATATATACTGAAGAGCCAAAGAAACTGGTACACCTGCCTAAGATCGTGTAGGGCCCCAGCGATCATGCAGAACTGCAGCAACATGACGTGGCATGGACTCGACCAATGCCTGAAGTAGTGCTGTAGGGAATGGACACCATGAATCCCGCAGGGCTGTCCATAAATACGTAAGAGTACATGGGAGTGGAAATGATGTTCTTGTTTGGGAAGTTTGGTGCCCATCGGAAGTGTTGAAACCCAGAAGAGTGCTCCTGGAGACACTCTGTAGCAATTCTGGACGTGTGGGGTGTCGCATTGTCCTGCTGGAATATCCCAACTCCGTCGGAATGCGCAATGGACATGAATGGATGCAGATGATCAGACAGGATGCTTATGTACGTGTCACCAATCAGAGTCGTATTTAGACATATCAAGGGTCCGATATCACTCCAACTGCACACGCCCTACGCCATTACAGAGCCTGAACCAGCCTGAACAGTCCCCTGTTGACATGAAGGGGCCATGCATTCATGAGGTTGTCTCCATATGCGTACACGTCCAACCACTCGATGCAATTTGAAACGAGACTCGCCCGACCAGGCAACATGTTTTCAGTCATCAACAGTCCAATGTCGGTGTTGACTGGCCCAGGCGAGGTATAAAGCTTTGTGTCGTGCAGTCATCAAGGGTAGACGAATGGGCCTTTGGCTCCGAAAACCGATATCTATGATGTTTCGTTGACTGGTTCGCACGCTGACACTTGTTGATGGCCCAGCATTGAAATCTGTAGCAATTTGCGGAGGGATTGCGCTTCTGTCATGTTGAACGATTCTCTTCAGTCGTCGTTGGTAGTGTTCTTGCAGGATCTTTTTCCTGCCGCAGCGATGTCAGAGATTTGATGTTTTAGCGGATTCCTGATATTCACTGTACACTCGTGAAATGATCCTACGGGAAAATCCCCACTTCATCGGTATCTCGTAGATGCTGTGTCCCATCGCTCCTGCGCCAACTATAACACCACGTTCAAACTCACTTAAACATTGATAACCTACCATTGTAGCAGCAGTAACCAATCTAACAATTGCGCCAGACACTTGTCTTATACAGTGTTTGATGGCCGCAGTGCCATATTCTGCCTGTTTACATGTCTCTGTATTTGAATACGTATTCCTATGCCAGTTTCTTTGGCGCTTCAGTGTAGAACATGAAAGTAAGGGAGTAATTGAGAAAGGAACGGACGGAGTTGAAGCCTATCCCTCATATTATTCAATGTGTAAATTGAGAAAATAAGAAAGAACATTAAGGAGAAATTTGGAAAAGAAATTTAAGTTCAACCATAAGAAACGAAAACCTGAAGGTTTCGCGACGACGATGGAAATCGGTCAGTGTCGATATGGATCAAGAAAATCGGTTGAAGAGAATGGATAACGTGTTGAAAACGGGTTATAACTCAAGTATCAACAGAAGGTGTACATGGGAAATGGATTCTAGTGGAATTAAATCAGACAAGTGCTAAGGAAGATAGATTAAGAGATGAGACACTAAACGTCGCATAAGAATTTTACTTCTTGGACAGGCCGGCCGGTGTGGCCGTGCGGTTCTAAGCCCTTCAGTCTGGAACCGCGTGACCGCCAAGGTCGCAGGTTCGAATCCTGCCTCGGGCATGGATGTGTGTGATGTCCTTAGGTTAGTTAGGTTTAAGTAGTTCTAAGTTCTAGGGGACTGATGACCACAGATGTTAAGTCCCATAGTGCTCAGAGCCATTTGAACCATTTGAACGTCTTGGACAGCAGAATAAATGATAATGACAGGAGTAAGAAAGATATAAAATGCAATCTGGCAATACCAAGGAAAGTATTTCTGAAAGAAAGAAATTTTTTAAAATTAAATATAAATTTAAGTGTAGGGAAGTCTTTTTTGAAGATATTTGTCTGGCGTGTCGTCTTAAGTGGAAGTAAAAAGTGGACGACACACAGTGCAGATGAAATGTGGGGCTACGGAAGAATGCTGAAGATTTTACAAGTAGATCGAATAGCAAATGTGATGAGGTGTTCAATCGCATTTGCAAGGAAAGAAATTTATGGCACAACGCTACTAGCAGAAGTAATATAATGATAGGACAAATCTTGAGGCATCGAGGTATCAAATGGCTCTGAGCCCTATGCGACTTAACTTCAGAGGTCATCAGTTGCCTAGAACTTAGAACTAATTAAACCTAACTAACCTAAGGACATCGCACACAACCATGCCCGAGGCAGGATTCGAACCTGCGACCGTAGCGGTCGCTCGGCTCCAGACTGTAGCGCCTAGAACCGCACGACCACTCCGGCCGAGTCGAGGTATCGATAGTTTGATAATTCAAGTACGTCTGTTCGTGGGAGGAGTAGAGAAGAGCAAAAGTTGTAGAGGGTAACCATTGTTGACTACAGTGAGTTGGTTCAAATGGATGTAGGGTGCAGCAGTTACATAGACATCACACTTCTTCAGGACAGAGAAGCGTGGACATCGGCGAGAAACCAGTCATCGTACTGAAAACCGGAACAACACCTAGTTTTCGTTCTACGAATTCCAAATCGCGTTGCTTCCATTAAGATTCCTATTCATGCTATGAACTCGGTGATGTAGCTAACACAGGTCTGCCGCAAAGCGTGCCGTCGCCTCTAGGAAATCGACCCAGCCTGTCGGGCCGACTCGCTGCTTCAGTTGCTGGAGCCGCTCGGATCTTCTGTACAGTTCAGAATACTGAGTTATTACGTTCCAGCAAAACCTTATTTATTATAGCTGCTGTGTAGCAAGCTGTGTCTTCGAGACTGTCGCATGGCATGTTCTCACTGTTACACTTACGTCTGTGCACGGTCATTTGCTTCATTCTCTGAGATCATGTAGCTGATAACAGCATTCCTCTTTCTAACAATGGTGGATGCAGCTCCCTTAAGCGTCACATACGAAGTTCTTAGGCAATTTTTACGTTTGTCACACTGCCAGTCCTTAATGATAATTTACTGGTCTGCGTTTCATTTATTCACTGGAGATGCTTTCCAGGTTCATTGGTCTACATGGGCGAATAATCATATTCTCTCCGAATATTCAGTAAAATGGAAGTATTACTGCCTAACAGACTACGTAAATTCCTTGGAGAGTTGGAATGCTGGCAAATGAAAGAAATTTGTTTCATAATTAATTGTGGCCACACTGGCTACGCTTGGAAACCGTGACTGTGTGGAGTAATTATCTATTTGTATTTTCTGGTACCAGTACCTTTTGTTGGTTTTACGTTTAATTTAACGTGACGCATTGCGTTACAAGCATTTTATGCCCGTCTTCAGGCTTTTAGGCTTACATATACAGATTTTAATGCAGCTGGCATTTACAAAATTACCTTCAGTCAGTGCAACGAATATTATATAGCGCAAACAGGCAGAAATGTCAGAACTCGACTTAAAAAACATATAAACTGTTACACACTGGATAAATGCAACAAATCAGCTGTAGCAACAAACAATAAAGACAAAGGCCACCTTTTGAAAAACCGAAGACAACGATGAAATTTTGCACAAAATGAGCCGGCCGTGGTGGCCGAGCGGCTCTAGGCGCTACAGTCTGGAACCGCGTAACCGCTACGGTCGCAGGTTTGAATCCTGCCTCGGGCATGGGTGTGTGTGATGTCCTTAGGTTACTTAGGTTTAAGTAGTTCTAAGTTGTAGGAGGCTGATGACCTCAGAAGTTAAGTCCCATAGGGCTCAGAGCCATTTGAACCATTTTTTGCACATAAATGAGAAAAAGTAAAAGTATAAACGTCATGGAAGAAATGGAAATTTTCATTTATAATACATGCATGAGGATACCGTTGTTAATGAGATAATCGATTTCAAGAACTCAGAATTCTTCAGTAGTCTTAAGGCGGTTCTAATGCAATAGATTTAATACGTGCCACTGTAAACAAACGACTACCAAATTGTCAATATTTTGAATATCGTTGTGAAATGAGATAATGGATACTCATCCACACGACAAGGCCGTCATATTTTATTAAGTTGGTTGGTTTTGGGAAGAGAACCAAACAGCGAGGTCATTGGTCCCGTAGGATTAGAGAATGATGGGGAAGGAAGTCGGCCGTGTCGTTTCAAATGAACCATCTCGGTATTTGTCTGAAGCGATTTAGGGAAATCACGGAAAAGCTAAATCAGGATGGCCGGACGCGGGTTTGAACCGTCGTCCTCCCGAATGCGAGGCCAGTGTGCTAACCACTGCGCCACCTCGCTCGGTTTTTATTAAGTGTACAGTGTTTACATATATGTAGAAGAATTTGTGGAGTGAATTACGTCATAAAACAATGACAAAATAAAGAGTATGAAGTGTATTGTTATACAAAAGCTCTGCCAATGCAGCAAGTATGAAGAACGAAGCTTTGGGACACCAAAATCGTAAGTGAACAACTGTATATAGAAAAGGGTCTCATGCGATTTTCGCAACATAATCACTCATGAAAAACTATGTGCATCCCACACAGGCTGTGGTGTCAATCATAATAAACAACGGCACGCAGCTCCACACAAGCAGAAGACATCATCGGGCGTCAATTTCTGGCCAACCTCAGTGCCTCCCACTCCCTCCAAATACTCCATCAGCTCCTGCAAAAACGAGCAGTAAACAAAAATTTCTTTGTTAATCTATTTCAAGAAATTTTATTTTTAAAAATCAATTCTATGTATGCATAAACACATGAAGCTGGGCAGAACATTCTCGAAACGCGTTGCGTTACGCTAAATTAAACATAAAGCAAATAATAGTGACTGGTCGCAAAAAATACAAGTAAATAAGATCGTTTGTTTCATATCTAACGGGTTCCGTCTGAATGCAGTATACAGATTCTTGTAATTAACTTTAAGCTCAATTTCGGCCTCAAATGTTCTCTCCAGAAATAATTATCTCTCAGCCCGAAATTTTCATACCTGAAATAGTAAGAAGTGAACCTGTGGCTTTCCTCGTCGTACACAGATGCTACGAGGATCAGAGATCACATATCAAAACTCCTTTTTAAGAACGACATCGAAAACAGCAGCAGCAACAACAATAACAGCAACAAACCAATACAGAGTGCGCTGGCCTGTTACAATTTATTCATACCCGAACGATAAACACTGGCTCGCATTCGGGAGGACGACGGTTCAAACCCGAGTCCGGCCAACCTGATTTAGCTCTTCCGTGATTTCCCTAAATCGCTCCAGGCAAATACCAGGGTGGTTCCTTTGAAAAGGCCACGACCGATGTCCTTCCCCATCATTCCCTAATCCGATTGGACCGATGACCTCGCTGTTTGAGCCCCTCCCCCAAATCAGCTAACCACCCAACCGAACAATAAGAAGGAACCTGATGTATCATTATATTTCCATTGGGTACAGTGTTAGTATTTGCATTAGTCATATGATTCCTTTGCACTAATGCGTCTACTAATTCGGTGCAACAATTTACAGAGCAAAGTCATGCTGCGGCTAAGCACTGGACTCGTATTCGAGAGGACGACGGTTTTAATCTCCGTCCGGTTATCCAGATTTAGGTTTTCTTTGATTCTCCTAAATCACTTAAGGTGAATTCAGGATGGTTCCCTTGAATGAACAGGGCCAATTTCTTTCTCCATCATTCCTCAATCCGAGCCTGCACTCCGTCTCTCATGACTTAGATGTCGACGGGACGTTAAACCCTAATTTCCTTTCTTTCTTAATGTAGGAAATTGTCAGAGCATTTAATTTTTTTCCGTAATTTATGATGGTCGTTCCAAAACTAAGTTTCGTAACACCTATACTTACCATACCTTTCGATGAATTTCAGAAAACGCTCTCACAGAAATCCACGTCATTGATGCATTAGTAATCGTGTCCAGGCAGCTCCCTCGTCAAAGCTAAGTGCTAGCGGAAGTTAAAATGCGTGATATCGCTACGTTAGAGGCAACGGTCCACGTTTCTCCCAGTCACATATGTTCAGACCAGCTATTTTTTATGCAGTCATGTCGTGTCTCTGGTTTTAACGAAGAAATTAAACGTCCAAGGCAGCAGTCTCGGTGTCTTTATGAAAATAACGGCCTCAACCTATTCAGCGTATCGCAATAGCGTTGGACATTCACTTCCCGTATCCGAAGAGAGCCCAACAAGAAAAGGCTTTAGGTTTCAAAATAATCAGCCTGACACTGGCGATGGCTTTCGTCATTTTTAACTTCTTCTTTGAATCGAATTTCTGATGTTCCTATTCCATGAGACACGCTTTGTCTCTGTGGTATAGGGAAGAGTCCACGTTAAATATTATAGGTCCCAAGATGTGTGGCTAGGTAAGTCAATGCAAAGATCATCCTAAAGCTCCATAAGGAAAATCTCACATGGGACAACGCACTTTTGTTGTGTTATGCTGCTTATTCTATGAATAATGTAAATCCATTATCATGTCATGTTTCCTTACAGCACTTGTCAAATCATGGCTACTGTATTGATTTGCGGGGAAGGAGAGGGTCGAATTGGAGGGGGGAGAGAGAGAGAGAGAGACTGCAAACGAAGCAATCATGTGTACTTGAACTGTCTCAAAGGTAGTATGTGAAGAGGGAACGGGAGGAGAAAGATAACATACTAATTTGTCATGAAATGTGTCAAAAACAACCTGAAAATTTTTGAATTAATTTCTCTTTTCAGTACTACAAATTTTTTGGGAAACAGGGGCTACCAGTAACCGTAGATTTGCAGAAATCTGACACACTAAAGATATGAGCGCGTTGTGTCCACTATAGGTTTACTGTCCTGCTACATTCTCTACGACGCTGGTCGAAATAGTACCGTAATCTGAAACAGATGGAACAGGTGGAAATTGTGTCTTAGTAGCATATAAACATAGTGAGATGTTCGAGCTTCATCGTAACTGTCATTATACATCTTCAATAAGAATTTCTGTAGTTGATGTGGCAGGCAAAGTACACCAATATGGAATTCCTTGCCTGTGAAGGGGCCTAGCCGGTTCCCCGCAGAGTTCTACAAGCCGTCAGTAATAGTACCTCGTGGGCCCTACATCACGATAGTACCCACTCAGGGGACGGGAGACATCTCAAAGAATTCTTTGTTGACTGCTCATGTGTGTACATAGTAGGACCGAATGGCTGTCCATGTGCACAAAATTTTTGAATTAGTTGCTGACACTACTTCCCCCTGTTCCATACAAGACCGTGATGGCTGCACACAGAGAAAACACTAACAAACCACCCCCGTCTGAGGTGAAGCAAGAATGATTGACTTTATCCTGGTTGTCTTCTGGCCGGCGCTTCCCTGCTAATGAACAAGTGACACTCGCTAATAAACAACTATCAATTGCTACGGAACAATTGACAGTTCTCACAGCACACCCGACCAATGATACTAAAAGAAAATGTAGAGGGCAGGACGTGTTAACTGCAGTGAAGCCTGTGTTAATTTTTACGTGAAAAACAATTATACATAGTTTATTCGTGGTCTGTCGACACATAATTAACGGTAAATAACTGCATATACATGCGACCAGTCACCTGTGAAATATTTCTTTGTTCTTATGAACTATTTTTCGAGCGATTTCATGTCCAACTTCAGACGAAGCATGCAGAAGTTTACATACTCGTGCTTACGGCACGATACTGGCCAGTGGAGAAGTGTGCTGTAAGTATGCATATGTAAATCTTTTGAATGTTTCATCTGAAGATGAAAATGAAAGGCTCTGAAACTAGTTCACGATAACAAAGAAATATTTCACAAGCGACTAGTGGCATACATCTGTATTTATATTTCATGTAAGATACAGTCACGGGGGTCTGCAGTATGCACAAGCTTAATTTAATCTTAATAAGGATTTGAAGCACGTCATTTGTAATGAGTTAATGAGTAAAAAGCTAATGCAAAGACATACAGGGCGTCCCTGGAGGAATGGTCAGTGTACAGGAATATGACAGGAACGATCATTCGAAGTAAAAAAGTCTAGTAAACATGGAACCTAAAATGCATACCTCAAGAGCTACGAGCACTTCTTCGTCTCCGATATTGTGAAACAAATCTATTCTACTGCAGGCTCTTTCCATCCCATATTTTGGGGGGAGGCAATACGGAACAAAACAAAAACTTCTTGTCTAGTAAATATGGGCTCTAAAGTGCTTACCTTAAGAGCGATGAGCACTTGTGCAGTGAGGGGATGTGTTTCACAGTGGCGTATATGAACAAGTAAGATACGCAATTTTAAAGCCCATTTTTATTAAAGCATTTTGCTTCGAGTGATCGTACCTGCATATCCTCGAATGCTGAACATTCCTCTGTGTTTTATTTACACTGAGGTGACAAAAGTCATGGGGTACCTTCCAATACCAAGCCTTTTGCCGGGCTCAGTCCAGAAACTCGGTGTGGCATGGACACCACCAGCTTGCGCAGCGCTTTGTTGACACCTTCTCTCTATGGCTACGTGGGATCTGCGCCACACTCGAACCCTACCATCAGCTCCTACCAACTGAAATCGGGACTCATCTGACCAGGCGTCGTTTTACATTCATCTACGGTCCAACCGACACTGTCACCAGCCCAGGAGAAGCGCTGCAGGCGATTTCGTGCTGTTAGCAAAGGTAGTCACGTCGGTTATCTGCTGCCATAGCCCGTTAATGCCAGAGTTCGCCGCACTGTCCGAACGGATACGTTATTCATACGTCCCACATTGATTTCTGCGGTTATTCCACTCAGTGTTGCTTGTCTATTAGCACTGACAACACTACGCAAACGCCGCTGCTCTCGGTCGTTAAATGAAGCCTGTCTGTCACTGAATTGTCCGAGGTGAGAGGCAATGCCTGAAATTTTGGTATTTAAAAAATGGTTCAAAAGGCTCTGAGCACTATGGGACTTAACTTCAGAGGTCATCAGTCCCCTAGAACTTAAAACTACTTAAACCTAACTAACGTAAGGACATCACACACATCCATGCCCGCGGCAGGATTCGAACCTGCGACCGTAGCGTCGCCCGGCTCCAGACTGTAGCGCCTAGAACCGCTAGGCCACTCCGGCCGGCAAATTTTGGTATTCTTGGTACACTCTTGACACTGTGGATCTCGGCATATTGAACGCCCTAAGGACGTCCGAAGTGCAGTGTCCCATGCGTCTCGCTCCAACTACCATTGCCCGTTCAAAATCTGTTAATTTTCGTCGTGCTTCCATAATCACGTCGTAAAGTCTTTCACGTGAATCAGTTGAGTACAAATGCCAGCTCCGCCAATGCACTGCCCTTTTATACCTCGCGACACTGCAGCTGTCTGTATACATGCATATCACTATCCCATGACTTATGTCACGTCAGTGCATTATCGACATATTTGCAGTCAGCTGTGGCGAAGCTTTTGATCGAAATTTGCCTCGACAGTAAAGAATATTTTCCTGCATCTTTGAGGGTTGATGATGAAGTTCTTTAGATTGAAGCCGTGGAATAATTCTTGCAGAAAGTAGTTTAAAATAACGATGTATTTAATGTGTGTGTGTGTGTGTGTGTGTGTGTGTGTGTGTGCAAGAGAGGTCAGAGAGAGAGAGAGAGAGAGAGAGAGCTTTTTACTGGTATTTAATTTTTTACCGGCATTTATCATAAATTGGTTTACGTGTGAGAAGATAACCACGACGCTATGTATCCTACATGCTAGACAGATTCTACGCGTGCAATCACTACAGAAATGTAATTAAACAGGAGACCAATTACAGGGATGTCTGCCTCCATGTCGGCACTGTTAACGTGTCAAGCTGTGTTCGCAGGACTGCTGCATGCTAGCGGGAAAGGGAGGCCGACTCTCAGATACGGCCGTTGACATTTGTAACGCGCACAAGGTATGCTCCTCGACCGAATATTAATAGACGCCGGGCCGGCGGACGGTAAATGTAATAAGCGGAAGCGACGCGACGGCGACTGGCGTGCTGACACCGCCGCAACGCGCTTCCCCCTCCCCCGCCCCCCACGCTACCCCTTCCATCCCCATTACGGTGATTAGCCGCTCCAAAAAGTGCAACGCTCGCTGCCGGCGCTGCTGGTCGGCTCCGCGATAAACGGCCTCGCGTCCCCGCGCTTTATTCCGTAAGCGTTTGGGGCGAGCGCCGCGCCGTGCCACGCTGCGACGTACGCACAGATTTCTGCCCGGCGGCCGGCGTCCCACAAAACTCCCAATTAGGTGGCCGGAGAATTGTGGTCGTCGGGAACGCCTGAACTACACCGAAAGGCTGTGTCGCGTCGTTATTTCCGCGCGTTAATCGAATCAAAATGGAAACGTCTGGCGTCGGGCGAAATTCATATTACACAACGATTTCGGCTTTTCTCTTTTGTTTCCCTTTCACTGGGGAGTGTTCGATTACACAGCGCGGTAATCTCCTTGTAGCGCCGTGAACAAAACAATAGACTCTTTCCATTTGTTTGTAATCTGACTACTGACTGAGCTTGCGCTCAGACCGAGCCAGTGTAGCAGCAGTAACGTGCCGAGTTTACGTCCCACAGTGTTGTGGTTATATTCGTGCTAGCGAAATTAAGATTGGACGTTAGTGGTAGGTTAGAACTGCGCAAAAAAATGAGACTAACACACTCATGCAAACAGTCCTCGTGGACTGAGCCACTACATAAAACAACTTTAGGTCGCCTCTGACAACCTCCACCTAAGCTTTCCTGATAACCCTGAAAAATATAGAACCTTATGAAACACTAGCAGTTTGAACCTTACATTCGGCCTATACATACATAAATTAAATGAAACTATATGGTATCAGAGACCTTTTCAAATTTCAAACTTCTAAGATGTATATACACTACTGGCCATTAAAATTGCTACACCACGAAGATGACGTACTACAGACGCGAAATTTAACCGACAGGAACAAGATGCTGTAATATGCAAATGATTAGCTTTTCAGAGCTTTCACACAAGGCTGGCGCCGGTGGCGACACATACAACGTGCTGACATGAGGACAGTTACTGAAATATATGTAATGAAATCGTCATAACTTCTGAACGGTTTGCGTTAGGACGTTCAAACTGCGCCGTTGGCCGCCTGCATGATGGGAATTAGTATGCCCTATATGGTTAGGTTTAGCGACGAAGCTCACTTTCATTTGTATGGATTCATCAATAAACAAAATTGGCGCATTTGGGGGACTGAGAAACAGCATTTTGCGATCGAGAAGTCTCTTCACCTTCAACCGGTGAATGTGTGGTGTGCAATGTCCAGTCACGGAGTAATTGGTGCGATATTCCTTGATGGCACGGTGACTACCAAACGGTACGTGAAGGTTTTGGAAAATGATTCCATCCCCATTATCCAAAGTGACCTTTATTTCGACAAGATGTGGTTCATGCAAGACGGAGCACGATCCCAGCGAAGCACGAGTGTGTTTGATGTCCTCGAGGAGCACTTTGGGGACCGTATTCTGACTCTGGGGTACCCAGAGGCCACTGGCATGGTCCTCGATTGGTCGCCATATACTCCGGATCTGAACACAAGTGACTCCTTTCTGTGGGGCTATTTAAAGACAAAGTGTACAGCAATAATCTCAAAACCATTGCTGAACTGAAAACAGCCATTCAGGAGGTCGTCGACAGCATCGATGTTCCCACACTTCAGCGGGTCATGCAGCATTTCGCTATTCGTCTGCGCCGCATCATCGCTAATGTTGTCAGGCATATCGAACATGTCATATCCTAAATCCGAATATCTGTGGTGACGTTTACATATTGAATGAAGTATGTACACGCTGTACCTTGTAACTGTTTTACGTTTTTTTTCATATAGTTCAGTAATTGCGACTCTGTACGGACAACATCGGATGCTAAAAGTTACCGCCCGTCAGTATAGCCATGTACACAGGTCGCTAGTGGCTACGGGAGATCATGCTCAGACACAATATGTAAAAGGGTTTAGAAGCTGCGACACTTAAAAGGAATATAATTTCGACTTCCATATTGATCACGGGTAGTTCAACGATGTTCAAATGGCTCTGAGCATTATGGGACTTAAATTTTGAGGTCATCAGTCCCGTAGAACTTAGAACTACTTAAACCTAACTAACCTAAGGACATTACACACATCCATGCCCGAGGCAGGATTCGAACCTGCGACCGTAGCGGTCGCGCGGTTCCAGACTGTAGCGCCTAGAACCGCTCGGCCACCCCGTCCGGCTTTCAACGATGTCTTTTGGCTTAAGAGTAATAGAGCTAGTGATCACAGTATGACAGCTGGCAGTTGTTTGAAACTTCGCTGCTTGCTGTATAGGCGTATCAGCGTGACGACCGCTACTGCGATTGCCTTT
This sequence comes from Schistocerca piceifrons, assembly GCF_021461385.2. Lineage (NCBI taxonomy): Eukaryota > Metazoa > Arthropoda > Insecta > Orthoptera > Acrididae > Schistocerca > Schistocerca piceifrons. Next base: position 341,872,634 of record NC_060149.1, on the reverse strand, counting down.
GACCCTCGACTGGAGCGATTTGCGCGGGAGAAGGCGCCTGATGAAACGATGTACAGTAGCCAGGCACAGTCTGAAACGTGACGCGCCAGCCAATAGCGTCATTCTGCTGCTTCTGTCCAGAGTGTGCACTACAGATGCACACTGAGCGTTTAGCGATTGCAACGACAGTGTTCATTATGGGAGAAATACACTGACAAGCCAACAGATTACGACCACTGCCCACAGCGACGTTGGATGCCGCCTGATTACGTTGCGGGCACATAACGCATAACGAAAGTATGTAAGCGGAGCAGACATAGACGGGGGATTACGCTAGAGAAGATATGGGCTGCAAAGGGGGAAATCCATTTAGGCAAGCGACCTTAACAATGGGCTGATTATTATTATGCAGAGCCTGTGAACGAGTATCTCGAAAACGACGTAGCTGGTCGAATGTTCACGTGCTACTGTCGTGAGCATCTACGGAAAGAGGTAAAAGGACAGTGAAACTACTACTAGGCGATAAATAGTTGGACGTCCACGACTCTTCACTGAACGTGCGCTACGGAGGCTTGCCTGCTCTGTAAAGTACGATAGATGGTGATCTGTGGCCTCTCTGCCGAAGGAGCACAGTGCTGGGCCATGCACAAATATTTCGGAGCATATCGTTTAACGTACAGCGTTGAACATGGAGCTGCGCACCAGACCACTCATACGTATTCACTTGCTGACCGAATGCCATCATCAGTTACGATTGCATTTGGCAGGGGACCATCGGGATTCGATCGTCGATCAATGGAAGCGTGTCGGCTCTTCGGGTGAATCACATTTTTGCTGCAAAAGATCTCTGGTCGTCTCTAGGAAAAGCGTCATCGAGGTTAACGGTAGCTCGAAATGTACAACGTGCCATGGATGCAGGCTGGTGATAACATTATTACGCCATGGGAAAAATACACATGCGCTTGCATGGGACCTGCAGTAGAAATCGAAGTCTCCGCGCGGAGTGGCCGCGCGGTTAGAGGCGCCATGTCAGGAATCGCGCGGCCCCTCCCGCCGGAGGTTCGGGTCCTCCTTCGGGCACGGGGTGTGTGTTGTCCTTAGGCTAAGTTAGTCTAGTTTAAGTAGTGTGTAAGTCTAGGGACCGATGACCTTAGCAGTTTGGTCCCTTAGGAATTCACACACAGTTGAACATTTGAGTAACCGAAGTAACGCTGACAGCTGCAAACTACCTGCATTCGTTCATGCTTGATGTGTTCCTCTATGGCGATGTCATCCTTCAGCAATATAACTGTCCGTGTCTCGGAAGCAGAACAGTGCTACGGTGAGTTGAGGGTCATTGTAGTGAACTCACGTTTATATCTCGGCGACCAAACTCGCCAGATGTAAATCTTATGGAACCCATCTGGGTCGTTATCGGGCGCCATCATCGCGTATGCAAATCAGCGTCCCGTTACTTACGCCAATTACATGTCCTGCACGTAGACATCTAATGCCGCATATCTCCACAAACTTACCAACAAACTGTCGGATCAGTGATGTATTTCGCTGCAGAGACGGGCAAACAAGCTATTGAGCAAGTGGTCGTAATGTTATGGCTCGTCAGTGTAAAGCAAAGGAACGAATATTACGTTAATAAGTGATAGCGATAGTGTTCCGTGAATACGGTCTTTTTCTTCTTAAAACGGTGTGAGAAGCAGAAACTATGTCTGTGCAGTGGCGCGTACCCCAACGTTGCTGTTTCCTGGGGGAGGGAACAATTGCCAGCGTGACACCGCTAAGCAACCCCCCCCCTCTCTCTCTCTCTTCCCCCCCCCCCTCTCCCCCCCTTCCTACCAGCTCCGGCGGGGTCTGGGATTTTCCCTGCCTCGAGATGACTGGGTGCTGTGTTGTCTCCATCATCATTATTCATCCCCATTACGGTCGGAGGTAGGCAATGGCAAACCACCTCCGCTAGGACCTTGCCTAGTCAGCGGTGCGGGTCTCCCGCATCGTCCCCTACGCTCCTCAGAGTATGAGACCTCATCATCATCGTACAACACACCGTACAGCCAGACTGCTATTGCACTGTCGTCGTATGTGCAGAAAGCGTGCTCACGTACCTCACTTCAGGCAGTGGAGTAGCTACTAAAGTTATGCGTTTTATAAATGTTACCAACAATGTTGAAAATTTAAAAAATGGTATCTTCCATGACTGCATTAAAATGATACAAAAGGTTAACCGAAGTGCGGCATTTTGTCGCAGGAGAAATCAGTGATTTGTTTTATTATTTAACTAGCCACCCGCATCGTCTTCGCATGGGTAGTAATAAGTCTCTACGCCGTACGACTTGTCTGGGATAGCGGAAGTTAGTGACATGCACAAACCCTCGCCATGAATCAGTATATCTGTTAGTGAACACCGTATCAAAATCCCTACAGTAATTCCTGGGACTAGTCTGCACATAAGCACAGAAAAAACGCGGCGAGGGACTTTATTTTATAATATTTGTAGAAGATATATAAATATGTGCAGAGTCTGGTCAAGTTTCGCAGCTCTTTGAAATTCCGGCAGCTTTTATTGCTTTTCAGACCAGATGCCACTTTCTCTATAACTGAACAGGTCATAGCTCGCATAACTGCCATGAGGTGTCACTCCAAACGCCAATTAAATGTGGAACACGTAACAATTCATACCTTACACACTCATCATTAATATAAACGCACATGCTTACACTGGTGGTAGCAAGATGCCTATATTTTAAGGTTAAATCTTTTATGAGGTAATTCAGCCGAAACCTGTAGTGACGGCAAACAAAATGTGATCTAGATCGCTTCATTCATTTCACAAAAGATTAAGTTATCAAATATATGACCAGTTTTTAACATCCCGGTAGCCGCAACGTAAGTGCATACTTTCATAGCATGCGCATGTCATTATGTTTAATGTGTGGCTAGGCGTTTCGAGCCTTTGGCCGTCTTCAAGCAGTCAGAGTACGTAGATACAGTATCAGATCGAGAGTATCCATTGCGGAATTGAACGCTAGACGTCACCGACGGTAGAAAAGGAGGAGAGGAGCGGTGTGCTGTCAGTAGCGAAGCAATAGCAACAGGATGGGTCGGTCAAGAGAGCACAGTGACGTTGGACGTGGACTAGTCACCTGAGTAACAAATTCACCAGCGATATGTCAACCCTTCTGAAGCTGCCGATCGACTGTTGGTGACGTGACTGTGAAGTGGAAAGGCAAAGGGACAACCACAACTACACTAAGAACAGGAATAACTCATATACTGAGGGACGGGGACTGTCGAGCACTGTGGCGAGTGGATGTAAAAAATCACATGAAATCAGTAGAAGGAATTGGACAGTGGACGACGGGGAACGAGTGATTTGGAGTGATGGATTACGCTATAACCCATGGGAACCTAATGGAAGTGTCTGGGTTTGCCGAACCCTAGACAACGTCATCTGCCATGACGTACGGAAGTAATGGTCTTACGATTTAGAGATGTTTACCGTTGTTTATTGTCGTTAAGAGAGTGGTCTCTTTACTGCTAAATGCGAGAGTTTATGAACAGATTTTACAGTATTGTGTATCGCAAACAGTAGAGGAAAAGTTCCGAGACGATGATTGTTTGTATCAGCATGACAGTGCATCCCTTTATGAAGCAGCATCTGTGAGGTAATTGCTTGTGCACAGTAACTTTCCTGAAACGGACTGGCTTGACCGCAGGCCAGACCCGAACCCAATGGACCACCTTTGGGACGAGTTAGACCGTCGACTTCGCTACAGACCCAAGTGTCCAACGTCACTACTGTCACTGGTTTGCGCTCTTGAGGAGGACTGGGCTGCCATTCGTGTACAGACATTCCAGAGTTCAAGCTGTCATAAAGACTAAGGATGGATACACCCCATAAGGTGTCCATTAATAGGTATTGGGATACTTTTCATCAGACTATATCTTCTACATGAATGCAGATAGGAACTTGAGGTGATTACATATAGGACCGCAAAGATTTCATTTTCAAAAGAATCATTCGATTTTTCAAGAGTACGCCTTTTTAATGCAAGTTAATGCAACCTTCAGGTACATTTTACAATAACGTTTAGTAGAAAAGTTTTCATTTACCTTTCACAGGTGTTGATGCAAGATTATCATCCAGACGATATTCAGGATTGTCCCATATCTCCGGACACGTCTTGTCATCGGGGCTCAGTTCAAAGCGGGAATCGTCACCGAAGACAAGTCTGTTCCAGTTAATGATATTCCAGGCAAAAGACGTGTATGGAGACGCCCCGGACAGCACTGGGATACCAACCTGACTGTCGCCCGCAATACAGCCCAACAACCTGAAGTAATGGTTTGGGGTGCCATTTCATTTCGTATCAAGACCCTTTTGGTTGTCATCGGCGGCACCCTTACAGCACAGTGGTACGTCAACGATATTCTACGCCCCTTTTTATTGCCCTTAATGGCAAGCCATCCTGTGCTCACATATCAGCGATGCCCGCCTGCATACGGCGAGAGTTTCTACTGCTTGCCTTCGTGCTATTTTGGCCAGCAAGGTCGCCGGATTTCTCCGAAATTAAGTTCGTTACGAGCATTATGGGCAGGTCCTACAACAATCTACGGATTTTGACGATTTAGCGCGCCAATTGGACAGAGGTTGGAACGATATCTGTCAGGTGGACATCCAGCAACTGGGTCAATCAGTGCCAAGCCGAATAACTGCTTGCAGAAGGGTCAGAAGTGAACCAACTGGTTACTGACTTGCTCAATTTGTGAAGATTGTATAAATCACACACTTTTTGTGAGTAAAGCATTTTGCTTTTATATAGCTATTGTGCTCAGTAACTACACCTATGTGAGACCACCACTAGTAACAGATTTGTGTCATTTTAGTAAATGCGTGATTAAGACTAATTCTTTGGTTGTCGGCCACATTACTGTCATTCTGGAGCACATAGTGAATATTAGCTCCCTTATTATTGACATTTAAGGCAACGGCCTTGCCGCAGAGGATACACCGATTCCCGTCAGATCACCGAAGTTAAGCGCTGTCGGGCGTGGCCGGCACTTGGATGGGTGACCATTTTTCGGGGTGCACTCAGCCTCGTGATGCAAATTGAGGAGCTACTCGACCGAATAGTAGCGGCTCCGGTCAAAGAAAAGCATCGTAACGACCGGGAGAGCGGTGTGCTAACCACACGCCTATCCTATCCGCATCCTCAACTGAGGATGACACGGCCGTCGGATGGTCCCGATGGGCCACTTGTGGCCTGAAGACGGAGTCCTCCTCCTATTATTGACATTTGTTTATTAATTTGTTTATACAATTCAACAATGTGTCAATACTAAGTTAAAGTGCATCATGATTGATCCATATTACTAAGGGCTTAAAGCAACAGTACACTACGGAACCCCTCTCGTTCAAAGGAGCTACATAAAATTTTAACGTCATAGACTTACCCCCTGGTGGTTATGAAGCAATGAATTAACGCTAGCAGAGATTAATTTCTCATCTTTACTTGTTACGGAGCACCTGGATCGTTGCAACAAATGGTTCAAATGGCTCTAAGCACTGTGGGACTTAACAGCTGAGGTCATCAGCCCCCTACACTCAGAACTACTTAAACCTAACTAACGTAAGGACATCACACACATCCATGCCCGAGGCAGGATTCGAACCTGCGACCGTAGCAGCCGCGTGGTTCCGGACTGAAGTGTCTAGAACCGATCGGCCACCGCACGTTGGCAACACATTATACGACAAATTAACAGTTGGTGCAAGTAAACTTTTAATTTCAACACGTAAATATAGATTCGCTCCAAGTCCCTATTTTCATCCCATGCATGGGGGCTTGACATAAACTTCAGAATTGCTGGGGTGCGTTTTGACATCCACGAGTGTTCACTGCGCCCGGTTATATCCGTGCTGCAACTGACTGACATGTTTGGCGTAGCGCGCTGGCTGCTTCCAAGTGTGCTCGTTAACATGAGAGGCTGCAGCCTTGTCCAAGTTAATCACGGGTCGATACGAAGACGCTGTAGGGCTGCCATCGGCGCGCCGTCGCCTTACGTCAACAGTACCCGCGGGGCCAATAATTGCAGGCGACATCATTACGCCTAGAATATTCAGATAACGATAATTCGCTAGCCGGTATTGCTTGTAATTTCGTGTTCCCTGTTGACTTCGCACAGCGATATCTGTTGAGACTTCTCAGCTTTCTGAGCAGCTCGAGAAAACTAACAACTGTGGAAAATTTCTAATTTCGCAAGCGGTTCGTGGGTTATTGTTTCATATCTGTGCACTTCTTCAGAGATGTTACCAACAGATGTTCGCCTGTTTCAAAACTATGGAACTCAATTTGTTAAGAAGCTTTATGTAAAATTAATATTTAAGGTGCATCAGGACGACTAAAATCTCAACATAACTGGAAAAGTGCATGAACGAGACAGAAGAAAACCGCATGGAAAGGACAAAATCTGAGGAATATGAGAACTATATGAATTAATGACATATCATTTTTTCTCAAGTTATTGTAGAGTCCATTTGTCAAATTTAGAGGGGACGGCGATCGGGTTTCACATCCAGTTGTCAATTGGGCGATACCTTTACTCACAAGACCGATTCAGACTCCATATTGAATCACCAAGTGTATACTGAACATTTAGAAATAACCCTGAACTGAGTCGTAACCATCTGTGTGAATAAAACTGCAACATTAACTGCTTACTGGAGCATTTGATTCCAATAAAATTATAGTCAGTAATTGGAAGAACTCGGTACTTCAAGCAGTGGCAACTAGACCACTATGTCACGAGCAACACAATTCCTTAGAAGTGTTACAGTGTGTGGGGAAATTTATCGCGTAGAGCGCATTTTGAGTGTTCTTTGGGATAATACAGGTAAAAGGAACGCAAATCAGGTCGATACTTCTTCTAGAACTCTTGTATATCGCCAAGCGAGCCACAGATAATGAGACTACACTAAAGTGACATGTTATCTCTCCATGAGGCACTGTGGATGAATTTGGGATTCAACTTAACACCTTGGCACACACTCTTGACACCAGAAATTGCCTTTCACTACGTTACATATCCTTTACGGCGAAATACTGACGGTAAAAATATCTAAAAGCATTTTAAACTTCCACTTACTATTCGAGTGCCGCTGCAGCTGCGTTACCAACCTCATCTGCAGAAACTGAGTGGTACAGTGGAGTGGTAACGAATTTCTTGAAAATATTTTCTGATGTATTAGCCTCAATTGTATGTGTAACTTTCTGACACTTAGAAATCTATATTTAATTCAGAAAGGGTATATACTGTAATTATATCAATACTTCGTCTATTCTTTCATCACCTGTGATCTTTGTTAATGCTGAAACTTGATTGATTTCAAATAAATCGGTTGCAAATGAAGAAACTGAAGCTAATAAAGACCATGAGAGGTACTGGAAGATACTGAGAAAAAGTACCAGAGGTGACCTTCATAAACAGCACATCTTTTGGCGAATCATGCTGCAAAATCGTACTGATAGCAAGTACGACAACTTGAGGGTCCACGTGGAAAACGCGCAAGAGCGAAATATTGATACGAGGTCGTGCAGAAAAGTAATGCCTCAGAATTTTTATGTGAAAACTATTACAGCTTTTGAAATAAAGCAAAAGACCAACGAGCGACCAGTTTGTTGATACAGTCACTGTAAATGTTTGACTTTGTTGAAGGAGCCACTTCCTTACTCTGTTTGCACCGCTTCATCATTATCAAAGTGAAGTCCTCAAAGGTGTTCCTTAAGATTTGGAGATAGATGACAATCGGATGGGGCCAAGTCGGGGCTTTATGGAGGAGGATCCATGGCATTGAATGCAAAGCATCGGATTGTTGCAGATGTCGCAGCGCACGTATATGGTCTGGCATTGCCATACTGAAAGAGAGGGTGCTCCATGTTTGAACGAGCTCTTCGAATTCGAAATTCGATTAAAGCACGCTCTTTCTCAGGCACCGACATAGTTACGTTACACACCGCCTTGTTACACGCTATATTTCAGAGCCCTCCTAGCGACAGAGGGCTACAAATATGTAGACATGAAGAATAAAGATGTAGAACGTTATTAACGTTTGTTTTATTTAAAGACTCTTAAGAGTTTTCTCCTACAGAATTCGGATACGTTGCTTTTCAGCGCGCCCTGTATAACAGCGAGACAGCAAAAAAATGTTTTCGCTAAAGTCTGACTGTGGATGAGTTTTGAAAGATAAAAATTCAAATCACACCGTATTAGTTTAGCATTATGTGTGTCTGACACACTTGACGAGTTTCGAAAGTGTGTGTACATGTGCGTGTGTGTGCGTGGATGCTCGAGTCGTTCTTGCTAGGGAGCAGGGATACGGAATATACGCTGACAGAAAAGTCGAGCGTTAGTGCACAGCATAGGAAGAGGGCATCTTGTCTCCGGGATGTAGTGGAAAAGGCCACTGGATTTTATGGTGCACTCAGCAGCAATTATGACGACTCCGCGCGCACATACGATGGGATATCGTGATCTGGCCGACAAGGACTGCGTCCTCTGTGCTATTTAGTCTTAATCTGCAAAACACATACTGCTTATCTATCCAAGCAGCTTCCCGTTTGGCCTCACGATTCAGAGCCGTGCAAGACCTTGATAATGCCAAGATGGTTCACGCTTAAGTTTATGGAGCTGCATCTGCTTCAAGCTCACGCTTGCCATTCGTTCTGTGGAATCGTGAGTTCACTTTTAATCCGTCTTTGTGGCTACAGAACCGTTGCAGTTCCTTTTTTTATGAAACTCTTACTAGGATAAAAATAAATAGATTGTATTTAATCAATCACTACACGAAATAGGCCGTAACTCTGACGTAGATAATTTTGAGTGAGTCTCTTGTACGTGCAACACTTATGTAATGCTTGAATTTCGTTATATGGTAACATATACTTCGAAATATATATAACTTTTATCTACGTTTCAATATTAGACGGATCTTTCTGAAATTTTTGAAATGTTCGTGTATTCAAAACCATATTCCTAACCTAAAACGATATGCGGATTCTATTGCTAACGTCTCTGTAGTCTGTCATTTAGCGTCTTCAAATTGTAAAGTGGCCGTTCCTAAACGTGCTTAAATATGTATATTCATTCTAATGGCACCAAAACATTTACACAGTGAATATTAGAAGAAAAAACTGTACGTGGATAGCTCTTGATTAACCAGTGTATAGAAAGGCATACACTATCTGCATGCCGGCCGGAGTGTCCGAGCGGTTCTAGGCGCTACAGTCTGGAACCGTGCGACCGCTACGGTCTCAGGTTCGAGTCCTTCCTCGAGCATGGGTGTGTGTGATGTCCTTGGGTTAGTTAGGTTTAAGTAGTTCTAAGTTCTAGGGGACTGTTGACCTCAGAAATTAAGTCCCATAGTGCTCAGAGCCACTGTTTACATGTTCCGCTTTCAGTAGTTTCACAGCTGAATTGAAAAATTGTTACTTGTTGGTAGTGATGTTTTAAAACCTGAATTTAAATGCTCTACTGTGGCACTGCCCTTTCTATTCAGTAAAAGAGTTCCTCGAAATACTTAGAGTATTTTTTTTAATTTGTGGATTAGGATAAGTTGCCATTATACTTCCGAAAATAAATAAAATAAAATTATGCACGTAGTTTAAGGTTGTGAATGTCAAACCAGAACCACTCCATATCGCAGTAATCAATAGTATCAAATACAGGTAGTACTCGAAACATTTCTTTTTTTTCCGCTGTCGCTTGTTCCCATATTTCTTTACGAATGTGTGCTATTCAGAGTCTGTTTGAAACCTATTGGTGGTGCATATTTATACAGGAAGAAGAAAATTCTTTCAGTTTAGATTCATCGCAGGCGAACACATTGAAAGGGAAGTTCCCGAGACGCTCACGTACGCTGCAAATCCCCACTCCTATCGGGCCACGTTATTGAATTGCGGCGCATCACTTTTCAGCTATTGGTTCGGACGACTGTTCACCTACCTGGTATATGTTCTGCAAGATCTTCGCAGATACGTTCGCTGTCTGAAATGACTAGTCAAGCACAAGTTCACTTCAAAACACCAGAAACCCCAAGGTATTTGTTCTGCAAGATCCACCGATTACCCGTGATTGTATTGGTCTTGAATTAAACATTTAGGTAGTTTAAACTTATTTCGATAGAAATTCCTGAAGCTAAAGGCTCTGCAGTTTATAAATACGAATAATAACAGCGTCAGAGAAAATCTCAGCAGCCAGAAAGAGAATACGCATAGCTGCGCCGTCTCGTGTGTGTGTCGACGAAGTACAGAGTTGTTACTTAAGAACCGTGAGGGAGGCACTGTTAGACGAGGTGAAAACGTGATGACAAGTGCCAGTGCTACTGGTCGACATCTAGAACCACAGTATCAACATGTGAGTGAGTGCAAACGGCGATGGCAGATGACTCCTACCAAGCACGATGCTGCAGCATTGGTGCTTGTCTGAAACTAGGTGTAGAAGTGAGTCGCACAGTTGGACGAGCAGATACTGGGGCGTGCTCTGTAACCACTAAGTAAGGTGACCGTCGAATCGGACAGCGGCGTAACGGACCGTAAATTTCGTGTCGGCGCGACACCGTCGGTTGCGGACTAGTCTTGTGTCTTGCCCGCCCCCTGTAGCTGAGTGGTCAGCGCGACAGACTGTCAATCCTAAGGGCCCGGGTTCGATTCCCAGCTGGGACGGAGATTTTCTCCGGTCAGGCACTGGGTGTTGTGCTGTCCTAATCATCATCATTTCATCCCCATCGACGCGCAAGTCGCCGAAATGGCGTCAAATGGAAAGACTTGCACCAGGCGAGCGGTCTACCCGACGGGAGGCCCTAGCCACACGACGTCTCTCTCTCTCTCTCTCTCTCTCTCTCTCTCTCTCTCTCTCGTGTCATGCAGGCCACTGCTTCGACTTTCGTTGTCCGGAAGCCACGAACGCCTCAGACTACACGTGGCACGGGAACTGTGTCGCTGTCGCGCCGACTGTACAATGTTGTGCAGTGTTGGCAAGGCACGTGTTAGACGCTACTGTGGTGACAGCATTCTGGCAGTCTGCATCGTTGAACGTCAAAGCAGACAGTGAAGGTCTGAAGTGCGTTGGATACTAATTACTGTAGTGCTAGTATTCTAAGGGCCTTGTACTACAAGGACTGTTAAAATTATATGTTTATTAATAACTGAATAAATATGTGCAATTCTGCAGTAGCAACTGAGCTTATAAAAAGGGTGAAGTGCGCCCATCACAGGAACAGGATGTTTGTATGTCAAAATTATAATTTATTTCACTCCAGTCATTAGCTTTAGGCCACAGTAAAGTTTTATTTCTGCTGCTTGTTTCAGAATATCACAATTACAAAATGAAAATCTTATAATAGTATGAAACATTCTAATAATACAAGTGTCGATTTGTTTGCGCTCTCTGTAGATTAGTTAAGACGTTCTTTGCACAACAGTTTTTAGCATGGATAGGGACTGCAACTGCTGTGTTCGGATGCAGGCTGAGTTGGCATCCCTTCACTCCCAGCTTCAGGCAGTGTTGGCTTCGCTGACACAGTTTGAGGCTGTTCCCAATGGGCATCACTGTGGGGGTCCGGATGGGGGTTTGTCGGGGACGGCCAGCTCGTCCCACGCATCTCCCGATCGGACTACGACTGTGGTTGCCCCGGATAGTGCCCGCATTGAGGCTGATCCCTCACCTGTGGTAGAGTTGGAGGTCGTCTCAAGGTGTGGCAGGGGGCGAAAGACATTCCGGAGGGCTGAACGGAAGGCCTCTCCAGTTTGTCTGACGAACCGGTTTCAGGCTCTGTCTCAGGCTGATACTGATATTCGGCCTGACATGGCTGCTTGTCCTGTTCCAGAGGTTGCCCCTCAGTCTGCAAGATCCGGACGGTCGCAGAGGGTGGGCTTACTGGTAGTTGGGAGCTCCAACGTCAGGCGCGTAATGGGGCCCCTTAGGGATATGGCAGCAAGAGAGGGGAAGAAAACCAATGTGCACTCCGTGTGCATACCGGGGGGAGTCATTCCAGATGTGGAAAGGGTCCTTCCGGATGCCATGAAGGGTACAGGGTGCACCCATCTGCAGGTGGTCGCTCATGTCGGCACCAATGATGTGTGTCGCTATGGATCCGAGGAAATCCTCTCTGGCTTCCGGCGGCTATCTGATTTGGTGAAGACTGCCAGTCTCGCTAGCGGGATGAAAGCAGAGCTCACCATATGCAGCATCGTCGACAGGACTGACTGCGGACCTTTGGTACAGAGCCGAGTGGAGGGTCTGAATCACAGGCTGAGACGGTTCTGCGACCGTGTGGGCTGCAGATTCCTCGACTTGCACCATAGGGTGGTGGGGTTTCGGGTTCCGCTGGATAGGTCAGGAGTCCACTACACGCAGCAAGCAGCTACATGGGTAGCAGGGGTTGTGTGGCGTGGGCTGGGCGGTTTTTTTTAGTTTAGATGGCTTTGGGCAAGTACAGAAAGGGCAACAGCCTCAACGGGTGCGGGGCAAAGTCAGGACATGCGGGGTCCAAGCAGCAGTCGGTATTGTAATTGTAAACTGTCGAAGCTGCGTTGGTAAAGTACCGGAACTTCAAGCGCTGATAGAAAGCACCGAAGCTGAAATCGTTATAGGTACAGAAAGCTGGCTGAAGCCAGAGATAAATTCTGCCGAAATTTTTACAAAGGTACAGACGGTGTTTCGAAAGGATAGATTGCATGCAACCGGTGGTGGAGTGTTCGTCACTGTTAGTAGTAGTTTATCCTGTAGTGAAGTAGAAGTGGATAGTTCCTGTGAATTATTATGGGTGGAGGTTACACTCAACAACCGAGCTAGGTTAATAATTGGCTCCTTTTACCGACCTCCCGACTCAGCAGCATTAGTGGCAGAACAACTGAGAGAAAATTTGGAATACATTTCACATAAATTTTCTCGGCATGTTATAGTCTTAGGTGGAGATTTCAATTTACCAGATGTAGACTGGGACACTCAGATGTTTAGGACGGGTGGTAGGGACAGAGCATCTAGTGACATTATACTGAGTGCACTATCCGAAAATTACCTCGAGCGATTAAACAGAGAACCGACTCGTGGAGATAACATCTTGGACCTACTGATAACAAACAGACCCGAACTTTTCGACTCTGTAAGTGCAGAACAGGGAATCAATGATCATAAGGCCGTTGCAGCATCCCTGAATATGGAAGTTAATAGGAATATAAGAAAAGGGAGGAAGGTTTATCTGTTTAGCAAGAGTAATAGAAGGCAGATTTCAGACTACCTAACAGATCAAAACGAAAATTTCTGTTCCGACACTGACAATGTTGAGTGTTTATGGAAAAAGTTCAAGGCAATCGTTAAATGCGTTTTAGACAGGTACGTGCCGAGTAAAACTGTGAGGGACGGGAAAAACCCACCGTGGTACAACAACAAAGTTAGGAAACTACTGCAAAAGCAAAGAGAGCTTCACTCCAGGTTTAAACGCAGCCAAAACCTCTCAGACAAACAGAAGCTAAACGATGTCAAAGTTAGCGTAAGGAGGGCTACGCGTGAAGCGTTCAGTGAATTCGAAAGTAAGATTCTATGTACCGACTTGACAGAAAATCCTAGGAAGTTCTGGTCTTACGTTAAATCAGTAAGTGGCTCGAAACAGCATATCCAGACACTCCGGGATGATGATGGCATTGAAACAGAGGATGACACGCGTAGAGCTGAAATACTAAACACCTTTTTCCAAAGCTGTTTCACAGAGGAAGACCGCACTGCAGTTCCTTCTCTATATCCTCGCACAAACGGAAAAATGGCTGACATCGAAATAAGTGTCCAAGGAATAGAAAAGCAACTGAAATCACTCAACAGAGGAAAGTCCACTGGACCTGACGGGATACCAATTCGAGTCTACACAGAGTACGCGAAAGAACTTGCCCCCCTTCTAACAGCCGTGTACCGCAAGTCTCCAGAGGAACGGAAGGTTCCAAATGATTGGAAAAGAGCACAGGTAGTCCCAGTCTTCAAGAAGGGTCGTCGAGCAGATGCGCAAAACTATAGAGCTATCTGTTGTAGAATTTTAGAACATGTTTTTTGCTCGAGTATCATGTCGTTTTTGGAAACCCAGAATCTACTATGTAGGAATCAACATGGATTCCGGAAACAGCGATCGTGTGAGACCCAACTCGCTTTATATGTTCATGAGACCCAGAAAATATTAGATATAGGCTCCCAGGTAGATGCTATTTTCCTTGACTACCGGAAGGCGTTCGATACAGTTCCGCACTGTCGCCTGATAAACAAAGTAAGAGCCTACGGAATATCAGACCAGCTGTGTGGCTGGATTGAAGAGTTTTTAGCAAACAGAACACAGCATGTTGTCAATGGAGTGACGTTAAAGTATCCTCTGGCGTGCCACAGGGGAGTGTCATGGGACCATTGCTTTTCACAATATATATAAATGACCTAGTAGATGGTGTCGGAAGTTGCTCATCAGTGTGGGATCCGTACCAGATCGGGTTGACGGAGGAGATAGAGAAGATCCAAAGAAGAGCGGCGCGTTTCGTCACAGGGTTATTTGGTAACCGTGATAGCGTTACGGAGATGTTTAACAAACTCAAGTGGCAGACTCTGCAAGAGAGGCGCTCTGCATCGCGGTGTAGCTTGCTCGCCAGGTTTCGAGGGGGTGCGTTTCTGGATGAGGTATCGAATATATTGCTTCCCCCTACTTATATCTCCTGAGGAGATCACGAATGTAAAATTAGAGCCAGCCGCGGTGGTCTCGCGGTTCTAGGCGCGCAGTCCGGAACCGTGCGACTGCTACGGTCGCAGGTTCGAATCCTGCCTCGGGCATGGATGTGTGTGATGTCCTTAGGTTAGTTAGGTTTAAGTAGTTCTAAGTTCTAGGGGACTGATGACCACAGCAGTTGAGTCCCTCAGTGCTCAGAGCCATTTGAACCATTTTTTTTTTGTAAAATTAGAGAGATTCGACCGCGCACGGAGGCTTTCAGACAGTCGTTCTTCCCGCGATCCATACGCGACTGGAACAGGAAAGGGAGGTAATGACAGTGGGACGTAAAGTGCCCTCCGCCACACACCGTTGTTTGGCTTGTGGAGTATAAATGTAGATGTAGATGTCGTCCAATAAGTAAATTTCCCTATTTTATTTCCCTGCAAACTGTCCCCGTGACATATGAGAGCTGGCTAATTTGACTGGTAAGTGTTGACAACGTTGACTCCGGCATACGATGCATACTGCAGTATCTCGTTCGTACGCTGCCAGTATATGGTTGTGAGATGCGCTGTCATTCGATTTTTTTTTCACAGCAAAACAGCTATCCGCTATCGATATCCATAGGAAATTAACCTCTGTCTGTCGGGAAGGATGTATGAGCATCCAAATGGGAAGACAAAACCTCAGCATGCTGTGGAGTACACCGACCTGGTGTATTCTTTGCCTATGCTACAGTTCCTCCTCTGATCTGGGTAGCTCGGAGTCAGTAATTTATTGACAAAACAAGGATAATGGAATGTAGCCTAATTAAGTCGGGTGATGCTGAGGGAATTAGATTAGGAAATGAGGCACTTAAAGTAGTAAAGGAGTTTTGCTATTTGGGGAGCAAAATAACTGATAATGGTCGAAGTAGAGAGGATATAAAATGTAGGCTGGCAATGGCAAGGAAAGCGTTTCTGAAGAAGAGAAATTTGTTAACATCCATTATTGATTTAAGTGTCAGGAAGTCATTTCTGAAAGTATTCGTATTTAGTGTAGCCATGTATGGAAGTGAAACATGGACGATAAATAGTTTGGACAAGAAGAGAATAGAAGCTTTCGAAATGTGGTGCTACAGAAGAATGCTGAAGATTAGATGGGTAGATCACATAACTAATGAGGAAGTATTGAATAGGATTGGGGAGAAGAGAAGTTTGTGGCACAACTTGACCAGAAGAAGGGATCGGTTGGTAGGACATGTTCTGAGGCATCAAGGGATCACCAATTTAGTATTGGAGGGCAGCGTGGAGGGTAAAAATCGTAGAGGGAGACCAAGAGATGAATACACTAAGCAGATTCAGAAGGATGTAGGTTGCAGTAGGTACTGGGAGATGAAAAAGCTTGCACAGGATAGAGTAGCATGGAGAGCTGCATCAAACCAGTCTCAGGACTGAAGACCACAACAACAACAACAACATTCATTATTTTACATCATAATACAATGAAAAATTACGTAATTGTACTGTCGCAATAAATTATGCCAAGGTTCCAGAACAGGCACTGAGGAATTTAGGGTTGTAAATGTTCACGTAAAGTTAGTTGTAAAATGAATTCTCGCCAGAAATTGTTATGGAAGGTTAATTGTTAGAAAGTACTGTCCCAATGTTTTGAAAATTCCATCACAGTACATCACAAAACAACTAACCGTTTCCAAGTCCAATGCCAGGTGTTTATCCTCGAACAATCTCAGTTTAAAGCGTGGAAATTATCATGGAGTACGATAATACTATTCAAGAGCACTCCATTGTTTTTAGCTTTCAGTACAAACATCTGCTCTACAGCACAGATCTTGCAGCCAGTGAAATTTGTCTGGTATCAAACAATTTGGTGATTTAGATTGTATCAAGCGAGCACACATTTCAAGCAACGATTTTTGTTCTGTTAGTAGCCCAAACTCTTCTCTAATTCTCATTTACGCTCTAGCCACACCATACTTCCCCCCCCCCCCCCCCCAAATATCTCTATCTATCTCTCCACCTCTGTGTGTATGTGTCTGTGTATATTTACTGGGTAGAGAGATGTTGGTGAAACATCATACAACGGCCGCAGTCGTACTGGCAAAAAGCATCAGTTATCAAAACATTACACTTAAAAGATTTTAGCCTCCGTATCACACATTTTTTAATAAAGTTGAACGTCTTACGATGGTCCATACAGGCGCTTGTAATCACTCATCTACGTCACTGTCTGACATGGCTGGTGTTCCATTGCCTTTCCGGTTCCACCGCCTACAGCCGCCCAACTCTTAAAAAACGGCAGTTAAAACTTCTGAACTGAAATATATCCAACTTTTTCTTTGGTTGTGTAAAATACACATTGACATTGTTAGTCATGCAACTTATTGAGTCCAGTACAGGTTGTAGCCATGCACCTTCATCTGCAAATGGAAGAATGCAGGAGCTTTCACCCAACACTATGAAGCAATAAGCTGCACCTGTTTTATGTGCGCCAGCCTTCGACGTGTACGTTGCTGGTTGTGCACGCCAGATGACTGAGGATACGTTTTTTTCTTGGCACATTAAAGTAGGTGACTATAAAAGAAGTAAGCTGAATGATATTCAAAGAGAAATCTTATCTCTACTACTTCTTTTAGCTGTCTGACGTTTCAGCACTAGTCAATCAAACGAGCTTCAAAACTCCTCCCATAAAGAAAAGGGGGAGGATTAGTTAAATATTAAGCAAAGTACGTTGGAAGAGAATGTGTGGTTTCTTAAAATTCACAAATTTAGTGGTTTATAATGTCGAAATGAAGTAACATATTCGAAACGTTTGAGACATCTGTGAATTACATGCTCTATTCTATTTCTATATTCGCTTTTTAGTGCTGTTAAAAACATTTAATTTGTGTTCCTCCTCCATAAGTCACGCAAAATGTCTCTGATCAAATGTGGTAGCAATGATTCAAATCATAGATATTGTTGCCGGCCGCGGTGGCCGAGCGGTTCTAGGCGCTTCAGTCCGGAACCTCGTGACTGCTACGGTCGCGGGTTCGAATCCTGCCTCGGGCATGGATGTGTGTGATATCCTTAGGCTAGTTAGGTTTAAGTAGTTCTAAGTTCTGGGGAACTGATGACCCCAGATGTTAAGTCTCATAGTGCTCAGAGCCGTTTGAACCACAGATATTGTTGATAGGATATTTTGGTCTTCCACAAAACACTACAGAAAAACAGCGATCTAGTAGGCCAAGAAATTGGCCCGCATCTGCCAAACCAACAGTTTCGATATGTCCTGTCCAGGACATGTGCTACATCTGGAACAACACTGGGAAACACTGTTCTTTGACAATCAGTTAATTGTGCTAAAGCATAATAAATCAACATGCAAAAATAATTGATAGGAAAGATGAGTTTTGCTATTGGGGCGGGGGGGGGGGGGGGGCGGCAAAATAACCGATAATGGTCGAAGTAGAGAGGATAAAAAATGTAGAGTGGCTATGGCAAGGAAAGCGTTTCTGGAGAAGAGAAATTGTTGACACTGAGTATAGATTTAAGTCTCAGGAAATTTTTTCTGAAAGTATTTGTATGGGGTGTAATCATGTATGGAAGTGAATCATAAAACGATAAATAGTTTAGCCAAGAAGAGAATAGAAGCTTTCGAAATGTGGTGCTACAGAACAATGCTGAAGGTTGGATGGGTTCATCACGTAACTAATGAGAGAGTACTGAATAGAACTGGGGAGAAGAGGAATTTGTGGCACAACTTGACTAGAAGAAGGGGTCGATTGGTAAAACACATTCTGAGGCATCAAGGGATCACCAATTTATTATTGGAGGGAAGCGTTGAGGGTAAAAATCATAGAGGGAGGCCAAGAGATGAATACACTAAACAGATTCAGAAGGATGTAGATTGCAGTAGTTACTCAGAGATGAAGAAGCTTGCACAGGGTAGATTAGCATAGAGCGCTGAATCAAACCCGTCTCTAGACTGAAAACGACGACAACAACAACAGGAAAAAGTTTTCAAGAAATAATTGAGATTAACTTTGTAGCAACATCACACATTGAGGAAGGAAGATTAGGGTTTCACTTTCTATCAACGAAGAGGGCATTAGGGAGGGAGTGCGAACTCGAAGTCGGAAAGCCTGGGGAAAGAAATCGGCTGTCCACTTCTCAAAAAAAAAAAAAAAAAAAAAAACCACGGAAAATTTAAATCAGGATGTTTGGGAGCGGATTTGAACCACCATTCTCCAGAATACGTGTTAACTTTCTTGCTGCTGCGACACTTCGCACGATTCGCCGTCTGATATGGTCTGGATAAAACTGCCTTTTTCTTTAACGGTAACACACAGCACAGGAGATTTCATGCCTTGATCCACTATATTTGTAAATTATCTTCTGAATCATTCTGCACATTCACTTCTGTTTCCTGAACAGTATGAACTCTCTGTAAGGATTAGCAAGGGAAGAAATGGAAGCCTAAAATTGCATCGCCGCTGTAGTGAAATTAAGACGCACTATTCAGTGGGAGGATTCGACTGGTTATGAAGGATGAGAGATTAATGAATGCTTATAAGCGCTTAAGAGTTATATATATATATCCTTACATAATTCCTATATAGTCACCGTCTCACTGTAAACAACTCTGATACAGTACAAAAATTTTCCCGGAAACCCCAATGTATAACACATGTCTGAATTTCTGATAGTCCGTCTTTAAGTTTTCAGGTGGTAAACTCCTTGAACACTTGTGACGTGAACCAGTTAATGAGATATGGCGGAGATGTGCTAGTTTCTAGCATCAATATAGGGACTAACAAATGTTGAATATAACTTCTCATCGGGAATCCAGCGTCGTATAGACTGTGCTGTAAAATTGTACGTCACGCCTAAGCGCGAAGGGGAAAAATTCCTGACCTTGATATTCAACGTCGTCGTGTTTTGACTTAGTCTTCAGGAAATTTTCTCAAAAGCTCTGACCCTAATTAGGGTGTAGTCCCATGTGACATTCCAGTCTCAGCGAGATCATGTGTGCAAATCCAATACCTGCTGCCGCTCCTGCAGGAGCTGAAAAACTGGGTGGCCTTGCTTAGAGTTAAACGATGCTTCGCTTTTGGCTCTGGGCCTGTTTGTTTCTCACAACTGATCACTGATTCTGAAGCTCTGTAAGGAAGAGCAATTACGTCGTCGGCAGATCAGTAGTAGTTTTCCCAACTAACCAACGTTCTTAAACTCAGTATCTAGCTAGTCGGTTCTTGAAGCGGAAATGGTGTTCATACGCTTCGACGCAATGAAAAATTATTTGTGTTCTTCCAGAATCAGAATAAGCTGTTTTTGAACTTTACTTTGACTCTAAAATCTATCTGGTCAAAACCTGCCGCTAGTCAAGAGAGCACGTGGCTCAGTGTGAGCGACGAAGAACAAAGCAAATTGTCAGGGGTACAACGGTTATCAGGGTACGCAAAAAAAAAAAAACAAAATTCAATGTACACCAGAACACTTAAGTTTTGTTGCATCTGTTGGCCTAGTGATTTTTATTTAAGAAAGTAACAGGTATTAATTAGAGAAATGTATGAAAATATCAATAGAGCCACGGGATTGAATCCAGACCATTGATGATACACTGAAGCGCCAAAGAACTGATATATACATGCGTATCCAAATACAGAGATATGGAAACAGGCAGAATATGGCGCCGCGGTCGGCAACGCCTATATACGACAACAAGTGTCTGTCGCAGTTGTTAGATCGGTTACTGCTGCTCAATGGCAGGTTATCAAGATTTAAGTGACTTTGAACGTGGTGATACAGGCGGCGCGCGAGCGATGGGCACAGCACCTCCGAGGTAGCGATGAAGTGGCGACTTTCCCGTACGACCATTTCACGAACGTACCGTGAATATCAGGAATCCACTAAAACATCAAATCTCCGACATCGCTGCTACCGGAAAAAAGATCCTGCAAGAACGAGACCAACGACGACTGAAGAGAATCGTTCAACGTGACAGAAGTGCAACCTCTCCGCAAATTGCTGCTGCAGATTTCAATGCAGGGCCATCAGCAACTGCCAACGTGCGAACCATTCAACGAAACATCATCGATATGGGCCTTCGGAGCCGAAGGCCCACTTGTGTACCCCATATGACTGCACTACGCAAAACTTTAGGCCTCACCTGGGCCCGTTAACACCGACATTGGACTGTTGATGATTGGAAACATGTTGCCTGGTCGGGTGAATCTCGTTTCAAATTGTATCAAGCGGGTGGACGTGTACGGGTATGGAGACAACCTACATGTCAGCAGGGGACTGTTTAAGCTGGTAGAGACTCTTTAAGGTTTGGGGTGTGTGCTGTGGGAGTCATATGAGGCCCCTGATGGGTCTAGGTACGACTCTGACATGTGACACGCACGTAAGCATCCTCTCTGATCATCTGGAATAATTCATGTCCATTGTGCATTCCGACGGACATTGGCATCCCAGCAGGACAAAGTGACACCCCACCCCACACGTCCATAACTGCTACTGACTGGCTCCAGGAACACTCTCCTGAGTTTTAACACTTCCGCTGGCCACCAAACTCTCCAGGCATGAACATTACTGAGCATATCTCGGATGCCTTGCAACATGCTGTTCAGAAGAGATCTTAATCCTCTCGTACTCTTACGGATATATGGACAGCCCTGCAGCATTCATGGTGTCAGTTCCCTCCAGCACTACTTCAGACATTAGTCGAGTGCATGCCACGTCGTGTTCGGCACTTCTGTGTGCTCGCGGGGGCCCTTCATGATGTTAGGCAGGTTTACCAGTTTCTTTGACTCTACAATATATTTTAAATTAATAAATCGGAGAATATTTGGTAGAATAAGTACGCGGTTTTAGTAATTATAAAGCAATTGTGAACATTATGTCTACACAAATGAAGAATCTCGAAGAGAGGTTATTATTTAATGCTACATATTCATTTAAAACTTTAGCAACCGGAACACCAGATAAGATGGGTAAAACTGGGCGTGTATCCACCAACAGAACCGGTCTGCCAATCGCCTTAAGTAATATTAAAAAAATGGTAAACCTATAGCTGGAGATCTGAGTGCAGTTGTAGAAGCGTGATTTCTACTTCTGTGTCTCCGCAAACTTTTGATCAGATAGTGTACATCAGTAGGGGATGTGGCCATCCCTCGCCTTCAGGGCGGCTTGAACTCTGCTTCGGATATTTTCAGTGAGATGTATGAATATATGTGGAGAAACGGTAGCCCATTATTCCGAAACCAGAGTAGGTAGAGACGTTGGTCTACGCTGTCTGGAGCGAAGTCGATGCTGATTCATCCCACGTGTGTTTCATTGGGTTTAGATCGGAACTCTGAACAGGCCACTCCATTTCAGGAATGCATTGTAATGCTGATACAAACAATTAATGTCTCCGAAATATTCCTCTACTGCACGCAGTGCACAATGCTGTAAAATGTGTTCATACCATTTATTACACGCTATAAGGCGACCACACCCGAACCACGACAAACACCCCCATACCGTAACTCCACCTCATCAGTTCATCACGGTTGTCACTACCCGTGATGGCAGGTAAACTTCTCCAGGCAGTCGCCAGACCAAAATCCTCCCATCGGATTATCACGGGGTATAGCTTTGATTCATCACTACAAATTACTCGTTTCCTGCATTGCACTGTGCTGTAACTTCGCTTTTCACACCACACCAAGCGTCGCTTACCATTCAGTACAGAAATGTGTGGCCTATGAACAGCTGCTCGACCATTGTATTCCATTCTTCCCAACACTGTACGCAGATGTGCTAACTGGACTCCTAGTAGCACTTTGAGCCGGCCGGAGTGGCCGAGCGGTTCTAGGCGCTACAGTCTGGAACCGCGCGACCGCTACGGTCGCAGGTTCGAATCCTGCCTCGGGCATGGATGTATGTGATGTCCTTAGGTTAGTTAGGTTTAAGTAGTTCTAAGTTCTAGGGGACTGATGACCTCAGATGTTAAGTCCCATAGTGCTCAGAGCCATTAACATTAACATTAGTAGCACTTTGGAATTCATGGATGAGTCTTACGCTGATTTCATGCGAATTTCTAAAACCAACCTGCGCAGTGTTCGACGGTTCCTGTCCGTCAATACATGAAGTCTGCCTGGTGCTGGTTTAACTGTGATTGTTTCTTCACGTTTCCACTTCACAATCACATTACCAACAGTCAACTTCGGCAACTTTAAAGAAGTTGAAATTTCCGTAATGGCTTTGTTACTTAGGTGACATCGAATGACAAGGCCACGTTCGAAGTCACTGAGCTCTCCTGATCGGTTCATTCTGCTGTTACTGGTTCTTTACGGTCAGCACAATACTTTTCGATTCCTTTTATAACTTCGTGCCCTCTGATGGTGAGTCCTGCATTACGTAGGGGTGTCTACATAGTTTTGGTCAGATAGCTTAGTTCATGCGCTCACTGCATTGTTTGGAATTCAAAGAAACAATTCATCAGCAGCGGTTGACTCAGAAATTACTACACTCAGTTTTCCGCCAGATGAAGTTGAAATATTTTGAAGTGCTTCATTAGACTAAGTAAGAGATTAAGTAAGAAAGATATTGAATGGTGAGTATAGAAAGCCACAGGATAGCTCCGACTTTCAGACGTGTAAAGAGTTAGAGATTTTGTTGTACATAGTCATCAGTCTTTAAGGGAATGAAGCTGCAGCCCCATTTGGCTCCTATCGCAGGAGAGAGGCGGCTGCTCCTGGGATGGTGTCGCGTCGCAAACCTGTCCCCGCAGGTTCTGCGTAACGGGATGGGGCTGCTGACCGGCCCCGGACCTAGTAACCCACTGCCAGCCCCGCCGTCACACTTCCAGCCCACCTGTCTAGGATATCGCCTTCTTAGGTTTAGTCCTCCGCCTTCCTTGACTATTTTACAGCCCAGTAACCTAGGGCGCATTAAGTGACGCAATGCGGTGGTAAGTGAGGCAGAGTTTTCAAGTCAATGGTCAAGTAATAATCCACATTTAGATGAGGTAGAAGCTGTGTGCAGGTGGCAGGAGTAAAAGGTCTCATTATTCGATCTAATTGTCATTTCAAATTTCTCGGATCCTCTTTATGTCTGCATATATTCAGGAAAGCGCGGTAGGAATACAACACAAAGAGGATAGGCACTGAACTGTTAGGGTCGGAATTGACTAGTTGCTAGTTCACGTGAGCCAGCAGTCACTAACTGCTCCTCCGTGACGTGTGTCTGTGTAATGTGTCTCGTGGCTGCCGCTCTTTTTTGTGGTTGTAGAAAGTAATAAATAGTCACTGAGATTATGATGACTATTGTTAATTGTACTGTTAGTTGGTGTCATCAGTCTTTAACTTTTAACACGGAGAAAAGATGTATACGAGTCAATTATATATGCACACATATTTTTAACACTTCAGAAGAGGAAAGGGTACAACGAAGGTAATGCTGTCAGTTACCTAGTATTACAACAACGGGTATAAAACTATGCCACAAAGGGCCAGTATGCCTTTACTCACTATTATCATGACCTATGTTCGCTATGCTAGATAAATGAAGTTAAGTAAACTAAGCCATCAATCAACAACTCGAGGGACTTTAATAACACACTGCTATACTGGGTGCGGTGATATTGAGAAAGGTTATGGCTAATAATATCAAGACGTATAGTTTAATGCAGAATCTGGACCACAATGCTGAATATCAGCAAAAATTTTTGTGCCGACAGAAAACTGAAACCACAGTTTTTGTCATAAAATGATAGATGTCGACTGCAAACAAGTTATCTACAGTCGACTAATAAGTGGATAGTAACATATTCCTAAATATTGAAATGTGAGTCTCCACTGAAATAATTTTTTCAGTTGATGACTTATTGGGCCCCTTTCGATACATATTAGTCACAACATGTCTTTCTGATTGTAGACGCGCGCTCGGAGCTGCTGCATGTGTATGTGGTACAAAACGTGTTCCTCACTGCATTAATACGGAGTTGAACGTAATAACAGTATTATCAACAGCTTTAAATGCTATCTTGATGTTATATCTGCAAAAAATGTAGTCGATGTTATCAGACACTACGTCTCTACACGCCATATTGACCTGTAATTTATTTTGCTTCTCTTTGCTTCACCAAGTTTCTTACCATAACTTTAAGGAAATATTTCGCCTGTGTAATTTAGCAGTGGATGCGCCCATTACAATAGGTTAGTTAAAGATACAGTACTCGCTAACTATAGGAAGGTTTTCAGAGGCGTTGCCACTATTATATTGAAGCAGTTGAAACAATATAAACTTAGGTGGTTTAGCACCACCACCGAAAACAGCATTCGAATGACTAGACCGGAATTCTGTCCTGGATTTTTCGGACTGTTATTCCAATGTATTACTAAACACCATTTAACAACTTCAATTATTAGTTTATGTTTTGTAAACTTTTATTCAGTTTCTATTGCACTGCACCTAGGTTAATAACATTTATCAGAAATCTACTTTTTTACTTCTCGTTGGTGTATGCTCGCATTTCATCAGGCTGTGGCGAATTACCAGCTTCTATTACAGTTTATCTGACGAATCAGATTATCAGATTCATTTCTGAAACCTGCTGTGATGAAAATCACGTAATTTTGGATATTTTCTGTGTGCGTTTTTCTTTTATCAATCTTTTGAGTGGTGTGATACTCCCCGCCACGTATTCTTCTCCCGTGACACCCTCTTCATTGCACCCTACGTCCTCTATTATTTGATGGATATATTCCTGTGTCCGGCTTTCTGTTTTCTAACCTCTAGTACCATGGAAGGTATTCCCTGATGCCTTAACACATGTCATGTCACCCGGTCCTGTCTTATTGTCAGTGTTCTCTGTATGTTGCTTTCTTCGCCGATTCTGCGAAGAACTTCCTCATTTCTTATAAGTCCACCAAATTTTCAACATTCTTCTGTAGCACCACATCTCAAACTAGTCGATTCTCTCTGTTTCGGTTTTTCTGGGTCCATGATTCGCTATCTTGCAGTGCTATGCTCTATAAATTTTTTCCTCAAATTGGGGGTATGTTTGATAGTAGTAGGCTTATATTGGCCAGGAATGCTCACTTTGCCTGTGCTATTCTGGTTTTTATGTCATCTTTACTTGGTCCCTCAAGGGTTACTTTGCTCCCAAGGTAGCAGAATTCCTTAACTACGTTTACTTCGTGATCACCAATTTTGATGTTAATCTTCTCGCTATTCTCAGTTCTGCTACTTCTCATTACTTTTGTCCTTTTCAGATTTACTCTCAGTCCATATACTTTACTCGTTAGATTATTCATCCCCTTCAAAAGATCCTGTAATTCTTCTTCACTTTGAGTGAGGATAGCATTGTGATCAGCTAACCTTATCGTCGATGTCCTTTCACCCTCATTTTTAATCCCACTCTTGAACCTTTCTTTTATTTCCGTCATTGCTTCTTCAATGTACAGATTGAGCACTAAGGGGAACACTACACCATTGCCTTACAACCTTTTTAATCCGAGTACTCCATTAATGGCCTTCTAGTGTTATCGTTCCCTCTTGGTACTAGCATATATTGTGTATCACCCGTGTTTCCTTCTAGCTTATTCCTATTTTTCTACGAAATTCGAGCATGTTTCACCACCTTACATAGTCAAACGCTTTTTTTAAGTCCACAGGTCCTGCGAGAGTGTTTGAATTTTCTTTCAGTCTTGCATCCATTATCAGCATTTTAGGTTGTGCTATAGTTTTTGATTTTATCTAGCTTGCTATCCTCTGAATTGTGTGGATGATATTTTTCCCGAAGGTCTGATCGTACGTCACCTGTCTCATAGATTCTTCACACCGACTGGAATAGTCACTTTGTTCCAACTTTCACCGATGATTTTAAAATTCCTATGGAATCTTATTCACCCTTTCAGCCTTACTGGATCTCAAGTCTTTCAGAGCTCTTTTAAATTCGGACTGTAACTCTAAATCCCCTATGTCTTCCTTATCGTCTCCTATTTCTTCATCTGTCAAGTCATCAGTGAAGCCTTCCCCC
This sequence comes from Schistocerca piceifrons, assembly GCF_021461385.2. Lineage (NCBI taxonomy): Eukaryota > Metazoa > Arthropoda > Insecta > Orthoptera > Acrididae > Schistocerca > Schistocerca piceifrons. The sequence continues at coordinate 341,845,915 of NC_060149.1, read as the reverse complement.
TCATAGAGGCCTTCAGTGTACTCTTTCCACCTATCCGCCCTCTCATCTGCGTTTAACACTGGAATTACGATTGAATTCTTAAATGTTACCACTCTTGCTTTTGATTTCACCGTAATTTGTTATATGACTTTCCTATACGTTGAGTCAGTTCTTCCGACGATGATTTCTTTTTCGATTTCTTCACATTTGTCGTGTAAACATTCCGCATTGTCTGCCATGAACTTCATGCGTATTTCATTCCTAAGTGATTTGTATTGGATTCCTGTCTTTCCCTGAACAATATTTGTATTTCCGTCATTCTTCTATTTATTTAAGTATATCTTCTGTTACCAATGGTCTAGAATACATTTCTTTATTTCCCTCTATGAGCACAAACTTGTTTTAAAAACATGTCCTAATATAATGGAGCCATAATGACATCGTCGAAAGATAAACACAGATTTGGAGATAGTCATTGCTGGCCAGAACCTTTAGTCTGAAGACCTAATAATTTTGTGATCATAGAGGGAAATAAAGAAATTTATTCTGCACTTTCTGGATCACTGTTCCATTCACGACCATGTCGCAGCTTGCGAGACCCATGGTCTCTCTGTATTAATTCTCCATGCACCGAAGTGTGACTGCCCTTGTTAGAAATGTCCGCTCCTTTTCAACTGAACTGCCCACTGTGTAAATGCTTATAGCATTATCTACTTCCTTAGCGAACTTTAAACGAGTCTCATCATTCCTGAGTACTTACACTGATTTTCCGTGCGATTCTCTTAAACTTCAGTCTGCTCTTCGTCCTTATAAAATTGTGATCCTGGTTATGCCTTAGCCCAATATTTGATTTCGGAATCTATGTGTGACTATAACGTAATCTAGCTGGAATCTTCCAGTGTCCCGAGTCTTTTCCAAGTACACCTCCTTGTGTTCTGATTCTCAAACAGAGTACTCGCTATTACCATCTGAAATTTATAGCAGAACTCAGTCTTCTCCTCTCCCATTCCTATGCCACGCCAATATTCTCCCGTAACACTTTCTTTTGTTCCTCCCCCTACAATCACATTCCAATTCCCCACGATTACTAGATTTTCATATCCCTTTCCATACTGAAATACCCGTCAACATTCTGATATCTGTCTCTTGATCATCTGCTTCCGACGTCGGCATGTATACCTTAGCTATATTTGTCGGCATTGGTTTGCTACCAAATCTGGTGAGAACAATCCTGTCGCTGAACTCTGCACAGTAGCTCGCTCTCTGCCCTACTGTCTTTTGCATAACGTAACCTACTCCCGTTATACCATTTTCTACTGCTGTTGATATTACCCTGTATTCACCTGACCCACTCTGTTTGGTTAGTGTATGATTAAAAGTACGCTTCTGCGTCCCCCTCATCTCCCCAATCTTCATATTAATTTCTCTGTTTTTACAGAGAAATCTTCTGTGTCGTGTACCGCGCATAGTGCTAAAAGAGTTTACTTGCTCATCAGTCGCAAGAGCTTTCTGGACGACTATAATAAATTTTCGCTGAGAAAAGAATTTTCCGTATCCTCCGTTACTCTCCGCATCATCATACTTGGAACAAGTTATTCTTTCACTGGCTGTGCTTAGTGACGTCTTGAAACAATACAGGAAAAGCTGCGGGTTGTGGCGCGCATTGTTCGCAGGCCAGCGTCTCAGGAAGCTGTAATCGTTCTTGGCGCTCGCCTTACAAATCGTTGCTTATTTTCTGCGTTTCCTGGCTCCGAGCAGCGAGACGCTACAATGCGCGTCCTTCGGTTAAAACTACCGATCCACCTCACGCAATATCGCTAGTAACTTTTTAATTACTGCAACGAGTCGTGCAGATATCATTACTGAGATATTATATTCGAGCAATTCGGAAAGCGTTAGAGATAATCTCTTCAGAGATTTAATTGGATGAAGGGGACGCTCCGCAACTTTCGTCTCGTATCCCCGTTTCCATTTAATTATTTCCAAAAGGGTTCGAGAAACTGGAGATTTATGCAGCGAGGTGGTGGCCGTAATGCAGTGAGATTCTCTAGTCTTCCGGTAGAGCGATCGTTCGTTCTTAGTCGAGAGTATGGCGCTGCACGAAATTACCAGTTTCATTGGTAGATGTCCATATGATTATTGCTTTCAGTTGTGCGTTGTTCGTTGCACACTTTCTCCTAGATCAAAGTAGAAATTATAAAGTTTATGGTGCAAAAAGAAGTCTTTTATTGTTACGCGTTGTGGAATAATAGGTGACAATACAGAGAGAAAAAGTACTAGACTCCACAGATTTCAGTATTTATAGTATTTTGCGGCCCATCAATGACGAATTTCTCTCTGTTATAACACTGGTTCACGTAGACTTTGTGAAGGAAGATAATATTGAAAGTGCTGCATCATGCTGAAGGACTGACTAATCGAAACAACGGACAAATTTCAACTGGGTGGTTAATACAAGGACTCATACCTTCCTAGGGGATTATACACTCTTGGTTTATGTTACAGAAGGGGATATTTCACTGGCTGTACAGTATTCAATTAGCATTCCACCACATGAGGATATGCCGTCAGAAGCCTCAGTGAATACTGACATCAAAGCTACAGTGATGCTTGTAACTCGTGCAGTACTAATATTTCTCTGAAGGGCAAATTAATGTCTTTAATAACCCAGCCCATTTATTAAAGTTTCAAGTTGTGTATCAATTTTTATTTTTAAAGCAACGAGTTGGCACCTGTTTGGGAATGTTACCGCTTTACGTTAGGTAAGACTATTTCAACAATATAGCTGTAGACATTATCTAGTGAATAACAATTCGGATTAGGTTTGTAATATCGGTGGATTAGAGTTGCTTAATGAAACAAGAAACCTGTTCAACCCAGGAAAAGGATTCTTTCATCGTTCCAGAGGAAGCACTAAACACGCAACAGTGTGATATCAATTGTTGGTCACTCCACACTTTAAAAATATTTGAATAAAACTCTTTACGAAAGTAATATGTTACGGGTAAGGTGGATATTAACCCGCTGAAGACGACTTACAAACTACTGACCGAAAATATGACTTAACTGTTCATTTTCATGGCGTAGGTGACCAATGATCAGATGATAGTCATCAGGTGTCAGCCGAACTGTAGTTCTGGTTACAAGTGAGAGGCAAGATGATGGTACAAGCTGTTACAACGTGTTAAGAGAACAACTTTTCCATCCCAGCGGGCCTCGCAAGCCCCAACAGTACCGACCGACCGCCGTGTCTTCCTTAGCCGATAGGTGCCACTTGATGCGGACATGGAGGGCATGCTGTCCGAATACCGCTCTCCCGGCCGCTGTCAGTTTTCGTGACCGAAGGACCTATTTCTCAGTGAATTAGCTTCTCAATAGTCCCATGTTCCAGACGGAATTCTTTCCCGAGATGAGTCTAAAATATATAGTGCCAGTTATCGCTGCTACTCACACGGCCTAATTAGTAAAATTTTCAAGCTTATGTAAAATAACGGACCACAAACCAGAAAAATTGAGAAGCCGAAGGAACCTGAGATCCATGCATGTTACTGTGCATTCGAAAAGTTCCGTACCTAAAGACTGGAAAATTGCTTAAGTCACACTAATACCCAGAAATGGAAATAGGTGTAATCCGCTGAATTACAGGCGCCTATCACTAACTGCGATTTGCAGTAGGGTTTTGTAACATATACTGTGTTCGAACCTTATGAATTACCTCGAAGAAGACGATTTATTGACACATAGTCAGCACGGATTCAGAAAATATCGTTCTTGTGAAGCACAACTAGCTCTTTCCACTCATTCAGTAATGAGTGCTACAGGCAGGGGATGTCAAATTGATTCCATATTTTTAGATTTCCAGAAGGCTTTCGACACCGTTCCTCTCAAGCGTCTTCTAATCAAACTGCGTGCCTACGGAGTATCGCCTCAGTTGTGCGACTGGATTCGTGATTTCCTGTCAGAAAGATCACAGTTCGTAGTAATAGACGGAAAGTCATCTAGTAAAACAGAAGTAATATACGGCGTTCCCCAAGGAACTGTTATAGGCCCTCTATTGTTCCTGATCTACATTAACGACATAGGAGACAGTCTGAGTAGCGCTATTTGATTGTTTGCAGATGGTGCTGTCAAATTACCATCTTGTAAAGTCATTAGATGATCAAAACAAATTGCAAAATGATTTAGATAAGATACCTGTATGGTGCGAAAAATGGCAGTTGATCCTTAATAAAGAAAAGTGTGAAGTTATTCACATGAGTACTAAAAGAAATCCGCTAAATTTCGATTACGCGGTAAGTTACACAAATCTCAAGGCTGTAAATTCAACTAAATACTTAGGGAATACAATTACAAATAACCTAAATTGGACCGATCACATAGATAATGTTGTGAGCAGAGCAAACCAAAGACTGTGATTCATTGACAGAACACTTAGAAGATGCAACAGGTCTACTAAAGAGACGGCTTACACCACGTTTGTGCGTCCTATTTTGGAGTATTGCTGTGCGTTGTGGGATCCACATCTGGTGGGACTGACGGATGACATCGAAAACGTTCAAAGAAGGGTGGCTCGTTTTGTACTATCGCGAAACAGGGGAGATAGTGCCACAGACATGATACGTGAGTTGGAGTGGCAATCATTAAAACAAATGCGTTTCCCGTTGCGACGGGATCTTCTCAAGAAATTTCAATCACTAGTTTTCTCCTCCGACTGCGAAAACATTCTGTTGGCACCCACCTACATAGGGAGAAATGATCATGACGATAAAATAAGAGAAATCAGGGCTCACACAGAAAAAATTTAAGAGCTCGTTTTTCCCGGGTGCCATTCGAGAGTGGAACGGTAGAGAGAGAACTTGAAGGCGGTTCATTGAATCCTCTGCCAGGCACATTAATGTGAATAGCAGAGTAATCGTATTGATGTACATGAATCAACTACGATCCGGCCACTTTTGCGATGACAACTTTGACTGGAATCTCACATTCTCTTCGCCGAAAACTACGCATGGCCTTGATTCTGTGTAAGTTGCCCAGTCACTTGACGATTTTGTGACGTGTTCATTGGCTAAGTAAAGCTTGTGAGCTTTTGGTTGCTGTCATCTAGACTTGGCATCGGACTGTTTGTAGACTGCATTTCCAACAACTTACTCCAGAAATGACGTGTCACTGTAATGACTTCCGTAACAGTGAGCCTATATGACATGTCCCCTCTCAATCCGCTGCTGCCAATGTTTAGTACAGTTGAGTCACTGAACATATCATGAAGAAAAGTGATCCAGAAAGTAAACAGTTAATGATTAACACTGAGTTCATGAAAGGGTCTCTACGTCGGCCTAAGGCCACGCAGGGTACATGAACACTCACATTACTCACATTTCTCACGTTTTCGCTTTAGTTAGGTATTACCCTTTTTGATTCCATTTGATCATCGCACAGAAAAATGTACTATGTCGTATAGCACAAAACTAATCACTTAACAAATTTTTCGCGCCCCTATTCATCCTATCGCATACGCGCGCCAACTCATACTAGTCCACTCCATTAGCCAAACCTTCACCCCACTAATCTGGGGTCCATCAGAGATGGGTAAGGGTAAAATTCTGTATGTCTACATCTACATTCTACATTTATACTCCGCAAGCCACCCAACGGTGTGTGGCGGAGGGCACTTTACGTGTCATGTCATAGTAGTATTGGTTTCTGTACCTCACATGTGTAAACTTTTGTTGTGCACTGTGTTCGACAAACGAGACATGTAACACGTCACTACAGTAACAAACTTCAGACAGAAATAGACGCGACAGTGTTGCTACATTAGCGCAGGAAAAGAACATTCCCTTGGAAAGAGGATACAAGATGGATATTAGCAAGAGTGTAGACAAATTCAGTCAGGTTAGGTGATTAGACTCTAAACGTAGTATACGAGTTTTTCTATTAAGGCTGCAAAATAATTGATGATGACGGGAGTAAACGGAACATTAAATGCAAAACTACAATAGCAAGGAAAACTTTACTGAAAAAGAGAAAACCATTAACATTGTATATAATTTTGTGTCTAAGGAAGCTTTTTCTGGAGACATTAGTCTAGGGTCTTGCCTGGTATAGAAGAGGCTCGTGGACAATAAACAGTGCACACAGGAAAAGAGCAGAGGCTTTTTAAATGTTTTATTGCAGTATACTGTAATTTGGGTAACCAATGAAGAGATATTGAATCGAGCCGAGAAGGAAAGATTTTTGTGACATAATTTGCCCGGGGATGAATAGTTGTCTGCAGGATAAACTAGCTTAGAGAGTTGTTTCAAATCGATTTTCGGACTGAAGACCACAAAAGAACTCGAAAGGATAGTACCCAATGAAACTTCGCGGAAAATTTTGCAGCGTAACAATGTGTATAATGACCACAATTGTGGTTTACAGTGTAATGAAGGTGACAGTCCACATTTACTCAGTTTCTTAATGATAACTGTTGGTAACTCACCTCGTAAATGTCGATTGCGTTGAATAATATAACGAAACAACAGCTACAAAAAGACGATTTACAGACTTCATGAATACATACATTCTCGTTATACATTGGATGTAATAAAAGAGGGGAGTGGGAGTTAACGCAGTGCTGCTCAGAAAACACCTTAAATCTGCAAGATTCCGTAGTCTGTTAAGTCATACAAAATTCATTAAAGCCAGTGGAATACAGAGTTCATGCTGGAAGAATCACATTGTGTATGAAATAAATGCATGCTGAAATTCGTAGTCTACAGGAGAATGTTGAAACATGGGAGCTATGTTTTCAGTGGAGACGGGAGCAGCCTTTGTGCAACTGTGTTTGTGCCAACAGATGTGTAGGCCGCGTTCGTCAGGCCGCTCGTACTTTGTAGAAAGCGAGAACTTTACTCTGGGAACGTCACATTAGAGGGCTGCGTTGCTGATTAGGCGTCGGTTTTTCAGGGGGGGCTGCTGCTGCCCGCCAGCGGATTCAAACTCGCAGCGTGCCTCCACCTCACACAAACTTCTCGCTCGCAGTTTCAAATCCCACGACACTGTCGGCTCCCCACCCCGCCTACCAGGAAAGTCTCTTCGCTGCATTTGAGTGGCCCTGTAGCCTTTTATTACGTAACACGTATCCCAGTCGCCTTAAATATTAACTCTGTGATTTCACACGAAGTAAGATTACCGAATCGCAGAGAAGATAGGGCTTCCCACAGAGAAAAATCTCTGGCTTAATTATGCTTTAGCTATGAGGCCGTAAGGCTATTCTCAGAAACGATCTCTCTCTCTCTCTCTCTCTCTCTCTCTCTCTAAATCATAAAATCGTGCCCAGTTGCTTCTGTCGTGTATATATTTCACGTTCGCGCACACCTAATTCATCCGTGGTATAGTCTGCAAATTGTGGTCTAGTGTTTCGTGTTGCTGCCTCTAGATTCTCGAATATCTGGTTCGATTCTCGGTTTGTTCCGAGATCCTATGCCCTAGGGGACTGTGTACTTCTGTTGTTTTCATTATTTCATCTCATAATAATAGACGCGGAGGCGTCCGATTAGCGTCACGTAGACTTGCATCGAGCGACGTAACTAACCAGATGGGGTCTCCCGACCAATAATGCCCTATGGTCATTTCATCCATGACGTATACAAATCGTATAGAGGGCTTTTTGTGCTACTGCTATGACCATATTGATGACTTTGCTGCTTCAACAAATTTAGTCCTCTTTTGTGTACCTAAAAGACAAAAGTATATACAAATAATTCATGCAGTTTGGTCAGAAACAATCTGAAAGCTTGTAAGATTTTTGTGAGATAGGTTGTGCTGGGAAATGATTGTTAAGAAAATTCGAGTCGTTGCGCCGTTTCCAGTTTAATTAGCTCTGAAGTTAGCCAATTAGGCTGTTGCGCACACAAATTCAAGCGGCCCGCCAGAGACGGTGAAGGAAACGTGTTCTTAGTTTGATATCCTAAAACCAAAAAAGTAAGCAAAAATTGGACAAAGGACGGTAGTAGGGATCGAACTCGAGACAAAGAGTGAGCAGTTTCGTGCACTATCATCTACTCTATGAGAACAATTGACACTAATTGCATCTGGCGCGCCCTTGAATTAGCCCTCGCTACCGCATGATTGGCTAACTTCACTGCTAATTATTTCGGAAATCCGCAACATATCGAATTTTTTTCTTAACAATTATTTCTCAGCACAACCCAGCTTGCAATAACCTTAGAAGTTTCTGATACTGTTTCTTACCACCCTGTGTATCGAGATGTGGAATATGCTCCATAATTATTTTCTTGGTTTCTCTAAGTAAATTCCGACGACTTCTGGGATGATTCCGTCAACCTCTGTGGGATTAAGTCCATGTATGTAAAACACCCGTGAACACCAGAACTTTACAAGAGTAATGAAAATATGCTGTAGATAATGATTGAAAGCATAATTTAGATCATCTTATATCGCGCAATGGTGTCGTCTCGATATCACTGAAGGCGAAATCAGGTGTAACCTTTGTTGACCACAGAGCTGACTTCGACGCCAGTAGTCACAACATTGATCTCTTCTTCTTTCACAAATTCCGAAGCGCTGGGTGTATGTTCTGAGAAGTCGTGACTTGATTCATACTATTTTGTACGATTAAGTGGACACTTTTTGCTGGTTTTCTCAGTCGAGTTGAATGTAGTCATAAAGGGCTTCAAACAAATTCTACCGACAAATGAGAACACTGAAGTATTAATCCACAGCCGTGGAAGCACTCGCAAAAATGTGGAAGAGTTTTAAGTATTTCTGAAAAGCAGCTGGATCCGGTTAATACCGGCGGTTGTGAAACGACTCTACTCAGTGCGAAGCCAGTAATCGGTGCGACCTGGAACACCAGAGAGTAAACACTTCACAATCAGCACTGTAATACAGATTTCCTTCGAGTCACTTTCATATGCCCATTGACCTGAACAGACAATACGAGAGGTGGTCATAAGGTATTAATTGTCACTTCTAAAAATTAAGTTACGTAATTAATTTTTGTTTGTTGGCACGTGCCTTTCTGCCGTCTTGGTACACACTGAATTCCCAGCGTCATACCACCGTTGCGTGCAGTCAGACAAGCTGTAGCGAAACGGCGCAGTCCATTGATATGGTGAGGTATAGTATGGTAGTTAGATTTCTGTATTTGAAAGGGAACAACAGTGAAACAATTCGTGCAGAGTGAACGTCAACTATTCACCATCGTAGGCCACATTGGTTACGTGGCGCAGACGCTTCGAGTAAGTCTGAACAATGAAGAACAGAGTAACAGACCATTCATTTGTGAGAAACCGGGGACAGCAAGAGAAATGGCGGCCTCTGTGCTCAAAGCTCGGCGTATCACGATCGAGACGATAGTGAAAAGAATGAAAATCAATCATGAATCAGTTTTCAATCCGTATGACAAATGTTGCGTCAGCTGGGTTCTGCGATTGCTCACACACAGTCTAAGAGCCCGCTCTTGTAATTATGTTAGGTAAATCCTGATGACTTCTTTAACTGTATAAATACCTTGGACGAGTGCTGGGTGTAATAATCAGATGCCAGACACAGAGGAGCAAAACAGACGATAGTGAAAAGAATGAAAATCAATCACGAATCAGTTTTCAATCCGTATGACAAATGTTGCGTCAGCTGGGTACTGCGATTGCTCACACACAAAGAGCCCGCTCTTGTAATTATGTTAGGTAATTCTGGTGACTTCTTTAGCTGTATAATTACCTTGGACGAGTGCTGGGTGTAATAATCAGATGCCAGACACAGAGGAGCAAGACAAACAGTGGACACACGAAGATTCACCATCGCCGATAAAGACGAAAAACCTGCCATCGGCCTCCGATGTATTGATGAGTGTTTTCTTGAGACTGCCACGATACAGCGCTAAAACATTATGCTTGTAAAGATAAACAGTTGCAGGAGCATAATACCGATACATCCTGACATGGTTACGGAAGGTTAGCCAGTCGTGACTCAAGACGAATTTTGATAATTATTGCGAGATTTTCTCGACTCCAGGTGAGAAGGCAGTTGGTCTAAATGAGGAATGAATTTTGCGTCTTTCGGAGATGTCAGTACAGAAGCTGTCTAATTGGTGGACGGCGGTGAGGGGTGGGGGGGAGGGAACAAACACCAAGACGACTGTGTAGCTCATCCTCACAGGACAGTCACATATGCCGCTTCTTTGGGCTATCAAATTTTGCAGCATCTCCCGCACTCTCCTCACATGGCATCCAGTGACCTATTCTTCATTCCTCGGATGAAGAACCCATTGCGTGGTAGACGTTTCCAGAATGGCGAAGAGGCGATTTTCGAGGTGGAACGTTACCTGAACAGCCAAAATGCATATTTCTGCTACCAAGGTATCCGTTCTTCATCGGTGGATAATATGTGCCTTACTGAAGGGAGAATATGCACAGAAAGACTAACACCATCAAGTTTCATGATTGTAGAGCGATTTTTTCTACAGTTGATAAATGTATGTATACTAGCGAACCCGACAATTCCTCGCAATTGCTAAATTGTATGAAAATTGGATGTACGGCCAGATCTTCTTCTCCACCTCTCCTGTACATCTGCTCCTCTCCCTCCCCCCCCCCCGCCCCTACCACACCATCTCTAAATTTCCTTCCCCCCCCTTCACTTTTTGTCCATCTACCCCTTCCCCCTCTTTACGTTCATTTACCTATCCCCCTCTTCCCCGTCCGTCTCCTCTTGCCCCTCTCTCTGACCTTGAGCCTACTTTATTACTATTGCAAATGCAGATTCCGTAGTATGATTCTAATCACAACTCGGTAAGTCATAAAAACTTTCCTGTTCCCTGTCAAGACCGACTGCGAGGAAGAAAAGAAAACAGCACAGTGTTGCGTATAAGTTTGTTGTTTAAATGCTCGTGTAATTAGAAAGAATATAGGCGAAACAATTTGACTAATCGTTTACATGCTCTACTATCGTAGTAAAAAATGGATGTGGGGAAGCAAACAGAACCACACATTTTCACAGCAGAGCACAGCACAGCACAGAACTTTCTTTTTCGCAGCCGGTTTAAACAGCAAAAGCTTATGTCTGCTTTAACTGTCAATTCACACAGTGCAGACGTCTTTCTCCTGTTGACGGAGCAGCAGTGGTATCGAGTTTTGCCTCTCAATCGGCTAGATTTATAACATATCTGAAAACTAGTGTCTGGATTACGATTGTTTACATTTTCACTGCGTATAAAACAAACAAACACATAATGTACATTTCCCTGTTGCCTACTTTCCAATGATACAGTTAAATAGCAAGCTCTAGTTTCTGATTAACCGACGGCGCTACGTCCATAACTGTAAAACCAATACTGCCCCGATTACAATGGCGATGCGTTTTATCTACACACTTTTTGTGAGATTTTCCATTAGAGTGGAAAGTCGGGAGCGAGAATTATGCAGTCGTTCACACATGCAAGCACTCACTGCAGCGTTTCACTGATTTAACAAATAAAATGCCCTTGAAATTCGGAATTATTTACCGAAATGTGTAGTGCACAGCTTTGAATAATGAAGTGATTGCAGGCAGTTCTTTTGTCTTTATTAAAAAATCAACCATTCGAGCGATTAGCCTGCTCGGCTAGTTCGAATGGAAAAGAATCTGGAAAAAAGTGAAAAATTCGTGGATGGCAATGAGTCCAAGCAGGCAAATGTTCTGCTTCAACTAAAAACAAAAAGGCCCCAAAGCCGAACATTGTTTAATAGATCAACAGGAAACAACGCTGGAAATCACTGCGCATGTTTATATGTATCTCTTTTTCGAATCCAAATTGTGTGCCGATCTAAATATTAGACTTTTGCTCAGAAAAGGCAAGCATATTGTTTCGCACACATTCTAGTATTGGAGGGCTCATTAAAAACTGAGTAAATTCTTTAAAGCTAATATTTAGGGCGATTTTTGTTTTGATTTATTTTAAATGGGTGACAAAACTGATCAATCCGAGTACCTTTTGTAACACCATAGCTCTACTGCTCTACTGATTTATTTTGTCTTTTGTTTAATGTTATATCGTTGAGTTTCTGTAAATGTTGTTGGATTGAATCCATACCATGAGAGTGTTTATTCTCTCTGTTACAAATTTGATGTCTTTCGGAATGTGGGAAGTTTGCCCTATGTAGTATGTACGATATGAACAAATGATATGTTTGTCTTTCTCACTTAATGTCTTTGGTTATCTTTGAGATTGAATAATTTTGTTTAAACATTTTTTTGTAGAAATACCAATATGTGCAAATGTTCTGTTTTAATTAATATGTTTGGCTGTTGTTATGTAATTGCTGATCCTCACTTAGGGTTCTTAATTATTTTGTATGTAAAAGGTGTTGTGGTTCCCCTCGGGAACGGAACTGTGTAGCGCGCGCAAAGGGTGGTTGGCCTAGGTAGAAAAGGTGGAACAAAGAGTCAGTCGGGGTCGAGTTACTAAACTGTGAACTGCCCATGTAAAAGTTGTATATTGTGCTGGTTCCGAGAGAGGCTTTTCCTGACGCTTTCCAATGCCTCCGATGGATGGATAAAGACCTGGAACTATTCTGAAATTGGTATCTATCATCGCCACCAAGAAATGACAGAGTCCAGCAATTCTACCTGCAAATCCACCTACCAACATGCAATCGCCACCACATTGCGCAATCACTGTAATGGAACACTACAGTAATGTGCAGTGAAAGATCAGCTTATTGGATGTGTTAGTGTGCTCAAATATAAGATAATTTATAACTGAATTTATGTACTCTACCTCTATTTTTTTTTTCCTTATCACAACACCTCTCAAGTTCCTGTCCGTTTGAACTAAAGTGATTGTGGAGTGTCCTTATTGAAAGAACATTAAAGCCTAGTGTTTTAACTAATTAATACCTTCTGAACATAGTAAAAAGAAAGGTAAAGTTAATGTGGCAAGAGAGTGAACTAAAGTAAATGATGCTTGCTGAAAGTAATTTTTCTATTAAAACTGCTTGTTAATATGTTGTTGCCAACTTCAAAATTAAAAGTTCTTAAAACTGAAGCTTATAAAGTTTTGCTTAGTAAATGATCACATTGCTGCCTGTTGTAAATCGCAAAAGGTGAGTCAGTATCTTACAAATATGTCAATTTTGTGTCTCACTATAGTTAAAGTTGAAAACTGCAACTATGGAAAGTTATATACTCATGCTCGCTAAGCACTTGCTTCTCTTGTGTATTGAAAGTGCATATTAACAGTGTAATAGGATCCATAGTTTATCCTTTATTCTCTTGATAAATAACAATTAATAGAAAGACCACTACCTATGAAAACAGTAACTTCTTTTATTCAAAAGACAGTGAGAAGTAACCTTTTAGTGAATTCCATTTAACTTTCATTCTAAATAGAAAAGTATTTAGCTGAGAGTGACTTAACCTGTGACCAGTTCATAATTTTGCAGTGAACTACATTTACAATTTTATGTCAGCTAGGAAAATGTTTGAAAAATAATACTGAACCTATGTCCAATTTATGATTCTACAGTGAATATTAATAGTAATGTTATAAAGACCATTCAGTTTGACTAAGCCCTGAAGATAGTAGTGTGTATCGTTATCTGTTATATTTATGCAAATAGTGTGTTCTGCTCTAGCTGTCAACTCCAAACTTAACGTTAACATATGCAGGTGTTAGAGTTCATTGCACTCGCGTGTGGCAAAATATAGGTTGTGTTTGTCCGTTACAGTTACTCATAACTACTTTCTTAAACAATAATTTTAATCATTCTCATGCCTAATTAGACTGGCGACCGTTTTTTTTTTATTCTTGGAACAATGTGGATAAGTAAATTATTGTTTGTTACTGTTTGAATATTTACTTAATTCTGACTTTCACCTCCGATAAGCCACCTCCGTTAGGTACAACACGGTCAACATAACAAAATTCCTCTCAGAGGGTAACATTGCTCTGCTTCTTCATACTATAATTACTTGAACAAGAATAATTTCACTATACGAACTGTCTTCAGTTAGTAGTAGCAGACAGAAGTGTTATACTTTGTTCGTTTGTTTGCGTCCTTTTCTGTTCTACTACACTCGCGGTCCTTGTATGAAACGTTATAACGTATCAGAAAAAGGATTCTGAATGACTAAGTCCATTCCACGTACTTCGACTTGTAGTCTATGTTTCTCGGGTTTGTGATTCCTGATTTCTGTTCACTTAATTGCAGTTTGATACCACAGTCCTGATTAAGTGTGTTACATATATACATGATTCACCATATTTCTTGACTGCAAACGTAGAAACCCCATTTCTTCAATTCAGTTTTCGGCCGTGTATCTTTCGGGCATTTTTTCCAGTGAGCCGAAAGGTATACGGCCGGAATATTACTTGAAAGAATAAAGCTGTTGCGGCTACACGACAGAAACACAACGCGTCAGTGAACGCGGCGTGAAAACAAGAATATGCACATACTGCGGACGTGTCGAAAAGTGATAACTCCAAATTTATGTGAAGACTCTTATACCTTTTCAAGTAAAACAAACGTTATTAACATTCTTCATATTTAGATATTTATTTCTCAACATAGTAATTCCAACACAGTTCTCCCAAAGAGAGACCTGTTCGTTGAGACCATCACCGTAGAATGTTTGACTTTGTTGTCGTCACGTCATGGTTCGCGCGACTTCCCCCCCTTCCCCCGGTCGGAGTTTCGTGTCCTCCCTCGGGCGTGGGTGTGGTTTGTTGTCCTTAGTGTAAGTTAGATTAAATGGTGTGTAAGCCTAGGGACCGATGACCTCAGCAGTTTGGTCCCATAGGAACTTATCACAAATTTCCAAATTTACGGAGCCATAATCTCACCTGTGCTTGCACCGCTTCAACACTATCAAAGGCAAGTTCTCGAAGGTGTTATTTAAGGTTTAGAAACAGATTAAAATCGGATGGGGCCAAATTCGGACTGTATGGGGTATGATCGATGACAGTGAACCAAGGCGTCGGATTGCTGCAGATGCAGCGCTCGTGCGTGGTCTGGCGTTGTCATAATGAAGGAGAGGGTTATCTATGTGTCGACGAACGCTTCGAATCTGGAACTCTATTACAGCACGCTGCTTCTCATGCCACAACGTTACGCACCCGCATGTTACACGCTACAATTCGGGGCGTTCTAGCGGCGGAGGGGTACAAGTACGTAGACATGCAGCATAAAAATATAGAATGTTAACAACTTTCGTTTTATTTAAAAGGCTCTAAGAGTTTTCACATAAGAAACTGGGAAGCATTACTTTTCGGTGTGCCCTTACATTTGTGAAGTGAATGTAACATTTTGATTTAATTATTTTCAGTAGAACTGACCTAATTATAGTTTTACCTTTGACAAACATTTTAAATCTTCCACAAAGATCGTAACTTCTCCATAGCATATGCTGAGAAGGAAACATATTCTCAGTCACAAACTTCCTTAGCTCGTTCTGTACGATAAGTAACATAAGTCTGAGTCACTGTACCGCACATACGAGTAGATATACGTCACACTTATGATGTAATTATTTGCCATTCCATTAGTGAGAATCACGGGGTCCCGGGTTCGACTCACGGCCGTGTTGGGATTTTCTCTGCCCGAACACTGGGTGTTTGTGTTGTCCTCATCATTTCATCATCATCATCATCATCATTCGCGACTGAAAAAAATTGGGCTGAATACAAATTGATACTTGGTACGGGCGCTGATGACCGCGCAGTTGAGCGCCCCACTAACCAAACATCGTCATCATCGTCATCATCATCATCATCATCATCATCATCATCCATTAGTGAAAGTAGCGTTCGCAAACGATCATTAAAGTTACTCGCTATTCACTAGTGAACGCACGGAAAGCGCATGAATCGTGCTACCAGTGTGCCAATCCTCCCTATGTCCTTAACCATCTAAGTTAAGGATTAGATAAACTTTATTTCTCCACAATCCGAGGAAAAGAGTAAAATACAGAATTATGCTCTTTAAAATGTATACATTGCTCACTAATATCACAGTGTCCCTCAAACACTGAAAAATATCAGTTTATGGGAACGCGCAGTTAAACAGTAGGCGATAGTACAAATGTTTGTTCTGAATGAGAAGTAACCCCGATAAGTGTCCCTAACGACAACGCTGGGTTGAAGCTACGGCGTTGCGCTGCATGCTGCCAGGGGAGGTGACCCATGTTGTTGACTGTCCTGCTGGCTTTGCCATAGCGCAGATGGTGTTGCTGTAAGCGGGCCCTCTGTATGAAATATTTCTTCGCCATTTGCGGCGCTCAGCCGGTTGCAGGCAACTGATAAGCGCAACCCTGTGCTCGCCGTCTTCATCCGCGACATCAGCTCCGCGCATCACTCAGCATTAGGAACCATTAAAGAGCCGTAAGCTGCCTCCGAGTTCGCAGATACGCACTTACCCACTCTGTGGCGATATTTCGCTCGGCCGAAATGCGCACGCCACTGGCGTCCCCACGGTTCCCCAACTGCCTGTGTTGCGTACCGAATATCGCAGAGATCGCATTAGGTTTTCACACACACACACACACGTTGCTCTTTACGTCGCAATAACGCACGTGCTCACAGGCTACTATGAACAAATACGTCAGGTGACATTCTTATTAACACTGGCACTTTTCATGTAACCAGAGCCGGCCGTTGTGGCCGTGCGGTTCTAGGCGCTTCAGTCTGGAATCGCGTAACTGCTACGGTCGCAGGTTCGAATCCTGCCTCGGGCATGGATGTGTGTGATGTCCTTAGGTTAGTTAGGTTTAAGTAGTTCTAAGTTTTAGGGGACTGATGACCTCAGATGTTAAGTCCCATAGTGCTGAGAGCCATTTGAACCACATAGATGTCTTGTATAATAAATACACTGGGCTTTAATTTTTGTCTACTGCACAAAGTTTCTGGTAACTTTAATGAACCTTTTCTCCTCGGAATTTTCGCATATTAACCAAAATATTCCATTCCTAAGCAGATTCAGAAGGATGTAGGCTCTAGTAGGTACTGGGAGATGAAGAAGCTTGCACAGGATAGAGTAGCATGGAGAGCTGCATCAAACCAATCTCAGCACTGAAGACCACAACAACAACAACATCATTTGGTTCCTTATAAAATGTGGTCAGACTTGTGTTAATTTTCTTTATCACCCGAAGATGTTTCTGAACATAGCTGATTACCAAAAGACTAATTTAATGATAATATATTTTTGTTATCCACTTAAATCACATTTCATATTATCGATCTTGTATCATGAAAATTAACAATCACAGTTGTGAACGTAAATGATCATAAAACAAATTTACAGTAAATGTAATATTATTATGCTTCAGTTTTCATGTACACAACATTTCTATCTTCGTTTATGATTTTTCTAATTTTACTATCGACAGTTAAATGGATTATAAAATATCAGGAAACCATTATTTTTCATATTGTCAAAATTTTCAATCTTTGTTATTAACAATTAGGGCTATAAACGGCCACATAAATTATTTTCAAGAAACAAGATATAAATTAAATCTGAAAAACAGTTTCAACTAAGATGGCCATGTTTATCCTAATTTGGATTATACCTGTCCTAGAAGGTACTGAAAGCTGAATTCGTATTATATAATTTATTTTTGGCGCCAGGTGCGACAGAGTTGTTTCAGATAGAGTTAGATAGCGTTAAGATGGTGAGAGAAAGGGTTTAACATCTATTGACTTTGATACATGTCGCTCGCTGATCGATTACCTTCTCAGTGTGGCTCAAGCAAGTTGTACAACGTATATTTCAAAAGCGTGGAATATGTGATGGTAAAATATGTTTCAAGATTATGCAAATAGAAGTAAACATTGATTAAAAGTTACATAATGTTCCAGCGACGTTTCATTTAAACGATACTGAACAAAATCTTTGCGATAGTTTATACGGGAACAAGGGAACCAGCCCTAACACTGAAACTTACTTTGCAAGATTAGTAGTACTTATCTGCAAATATAATGCAATTTGCTCTTTCTATATATTTTAAAGTTGTTTCAACTATGAAACAAATACTAAAACACATTGATTGTGCTTGGTAATACATGGACATCTAAGTAAGAGGGATTTGCATTACATAGCACACACACTTTTCACGTATTTTCTTAAGAACGTCGTTTGTGGTCTCAAAGCTATGAAATCTCTTCCATATTTAGATACAGTTTGTAATACACACATCAAAAAAGTTTCGCATCACCCTGGTTCCCAGAACTCCTGAAGACAGACGTTGACTGTGGATGTTGTATCGCAGACACAGTCCCTTTGACTGTTCAGTGATGTCACTAAACCCGCCCAAAGATGTAAACAACCATACATGAGCAGCACCTATTAGACGGAGGGGGTCCGACACCCGATCAGTCCGTGATTCAAATGGTTCAAATGGCTCTGAGCACTATGGGACTCAACTGCTGAGGTCATTAGTCTCCTAGAACTTAGAACTAGTTAAACCTAACTAACCTAAGGACATCACAAACATCCATGCCCGAGGCAGGATTCGAACCTGCGACCGTAGCGGTCTTGCGGTTCCAGACTGCAGCGCCTTTAACCGCACGGCCACTTCGGCGGGCCCAGTGATTCGACTTCCCAGTGAAGGAGGTACACGGCTCGTGTTGCCTGTAGTTCAACCATGGCTAGACGGTCAATACTGAGGTTCGATCGCGTCCACATTGTTACTTCGTGCCAGGAAGGGCTCTCAGTAAGGGAAGTGTCCAGGCGTTTTGGAGTGAACCAAGGTGATGTTGTCCGGACATGGAGGAGATACAGAGAGACAGGAACTGTCGATGACATGTCTCCCTCAGGCCGCCCAAGGGCTACGACTCCAGTGGATGACCGGTACCTACGGATTATGGCTCGGAGGAACCCTGATAGCAAGGCAACCATGTCGAACAAAGCTTTTCGTCGAGCCACAGGACGTCGTGTTACGATTCAAACTGTGTGCAATAGGTTGCATGATGCGCAACTTCCTCCCGATGTCCATGGCGAGGTCCATCTTTGCAACCACGACACTTTGTAGTGCGGTGCAAATGGGCACAACAACATGCCGAATGGACAGCTCAGGATTTGCATCACGTTCTCTTCATCGATGAGTGTCACATATGCCTTCCACCAGACAATCGTCGGAGAAGCGTTTGGAGGCAACCCGGTCAGGCTGAACGCCTTAGACACGCTGTCCAGAGAGTGCAGCAAGGTGGAGGTTCCGTGATATTTTGGGGTGGCATTATGTGGGGCCGACGTCTTCATGGACGACAATTCGCGCCTCCATCGTGCACATCTTGTGAAGGACTTCCTTCAGGATAACGACATCGCTCTACTAGAGTGGCCAGCACGTTCTCCAGACATGAACCCTATCGAACATGCCTGGAATAGACTGATAAGGACTGTTTATGTACGACGCGACGCACCAACCACTCTGAGGGATCTACGCCGAACAGCCTTTGAGGAATGGGACAATCTGGACCAACAGTGCCTCGGTGAACTTGTGGATAGCATGCCACGACGAATACAGGCATGCATCTATGCAAGAGGACGTGCTTCTTGGTATTAGAGATACCGGTGTGTACAACAATCTGGACAACCACCTCTGAAGGTCTCGCTGTGTGGTGGTACAACATGCAATGTGTGGTTTTCAAGGGCAATAAAAATGTGGGAAATGTTGTTTATGTTGGTCTCTATTCCAGTTTTCTGTACAGATTCCGGAACTCTCGGAACCAAGGTGAAGCAAAACTTTTTTTGATGTGAGTTTTATCATCAGCAGGCCAACGTGTCAAGCTGTAACGCCCATCGGTGAAAATCAGACGTAGAGAAAACGAACATTACGTAAAGCAGCCGTAATGACAAGCCTAGTTGTTTCAGTGTTTAGGACAACGGGCAACGGACATGAATTGGAGATGTTTCCCGTAGTTTCCCTAATCACTCTCGATGAATATGCTTGTGGTTCCATCTACGTGGATACCGCCGGTTTCCTCATTCTTGTCGGAGCTGACGCCTTTGACCTAACTTCCAGCCTTTTCTACACACTTTCTCTGAGCTACTTAACTACTCTTCTGTAGTGCCATATTCAAAACTGAAATACATGAATTTTGATCTGAAAACACATTACAATGGCACCAGTTTCATATAAACCAAGATAAATAATTCGTCCGTGGTGGCTCATGCAGAACAAACGTTGTTGGTCTTTAGGTTCATTCGTTTTTATTAAACCAAGGCTCTTATTAAACCAGGGCTCTTTGTTCACAATTCTTACAATATTTAGGTTCTTGCCCGTTGTAGACATGAAAAGTCTAAAAGGGCTAAAATTTATATTGATATTGTTGTTACTATCTGATATTTCCTTCAATAAATTTTTCAATATCGAGTTGGTTATTGGTTCGATGTTATTCTTATAACTTTTTTAAATTACACTAGAAATCTGCGAATATACTGTGATAAACCTCTGTGAAGATTTTTTGTTATGAACTGATCTATCTTTTTTCATGTGCCACAAAACGTTTATATACGCCTACAGTAACGCTACCTTACATAGTGACCTAATATTAGCTGTTTAGTTAGCAATCTCTTAGTTATCAAAAGTAGAATGTGTCTTGGTTACATCCGATGAAACGTGGAATACTTTCGTAAGCACCACAACATGTATGGAGGATCTTACCGAAACAAGTCGTGGTTGTTCCCGAGATAGACAAAAACGATTAATGCAAAAAAAAAAGAGATGTGCCGGTTCAATGAAATTCTGATATGCAATCGAGGACCTCAACAAGTTCCATTTGTAGTACTGAAAAAAGCAGTTTAATTGCATCTGACACTTGTAATACCACGTTTGACAATGTTTCTCATTGCACGTTACATTCTATCCACAACATTTGAAATTATTAATTACTCTGCTCTTGTTCTATATAAAAAGTGAAAATTCAGAACATAGGTTCGTTTCATTCTTTCTTTCCCTCAATGTCCGTCCGTGTTGTTAGGATAAGTGTTCTATTCAGCGCTTGCGGGAGTATCTGAAAGGCCGTAAATCGACCGAATATTCGGTACACGCTACAGCGACGGTTAATACCTAACATTTCTATGTGGCCCTTACCCCAAGCGAGGTCTGGCTGGCTTCTCTCGGAATCAGCGCCATTAGGTATGGTTCTGCTGCCTCTCGAATTAGTGGTAAAGAGTCGTTATTTCCAGGAAATTATATTCAACGCAATTTTTACCTTTCACGAGCGCATTGCTGTTGGACAATGGAACGCTGATCTTCATGGGAAGGAGAGAGACGGAAAGAAACGGAAAACAAATATCGTAAGAAACATAAGCGTTTATTTCATTCTACGAGGAGCACGTGTAATTTATTGCGCTTTGCATATAAGGTGCAGTCAGACGAAACCGAGACAGATAAAAAAAGTAAGTAAACAGTTTATTCTTTCAAAAGTAATCTCCGTATTTGTTAATACACTTACCCCACGTGAGACTAGACGTTCAGTGCCTTCATGGAAAAACGTTTGCGGTTGCCGAGCGAACCACGATTGTTCGCAAGCATGCACCTCTTCGTCCGAAGCAAATTTACTGCCACGAATGTCTTTCTGCAGGCACCAAATCCTTGGAAACTTGTGTGCGGGTCAACATGTTGCCATGGTTGTTTCGATTACGCTGCAGCAGTTGCACTGGAAAGCCCTTACACAGCCTTCATATACTCTCGATCTCTTCGCATGCAATTTCTATATTTCTGAAGCTTCGAAGAAAGACACGCGTGACCGTCGATTTGCTTCGGACGAAAAGGCGTACGCCTGGGGACAATGGAGGCATCGACCGTCTTGTATCACAGTGCGATAAATGTATTGACAGTTATTGCGATTACTTTTGTAATAATAAACAGTTTACGTACATTTTCCCATCTGCCTCGTTTTCATTTGACTGTCGCTGATACATAAAATTACTTTGCATTTTCAGCTTTAAAAAAAGTATAACTCTTATTCTAAAATGAAATGGTTGGAGCAAACGTCTTCTAGTCGCATCCCTGACGTGAGCTATCGTTGAGAAATTAGCTGACTAGGCATTTCAGTCAAGGATCTGTACACCCTTCAAGTCGCTTTTGTTGCGAACTGCAGCGTGGCGTCTTGCATTATACTGCTGGATTATCTGTGTTGCATTTGGTGCCCTGTTCATGAAGATTAACACAGCGGAATGTACCACGCTTTCTGCTTACTGGCTAGCATATTATAGCTACACACATGACGATTCCAGTAGTTTGATAGGTATGGGTATCCAAACGTTACTTTCTATGACCTTTTACCTGGTCGCCCACCGATACGTTGGTGTCGGTGTGGCCTCGACAAACAGAAGTCAGGCTTATCGCTGAACAAAACTGAATGTCACTCAATGTCCCAGTTGATTCCGGTTCTACACCATCGAGGTCTCTGTTTCCTTTGGTATGACGTCAGCGAGGAACGACACATGGGAAATCGAGATCTCCACCCAGCTTCTAGCAATCTATTCCCTACGGTTCGTGGTGACACATTGCCTGTAACCTCTGCCCGGATTTCAGTTGCTGCTATCCGTCTCTTTGTTGAAGCCAGTCGAAAATTCCTAAGATCTGGTTGTGTTGGACGGATCCATGCGTACTGACGAACACTTTCTAAGTTCATCTCGTTACCATTAGTTCTGCAGTTCTTGGGTTACAGCTAACTGTCCATGTGATATAGCAATATGAGACTTACATGTACCTCATGACTGTGATTTGTTCATTCTCAAAAAATGGTTCAAATGGCTCTAAGACTTTAAGGAACTCAACATCGGAGGTCATCAGTCCCCTAGAAATTAGAACTACTTTAACCTAACTAACCTAAGGACATCACACACATCCATGCCCGAGGCAGGATTGTAAACTGCAATCGTAGCGGTCCCGCGGTTCCAGACTGAAGCGCCTAGAACCGCTCGGCCACACCGGCCAGCTTGTTCATTCTCAAAGACCGAAAGATACCGATAAAGCAAACGTGCACGTCGAGGAATGCTGTGTTCCTATCTCCACCTGAAAAGTTCTGGTATCATGTAACACGCCCAATAGCTATCTTGCACTCACACCGTTCTTCATCTGTGAGGGATATTTTTTTTTTAGTATACTGAAGATAAGTTCGTATAGTGATAAAAATTTTAATCAACAGTCCGCCTCTATAGCTGAGTGATCAGCGCGGCTGACTCCCAAGCGGGTTCATATGGTTCAAATGGCTCTGAGCACTATGAGACTTAAAATCTGAGGTCATCAGTCCCCCAGAACTTAGAACTACTTAAACCTAACTAACCTAATAACATCACACACATCCATGCCCTAGGCAGGATTCGAACCTGCAACCGTAGCGGTCGTGCGATTCCAGAATAAAGCGCCTGGAACCGCTCGGCCACACAGGCCGGCTCCCAAGCGGGGAATCCGGGTTTGATTTCCTGTCGGGTCGAAGCTATGATCTGCTTGGGTGCTGTCTCTTCATCATTTCATTATCGTCGACGCACAAGTCGCTGAGGTAGCCGCAAATAAAAAGACTTGCATTAAGCGGCCGAAAAACCCAGATGAGGTCTCCCGGAAAATAATGCCATACTATCATTTTATTTAATCAACATATCCCACGGGCACGCAAATACTGGAATATCAGTATGGTAGCGCCAGCAAGCGTTTTAATAGTGCACTACTTAGCATTTCCGTCGTTATGCGTTACTACACATTAAAAGCACACTTTCCCAGATTATCAAGACTTTCTCGCTTCCCTTTGTGTGAAATAATTTTCCTGCCTAAAATCTGTAGCGCACTTACCTTTTTTCTCCTTTTTCTGGGTTATTTCCCCATCGATCTATTGACTACTCATTTACACTGAAGCGCCAAAGAAACTGGTATAGGTATGCGTATTCAAATAGAGAGACATGTAAACAGGCAGAATATGGCGCCTATATAAAACAAGTGTCTGGCGCTTTTGTTACACCGGTTACTGCTGGTACAATGGCTGGTTATCAAGATTTAAGTGAGTTTGAACGTGGTGTTATAGACGGCGCACGAGTGATGGGACACAGCATCTCCGAGGTAGCGACGAGGTGGGGAATTTCCCGTACGACCATTTCACAAGTGTACCGTGAATATCAGGAATCCGCTAAAACGTCAAATCTCTGAAATTGCTGCGGCCGGAGCAAGAGTTTGCAAAAAAGGGACCAACGATGACTGAAGAGAATCGTTCACCGTAACGGAAGTGCAACCCTTCTGCAAATTGCTGCATATTTCAATGCTGGGCCGTCAACAACTGTCAGTTGCGAACCATTCAGCGAAACATCATCGATATGGGCTTTCGGAGCCGAAGGCCCTTGGGCCCGTCAACACCAGCATTGGACTGTAGATGACTGTAAACATGTTTCCTGGTCGGGCGAGTCTCGTTTCAGATAGTATCAAGCGGATGGAAGTGTACGGGTATGAACCCAATGAATTCATGGACGCTGCATGTCAGCAGGGAAGTGTGCAAGCTGGTGGAGGCTCTGTAATGGTGGGGGGCGTGTGCAGTTGAACTGAGATGGGACTCCTGATACGTCTAGATGCGACTCTGATAGGTGACACGTACGTAAACATTCTGTCTGATCACCTGCATCCATTAAAGTCTATTGTGAATTCCGACGGACTTCCGACGACAATTCCAGCAGGACATGCGACACCCCACACTTCCAGAGTTGCTACAGAGTGGCTCCGGGAACACTCAACACTTCCACTGGCCACCAAACAGCCAGGCATGAACAATATTGAGTATATCCGGGATGCCGTGCAACCTACTGTTCAGAAGAGATTTCCAACCCTCTCGTACCCTTGCTGATTTATGGACAGCCCTACAGGATTCATGGTGTCAGTTCCTTCCCAGCACTACTTCAGACGTTAGCAGAGTCCATGCCACGTCATCTTGCTGCACTTCTGCGTGCTCGCGGTGGCCTACACGATATTAGGCAGGTGTACCAGTTTCTTTCACTCTTCAGTGTAGCTTTTCCTTTGGCCAAGGAAATCGTCTGAGACGTAAAGGAATATATATAAGTCTTAATTTTTATGCTCTCTCTCTCTCTCTCTCCCTCTCTCTCTCTCTCTCTCTCTCTCTCTCTCTCTCTCTCTCTCTCTCTCTCTCTCTCTGGAAAACACACACACACACGTTAACATCTGTTGCTCACATGTTTCACGCACTGAAAGAGAAAGTCACTAGTAATATCAGACATGAGGTGATGTTTCGATTCTGTCCGTCATTACAACCCCTGTCGCCCCACTTACCACAGTTTACACGTAGATGAAGACAGCGTATGTTGCTAGGCAATATGATAACCTTCATCTGGTGCATCGACACAAGAATAGCTCGACGCAGCTAATTTTGCAGTTGAGCTATTTTAAGTTGCTTCATTTAGCCCTAGACGTCTGTTTTCGAAAATATATTCAAGTCACAACGAATGAAGATTTCTTCTCTCGTAATGGCTATAGTAACGCCATGATACAGGTAACAAACAAAAAACTCATTGAATGATATTTTCACTCTCATTCTGGAAACATCCCCCAGGCTGTGGCTAAGCCATGTCTCCGCAGTATCCTTTCTTTCAGGAGTGCTAGTTCTGCAAGGTTCGTAGAAGAGCTTCTGTAAAGTTTGGAAGGTAGGAGACGAGATACTGGCAGAAGTAAAGCTGTGAGGACCGGGCGTGAGTCGTGCTTCGGTAGCTCAGATGGTAGAACACTTGCCCGCGAAAGGCAAAGGTCCCCAGTTCGAGTCTCGGTCGGGCACACAGTTTTAATCTGCCAGGAAGTTTCAAAAAACTCATTGTCAGTTTTTCAGAGTAGTTATACAGGGTGTTTCAGAATGACATTTTAAAGATTTGGGGCCAGGTTCCTTTCACCAAAACAAGAAAAAAGTCCAGTAAACATGCTTTCTAAAATGCATACCTCGTGAGAACTTGTTCATCCTCGATTCTGCGAAAAACATCTCTCCTACTGAACAATTGCTCATAGCTCTTAAGATATGTACTTTGGAGCAAATCGTTATAGGATGTTTTTCCCTTGTTTTAGGTTTTAGTCCATACTACCTCTTCCCAAAATATGGAAAGCAAAGTGCTCGCAGTGAAAGAGATTTTTTCACAGTATCGAGGATGAACAAATGCTCATAGCTCCTGACTTACGCATTTTAGAACTCATGTTTACTGGATTCTTTTTTTACTTGTTTAGTTGTAAGCAACCTGCCCATAAATTTTTAAAATGTCGTTCTGAAACACACCACCCTGTATGAAAATGCTTAAATGTAACGAAGTACTTTCTATCAAATGAATGTCTGTGGTAGCCAGTTATTTCAGTTCGATACGGAATTTTTTGACGACTATCACAGTGCACAAATTCATCCAAACTTACATCAACTTCGCAATAATGTTTGGGGGAGGCTCATTCCTCGTTACCTCCGATTAGTTGACACTATACCTGACACGTTGCTAGGCAATTCAGTGTTCAGACATTCCCCCTACCCTCCTTCCGGACTACCACCCCGATCTTTCCCCCTTTACAGAATGCGTGAAAAGCTTTCTTCTTTCATGCGTATTCTATCAATCACTAACTTTTCCTCCGCCTCAACTGTACTTGTACATATGAACCGCGTGTAAGCAAACACTTTTGAAGCAATATTTACAGTAATTTCAGAATAATACGTTCCGATACTATGCCTTTATAAACCTGTCACTGCTCTTAACACGATTAGAATGTAAATGAAGACAGTGTATATTTCTGTCCAAAATGATCGCATCGAGTAGATGCATGGACATAACCGTAGCTCACCGTTACGGAATTCACACCGGAAGAAGTATCAGAATCGAATGCCCTGCATTCTCCGACTATCTCGCGATCCTCTGTAGGATCATTATCACAGCTACAAATATCCTAAAATAGGAGCATAAAAAGCCGTAATTCGAACTTCCTTTGAGAAAAAAAAAGAAAAGAAAATTACTACAGATATAAAAGCAGCCACTCATCACCTGAAGATAGATCTTGATAATATAGAACGAGCTGACAACTTTGAATACCATAAGGAAATTCTGCAAATGAATACCTGCGAAAGAGGTGCCAACAACAATAGGAGAGAGAATATGGTCATCACTTCTTGCAAGAGGAAAGCCTTCTCAAGAGGATGTAAGGCACTATAGAACGAAGATTAAAACAGTGTGTCTGCTAGAGTGCCTCCCAACGTCAGGAATGTAGGAGTGAAAGCTTCTCCACAAGAGATCGTGGTTGAACAGTATACATCACGAGGAAGGAAAGAGCTGTGCCAGGAAAATGATAGATCAGTCGATTCACTCAGAGAAAAGAAGACTACATTTTACGGACATCATTTAGGATGGCCGGGAAGCATCTGAAAAAAGACTTTTAAAATACTTGACAGCAGATCTAAAGTTTCCAACAAATAGTTCGCGGAAGTGAGAAAGGACCTTGGACGGCCTGCGTTAAATCGAGAAGACATACGAAAGAAACTAAAGGTCAGTGATCGAAAAAATTAAAGGCTTCCACGCTGAACAGAAATGGTTCAAATGGCTCTGAGCACTATGGGACTTAACTTCTATAGTCATCAGTCCCCTAGAACTTAGAACTACTTAAACCTAACTAACCTAAGGACATCACACAACACCCAGCCATCACGAGGCAGAGAAAATCCCTGACCCCGTCGGGAACCGAACCCGGGAACCCGGGCGTGGGAAGCGAGAACGCTACCACACGACCACGAGATGCGGGCGTTGAACAGAAACTAAACTGAGAATGGGCAGTGGAAAGATGACAGGGTGCCACAGAAATAATTCAAGAATTTTAAGCTACGAAGAACGCTTCCAGTAATTAGTAATTTTTGCGTAATGTGGTCATTAATGCCGTTCTCGAATAAAAAAATATTTTGGAAGATGCTAAATCTCGATATTAGATGGATTTCTGACGCGTTTCAGATTACACGTACGCTAAGTTGCCCATTCTAGTAGTACACTGAAGTCTCTTCACGATTTCCTTTCAAGCAGAGGGCTCCGGGTTACGTTGGCCTTGTGCTCCTGCCCCTTAGACACGAGCCGCTGGCGCGCGTCCCACCACACTACGCCCACACTTGAGCACCGGCGGTGGCCGTGTACACCCCTGGCTGTGTACACAGACGCGACTCTGCGCCAGAGGGCAGGGAACCGGAAATGAACATTGCGGCGATTGCACACTGAAGATTACCGCCCGGTCTTCAGTTTGCTCGACTTCACCAGCCGCAAGGTAAACACTGCGTAATGAGCTTTGTCAGACTACTGCATCTGCGAGAAGCCGGATGCGTAGTCGATATGGGGCACAACTCCACACCGAAGAGATGCCACAGTGCAATTTCTGAAGTGGTGGTAACATAGTATGCTAACCCACATTACCGAGGAATGTGCATAGATCTTTCTGTGGCAATCCAGACCCTGTTTTCCAGATAAATTGAATTGATTCTATGGAATGGTGGAGACGCAATTAACACAAGCGGTTCTGTGCATAGAAATACTCTACACCAGTCTGTTGAAACCTTCCCGTCTCCTCTAGATCTCTTTTCTTAATGATAACTTTCCCTTTTACAATAAACTATGAAACCTTTCCTTAGGATTTCTCTCGTGCTTAATAATAACAAATGAAATCTTCCCTTTGAAATTTATTCTCTTTCTCTATCTTCTCATACAAATTTAATTGCTGCTTATTAAAAGTGATTTTCTGACGATTTTGACGAAACATAGAATGTGTCGTCGCCGTGGCCCTCAGTCGTTATCTGCAATAACCCAAAACTGTTCCTTACCTTTTTTTACTGTTACTGGATCACCATCTGACTGCTACATCGAACTGCGACATGAATATACTTACTCTGTTTTACTATACTCTATTAGCTGCTGGTGGGCTTTCATAATAAGTGGCTGTATTTATTACCAAAGCTGACGTTATTCTTTAATAGCAAAGCTGACGTTATTCTTTAATTAATTTGACTGAAGTTACGTAATTCATAGTTAAACTTTTTCTTGATAACAATAAAATTTTGCAAAGTTTTACGTTGATTGTTTTTGGGATGGATTATAATTAGTAATGCAATATTGCTGGCAAAAGTTAATTATATTCTGAATGAAATGATTTTACAAACGTTCAAATGGGACTTACTTTTTACAATAATCTTACAACTAGCAATGCGCAAACATACCTTCAGTAGTCTTGAGTTTCTCGAAAAATTAATTCAATAATATTAGTTTCTCTTATTATAATAGTTAGTGATGTCTCTGTACATCCGTTTATAATCTCTTGTAAATCATAGCTAGTGGCTGGCAGGCACACCGCTCCTCTCAACCTCTCGCTTCAGACCTGCTACCGACTCGCTTCACTTCTCGCCTACTACTGACTTCCTACGAACGCTAAAGTGCGGTCTCTCCTGCCAACAATGCTTTCTGGTGCAGACAATCCCTGCTACTATTACAAAATGTATCAATGCATGGTCTTTCCCGCCCTTTTCTTAAAATGTATCCGTACGCGATTTCTCCCGCCCTTTTTAAAATTATATCAAAAGTACTTCCCTGCTACCACAATTATTTCCAACATGACAAAAATTAATTATTCCTACTTAATCCTATTAATAAAATATAAACATCTTTCATAAACTGTGATCTGACAATAGACAATAGAAATATACACGTCTTACACTGTTATACCAGTACGCTGCTGATGAATGTGATTTGTGTTACTAGGAGCCATTCCAAATAGGCCCTGCAATATAACGTTTCCAGTATTTATTTCGATTCATCAAACATAGTTTTTAGCTTTTTCAACTGAACTACCTGGTTTGGCCTACAATAAACTGCGAACAATAGTATTCCTGCTATATTCCTGCGGAATTTTTCTGAACTGAAAAGCAGGACCTATTTCTTACAGTCAAATGTGACAGTTTCCGATGACATTGACCATCCTGAAGAGCAATAACACCAAAAGTAGCGAGATAGCTTTTAAACTCAAGAACGCTTTGATGAACGTAGGCATCGTTCATAGTACACTGAAAGGCCAAAGAAAGTGGTACCCTATCGTGTAGGGCCCCCGCAAGCACGCAGAAGTGCCGAACGCGACGTGGCATAGACTCGACTAGTGTTTGAAGTACTGCTGGAGGGAACTGACACCATGAATCCTGCAGGGCTGCCCATAAACCCGTAAGAGTACGAGGGGGTGGAGATCTTTTCTGAACAGCGCGTTGCAAGGCATCCCGGATATGCTCAGTAATGTTCATGTCTGGGGAGTTTTGTCGCCAGCGGAAGTGTTGAAACTCAGAGGAGTGTCCCTGGAGCCACTCTGTAGCAATTCTGAAAGTGTGGGGTGTCGCATTGTCCTGCTGGAATTGCCCGAATCCAAATGGTTCAAATGGCTCTGAGCACTATGGGACTTAACATCTATGGACATCAGTCCCCTAGAACTTAGAACTACTTAAACCTAACTAACCTAAGGACATCACACAACACCCAGTCATCACGAGGCAGAGAAAATCCCTGACCCCGCCGGGAACCGAACCCGGGAACCCGGGCGTGGGAAGCGAGAACGCTACCGCACGACCACGAGCTGCGGACTGCCCGAATCCGTCGGAACGCATAGTGGACATGAATGGATGCACGTGATCAGGCAGGATCCTTACGTCCGTGTCACCTGTCAGAGTCGTATCTAGACGTATGAGGAGTCACATATCACTCCAACTGCACACGCCCCACATCATTACAAAGCCTCCACCACCTTGCACACTCTCCTGTTGACATGCAGTGCACATGAATTCATGAGATTGCCTCCATACTTGTACACGTCCATCTGCTCGACAAAATTTGAAATGAGTCTCGTCCGACCAGCAACATGTTTCCAGTCATCAGCAGTCTAATGTTGGTTGTTTTTTATTTCATTCTTTGATCACAATATGAATTCTTTAGACGATGACCGGTTTCAGTCCGTAATGATCATCCTCAGATCTTTTTTACACCATGTCCTAAAGTGATTAGGCCATAATGGCATCGTCAAAACATATAAATATAATTAGCATAGAGTAGCCAGTTGCAGTAATGACTGTGTGGTCGATGCGGCCTATTCTACACCTTATTTTAGATCTTTATGACGATGCTATGCCGATTGTATTTATATGTTTTGACGATGCCATTATGGCCTAATCACTTTAGGACATGGTGTAAAAAAGATCTGAGGATGGCCATTACGGACTGAAACCGGTCATCGTCAGGAATTCATATTGTGATCAAAGACTGAAATAAAAAACATTTGACAGTATTGGATCACTGTTTGTATACGCGACCATGTCGCAGTTGGTGAGCCTAATGTTGGTGTTCACAGCCTAGGCGAGGCGTAAAGCTTTGTGTTGTGCAATCATTAAGGATATACGGGTGGGCCTTCGGCCCGAAAACCCATATCGATGATGTTTCGCTGAATGATTCGCACGCTGACTGCTGTTGATGACCCAGCACTGAAATCTGCAGCAATTTGCGGTAAGATTGCGTTTCTGTCCCGTTGAACGATTCTCTTCAGTCATCGTTGGTCCCGTTACCGCAGGATCTTTTTCCGGCCGCAGCGATGTCGGAGATTTAATGTTTTAGTTGATTCCTGATGTTCACGGGACACTGGTGAAATGGTCGTACGGGAAAATCATCGCTACCTCTGAGAAGCTGTGTCCCATCGCTCATGGGTCGCCTATAGCACCGTGTTCAAACTCATTTAAATCTCGATAACCTGCAGTTGTAGCAGCAGTAACCGGTCTAATAACAGCGCCAGACACTTGTTGTCTTATAAAGGCGTTGCCGACCGCAGCTTATAGTCTCTCCTTGTCTGAGTTCTTGGTCGTCCGTGTTGTAGTTGCGTACAAGGCTGCACTCCAGACAGATACCTTCAAGTAAGACTTGCCGACATTTAAATTTGTGTTTTATGTTGAAAACTTTGTCTTTTTCAGATAATTAGTCCTTCGCATTGTCAGTCTACGTTTAATACCCTCTCTTCTTTTACCATCGTAACATACTTTACTACCCAAGTAGCAAAACTCATATACAGTATAACGTTTAATGTGTCGTTTGTGAATCTAATTCCCCAATCATCGCCTGTTTGAATTTGACTACATTCCATTACCCTTGCTGTCCTTTTGTTGATGATCATCTTATATTCGCTTTTCGTGACAGTCTTCGTTACGCTGAGCTGCTCTTCTAAGTCCTTTGCAGTCACTGACAAAGTTACAATGATCTCGGCAAACCCCAAGGCCTTTATTTGAACTCAACTTTTATTTCGTCTCTAAATATCTCTTAGGTGTCCTTCATAGTTTGCTCCGTGTACAGACTGAATAACAACGGGCATCCTTGTCTCACTCTCTTCTCATTCACTGATTCCCTTTCATTATTTTTGAGCCTTGTAACCGCACTCTGGTTTTTAGTGTAAATACTAGATAATCGTTCCCTACCTACATTTTATCCCGTCTACTTCCAGAATTTCAAAACTTGCAATACGTCTACAATTGCTATAAACGTAGGATTGCTTTCTTTAGACTATCTACTAAGATAAGTCGTAGGGTTAGTTGTCACTACATTTCTCCGAAGTACAAACTAACATTCTCTGATGTCGGCTTATACCAGTCTCTTCATTGTTCTCTAAATAATTCGTGGTAGTATTTTGCAGCCGTGTCTTGCTAAACGGATTCTACGGAGCTCGGACCAGCATGCAAGTGACTGAGAAATAAGGAAATGTCGTATTAAAAACTGAAATACAACACCGATGTTGTGTAACAGTTTATAATAACCTCTCTCTTCCTTCAGTTACCGATGGAACATCCGTTAAATTGCCATACTCTGCCGTCTTCAACATTAACTCTCTTCTCAAAACCGGAAAACTGGAACACCTTACAAGAGATGAGATAGGCACCTGAAGGTACCTTCGAATCAGAAAGATATCCGATTCTGAAGGGAAACGCAGACGAAACATGAATGGTGTAGTGTCTTACCTCAGCACAGATTTTATAGTGAATAAAAAAATCAGTGATGGTTCATCACTGGTTTCAACTCTAAGGACAGTAGGCTCTCTGCACTTACCTTTATGGAGCAAATAATGTATACATTGTGGTCAATGTTTGTCCCCCAGCTAATTAGATTAACAGCACGGAGCCAGATAATGTGGAAGAATTTTGTGAAGAGGAGACACTATGCGAAATTCAACCAAGAATGATATCATGCTTCTCGCAGACTTCAGTGCTCAACTCCCGAAAGAAAGAAAACTCAAGAAGATCATTGGGGACTATCCAGCACAAAACAGGATTAATCTGAACGGCGAACGACTGGTGGAAATTTGTAAGAATTTTGATGTGATAATGAACCTAATCGTGCCATACCCCTAATTTATTTT
Organism: Schistocerca piceifrons; assembly: GCF_021461385.2. NCBI lineage: Eukaryota > Metazoa > Arthropoda > Insecta > Orthoptera > Acrididae > Schistocerca > Schistocerca piceifrons. The sequence continues at coordinate 341,812,546 of NC_060149.1, read as the reverse complement.
GTTTTGATAACACTGTACTTATCTGAGCAGAAGTTCTGTTCCTGCTGAAATCGTACTACACTGATTCCCACTACATCCAAAGTCTACCTCTCTATTTATCTTTTTAAATTCTCTTACACACTGCCCTATTATGGGATCCAATATCCCAGGCTCCTAGCCATAGAGTACTTTTGTTTTCAAAGTTATTCCAATTTCTTTTCTGCTCGAAGTTCTCGAATGATTTTATGTGTTGTTTCTCTGTCTACTTAATCAACAGCCTTAATGAAATGAATAAATTATATTATTATAGGTTTTTCTCGTTAATATTCTGTCGAGAATTATTGATTTTAAGCAAAAATCTGTCCTATACAGGACTCTTCCTTTCGGGAACCAACCTGGTACTTTCTAACTTTTTTCTCTAACGTTCATTCAGATTTGTTCATGAGAATGTTCAGTATTATTTTGTATGCCACTGGTAGAAGTAACATGGCTCTGTATTTTGTAACATGTTGATTTTCTCCCGTTTTATATAGTGCGTGGGCCAATAACATTTTCCACTCTTCTAGAATTTCCTATGTTTTCCAAATGTTCTCAAAAAACAGATTTAGATGTTTTATAATCTTTGATTCTGACCATTTCAATAATTTTGCTGTAGTTGAGTGTTCACCACCTGATTTTTTTTTTTTTGGGGAGGAGAGGGAGGGTGTCCCCATGGAGGGGGGGGGGGAGGGTGGAGAAGGGATCTTTGTCGGATGCATGAATTTCCAGCTCTATCGGTGGGAAATTTTCCTCAGTTGTTGAAAATTCTAAATTAATTGCTGGACTTAGAAGTTTTAAGATGTTCTAATTCCAAAAATGTTAATGTTTATATAATCATTTAAATTTTTAACTAAGTTTTAATGTAAACAGTTTTTACGTGTAAAACTCACGTCCGCCTGAAGGCCATAAGCTGATCATGTTAAATCAATAAATAACAAAATAAAAAGTAACACGGTATGAAACTATACTCTATCAATACAAGTACTGTATTTCACTTAAAGTGTGGGTACTGTTACGGGAGGGAATAAACATTTTGCCCAAACTGTTACTCAGAAGAGAGACCCATTATAAAGTAACTTCGCGTGAAGCTTATTCATATCTTGTGTTAGAAGTGCAGTCTGTAAGTAAGCAAGATTACAGTTTAATGTCAGGTCGACAATCTGTAGGAGGTCTGAAAACTTTAAATGGAAGACTCTCTAAAAGAGCAGTGCCTCGTCTTTTTCGTTAGCTGCCACAGACGCAAGTCTTTAGGCTGACTGGCGTATCACTGGTTGAGCGCCAGCCAGTTGGCTACCATTGCGACGCAGGCTCTCGTGTTATTAAACTACACAACCACGCAACAAAATGACTGTCGGAGTTCTTAGAGGCTTTCATTTTCGACAAGCGGCAAGTTTTGCAGAGAGCTGTGCACTTCTGTAAGGACTGCATTTTTCTGCCCTTCTTAGTAGAAGAGTAATCGTCGGATGACGTTGCGAAACCAGCTATTTTTCATAAATGCCGCACTTGTGTTGAGGAAAGAGATCTTGCTAGAAGAAATGAGATAGACCACTGATGGATTTCCAGTTTATAGCGCACTATCTCATAATGCATGCTTATAACTGATATTGAATCTTTTTTATTTACCGCTGTAATTCACTAATGCGTGGAGCTAACTTAAAACGAACGTGAACCAGTGTTCGTGAATACAGGATGCTAATTGAACTGTAATGAATCATTATGAACGTGGAGCTGAAAAACGCAACTTAACATTTTGATGTATTTGTCTGTTTTTCTTCACTCCTTGGACAAGCTGTTGCGCATCAACACTTCGGTAACACAACGCAACATCTTCCTCGCCTATCTCAGCCTCGCAAGTCATTACTTTGGTTGCAATTTTCAAAATCGAACTATGGCCCAGTTTTCTGTAAAAAGTCTAAGTGTATGTGCTACTCTCACAGCTATCAGTTGTATTTCTTCTATGTTCATATGGTACAAAAATGTATACTTGGAAAATTGTATCAATATTTCACATTTGCCGCGCGGGGTAGCCGAGCGGTCTGGGGCGCCTCCCCACGGTCCGCGCGGCTCCCCTCGTCGGAGGTTCGAGTCCTCCCTCGGGCATGGGTGTGCGTGTCGTCCTTAGCGTAAGTTAGTTTAAGTTAGATTACGTAGTGTGTAAGCTTAGAGACCGATGACCTCAGCAGTTTGGTCCCATAAGACCTTACCCAAAATTTCCAAATTTCACATTTTAGTAATAGTTACAAGAAATGAAATTAAGATAGACGTGTTGGAATTTTCGTAATTATTTACACATACCACATGCAGATTTGGAAAGAGAGTTAGATAAAATATGAGTTGTATTGCTCTACGGATATTTAGTTATCTTCTGATAGATTTCAGTTGGCGACTCACCGCTCACGTCGCTGTGACAGGAGAGCGGAACGTAGCCACCGGCACCTTGTCTCTGAATGGCGTTGGTGTAGTGTAGCGAGAGAATTTGGGGCTGTAGAAAAAGCAGTGTCACGCACGGAAACCATGTGAAAAAAGTCATATTTGATAGTTTTTTTTACTAACTCACAGTTCATGTCGAAAGTTAAAATTTCGAATACGAACTATTTAAAAGCTGCCTAATAGTGAAAAAAAGTTAATACAGCTTTCGACATGACAAGTCTGATCATTCCCTTATAAGGTTGAAATCACGAAAATCATGGACATCTGGTACGGATACTTCAAGACTAATAAAACACTCGATACGTAATCATATGACTCACTAATAAACGTACATAAATGCCACCAATTCTTGGCAATAGGAAGTAGTTTCACCAGAAACTGCTGAATATACAGTGGCCTTGCCATTCAGGAAGCTCTTCTCTCAGACGTAAGATACCTTCGAAGCACTCTAGTCCTAGCCTTTAGGGATGAGGCATTGGCAGCACACTGGCCAGTCCTTCTGTGACCTTCTTGGTATCGCAAATTACGGATGTTCACCAGTTCTCGCTCATGTATGCTGTATTTGATGCAATACTAATTTGGGAAACATCTTTGCGCATATGAACTACGTATGTTAAGAGAAAAGGTACAGATGCCTGCTGCGTGCCACTGTGTGTTATTTTGTATTTCTTAAGCCATGTCTACTTTTTCTAAGCAACTTAACGTAACTCAGACGAATTTCTTAATTGCCATGTCATCTACTGTACCGCTATCACGACGCTCTAACGCTCGATACTATTGCACGTGGTCCTCTGGCGTAAAATGATCTGAATGCCTAGTGGCTGGTTTATGCGAATAGCAAATCACTGAACTGTCCAACTTCAACCTACATCTAGATCTTAAACATACGCTTACGGAAGGCAGCAGACGATCAGCTGATGGGTTAAATTATGACCGTGCTTCTAGCAACAAGAGCTTACCATAGTACGGTATAAAAACTGTCACCTTATCTCCACCTTTTCTGTTAAAAAATAGTTTTCGGTATAGACTGTATCATGTAGTTAAAATAGATCTGCACATATCGTACGTGTAAACATATATGCAGTAGTGTGAGTGAAACAAATGCCTTTACTGTCATAAAAGCAAGAAATCGTTCGAACATTAAGCTTAATTCATTTCAGTGGTATAACATAAATATAGACTGAAAAAAGAATTATGTCAAATGCAGTAATGGCCCAGTGCCAAGTAGTACTCGTTCTACAATGCCTAAACTACTACAGATCCTACTCACTGTGTTCATTCTATATGAAATTTGTAACCGACATAATTTCTTGTCAGCAAATTACTGAAAACTACAAAAGAAAGCTAGTCTTGTCGTGCATAAATCGAAGGAGTAATCAATTTTTGCTCCACTTGCTGCACTGGCCACAATATTCATATCTCATCTTTCCTTTCATGAGAAAAAGCTTTCCTTCATAAATAAATTCCAAGACACTTTCTGTCTATTGGTATTAAATTGCTTTCCATTTTCAGATAACACAACCATCTATTCAAGCGTCTTCTCTGCACATAATTAACTGAAAAATGACGTATTAAAGTCTAAAAACTTACACATCTTGTAAATTTCAGACCTAAAACTATTACTCAGCTTTTAGGAAAAGCACTAGTTAAATCCACAAGATCTACCACTAATAGCAAAATATCATGTTTTATTTTCCTGCAGTTTTATAATTTTTCCGGGCTCCTTCCTTCTCTTAGTTCTTTTTATATTAATGTTATTTTTTCAGAACTTTAGAACTTATATAATTTATAGTGGTGGTGAACTTATCGTTACAGCCGAATATTTTTGTTATGCATATATAGATTTGTATTGGACTAGAAACTATTAAGCTTCTGGTTCACTGTAAAAGACTTCCTGTAGAAGTTTATACACCTATGGTAAATAAGTAAGTGCGTAAGTATGTTTTTGTTATGCTCTTCAGTCTGAAGACTGGTTTGATGCAGCTCTCTAAGCTGGTCTAGCATATGAAAGTCTCTTCATCCGTTTGAAACTGCTTGCTCTTACGATCTATTCGAACGTTGGTCTACCTCATCGATTACTCCCCATGTCCCTACCATTATTCACAAAAATATTAAATTAGCCAATGCCTAACAATATTAGTTATTACGTGGCCTTGAAAATCTTTGCTCCCAACAAGTTTAGTTCCTCTTCATTGGTTACCCGTCCGTCTTCGGCCTTTTCCTGTAAAACCATTTTTCAGAAGCTTCTATCCGTTCATTTTCAACTTCCACTATTTTCAAGTCACTGACGAGTTCGTTCAACTGCTCTTCCAACGCCTTTGTGGTCTCTGACAGAATTACAAGCTCATCGGTTTACCTTAAATTTTTATTTCGTCTCGTGAACTTGAATTTCATCTCCAAAGTTCCTTTTGGTTTCCTATGTTGCTTACTTCACGTACAGAATGAATAACATGGAGGGGGGGGGGGGGGGGGGTAGGCTCAATCTCTTCTCAGTTACTCCCTTTTCTTGAGCTTCAAGTCTTGTAATAGCAGTAAAATTGCTTACATACTGCAGATAGCTTTTCGCTTGCTGTATTTTATCCGTGATAAGTTCAAAGTAATAAACAACAAATTATTTATACGTATCAGAAATGTCTGGGTGCCAATATGTTCAGAAGAAGTTGCTGAATGATTGCAAATGGATATGTAAATAAGTAAAATGTAGTGTAAATTATACAAGAAATATGAGAGAACTGAAGCTGTTATGTCATTAACTCAAAATTTGCGTACGTGCAGTGTGCATCCTTGAGATTACTAACTGCACATTCAGATCATTTAATACTTCACCATACATAACAAATTATTTCCATGCTCAGAGAAACTACACATACATCCCCGATCTTTAGTTCTGGTCACCGTAGAGCGCAGGAGGTTCAGATATTTATAAGAAGCACAGCTTTAGTCTAATCCAGTAAGCAATTCCTCGGTGGTTTACATCGTCGTGTTAGGAGCGGTCATGTTGAAGGTAATTTGGTCAGCCTAGCTGCTTCAGGGCTAGGTTTGATTTCCACGTTAATTCCTTGAGGCTATTTGAGGATCTTTGTCTCTTCGTAGATTGCTCATGTCCTTGAAGTGAAGGTCATGTGTCACATTGAATTTTTTAGTCGTATACCGCGGATGGAACTTTCCTTCGTGTAAAGGTGAAGCACTGGTGGATGGACAGGAGCATGTCGCAAACATGCAGTGATGATACGAATTGTTTCGTTCAGTGAGATACTTACCGTGGATAGAACGGTACCCGCCCGGCACAGACATTTGCTTGATTTTGTTCGAGTTCTGCCTGAAATAATATGCTGTATCTCGCTATATCTGCATATACGTCTATACTCCGCAAATCGCCTTACATTGTATGGCGGAGGATACTTCGTTGTGTACCACTGCCATTTCTCCGTTTTTCTGTTCCACTCGCTAATGGTTCGCAGTAACAACGATTGCTGGTTAGCCTCTGCCTGAGTTCGATTCACTCCAATTTTACTTTCATGCTCTTTTCGCAAGATGTACGTAGGAGAAAGCATGTATTGGTCACTCTTCTAGGACCGTACGCTCTCGGAACTTTAGCAGTAAGCCACACGATACAGAAGGCCTCTCTTGCAACGTCTACCATAGGAGTTAACTGAAAATCTCCGTCGCGCTTTCACACTTACTGAATGAACCTGTAATGAAACACGCCTGCTCTTCTTTTGATCTTGTCTACTTTCTCTATCACTCTAATCTGGTATAGATCCCAGAATGAAGATTAATATCTAACTATTGATCGACCGAGGTTTTTGCAAGCTACCTCCTATGTGGGCTGATTATACGTCTTCAGGATTCTTCAATGAATTTCAGTCTGACATTTGCCGTAGCTGCGATTAGTTTTATGTGGCCATTACCCTTTAAATCGCTCCGTAGGATGCTTGTAGATATTTGAAGGATGTGACCGCTTTTAGTGATTATTTATGCACAATAATTTACATTTAATTATGTTGAGGGTCAACAGACATTCTCTGCACCAAGCGACATTCCTCTGCAGGTCTTCCTGCATTTCGCTACAGTTATTGGCGTTGCGTCTTGTCTATATATAACAGAATCATCCGCGAAAAGCCTCATGGAACTTCCAACGTTATCCCCTAGATCATTTATATCTGTTCTGAAAAATGATGGTCCCATAACGCTTCCTTCGGTTACGCCTGAAGCTACTTTTACATCTGAAGGTTTCTCTCGGTTGAAAATGAATTGCTGTGTATTGTTTGCTAGAATTTCTTCAGTGCAGTCAAACAACTGTTCTGATATCCGTATCCTCATATTTTGTTCACTAGTTACCAGTGCGGAAATGTATCGAGAAGCCTTCTAGAAGTCAAAGAACACGGCACCAACCTGGGCTCTAGTATCTACTGCTTTGAGGGTCTCGTGGACGAACATGTTGATTCCTAAGGAGGACATTTAGGTCTGCAGAAAATTCATAACTGAGAGCAGCAAATATGTTACAGAATTTTACAACAGACAGATATCAGAGATACAGTTCTAGTTTTGTGCGTCTCTTCGACGACCCTTCTTGAAAGCAGCAATGACCTGCACTTTTTTTCCAATCAGATGGAATGCTTCGCTTCTCCAGCGAACTGCGGTGACCTGCTACTAGTAGAGAAGCAAGTTCTTTCGCGTCGTCTGTGTAAAATAATTGTGGTATCCAGTGAAGTCCAGTGGCTTTTCCTCTGCTGAATAATTTCAGCTGCTTTTCTATCCCGTGGTCACTTATTTTGCTATCTGTAATTCTGACGTTCTTACGACTATTTAAAGGAGGAACTACAAAGCAATTTCCCAAAATGAAACAGTTTAGGAAAATGGCGTTTAGTATTTCGATCTCCTCTCTGCCATCCTCCAGTTCGATGCCATAATGTCTACAGAGTATTTGGACAGATGGTTTCAACTCATTAACTGATTTGACGTAAGACCAAAACTTCTTAGGGTTTGTGTCAAATAGGTAGATACAATTTTACTTTCGAATTTGTTGAACACTTCCTTAGGCTTATTTTGCTTGCGTTCAGCCTTTGTTTGTCTGCGAGGATTATGCTACGTTCAAATTTGCAATGAATCTCTCTTTTCTTTCGTAGCAGCTTTGTAATACGACTGTTGAACCACGATGTTTCCATCCTGTCTATCATTAGATATGTCCCTGAAGCGTATTGTACAATACTATTCAATTATTTCCATTGATGCTCAACATTTTCCGTCCTTGAGATGAAATCTGTTGTTGTTTTTTTTACGATTTTGCTAAACAGAAATATTTTGTTTGCTACCTTTATTTACATACCTACTTACAGTCGTCTTCAGTGATGCTGTAACGATCTTATGCTCACTGATTCCCTGTTCTACGTTAACCGAATCGGAAAGTTCTTACCTTTCGGGTGAGCAGGACATCTAATATGTAGCTTTCACAAGTCGGTTCTCTGACTGACTGCTCAAAATAATTTTAGGATAAGGCATTACAACGATTGTATACAGTTCGCTGTCCCCACTATCTGTCCTAACCACTTGAGTCTTCCAGTCTATAGCTGGTAAGTTGAAATCTCAGTCTAGCACTATAACACGACCTGGGAATTTATGCGAAATATTCTTCAAGTTTTTCCTCAAATGTTCCGCCACGATTGCTCCTGGGGAACGAGGTCTATAAAAACATCCGATGACCATTTTTGATCCTCCTTTAACACTTATCTTCCACCAAATAATTTCACATTCGGAATTTGTACTAGCCTCACTATGTATCATCGGCATTCAACCTATCTTTGCGATATGCAGTGCAATCGGAATTTAGAATCTCAGTGTTGTTACTATACGCATTCAGCCAACTTTCTGTTCCTGGTACTATGTGGGCATTATTACCGTCTATAAGCCACACCAATTCTGACTCTTTCCATTGACTTCCTGACGTTAACTAATACTATATTAACATTTTCTTTCTCCAATCTGCTAAGATAAACGCTACTCTCTTTACAAAACGAGGATAGTATTCTTCCCCTACCTGAACTTAGAACGTATCTTATCGGGCCTGTGTATGGATATCTCTATATAAAAGAAACCACATGTGCACGCCACGCGCGCTCCGCTACCATAGTAGGCGCTTTCTGACACGAATCAAAATTTGCAGTCGGGTGCACCCAGTGCGCTCAGTCGCTGCGGCAGATCCTCCTCCACATCTCAGACGTGACTCGCCACACCAAGCAGAGTGGACTACTGCCCTTACTTGCCGACCTGGCCGCCATTTCCCTAATCTCACTTACCCTCCTAATGTTGGAGCTTCTAAACACAAACAATCCCACTCTCTGCATTTGTTCAGGCTTTTAAGGAAAATCGGTCCTGGTCCCAACAGACGAGACGTCACGTGCTTCGTCAAATGTATCTTCAGCGCATCCTCGCCACTGTTCACCACTCATGTTGATGTGAGTGTCGACTGGCCAGGACGAACGAATCGGCAGGCTCTGCGAGATGAGGGATTCCAGGCGACGTTACAGCCACCAGATGTGCCAAAGCATTCCTCCTAGGCGCCCCAACACCTTCGCAGCCCCGACCAGCAGTCTGAAGCTTCTCGACTGTGGCCAACACAACTTCCAGCTGTTAACAGCAAGTCGCCAGTTCTCCCTACGTCAGTATACAACAGTTGCAGTCCCTGTCCATCTTTTATCAATACTTGTCTATATCGCAAGGACTATAACACTAACCCTAACACTAACTGGATCTAATACAAATGCTTCCGCTACGTTCTTTCTGGCTTATGCTGCACTCCAAAGTAAGCTCACACAGTACAGATGCACTAAATTTAGGCAAAATTTTAGAATAAGTTACTTTACACTAGTCAATGTAGTAGGACGATGTAGAAAAACTAAACTAAATCCTGTATTTAAATAGAAACTCTTGTTGCTCTTGGCGCGTCCACCTTGTTCCTCGATTACGGGTACCTGCTATTCTTAGATATGAAGGTAAATAATTGTACTCAATCCGGGTTCCATCCCATAATACGTATATCCATCTTCCTTTTGCCGTCTCTGTTCCTCAAGTAGAACACATCATTTTACTGCATCATATTATTGAACGATTGTTCTCATACAAATATGAGTATGTCTTTATTATTCTTAAAATGTATCTCTTGCATGACCATGGGTGGACAACGTGCCTGAATTAATGATATGCTGAATTTCTCAAACATTGTTACAAGCGACAGAAGGTGAATCCATTGAAAGTTTTTTTGCTATTATTGGGGTTATTTCCTGCCTTCCGTATTGCCATTATATTTGCTTTTCTTCGTATTAATGGTACAGTGCACGTTTTCCTGCATGTGTTTAACATTGGACCATTCAAAGTCAAGACCTCGGCTGTAAACAGTTGTGAAGGACAGTCGATGAGAAGCAGTTATTGCATGTAAGATATGGTAAATGATGTTCTTAATTCATATTGGTTGATAGTCCCAGGACAAACCGAGACATAGCTCTTACTCTAGTTTCAGAATTTCGTTAATAGCAACTTTGTGTGAATGTAAACGGTGGCTGCCAGTAATATTAAAACGTGCGCTGTTCGTCCTAGAGAAATGCTTTTCCAGGACGATTTGTAGGAATCTGAGGATGATATGGACAAATAAAACTCAGATAAAGTTCCTGAACATATTCCTGGTCTCAAATGCGCTTTAAAATTTGAATCATTTATCATTATAGCTTCTGTGTCCGGTGATGCGAATCGTGAGCATGCAGTTGCTTTGACATTGAATATCAGGAGAAACTAAGTCATTCTGATAAAATAGAACGGGTGCAATGCCCATTAATTTGACAAAATAATAGGTAAGTTACACATTCATTTGGGCACTGTGCACAAGGTTAAGGCCGACACAGTGAAATGAACCAATTTGGAATAAAACGGGTTATATTTGTCTTTTAATCGGTCGCCTATTCAAGACAAGATGTAGAATAGGTTAATGGATCTTGAAATATAAGTCAAGACGGAGATTAACAGTTATTTATTTGCTCTAATGCTGGACATAAATCACAATTATACTATCAGCACCAGCAGTTGAGGATCGCTACTTTTTTTTAGGTGTTACAGTGCGGCCGGCCGAAGTGGCCGTGCGGTTAAAGGCGCTGCAGTCTGGAACCACAAGACCGCTACGGTCGCAGGTTCGAATCCTGCCTCGGGCATGGATGTTTGTGATGCCCTTAGGTTAGTTAGGTTTAACTAGTTCTAAGTTCTAGGGGACTAATGACCTCAGCAGTTGAGTCCCATAGTGCTCAGAGCCATTTGAACCATTTGTTACAGTGCCTTTCATTATTTCCGGATAGTATCTGGTTCATAATGCTGTGAAAAATATCATGTTTTTAATTTTCATCCATTCCGTGTCCTCTGCTACGTAAAACTTACTTTCAGCGAATATCTGTGCCATGTTTACTTCCTCGTGTTTTACGGCCGTCTGCCATCAGAGAAGTATCTCAGCGGAAGATAAGTTTTTACTAATTCGTACTTTATTACAGTTTAAGTGTATTTCAGTACTTTTTTGTTTACGGGAAGAGTATCGTCACAGGTGACAAATTTGGATGTTGCCAGTATGTTGGATGTTGTCAGTATGAAAAAAACTTGTCAGCTGTGTGGGTTCGTATTTCATTGGGGTGACTGCAGTGGAGAAGCTAGCGAGGTATTAGGTGAGACTTCCCCATGCAATTATAAGACTATGTAATCGAGACAAGAGAAACGAGGAACAGGGAAGAAAGGTTTAGGCGTTCAGGCGGGCTATAAACAGCGTATTTTCGATGAGGTAGTTTAAAGGAGGAAGGAGACAGTGGCAGCTGGGAAAAAGTGACAAGTGTAATCAAAATTACAAAATCTCAGAAATCAAGTTTCAGATTCCGGTTAGTAATCAGTTCGAACTGTGACCTCAGGTAGGAAAAGAGCCCCAACCAGTTTTTGAGCAAAGCAGAGTGCGACAGAGTCACAGGAACATCATTAAGGTTATGTCGGCTGAAAAGTGAAATAAAACGAAGAGACTCTGCTGCTAGATGGCAATTTCAGGACAGGCGTAGGCCAAACGCTACAGGAAAAGCTAGGTGTTGACAACCATGTCACAAGCATCGTGAACTTACTGCCGAGCTGAGCTAAGTGACAGAGAATATAGGGGTTTTGTGCAGAGGTTTTGATGAAGGGGATCAGATTCTTATAGTAAGAGGAGCAGGAACAAGCCAGGCTAGCTACTTAGAGTACAATAGTAAAGGTGACCTGGAGGAAATAGGTGCAGCAACAGTACACACTCGTGTTGGGATTGCTGAGGTTTTGCAGCGACATTACCAGCTCTGGGTTAACACAGCTGTCAGCATGTAAACAAAGACCTGAGCGGGTTGCTTTCGGCTGAAACAAAGTCTCGTATCTGTGCTCTACCTGTTGTTGGAACTGGAAGGTTGGGAACTCAAATCATGGCCCGCATCTGAATAGGAGGAGAGAGGACTGGTTTGCTAAGTGTCTTGCAGAAAGAGTATGGGTAGCCACAAGCTCATAAGACAAAATCCCTATGATTACTGGAATCAGAGGGGCACTTTTTTAGGTTAGAGTTAGGTTATAGAAAGAAATTAGAAGACAGCAGGACCTTAATAACTGTAACAGTTACCAGCAAATTAAAATTAATTTCTTTTTCCAGCAAATTAAAATTAATTTCTTTCATCAGAATAAGAAGGCTGAAAAACAAGGTAGAGGATCTTCACGCATGTGTAAAAGATGTGAAATATTCTGAAGTGATAGATGTTCTGTACCTCTCTGACCACCATGTAACCACAGGGATGTATAACTTAAATCTCAGGTATTACAGACTAGCATCATTTTCATGTAGAATTAACACGGAAAAAGGAGGAGTTCCTACAAATATAATAGTTGGACACCAGGTCAAAAATATTGAGACAAACAGCTTTTGTGTATGCTGGAACCTAGGGGCATGTGCTTGTGCGTTATTGCAACAGAATACTTGTCTGGCAATTGTAACAATCTACACATCATCTCTTACAAACTTTCAGCTATCTATGAGAAATTTAGAAGCATTATTGAACGACCTGTCAGACAAAAAGAAACAGTTAGTAGTTTTTGGAAATTTCAGTGTAGATTTATTAAAATATACGGATAGATAAAACGAAATGGAACTATTATTTGCGTGTTTCAGTCTAATCTCAGTAGTTAATTTTCCAACTCGTGTGCAGCAAGATAGCAGAACTCTGACTGATAACGCATTCAGAGACAGTGCTGATGCTGAGACAATTAATGTGTATCCAGTTGTTAATGGAAATAAATATTAAAGCACCTTAGAGCCGTAACAGACGGTTCATACAAAGCAGCGAGGTTTATTCATGCTAACAGGATACGGTGTTTTAAGAGTAAGTTAAAAGAGGTGGTACGGAATGAGATGTACACTCCTGGAATTTGAAATAAGAACACCGTGAATTCATTGTCCCAGGAAGGGGAAACTTTATTGACACATTCCTGGGGTCAGATACATCACATGATCACACTAACAGAACCACAGGCACATAGACACAGGCAACAGAGCATGCACAATGTCGGCACTAGTACAGTGTATATCCACCTTTCGCAGCAATGCAGGCTGCTATTCTCCCATGGAGACGATCGTAGAGATGCTGGATGTAGTCCTGTGGAACGGCTTGCCATGCCATTTCCACCTGGCGCCTCAGTTGGACCAGCGTTCGTGCCGGACGTGCAGACCGCGTGAGACGACGCTTCATCCAGTCCCAAACATGCTCAATGGGGGACAGATCCGGAGATCTTGCTGGCCAGGGTAGTTGACTTACACCTTCTAGAGCACGTTGGGTGGCACGGGATACATGCGGACGTGCATTGTCCTGTTGGAACAGCAAGTTCCCTTGCCGGTCTAGGAATGGTAGAACGATGGGTTCGATGACGGTTTGGATGTACCGTGCACTATTCAGTGTCCCCTCGACGATCACCAGTGGTGTACGGCCAGTGTAGGAGATCGCTCCCCACACCATGATGCCGGGTGTTGGCCCTGTGTGCCTCGGTCGTATGCAGTCCTGATTGTGGCGCTCACCTGCACTGCGCCAAACACGCATACGACCATCATTGGCACCAAGGCAGAAGCGACTCTCATCGCTGAAGACGACACGTCTCCATTCGTCCCTCCATTCACGCCTGTCGCGACACCACTGGAGGCGGGCTGCACGATGTTGGGGCGTGAGCGGAAGACGGCCTAACGGTGTGCGGGACCGTAGCCCAGCTTCATGGAGACGGTTGCGAATGGTCCTCGCCGATACCCCAGGAGCAACAGTGTCCCTAATTTGCTGGGAAGTGGCGGTGCGGTCCCCTACGGCACTGCGTAGGATCCTACGGTCTTGGCGTGCATCCGTGCGTCGCTGCGGTCCGGTCCCAGGTCGACGGGCACGTGCACCTTCCGCCGACCACTGGCGACAACATCGATGTACTGTGGAGACCTCACGCCCCACGTGTTGAGCAATTCGGCGGTACGTCCACCCGGCCTCCCGCATGCCCACTATACGCCCTCGCTCAAAGTCCGTCAACTGCACATACGGTTCACGTCCACGCTGTCGCGGCATGCTACCAGTGTAAAAGACTGCGATGGAGCTCCGTATGCCACGGCAAACTGGCTGACACTGACGGCGGCGGTGCACAAATGCTGCGCAGCTAGCGCCATTCGACGGCCAACACCGCGGTTCCTGGTGTGTCCGCTGTGCCGTGCGTGTGATCATTGCTTGTACAGCCCTCTCGCAGTGTCCGGAGCAAGTATGGTGGGTCTGACACACCGGTGTCAATGTGTTCTTTTTTCCATTTCCAGGAGTGTATATAGAAAGAGAGGCTAACGTAAAATTCAATTTGTTCCACAGCATATGTGTGCCAATATTTGAAAGTAGCTTTCCTAAAAATTTATCCAGATAATATATTAAAAAAAGTAAGGCATGAACAGCTAAGGGAATTAAAATGTCATGTTAGAGGAAGGTGGAGATTTATATAAAGGCCGAAATAAGTCAAGGTCCAACGTTACCTGCATACTACAAAAATACTATATGTATTCCGAGGAAAATCATTAAAATGTCCAGAATTCTGTACGCCCTGACAGAAATGAATAACGCTGATAATACTATTAGAACTATACGCAATATTGCTAAACGGGAGACAGGATAGCCAGTCACTTGAAAAGATACCATAACAATTAAACTGATAGATTCACAAGTTGTGAGTACTTTTAAGCAACACTTATTAAATGTAGCAGCAAAAATAGGATCAAATGGTTGAGTTGAAGAAGTAGAATATAGATTTAAAATGCCGTTCCACCTGTGTTTGAGGGGCTAGAAGTAGCACCAGCATCCTTCATTGTAACTGATAGAATTATAAGCTCTGAAAACAAAAGCTTAAATGATGGCGATGGTATTTCAAACAGAATTATCAAAAATTGCTCTAATATCCTGAGTGATATATGTAATGCATCACTGGTGCAGGGAATTTTTCCAGAATGATTAAAATATGCAATTGTTAAACGGCTTTATAAAAAAAGTGACAAAGACTTAAATATTTGTCGTCCAGTTTCCTTAATGACATTTTTCCGAAATATTTGAAGAAGTAATGTACTCATGAGTAGAAACAATTTATTTTGATTATACAGTTTGGATTCCAGTAGGGTTATCCAACTGAGAACGCTTTTTATACATTATCCCACCAAATATCACAAGCCTTAAATAATAAAATATCGATCCTTAACATTGCTTATGTGGTGTAGCAAGGTGCTTGCAGAATTTAATTTTACACTGTACAGCATCATGATTGATTTTTGAGAATGTTCTACTTTATTACTGCAAGAATTGTTTATTGAAATCATAGTTTCAAAAGCTGAAACAATTCGGACCTGTTAAATTTGTATTTTTGAGAGGTTTTGTAGTAATGTTTCGTTAGTTCGCCCAGCAAGTAGATAGTGATAAGTCAATGCTAACTCACGTTAAGTGCACTCAGTTTGTAAGTAAACAGTGTTAAGTACCCATTCACGAAATTTTAACAATAAAATTTTGGGTAGAATTTACCTTTTTAAAAATATGTCGTTTCTGTGGATATGTTTGAAAACAATGACTTCTCCAAATAAAAAAAAATCATATTGCACATAATTAATATACCTTATTTATAAGATTTTATTGAAGAGTCTAAATCACAACCTCCCGAGCAAAGACAGAACAATAACGCATGACAAACTGTGTAATTGCCGGCCGCAGTGGCCGAATGGTTCTAGGCGCTTCAGTCTGGAACCGCGCGACTGCTACGGTCGCAGGTTCGAATCCTGCCTCGGGCATGGATGTGTGTGATGTCCTTATGTTAGTTAGGTTTAAGTAGTTCTAAGTTCTAGGGGAATTATGACCTCCGATGGTTCAAATGGTTCTGAGCACTGTGGGACTCAACATCTGAGGTCATCAGTCCCCTAGAACTTAGAACTACTTAAACCTAACTAACCTAAGGACATCACGCACATCCATGCCCGAGGCAGGATTCGAACCTGCGACCGTAACAGTCGCGCGGTTCGGGACTGAAGCGCCTAGAACCGCTCGGCCACCGCGGCCGGCTTGACCTCCGATGTTAAGTCCCATAGTTCTCAGAGCCATTTGAACCATTTGAGCTGTGCAATTCCTCAAAACAGCTTTACGAATTTTCACAGTCGAGGTCTTTGATTCTCGACAGGAGCACAAAAATTTTTATTTGTTCCACTCGAATGTTTTTAACTAGCAACTTTTCCAGAAACAAATAAATAAATAAGCGCTATAGAAAGAACAGCCGCCAGTGAAAGGTGTTTGCTGGAGCTGATTAGGTGCTAACGTTTCTAGAAGCCACCTGCATGGCGGCTACCTTGAACGTGACATGAGCCAACCGGTTCCGCTGCAGCCGGAACGGCTCTTTAGCCTGCAGCACCTACCTTCAAGTGCAGCGGACGTGCAATTCAGAGCCCTGCTCTACGTACGTGCGTGCAGAAACTTAACACGTACTTCGAGAATTTGACTTCTTTTAAGGAACGAGATATGCTCACTGCTGAAACACTAAGAAGAGGAGTGCCAGGGTTGAGAAATGAAGTTCGGAGTGGGACGCCGCGTGTTCGCAGCACTACCCCATAGAGTTACAATGCCCCAGCCATACGACCAGATGGCCAGCCATTCACGAGAATAACGCTCCGAAACTTTCAGTCCTACAGTATATAATACCCATGCGTCCGCTCACTTAACCGCTCACTGAACGATGACGTCCTTTACTTTTCAGCGCCTGCAGACTCCACCGAGGATGTGCTTTAGCAATGCTGACGCATTGTATTTTGTATTCTAGCGGAATATACGTAGCCTGTTTAGATATTTTCCTTGGGGGCCATACTCGTCCGCAGAACTGCCTATTGTAACCTCTTCGAATTCTACATCTTCACCACCTTCATTCTCGTTTCTCTGGGGGAAACAATAGAGTCTAAATCACAACCTCCCGAGCAAAGACAGAACAATAACGCATGACAAACTGAATACAGGCTTCCCCTACGATCCAAATACAAAGAGGCATATCACCGTAATGTAATTTAAGGCATCGATGGACATTAGGCATTCGGTGTGTTCTCTCTCTTCCCTCTGATGAGAGACTGAAAGATAGAAAAATCTGTGGCCGGAAGAAACGTTGTTAACATAATGTAAGTAAAACATGTTTCTACTATTTTTCAATTACTGTTTCGATAGTTATACACATTGAAAGCTTAAAAGTGAGGCACTTCAGTTCGCCACGTAGCCCGTCGGCTAATTTTACAAACATGTAGGACTTGATAGAGAAGAGCAATGGATTCAGGAGGGTCTGTTGTGCACAGAAAATCCTGCAACGATTCCTGAACTAAAAGAAGAGGAACTTTAGAAAGCATATATAATTTCGACTGTCAGCAGCCGCTTGCCCTGGTTTGGTTTCTTGTGCCTTCGGTTTTTTGGGGTAGCGTGTTTTAGAATTCTGTATCTGCGGCACATCAATTCCATTTTATAAAATCAGATATTTCCCAACCGAAGCAAGTCAAAATTGTAATTTTTGCAGTTAATGCTGTAAGAGAGATTGTGAAAAACAGTATTATGTAAATTTTTGAGATGTTTTCTAGCTGATGGAAGCACATGCAGATAATACCATAAATAATCTCTGGATCCACCATTTTTCAGTTACAAGGAGCATTTTTGGTGTGTATTGATATCCTTGGTGCGTATTGATGTTCTGGATAGACGTTGTTGTGTGAGGGGGCTATTGTGACACGAATCTATTTAAAAGCTCGAGAGCTGGAAAGAGTAGTATTTTGAAAATAACGTGCCCTCTTCAGGAAGACTGACGAAGAAGATAATGCGAAAACGATTCACTATCATGATGTTGCTGATGATGATTTTGGGCTTTTAAATAATGTAATAATCCGAAACATCAATACACCTCTTACGTCTATTTTGTCTTTTGCAGATTTCCCCTTTCAACAACCCTCAAAGGCAATGATCTAAAGGGGACGTAGTTGGGCAAGAAACATGACCACTTCTGCCCAGCCATCTTCCGAGGAAAATTAGGTTTAGATGATCTTCAAACATCAAATCGTGCATTTTCTGACCACTGATGGGGTGGTTTCACTTTTCTGACGTCTTTCTTGTATATCCTATTATAGTCTTTCACTGTCTCGTTTGAATTCGGCAGCCTATTTCTTGACCAATGGAAAGTGAAAGGGAATATATACCACTCACATTTATGAGCCTTGAGTGAATTTCAGAAATGGTTCAAATGGCTCTGAGCACTATGGGACTTAACATCTATGGTCATCAGTCCCCTAGAACTTAGAACTACTTAAACCTAACTAACCTAAGAACATCACACAACACCCAGTCATCACGAGGCAGAGAAAATCCCTGACCCCGCCGGGAATCGAACCCGGGAACCCGGGCGTGGGAAGCGAGAACGCTACCGCACGACCACGAGATGCGGACGAGTGAATTTCAGTTGGCGTCAAACCTGCTTTAACAAAAAAAGCTTTATTGCTTCATGACACTTGAATCTCTCCGTTCCTAATAACTGCAGGCCGCACCATGTTCAGACAGCTGCCTACGGCCAACTACTGCGCTTACGGACTATCAGTCTCATACAAAGACTGTTAAAGGTTTTACCAACCTCTGGACATAAAAATCACACACCTAGTCCTTTGATTTGTGGGCAAGAATTTCCGAAACTTCCCTCGTATGTTTACGCTAAGGCAAAAGACGGCTGTTATAACTTTGTGATATTTCTGCGAGCTACCGACACGATTTACAGCGTGAGTGTTATCTGAACCTCAGTGCTGAACCATAACGTTTTGACGTACAATTACAGTGTTGCTAATATATGTTGTGTGCATCCGTCTGTCCTTAACTGATGGCGTGGGGGATGATTATTCTACAAGAGAATCTGCAGGTGCCGACACTAGTTACGGAGCTGGTACAACTATTTCTGTATTCTGGAAGCAAGCGTATGTGTTGCGGAAGAGACTTTTGGTACCGCTGTCTCGTCGTCTCCACCCCTCCGCTTTTCCTGTTCTATTCCCATGGTAGGAATAACTGTCGATAAACCTCCGTAAGAGCTCTAATTTCTCTGTTTTCTTCTTCGTGATTCGTGATTCGCGAGACGTATATAGGAGGAAGTAATATATCGTGCAACTCTTCTTCGAAATTACAATCTCGGAATTATAACAGCAAACCTCTCGTGGTAAACGAAGCTTCTCTTACAACATCTGCCACAGTAGTTTGTTGAGCATCTCCTAACGTTCCCGCGCCGACTGAACAATCGCACGAAGAAAACACTTTGCCGGTCTGAGGCGTCTTGTCACGGTCACGGTCATGGGTGTGTGTGTTGTTCTTAGCGTAAGTTAGCTTAAGTTAGATTAGGAAGTGCGTAAGCTTTGGGACCGATGACCTCAGCAGTTTGGTCCCATAAGACCTTACCACAAATTTCCAATTTTTCCAAAACATTTCTCTCTTCTTTGGTTCTTCTCCATTTCTTCTATTAATTTAATTTAGTAAGCGTCTCACAGTGATTTGAAATACTTAAGAGCCGGTCGAAAAAGTTCTTTTCCAAGCCACTTCTTTTTGTGGATGATTTATTTTTCCTAGCGATTATCCCAGTGAATCTCAGCGTGGCATCTGCTTTTCGTACTATTTGTTTTATGTGTTCATTCAGCTTGAGGTCGCTCTCGATGGTTACTCATTGGTATTTTACTGTAATAACTGTTTCCAGTGATTTGTCCAAAAACCCTGAAAATAAACTGGCTTCGCCAAGGCAAAAAATCGTTTATAATTGAACAGATAACTGGAAACAGTGAAATGAGAAATTAAATTGAAATTTCAAGATTTAATTTAAAATTACTTTCGTTTTGGTATTCTTATAAATAAAATTGTTTTAAGGACAAAATTCTAAACAATCTTTGTCGTCCTCATCTACAACATCTAAGTTGAAAAGTTAAGATCTGTTACATTTTTCCGTCCGGCTTTCTCTAATAGTATCGTTTACATTAGAATCAAAGAACATATCAGGGGCAGCAAATGATAACTAAACATCCTCCAAAACGGGACCATGGTATGGTTCCATACGAAAGTAATCACCACACGCGTTAAGACATTTATCCCACTGGGAGACGAGGCGATCAATTATGTAAGTTAGATCAAGTAGTGCGTAAACTTAGCGACCGATGACCTCAGCAGTATGGTCCCATAAGACCTTACCATAAATTTCCAATTCCTCCATTCGTAGAAAGCGATCGGCAGCTGACGGCTCCCCTACGGCACCCATTCTTGAACTTCCTCGTCCGACTGAAACCGACGTCCAAGCATGTCTTTCTTCAGGTCACCAAATATGTGAAAATCGCAAGATCTGGAATGTACAGAAGATGTTTCAGTATTTCCCAACCAAATCACCGGACCATAGCCTTCGTCCGATAGGCAGTGTGGGGTCGGGCGTTATCGTGCAACAGGATGACTCCGTCCGACAGTATTTGGATATCCCGAGGGCAAATGGCAAAGCCAACAGTGGTACCATCACATATCACCACAGCCAAAGAAATCCAGACCTGTTCACACAAGTTCCGGTAAGCTTATGATGACTTTATTCTTCGATTGACAGGGACCCTCTCCTCACTGAGTTCTTCGAGCGTGGAACCGCAATCAGTGAGCAGTGCCATGAATACTCTTTGTAGAAACTGTGATGCGCCATCAAGTCAAAACGCACAGGAATGCTGTGGACGGAATCATCTTGTTGTACGATAACACCCGTCCCCACACTGCCAATCGGACGAAGACTACAATTCAGCGATTTGGTTGGGAAACACTGCAACATCCTCGGTACAGTCCGTGTGATTGTTACATATTTGGCGACCTGAAGAAAGACATGTGCGGATATCGCTTTCAGTCGGATGAGGAAGTTCAGGAGTAGGTGCGGTTCCGTCAGCTGCTAACCGCGTTCTCTGAAACAGGAATTGATCGTCTCAGCTTCCAGTGGGATAAACGTCTTATCACCTGTGGGGATTACATCGGAATGGAACCATTCCTTGGTCCCGTTGTGTCGGGCGTCCCGTATTCATTTGATTGCCCCTTATATAATCAATTTTTAGGAATAGTTTGAATGGTACTAATAATTTCTGTGATTAGTCATATGCACGAGTCAACCCGTGAAATCACGATGAAGATCTATTGTCTGTCGATTAAAATGTTATCCGCCGTCCTGAAACACCTTTCGGCGCGGCATACATAGTTTTACAACTAGTGTACGTACTTTTAATGTACTACTACGCGATGTTATGGGTATTTACCTTCCCGAAAATAATTTCCTTTTGATAATATTCTATAAACTGATAAGGTCACACTAAACGATTTACAGCGCTATTTGGTCTTTTAAAAAAGTTCATGTTTCTAAAGTATTGTCCTCTGTTGTAATACACGCATCCTTTTTATCATGATTGTTTTGTGAACTGCTGCCTCGTCTGCCCACTCTTCGTCACCATATAGTGTTGTAATTAGTCTACCATTCCAGATAGACTGCTATGGTCAGGCAGTACATTAAATCACTTCATTTCAAGTTAACATAGCATATGTCATCCGTTAGAAAAGTTCCGAGACTGATTTTATTCCTGGCAAAGAAGCGTCGTCAGCGCCGTAACTACAGTGTCAGCTTGAACTATCGACTGTTAACAACACATGGGTTTTCGATCAGTCAGTTGTAAGCGGGCAGTGTGAAGTAGTGGATGCGTGTCAACACTGTTGTGCCACAAATCGTAATAGGGCAACGTCTCTGAATCACGTGTTCAGGAATTCTGCAGAATGTTTTGGAGAAAAAGGTGTGTTCATAGTTCGTCGCGCTCACCTCGACTCCCGCAGAAACAACGATTCGTGGATGCCGGGAGCGACTTCCTTGAAACACAAAACGCGGGCGATACTTTTCTGGAAAATATGATCAAGGGCCAAGAAACTTATGTCATCAACACGAACCTACCACAAAACGACAATGTGCAGAAATTAGCATGAAGGGTTAACGCTCTGACGACATATCCAACATTCAAGCAAACGTGACGCACGTGTTGAACGATATCCCAAAGGACGACTTTTCTGACAGTTTCACGTGATTATATGAACTTCTTGTGCACTGTACTCAAGTGGGAGAGACTATGTAGAACATCTAAAGCATTAAAAACACCATCTTAACTTTTCTCTATTTTTTTAATGCAGTCTCGAAACTTTTTGGAACAGTGGAGTACATTTAGAACCTGTCACAACCTCGAATCTTTCACCGTCGAAAGTAGGTTCAGTGGAATTAGATGGACAATATAGCATATGATAAGGGTCTCGCTGACAACAAGATTTTATGAAAGGGAACACAAAGTCGGAGCACACAAAGATTGGGAAGGAAATTGGTTGCGTCCATTATCGAAGAAAACAGTTCGGCATTTTTTCAAAGCATCCGTATAATGTATTAAATGAGGATGGTCGTAACGCATTTCAGCCGTGATACGAGTACACTCTGAGCCAAATGAGCCACGTGTCTCGGTGGGAGGAAGTGTGAGAGGCAAGATCTCTATTGCAATTCCTCCAGACCTTTTATCCGCGTTCTACGAAACGTTTTGTACCAACTGAAGCAGCGAATAAACATAGCAACAAAAATTTTACACACTTCCCAGTCTCAACTCTTACACCTGTATCTGCATCACATGCGAGGTCCATAGATTATACATTCTGTGTTTAATTAATTGTTTACTTTTAGTTTTCCTTGATACATTAGCACCAGTTCTATCTTTACCACTGTTTACGCATCAAAAATCGCCACCACTCTGAGAGCAGAAGTTTTCATAAACCACCGTGAGTGTGTACTCCGCAAGCTACCTAAATTTCAGGTGGAGAACTCAACGACAATGCTTTATAATGGCTTCGTTGATCTTTGGTAACCAATGTCCATCAGAAAAGACTGTTTACGGTTTGTTGGCATAGATGCTTTTTGGTCATGTTTCTGTAAGCGATGAGTTTCGTGAAGGTCGATAAAAATTCGATTTTGTTCGAATAAAAGTCGATGTTGCTTTTTAACATTATTTAAGAGGTCGGCATGTCACTCACTATGAGACAGAGGCATCCTTGGGCACAGTGAAGACTGCAGTACATTCGAACTTGCATCATCGTTTAGCTGTGAAAAAGATTTCTTTCCAATGGTTTCCACAAAATTTAACCGAAGCTCAAAAAAAGTCCATACATTTATAGCTACATCTATACTCCGCAAGCTACCTGTCGGTATGTGGCGGAGGGTACTTCTGGTACCACTGTCTGATGGCGGCATCAGGGGGTGGTTCCCTGGACCATAAGCAAAGAGGGCGTTGGAAGAATTACTCTGCTTGAACCTCTGTATTAGTCCTAATTTCTCAAATTTTCTCTTGTTATTTCGCGAGACGTATGTGGGAGGAGGTAATAAATTGTCCGACTCTTCTGGAATGTGCGCTGTTGGAATTTCAACAGTAAACCTTACTAATGACCTTGCTGTGTAGCTCCCTCACCCATAAATCATCATAATAGTAAAACTTTCCGTGCTGGAATGTGCGCAACATTCTCACGCCGACTACTCGACCCCGCATCTTGCCTATCTCTTCTATTAATCCAAGGTCCCAGACCGATGAGAGTAATACTTAAGAGTGAATAGAACAAGTGTTTTGTTAGCCACTCATTTCACGAATGAATTACATTTCCACAAGATTTTTCCTATGAATCTCTGTCTGTCCACTGCCTTTTCTACTATTTGTTTTGTGTGTTCATCTCACTTACGGTCGCTCCGGATGGTTAATCTTAGATATTTTGTGGTAATTACTGTTTCCAGCAATCTGTCACAAACAGTGTCATTGTACATTAGTGGACTTTCTTCTACGCATGTGCAAATCGTCAACTACCAGTCCCTGCACCATTCATCGATCCTGTGTAGGTCTTCCTCCAAATTTCTAGCCTTCTGGCATTGCTACCTTCTTATAGGCATCAGTATCATCTGCGAATATGAAACAATAAACCCCAGATTATGTCGATTGAAGCTGAAGGGAAAATTCTCCAACTTGTTGCTGATTAGTGTGCATACCCCAACGGAAGTTGCAGCTGAAGAAGAGAAAGAAGAATTTTATGAGAAATTGGAACAAGTATATGATAAGCTGCAAAAGTATGATGTCAAAATTATCCTGGGGTATTGTAATGCTAAAGTAGGTAAAGAGAAAGAGAACCATTAGGTGGCAGGCCTTCATAATAAACACCTGGAATCAAATAACAATGATTGGAAACTGATTGAATTTGCTTTTATCAAAGGACTCGTGATTAAAAGCACGTGTTTCGAACACAAAGACATTCATAAGGAGACTTGGATATCACCAGATGGGTTGGCAAGAAATCAAATAGACCTTGTATTGATAGACGGACGGCATGCCTCAGATATTTTGGATGTGGTTAGCCGCCGTGGAGCGGATATTGACCCAGACCCTCTTTTGGTAAGAATCAAAACCTTAGAAAGTATTGCAGCTACAGCCAGAAGGGCTGGGTTGAAGAAAAGTAAGGTCTACAATGTGGAGATGCTCAAAGATCAGAAGAAAAAGGAAGAGTATAGAAACAAAGTGCAAGAGAAGTTGCAAAGGATCAACGGGATGGAGGGAAAGGATATCAACGTACTATGGGAGGAAACTAAGATAGCTTTAAATACAACAGCTCAAGAGGTACTTCGAGAAAGAGGAAAACAGAAAAGAAACGGTTGGTTAGATGAGGAGATGTCAAAGACGCTAGATGATAGAAATCAAGCTCGACAAAGAATGTTACAGAGACCTACACGAAATAATGTGGATATGTTTAAAGAGAAGAGAAGGTAGCTAAGAATTTAGCGTGGATTAAAAAGGAGTAGAGGAAAGGGAAAGGATGGATGAAATACGGTAGAACTTTGAAAATAAGCAGGGGAGGAAATTCTTTTATAGGGTGGGACAAATAAAGAGAGGATATCAGCCAAAGATGGACATGCTGAAAGATGAGACAAGCAGTTTGATAGTTCGAAAAGAAAAAAAAAACAGAAACATGGGCACAACATTTTGAAGTGTTACTGTCAAACAGACACATCGTAAGTGAAGGGAGAAATGGAGGGGCTGGAGAAGAAACTGAAGAAGAACAAGAGGGGGATGGAGACGATGATGCAGTGGACACAAAACCACCATCGATAGAAGAGCTAAGAAGAATTATAAAGCAACTTGGAAATAACAAAATTCCTGGGCACGACCTGGTAACGGCGGAAATGATGAAACACGGAGGTGAAATATTAGTATGGAGGATACATAAAGTAATTACAATGGCCTGGGAAACAGAGAAAACGCCAGAGGACCGGACTTTAGCAACCGTCTGCCCTATACATAAGAAAGGATCACGCATGCAGTGTAAGAACTTCCGAGGAATATCTCTGCTCAGTATCGTCTAAAAAAATCCTTTGTATGGCTATAACAAGGAGAGCAAGTAGAAGATGCTAGGCGAGTACCAGGCAGGTTTTAGATCTGGGAGGTCTGCAGCTGACCATACCTTTACAGTACGTATGATGTCGAGAATACTTACGAATATAATGTAAGATTAGAACATGTCTTTATGGACTTTAAACAGGCCTATGATAGAGTTAAAAGATCAGCAGTGTGGGAAACAATGCAGACATTCAAATTTCCTAACAAGGGAACCTCCCCATCGCACCCCCCTCAGATTTAGTTATAAGTTGGCACAGTGGATAGGCCTTGAAAAACTGAACACAGATCAATCGAGAAAACAGGAAGAATTTGTGTGGAACTATGAAAAAAATTAGCAAAATATACAAACTGAGTAGTTCATGAGGAAGATAAGCAACATCGAGGACAGTGTGAGCTCAGGAGCGCTGTGGTCCCGTGGTTAGCGTAAGCAGCTGCGGAACGAGAGATCCTTGGTTCAAGCCTTCCCTCGAGTGAAGATTTTATTTTCTCAAACTTATGATCTGTCCGTTCGTTCATTGGCGTCTCTGCTCACTGTAATAAGTTTAGTGTCTGTGTTTTGCGACTGCACCGCAAAACTGTGCGATTAGTAGACGAAAGGACGTGCCTCTCCAATGGGAACCGAAAACATTTAATCGGAAGGTCATAGGTCAACCGATTCCTCCACAGGAAAACACGTCTGATATATTCTATACGACACTGGTGACGGCATGTGCGTCACATGACAGGAATATGTTGTCGACCCACCTAACTTGTACACTTGGCGAATGGGTAAAAAGATTCTTCTACCTTGCCCGATTTAGGTTTTCTTGTGGATGTGATTATCATAAATTAAATAGAATAAATTATACTTTTCATTCGGTGGAAGACTTGAACCAAGGACATCTCGTTCCGTAGCTGGTCACGCTAACCACGGGACCATGGCACTCATGAGCTCACACTGTCCTTAATGTTGCTTATGTTGCACATGGACTACTCAGTATAGTTTGCTTATTTTTTTCACAGTTCCACACAACTTCTTCCTGTTTTCTCAATTGATCTGTGTTCAGTTTATCAAGGCCTATCCACTGTGCCAACTTATAACTAAATCTGAGGGGGGTGCGATGGGGAGGTTCCCTTGTAAGAAGTAAATAAAGTTAACTAAGATGGCCCTGGAAAACATGAAAAGACAGCTTAAAGTTCAAGAATGTTTGTCGAGATCGTTCCCAACGGAAGAAGGCCTAAGACAGGGAGATATATTATCCCCAGTACTATTCAACTTGGTATTAGAGAATGCAGTAAGATCAATAACCACAAACCCAGGAGGCAATATTTACAATAGGCTACTACAAATCTTAGCCTATGCAGATGTAGTAATAAGGGCTAGAAGTACGGAGGCGCTCACATCAGCCTTCAAACCGTTTGAAGACTCTGCCAAGAACCTTGGTCTAGAAATTAGTGACACAAGTATATGGTAACTGAGAGAAATAGAAGAAACACAGATGGCCTACAGTTAGAAGGGTACAACTTTGAAAGAGTAGATAGCTTTATGTATCTTGGCTCAGTAATAACATTAGAAAACTAAGTGGAGGCAGATATAACAAACTTAATTAAGATCAAAACTTAATTAAGATCATATAGAGCACTATATAACATGCTCAAAGGTAAGAACCTACGTAGGAAACTAACGCTGACACTCTACAAAACAGTGATCAAACCAGTTCTTATGTATGGCAGCGAGGCATGGGTACTGATGGAGGCTTTCGAGAAGAAGCTAAATATATGGGAGACGAAAGTGCTGAGGAAGATTTTTGGTCCTCTAAAAGAATGTGAGATATGAAGAGTTAGGACTAATGAAGAAATAAGGGCTGTGTAGAAAGAACCTGATTTGGTAATCTCAATCAAAATGGGAAGGTTAAGATATTTAGGACATGTCCAGAGTATAACAGAAGAAAGGCTCCCGAAGAAGATGGTGATGGGACATCCTGGTGGTAGAAGAAGGAGAGGACGACACCGTGTGAGATGGCTGGAAGATGTGGAAGCCGACCTGAGAGGAGCGGGAGTGAGAAGGTGGCGCAGGCGTGCTGAAGACCGAGACGATTGTAAATCTGTGACTGAGGAGGCCAAGGTCCTCAGAGGACGGTAGTGCCATGGAATGAGTGAGTGATCATCTGCGAACAGCCTCATGGCTCTTCCGACGTTATACACCAGGTCGCGTATACACCGGGTGACCCTCCTTAAAACCGTCAGGCGCATTTTCTTTGATGTTTCGGCAGAAATCTGCAACAGCATTTTTTAAATGTGTAGCAGGATTTGGTCCATACAGATACTGCTCATTATGTCTTTCATGCAACGCCTAGTTTCAGTGGAAGGCGTCGGTTTGTTACCCGTTACAAACGAAATGACTTTTAAAGCGGAATTTTACGTTCCCATTCAATACAGCAGTCTCATCTTAATCTAGTGCCATATTCGTTTCATCGATGTGTATCAACAGAGATAGCAAAAAATGAAGAATGACGAGTACTACAACAGCGACTGAGCAGCTCTGCAGCGTGGCGGTAAGTCACCGCGGGCCGGGACGGTGCGATCGCTGCTGAAGTATTGTTATTTCTTCGTCTTTTAGTGTCTCCGCTAATTTATATCGATGAAAAGAATATAGCAGTAGACCAGTGTGAGACCGCTGTATCGAATTGTTTCTAACGGGAAACTAACCAAAGATTACCGTAAAAACTGGGCGTCCCACGAAATACATGATAAGCACTTTTTGTATGCACTGACTTCAGCTACACACTGCAAAAACGAAATTACAAATATCTGTCGCAACATCACAGAAAGTGCGTCGGACGACTCTTAAGAGGGACACACTGCATATTGTAAACAGGAACGCTCATATCACACTTCCTTGCGGTATTCCTGAAATTACCTTTACATCTGTCGTTTTGTTCCGTTGAGAACGTCGTGATGAATTCCATCTTCAAGTAAGTTTGAATCCAGTCACGAATACAGTCATCGGACACTCGATAATCTCATATTTTATCCACTAAATGATAGTGCAGTACTATATCAGTGTCTCGTGTCAGTTGGTGTAACGAAATCCTCAAAATATTCTACTGCACATGTTCAGAATCCGTATACATCATCGATACAGGAGAGAAAAATCGGATATATTTACATTAGCTGGAAACTGAGCAGCAGTCAACAGTTTGGCTATTCCAAAATGAACCGAAGCCAACAAAAGTGTACATCCAAGAAATCGCTTCTTTCTTTGGTTACGTTGGACATGTCGGCACGATTGGTCTAGACTCTAAACTAAACTCCGTCGGAACAGGCCTTGGGAGGCCCAACGG
Source organism: Schistocerca piceifrons (assembly GCF_021461385.2). NCBI lineage: Eukaryota > Metazoa > Arthropoda > Insecta > Orthoptera > Acrididae > Schistocerca > Schistocerca piceifrons. Next base: position 341,783,719 of record NC_060149.1, on the reverse strand, counting down.
TCCTGACCGGCCGCCGTGTCATCCTCAGCTCACAGGCGTCACTTTATGCGGATACCGAGGGGCATGTGGTCAGCACATCGATCTCCCGGCCGTATGTCAGTTTAAGAGACTGGAGCCCCTACGTCTCAATCAAGTATCTCCTCAGTTTGCCTCAGAAAGGCTGAGTGCACCCCGCTTGCCAACAGCGCTCGGCAGAACGGATGGTCACCCATCCTAGTGCTAGCCCAGCCCGACAGCGCTTAACTTAGGTGATCTGACGGGAAAAGGAGTTACCTCTGTGGCAAGGCCGTTGGCCTCGTCTAGACTCTAAAGGACAGAAGAATTGTGTAGTGTACACTACAGGATCAAAAGTATCCGGACACACATTTGTGGGCATTAATATCGAGTGTGTATACCCTTCGCCTTTATGACGGCTTGATCTCTGCTGGGGACACTTTCAATGTGATGTCTGAATGTATGTGGAGGGATGCCCGTCCATCATCCTCAAGAGCCAAAACCAAAAGTACTTAGGTTAGACGCTGAGGTCTTGAGAACAGTTGACGTTCTGACTCATCCCACAGGTGGTACACTGGGTTCAGATCGGGTCCCTGGGCACACCATTCCATTTCAGGAATGTCATTGTCCACAAACCATTCATAGAATGAAGGCTTTCACGACCTGATGTTACAGCTGCTCGTAAACCTTTCGGGAATACGCTGGACATACTCAGCGAAGGAGCGCCTCTGAGGATATCCAGCGCAGTATTGGACGAAACGTCAGGATCAGAAGAGTTTCTTGGACCACGACTTCACATCCCGAAAGGTTTAACAGCAGCGTACAGACCGCTGCCACGCAGATACCACTTCATAGCACAATGCATTCTCATGCTGGTACAAACTAACAGTCATCATCTCTAAACTGTTCCCCTACCGTATGCAATGCACAGTGCTGTGCAATATGTTCATATCCTTTCGCTTTTAGCGTTTTCTTAAACGAAATAATGGGTCGACGCACTGACCACAAGTAATACCCCTACACCGTAACACCACCTCTCCCGTACTTCACTGTTGGCACGATGGCAGGCAAAACTCTCCAGAAATTCGCCAAACCCAAAGCCTTCCATCGGTTTGCCACAGGGTACAACAATCTTCACCATTGTACGAATCTCCCTATCCGTTAGTATGTGAGGTCTGCTTTGGCTTAGTTCAGCTGTGGCTGTTCATTCGCGTTTTCACTTCACACTCACATCAGCAGCAGTCGACTTTGGCAGCTTTAGAAGGGTCGGAATGTCTCTGATGAATCTGTTAGCCATATGACACCAATGGCTAGTCCACGTTCGGGGTCACTGAGCTTTCCCGAACGACCGATTTTGCTGTTACTGCATCTGTATTGACAACACGACACTCTTAGCCTCCTTTTATACTGCCGGGTCTGCCTCCCATAACATTAGTGGCCAATTCGGTGTTACATAGAGTGTCCGGTACTTTTGGTCGGGTAATTTACGTCCAAAACCGTGCGTAAAATATATTTCCAGAACTGGTTTCAAAACCTGTAGAACTGTATAACTTAAATTTTAAAGGCGGATATTTTGAAAAACGATAAAATAATTTGTACCAAGTTTTTAACTTACAATGATTTATTTTGTAAAAACTTAAAAGCGGTCTTCGTTATGAAAATATCTTTAGAGTACTTCCAGTATCTGAAGGTCACCACTCCGTTCCTCCATGACTCATCTGTGTACAAATATAATTCGATGTTAATTGACTTTCACCATCCATGTTCTTCTGGAGAAAAATGTAATAATTCACAAACTAAAAAAATATGTTTGTATAAATTATCCTACTAGTCATCACAGAGCGTTGTAGAAGTATTATTGAAGATAGTGATCTGAAAATATTTACAGACTGGCAATTACAAAATACAACCGGAACGAGCCGATGCGTTTGGTATGGCTGTAGAAATAAGAGCCGCGCGGGATTAGCCGAGCGGTCTAGGACGCTGCAGTCATGGACTGTGCGGCTGGTCCTGGCGGAGGTTCGAGTCGTCCTCCGGGCATGGGTGTGTGTGTTTGTCCTTAGGTTAATTTAGGTTAAGTAGTGTGTAAGCTCAGGGACTGATGACCTTAGCAGTTAAGTCCCATAAGATTTCACACACATTTGAACATTTTCGTAGAAATAAGCAGCTGCGAGTGGTGTGCTATATAACAAATGCTAATACGGAGGCGATGAGATGCACCAATAGAAACTTGAGTGGTGTGAGAGACGGATCGGCCTACAGAGGAGCTGTCTCTCACTGCACAAGGTACAGTATATGCCCTAAGCCAAAAGTGCTGAGTCTCCGTCATAACCTTCCGCCTTGGGAGTAATGCAAGCTCCTAAATATGCAATGTAACCCCAGGCTGCCACAGAATGGAGCAATGAAACTGTTGCAACAAGTTCCACGATAGAAGACCCTGGCGGCACAGTCGCTGCATTTTGAGTGCCTGCTAAATGCTGCCTTACCCGAGGAAACTTCTCCTGCCTAGCAGACAAATTCATTCGGACAAAGCGAAGTACCCAAAAGAGAACGTTTTTGCTAGGAAAAATAGTATCACTAGAAATGAGGCACATTCCACGGAATCTTATATATAGAATCCGGAGTAACAATCAATTAACGTAGAGTTGCTTCACCAAAGGAAGCTGCAAAAATGAGTATGGAGCCTTGAAATTTTTTAATTATATATTTTTTTAACGCCCAGGATATAAGCGAAAGAACCAAAGAAAGACAAATATAACGACAGTGATAAAGATATTTTCAGAGGTGCTGATGATTTGGCCGTGCGGTTCTAGGCGCTACAGTCTGGATCCGAGCGACCGCGCCGGTCGCAGGTTCGAATCCTGCCTCGGGCATGGATGTGTGTGATGTCATTAGGTTAGTTAGGTTTAAGTAGTTCTAAGTTCTAGGTGACTGATGACCTCAGAAATTAAGTCGCATAGTGCTCAGAGCCATTTGAACCATTTTTTACTGATGATTGTTCACTGTGAAATGATGCAAGCAAATCGCTACTAAATAGTTGCTACACTTACAAACAGCGATTTCTCTGCTTCGTCAACAACACAACACTGTAATTCAACGCCAAAAACTTTTCAGCGATACTACCAAATACATTAATTTTGTCTTAAACATAATAATCTAATTTGCCAAGCCCAGGCTAATATACTTAGAAATAATATTGCGCCAAGTCGAGACGCGCCATCCGCTTTATGGCGTACAAATTAGCTACTGTTAAACAGGGCACGATGGACCGTATTTGTACTCATATTTACTACACACTCTGTAACACTGACGCTAATAATACTAAATTTTCGTATTCGCCTGATGTAAATCCTATGGAACCCATCTGGATCGCTTTCGGGCGCCAGCGGCCCGTTGCATACGCGAATTACATAAACTGTGCGTAGACATGTAATGCCACATACCTCCACAAACATACCAAACAACTGTCGGATCCAAGACGCGCATAATCAGTGATGTATTTCGTTCCAAAAACGGACAAACAAGCTGTTAATGTCATAATGGTCATAATGTTTTGGCTGATCAGTGTTTTCCGGAAGGTAAACCGCTTAAATGCAAGAAAGAAAATAGAGAAGGGGAAACCCTTTTGTTGTCGTAGACCAATACGAGTCGCTGCAAAGCTCTAGTCACTAGTCACATTAGCAAAACAGAAAATCAGATGTCAATGATGATTTCAAGAGGATAGTATACTCCGATGAACTGTTCTTTAGTTTTAAACATTATTTCATTCGTACACTCATTACTAGTTGATTTAAGGACACATGCTTCGTAGTGCGTAGCCCCTCGTTCCATGCTCATAACGCGTCGGGACATGACATGGCATGACACGGCAAACGTTGGGGAGACATTCTGATTTACAACTGTTCAGTCGCCACCCGCAACTGAAAGTGGCCTTTTGCACCTGGACCTATTGGGATTGAGGCACAATGAAGCACTTTTATGTTCCTCAAATGTTCTGACAGAATTTGGGAGCGATGGGAGTGGGGGTGCGTTGTGTGACTTACGTGTGGAGTGCTTTAGGACAACGAACCAAGACATGTAATCAAACAGTAGGTTATCACGTCATGCGGTTCGGGATACGTGTCCCCTATCACCGAAGTGTACCGTGATTCATCAGTCCATGTGGCTGTTCGCACGCTTGCACACTATCCGACTGCAGTGTCTCTCTAGACCCATCCTATTCTCTGTGCCCTGTAACGTACAGTACTTCATATCGAGGTGATGATTCAGGATACTATGGTTGCTCACCGGTTGTTACGATTCGACATTGATGTACTGTAGTCCACCTATCCGCTGTCACAATCCGCGATGTCTATTACTCGCAGCACATCGTTGCCCAGTGAACTTGAATCTAGTGGTTGCGGTTTTTCCAAACCGAGATATTCTCAGTACATTCTTGACTAGGTGATATATAAGAATTCCAGATGCTGTACGATCTTGGAGATACTGAGATTTTGGTATTCGGAGCATAAGGCAACCACTATGTTGTTGGGATTAAATGCACTGTTATCATGTGTCATGTCCTTAGTGCTCTCGATTGTCACGCCGACAGTCAATGCAGTGTCTTGGGACATCATCGTTACGCAACTGACTAAACTATACCGTTTGCTGAGCCAATAGGAGCTCTCTCTCTCTCCAACTTAACAGCTATCTCTAATTAAGTAATTCATGAATGTACTTTGACGGGCGCTCACAAACGTTAACACGTCGGATTACCGCTTGCGATTGTTAAATATGCAGTCATTGCATTTATTACACTAAATTTAGGAAATCCTATGCATTGTGTGGAACCATTTTCCAGTATCCCCCTTCCACAGTAGCAGCTCTTTTCAGACGTAGTAGGCCAAACATATGAAAGAATGTCAACATCTTCCCACACTCATTCTGTCGCCTTCTCGGTTGCACACTATCACCTGTCGATCTTAGAACATCGGGTGCGCATTACCGGTGACCAAGCGGGAGGGCGCAGTCGTTTAAACACTAGACTTGTATTCTGAGGAAACGGAGCTCAAATTCCCATCCGCTATTGATTTGCAATTATTTACTAATTCACTTCAAATAAACGACAGTACACTTATTTTAAAAAGACTGCAGCAGATTTCCTGTTCAATCTGTGGTTGTGATCTTTTCGAATGATATCTCAGCAGATGACAAATTAACCTCCAATCTACGTTCCTTGTTTGTAGATCGTTGCTTATGGAACAATATAGCTTACTGCATGACAGGTAACATACAATTTCCTATGGAATCAGTTAGTGTTATATGTATCCAACAGGCGACAAATCTAAGCTATACTAAATTTTAACAGTGGTCTAGTCTCAAACCGTGCTAATCATGTTCGTTTAATAGCTTCCATATGCCTTCTGCCATACCAAGTTGTATAGTTCTTAGAATGCCAGGAGAAGCCAAACTTCAGTTAACTGATTATATTCCCACGTGCTACTTTGCAGGATGTGGAACGCTGAGCTTATGAATGTATGTCACTGTATTCCTCCTATATGCGTGTGTCTGAATACTGCTGTATCTGTACGTATGGCTATAATACCCATATCTGGTTACTGTATACTGTTCTCATGTTCTGTCTAACTGCTGCTTATAAAACTGCACAAATATTTACCCACCCATAGTTTTTGAAACAATTCTTCAAGGATATATAACATAACATTTCATTGTTAATTTAGATCCATCGTCATTAATATGGATCGAATTTGGAATATCCCACATTTTTATCGACGGGATTTCATTATTTTTTATTGTATTACGTGAAGGATTTTTGTAGCATACTACCTCTGCGTATTCTGTGTTATATTTTCATCTTGTTTATTCGTTTGAGTGAACTGTGGATGTAAAATTTATTTTATGACGGACTCTGAGCTTCGTTAAGCCTGTGTAACTTCGTACCAGGGTACGACTTACGCTAATGTATACCCTGCATTGTCAAAACAAACAGTAGACTCATATTTTGGCTTCGAGATGGCTGTACGGGCACGTACAAAAGCCAATAAATATAGAAAAATAGTTGTACAATTGGGCTTGTTTCGCTTGGCGCCCCGAAAACAAGATAGAATCATTTATGCTAATAAAAGACCTGTAAAACCGTTGTGTCTGCGTGTCTTTGAATACGCTAATCTCCAAAACTATTAGAAGGGTTTCTATGGCGCTTTCATTATTAACTTCAGCGTAACTAGGGGCACCATATAGGCTTTATTTCATCAAAATCGTATCACGGAAAAAAATATATTCATACACATTTGAGAAATGTAGGTATGTTTCTAAAAGTGTATTTATGTATGTGTCACGTCTCCTCCGAAATCACAGGACCGATTTCAACCAAACTTCTTACACATACCACTAACAGTCTGGAATCCTATCAGTAGAGTAATGGTCGGGATAAATTACCACTTTTGTTGGCTTTTACTATTACAGTTGTGGTTGTTAGTTATATGACTATGTCCTTCATTACTTCTACTAATTCTTTAGCAAAAGAGTATTACACGTCAAAGAACAGAGAATGATATTTAGGCCCTCTGCTTCATTTCTTGGGTAAATGCCGTCCTTCTTTATTGGTATGGCTAAAGACGTATTTTTATAACCGCTTAATGATAATTTGTTGTCAGTTCACAATGAGAAATGCATTCCAATACGCATCACAGTCACGCCTTATATAGCAGTGACCTAAGCAATCGCCGGCCGGAGTGGCCGCGCGGTTAAAGGCGCTTCAGTCTGGAACCGCACGACCGCTACGGTCGCAGGTTCGAATCCTGCCTCGGGCATGGATGTGTGTGATGTCCTTAGGTTAGTTAGGTTTAAGTAGTTCTAAGTTCACAGCAGTTGAGTCCCATAGTGCTCAGAGCCATTTGAACCATTTTTTGACCTAAGCAATCAGTTGAACGTGTCTGATATTCAGTTCATGAACACATCATCATGAACGAATGTCGTACTCTCCAGAATGAGACGGTACCGGGGTCTTGTATGCCACCTGCAGCAAGGCCAAATGTGGCGTTACATAACGCAAATTAGGTACAAAATCCCCAGTGAGGCAACTAGGGAGTAGATAGAGAAGACTAAGATTCGTCTCAAATCAGCTGTGATCACACTGGATATGCAGAAGCGATGTAATGGCTGTTGAGAAAGTTAGATGACCGTAACAAGGACAATGTTCAAGGTGTAGCAGCCCATTGCACATTCATAGGATACCGTTAAACTGAAGAATTCTCAATACGTTCTGACCGTTGTAGGCGAAGGAACATCTGGCGACATAATCAAACGAAAGATACCATAAACATCAACTCAGATACGCCAAATCAGACGAAAACGCACCATAAGCAAGGATAACAGCACAGACACTTTCAAATGTCTTAGGAAATACATAGAACGCCTGTAACGAAAGGATTACAATTACAAATAACTGAAAAGTAAATTAATTACTATCCCAAAGAAAAGGAATTTTGTCATGATTACCAGCCTTCCTTTCAGGAGAAAAGGCGATGATACATTAAACTACGCTTTAGTGTGTATTCCTAACAGATTAAGATTAAAGCTATGCACAATGTACGATGTTTTGTTTTGTAATAATAGAAATCCTACCAGCAATAGGAACGAGAGCAATGTCAAAAACTGAAAACTTTACTTTCCGGAGTGCAACTCAGGGGACAATGCAGACTGACGATCGAATTTGATTGGAACCGTGACACTGAGATGTATAGTTTATGTTCACTGCAAAGATGCAGTCTATCTCTAAGGGTTGCTATCTCATACCGGCAGGGGTGGCCGAGCGGTTCTAGGCGCTACAGTCTGGAACCGCGCGACCGCTACGGTCGCAGGTTGGAATCCTGCCTCGGGCATGGATGTGTGTGACGTCCTTAGGTTAGTTAGGTTTAAGTAGTTCTAAGTTCTAGGGGACTGATGACCTCAGAAGTTAAGTCCCATAGTGCTCAAAACCATTTGAACCATTTTTTGGTATCTCATTTTTCAGTATCAAAGACTATGTGTTGTGTGACAGTTCGAATTCACGTAATGGGCGATCTGATGTATGCTTTTTGACTATTCTCATTTAATATAACTCAACAAAAAGAACGGACGTTTGGAAGAGGAGGCACGTCGATACCGAGAGGAAGTGCCTGAACGCGTTGTTCCTACAGCTGAGGCGTCAAAATGGTTCAAATGGCTCTGAGCACTATGCGACTTAACTTCTGAGGTCATCAGTCGCCTAGAACTTAGAACTAATTAAACCTAACTTACCTAAGGACATCACACACATCCATGCCCGAGGCAGGATTCGAACCTGCGAACGTAGCGGTCGCTCGGCTCCAGACTGTAGCGCCTAGAACCGCACGGCCACTCCGGCCGGCAGCTGAGGCGTCACGCCAATTACTAAAATCTGCAACGCGCACGAACTCACAACAGGACATTCCATCTTGCTTCTAGGGATGTGGTTAGCGAACGTTGAAGGCCGATATTGGCCAGACCCTTTGCCTTCCCTGTGTCTTAGTCCTCTAAGGAACACTGCTCTTCGAGTAAGGATAGGCAAAGTGTAACACTTATTCGTTGTGCTCTAAAATAGAATCTTCCGAGTGCTGGGTAGGTTGGGGGAGGTAAAATTCCCACCATCTCCACCGAGCATTGCCCCGTTTATCCACCCCAAGGACTACGTGACTCACTGGACAGTTAAGTACCGAGTTCCAGCCACTCGACTGGAGCTCAGTGGCAGCAGGCGCTTTTTATTTTTTGCCGCTAAGTCCTCTTGCGAGAGGGGAGGGGTAATTGTTCCGTCGCCTTGGTGTGAGGCCGTTCCTCGTAGCTGGCAGCAGATGCGGCCTGTGGTCAAACACAGTTCACTTCAAAGTAATCTGTACGGACACATCGAAGCTGGTCGCGCAGCTAAGTTACACTACATTCTCTCTAATAACTTTTGTCTCCCAACTCTACTTTGTTAGTAACGGAAATCTCGATTCAGCCTTTGACCAACACGAGACTAACAGCAGCAACTGTGCGTTCCCGATGCTGCAGGGGAAATGTATCTCCTTTCACAGACAAGCCAAGTAGCACGGATGAAGACAATAATTATTTTCGATTAAATCCGACAGAAAATACTGAGATATTCTGCTCGTATTTAGAGTACACTAGCGGCAAGGCGCAATCAATACCTTCACTGCGAGATAGCAGTGGTAATGTTACCGATGACAGCGGCACCAAAGCGGAGTTACTAAACACGGCTTTCGGATTGCTTCACCAAAGAACACGAAGTAAATATATTTACATGCATCTCTGCAAGATCAGATACTGTTGACGATCCACAACTGTACGAAACTAATTCTCTAACGTGTAATTCCCGACATCAGCTATATTTGGTATAGATCAACTACTGAATAATGACATATGAAAATTTGTATCCGGATTTCCCGCTTATCGCGAGCGACGCTTTCTATATTCCACGGATCCTCAAAATTACAGACCAATGTCCTTAACATCGGCTTGTTGCAGGATTCTCTAACATATTCTCAGTTCGAATATAATGAATTTCCTTGAGACAGAGAAGTTGCTGTCCATGCATCAGCACGGCTTTAGAAAGCATCGCTCCTGCGAAACGCAACTCGCCCTTTTTTCACATGATATCTTGCGAACCGTGGATGAAGGGTATCAGACGGATGCCATATTCCGGAAAGCGTTTGACTCGGTGCCCCACTGCAGACTTCTAACTAAGGTATGAGCATATGGGATTGGTTCCCAAATATGTGAGTGGCTCGAAGACTTCTTAAGTAATAGAACCTAGTACGTTGTCCTCGATGGTGAGTATTCATCGGAGGTAAGGGTATCACCTGGAGTGCCCCGGGGAAGTGTGGTAGGTCCGCTGTTGTTTTCTATCTACATAAATGATCTTTTGGGTAAGGTGCATAGCAATGTGCTGCTGTTTGCTGATGATACTGTGGTGTACGGGAAGGTGTCGTCGTTGAGTGACTGTAGGAGGATACAAGATGACTTGGAGAGGATTTGTGATTGGTGTAAAGTATGGCAGCTAAATCTAAATATAGATAAATGTAAATTAATGCAGATGAATAGGAAAAAGAATCCCGTAATGTTTGAATACTCCATTAGTAGTGTAGCGCTTGACACAGTCACGTCGATTAAATATTTGGGCGTAACATTGCAGAGCGATATCAAGTGGGATAAGCATGTAATGGCAGTTGTGGGGAAGGCGGATAGTCGTCATCGGTTCATTGGTAGAGTTTTGGGAAGATGTGGTTCATCTGTAAAGGGGACCGCTTATAAAACACTAATACGACCCATTCTTGAGTACTGCTCGAGTGTTTGGGATCCCTATCAGGTCGGATTGAGGGAGGACATAGAAGCAGTTCAGAGGCGGTCTGCTAGATTTGTTACTGGTAGGTTTGATCATCACGCGAGTGTTACGGAAATGCTTCAGGAACTCAAGTGGGAGTCTCTGGAGGAAAGGAGGCGTTCTTTTCGTGAATCGCTGCTGAGGAAATTTAGAGAAACAGCATTTGAGGCTGACTGCAGTACAATTTTACTGCCGCCAACTTATATTTCGTGGAAAGACTACAAAGATAAGATCAGAGATATTAGGGCTCGTACAGAGGCATATAGGCAGTCATTTTTCCCTCGTTCCGTTTGGGAGTGGAACAGGGAGAGAAGATACTAGTTGTGGTACGAGGTACCCTCCGCCACGCACCGTATGGTGGATTGAGGAGTATGTATGTAGATGTAGAACAGGTGCCAATACGAGAAGCTTGGAAGTCGTCATTCACGGAGTAGCGAAGCAGTTGAGATTACTTAATAAAGTCACGTCTTCCGGTCCTTTCAGAATTTGCTAATATAGTAGCTCCATACTTATCATTCATATACAACCGCCTGCTCGACGAAAGTTCTGTACCTAAAGACAAGAAAGTTGCACAGGTCACACAAGTACTCAAGGAAGGAAATCAGAGTAACCTGCTGGATAACAGAACCGTATCGCTAACGCCGATTTGCAGTAGGATTTTGGAACATATATCGTGTTCGAACATTATGAATTATCTCGAAGAAAACGATGTGTTGACAGATAGCACGGATCCAGAAAACATCGTTCTCGTGGAACACAATTAGCTCTTTATTCTCACGAAGTAATGAGTGCTCCCGACAGTGGATGCCAAATTGATTCCATATTTTCGGATTTCCAGAAGATTTTTTACACCATTCCTCACAAGCGACCCATGGAGGATTGTCTCAGTTGCGCGATTGGATTCGCGACTTCGTGTCAGATAGCTCATAGTTCGTAGTAACCAACGGAAACTCACTGAGTAAAACCGAAGTGGTCTCTGGGTCTCTGGCGTTCCCAAAGGAAGTGTTGCAGATCCTCTGCTCCTGTTAATGTACATAAACGATTTTGGAGACAATCAGAGACTCTCTCTTAGATTTTTTTGCAGATGGTGCTGTCATTTACCGTCTAGAAAAGTCACCAGAAGATAATAAAAATAGGTTCAAGTGGCTCTGAGCACTATGGGACTTAACTGCTACGGTCATCAGTCCCCTAGAACTTAAAACTACTTAAACCTAACTAACCTAAGGACAGCACACAACACCCAGCCATCACGAGGCAGAGAAAATCCCTGACCCCGCCGGGAATCGAACCCGAGAACCCGGGCCAGAAGAGCAAAACCAATTTCTAAATTATTTAGACGAGATATAAGGTGCGGAAAGTGACAACAGACTCAAAATAGTGGAAAGTGAGGCCATCCGCATGAGTACTAAAAGGAATCTGCTGAATTTCGGTTACACGATAAATCACACAAATCTAAAGGCTGCCAATTCAACTAAATACCTTGGGGTAACAATTACGAACAACCTAAACTTCAACTGTCACGTAGAGAGTGTAGTCGGCAAGGCGAATCAGAGACTTCGTTTTATTAGCAGAATACTTATAAGGTATAACAAATCTACCAAGGAGACTGCCTACATTACACTTGTCCGTCGTCTTCTGAAGCGTTTCTGTGCGGTATGGGATGCTAGTGAGATAAGATTGAATGAGGACATCGAAAAAGTTCAAAGAAGGGCAGCCTGTTATCTACTACCGCAAAACAGCGGAAAGAGTGTCACGGATATGAAACGCGGGTTGGGTTGGCAGAAAAAAAGGACATTTTAGCGGCGAGAGCTATTCACGAAATTTCAATGACCAATTTCCTCCTCCGCATGCGTAAACATTTTGTTGACGCCCACCTGCATAGGGAGCAATTATCATTGTAATAAAATAAGAGAAATCAGGGCTCATTTTTCCCGCTCTGTTCGGGAGTGAATCGATAAAGAAATAGTCTCAAAGCCGCGCGGACTGAGGCGTCTTGTCACTGCCCGTGCGGCTCCCCCCGTCGGAGGTTAGAGTCCTCCCTCGGGCATGTGTGTGTGTGTGTGTGTGTGTGTGTGTGTGTGTGTGTGTGTGTGTGTGTGTGTGTGTCGTCCTTAGTGCAAGTTAGTTTAAGTTAGATTAAGTAGTGTGTAAGCCTAGGGACCGATGACCTTAGCAGTTTGATCCCGTAACACCTTACCCCAAATTTCCAGCATAGTCTCAAGATGGTTCGATAAAGCCACTGTCAAGCACGTAAGTGTGAATTGCAGAGTAGTCACATATATATGTAGACCGAATTCGTGTTTAATGAAGCTTTATTTTTATAATAGGAAAACTCTGAATAACTCAGCCATTTACTCTCTTACGTCGCCCACCTCTTTACAGGAAGATCCTAACAGTTACTTTTTTTTCTGTACTTACAGATTGCGTTCCCAGCTGCCACGACTCGTCAGGAAAATCAACGCTACTATATTCCGGTGCTAGCAGCCCATTCCTGGAAGGGTTTCTGGGTGCTTCTTCGCTCAGGCTTCTCCGAAAGGTATGTGAAGCGTCAGCAGCAGTCTTTGAACCGTCTCAACGCCTGTAAAGCATACACGCTGTTATTCTCTGTCAGGAGCTAAAGCCGGTTGCATGATGAAGATTCTGTTGTTTCGCTGGTCCTCATGACGCAGCTATGGCGACAGATCCTTTCTCTTTCGTGCACAAGCACAATACCCTTTGGCTTAGAGGAAGAATATTCCTCTAATCAGCGGAATGTACGGTGGAATGCAAGTTTCCAGAAAATTAAATGTGTGAAGGGCCAGGACTTGAAACGGTACTGACTTTTCGCCTTTTCCCGCGTAAGGCAAAGATAACGTTTCATCTCACCCGCTGGCTCACAGGATTTATGTGGTAGGACATTTCACTCTGCAGCGGTGTGGAAGCTATAACGAAAGGTACGTTATCAAAACTAGCAAGCGCTCTTAGTCTGTGGCTGCGGTGAGGTTTGCAGGAAAGGTTTTGTCGATTTGAAAGAGAAGTACTTTTAGACTGAAGTCGGGAGTCCAGCCACAAGATCTGTTTCGGTGGCTCGGTTGGTAAATGTATCCTAGCTTCGAATTCCTGGGCGGTACACAGTTTTAATGTTAGTCGGTATAAAAAAGAATTTCGGATTATTGTGTTGGAAGGTATAACGTGAAGATAGTAAGAGAAAATTCCAAAATTTATTCTTTAGTCGGCTCAGGGGCAACCATAACATCGTACGTTTTCCAGCTTCTGTACAAACCTACCGCGCTAGGTGTAATTCTGATTGCATCAACATCTACATACGTACTTCGCAATCCACCATACGGTGTGTGACGGAGGGTACCTCATACCACAACTAGCATCTTCTCTCCCTGTTCCACTCCCAAACAGAAGGAGGGAAAAATGACTGCCTATATGCCTCTGTACGAACCCTCATTTCTCTTATCTTATCTTTGTGGTCTTTCCGCGAAATATAAGTTGGCGGCAGTAAAATTGTACTGCAGTCAGCCTCAAATGCTGGTTCTTTAAATTTCCTCAGTAGCGATTCACGAAAAGAACGCCTCCTTTCTTCTAGAGACTCCCACTTGAGTTCCTGAAGCATTTCCGTAACACTCGCGTGATGATCAAACCTACCAGTAACAAATCTAGCAGCCCACCTCTGAATTGCTTCTATGTCCTCCCTCAATCCGACCTGACAGTGATCCCAAACACTCGAGCAGTACTCAAGAATAGGTCGTATTAGTGTTTTATAAGCGATCTCCTTTACAGATGAACCACATCTTCCCAAAATCCTACCAATGAACCGAAGACGACTATCCGCCTTCCCCACAACTGCCATTACATGCTTGTCCCACTTCATATCGCTCTGCAATGTTACGCCCAAATATTTAATCGACGTGACTGTGTCAAGCGCTACACTACTAATGGAGTATTCAAACATTACGGGATTCTTTTTGTTTTGGTTGGCAGGAGAGCCAACACTGGGTTACTAGAGGAGGCCGAAAGGCACGCGTTTTAGCTCACGCAGGCTGGCATGAGGTCTGGAACAGGACAAGGAAATTAGAATTTAGAAAAACGGACGTAGCTGGTGGAATACTTATCTTTAATCCGTTAATGGTGAACGTCGGTCTTGACGGTACATGATTCAATATCAATAGTAACTGATAATGGCGCCTTGCGAGGTCGTAGCAAATGACGTAGCTGAAGGCTATGCTAAACTATCGTCTCGGCAAATGAGAGCGTATTTTGTCAGTGAACCATCGCTAGCAAAGTCGGTTGTACAACTGGGACGAGTGCTAGGAAGTCTCTCTAGACCTGCCGTGTGGCGGCGCTCGGTCTGCAATCACTGATAGTGGCGACACGCGGGTCCGACGTATACTAACGGACCTCGGCCGATTTAAAGGCTACCACCTAGCAAGTGTGGTGTCTGGCGGTGACACCACATTCCTCCCCCTCAAATCGGCGTACGGTTGTGGCATAAGGCTTCCGCCCGCCGTGGGGAGGACCCCATGTTGACGTATGCGACGAGGTGGGGAGCCTAACAACAGGCGAGGCTGTGCCACCCGCACCCTGCCATTCGGACCGTGGGGAGCTAGGAAACGCCTGAAAACCTGCTCCAGGGTGCACGCCAACATGCGGTGTATGCGCCCGCAGAGAGACAGGAGGGGCCGAAGGGTCGACCTCCATCGGGCCGGGGCACCCGACGGGCGAAGACGACATACGGTCCGGAGCGGGCAAGAGATCCATGTCGGAGGACAACTGGTCACGGGAAGCGATCGGCGGCGCGTGACCCAGGGAGGCGCCCGGCGGTTGCAGCGACTCGTCCACTGCGGGCGTCGCCGGCGGGAGAACAGGCGGCGGCGCGTCGCCATGGGGCAAAATGGAAGGCAGCGTCGGTAACACCTGGGGCCGAAGCGAGCCAGTAGATGGGTCCCCAGGGCGCTGACCGGACGGCACCGTCGCTGAAAGCAGACTGGGAGCGGCAGATCCAGTGCGACGACGGAGGCGCAGCTGATTGAGATGCCGACGCACCTCACCAGAGGCCCCAAAACCAGATACATAGCGCGGCCGAGGCAGCGAAGAATGCGCCCTTCGAGCCAACGCCGTGAACCTCGATAATGGCGGTAGTAGACAACGTCGCCTGGGGGCAAAAGCAGGTGTCTGCCGCTGTACAGGCACCTGATGCGGCGAATGTAGCAAAGACATCAAGGTTCGATGAGGGCGACCGTGGAGCAACTCAGCCGGCGAGCGACCATCTCGGGGCTGAGAGCGATACGAGGACAAAAAGAGCAATAACGCGTCCTCCCGAGAATGCGACTCTTTCAGCTTCAAGATCTGTGACTTGAAAGTCCTGACCAATCGTTCAGCGGCACCATTTGACTGTGGCGAAAACAGCGCGGACGTCAGATGTTGAATACCATTGGCCTTGCAGAATGACTGAAATTCTGCAGACATGAATTGTGGGCCATTGTCGGAAACATTAGTCTGTGGAAGACCTTCAATGCAAAAGATAGCAGATAACGCCTGGATGGTGGCAGATGACGTCGTGGAAGACATCTGGACAACAAAAGGAAAATTACTGAATGAATCTACCACAACCAACCATCGAGCTTTCCAGAATGGACCAGCAAAATCGATGTGTAAGCGTTGCCAAGGGGAAGTGGCTTTTGGCCATGCAAAGAATTTCCGCGGTGGTGCTGATTGTTGTTCGGCACACACCATGCAAGAAGAGCACATATTCGTAATCGCGGCATCGATTCCGAACCAAGAACACTGCTGACGAGCAAGTTGTTTCGTTCTCACTATACCCCAATGTCCTTGGTGGAGAAGCTGTAAGACAGAGGACTGTAACGAACGTGGGACCACGACCCTGGACTGATCATTATCAGAACGCAACAGCAAAACACCACGTCGTACAAAAAGTCTCTCCTGGTGAGCAAAAAATCGGCGAACCAACGGATCCCCGATCCGTGACTTTGACAAGGGCCATTGCGTAGCAACAAAACGCAGAACGGTAGCAAGGACAGGGTCGGCAGCTGTGGCTGTAGCTACATGACGAAAATCAATCGGAAACGATTCGACCACATCATCGGTTTCCGAATCAATGAACATGCAAGCAAGTTCGGAGGAATCGAATGCTCTATCCCCAGCAACAGGCAAACGGGACAACGCATCGGAGTTTCCGTGCTTAGCAGTGGACCGATACAAGATATCGCAGCGGTACTGCGAGAGGAAAATAGACCAGCGAATGAATTTCTGCGCTGTACGTGGAGGTACAGGCTTGGTCGGATGAAAAAGCGATGTCAAAGGTTTGTGGTCTGTGATGATGGTAAAGTGACGACCATACAAGAAATCATGAAACTTTGTAACACCAAATACGAGAGCCAATGCTTCTTTCTCGATCTGTGAATAATTTCTTTGCGCAGACGAGAGCAATTTGGACGCAAAGGCAATAGGGCGATCGTGCGATCCATCTTTGTGTGCAAGCACAGCACCGATCCTGAAATCCGATGCATCCACTGTCAACAAAAGGGGCTTCCGGGGATCGAATGGCGTAAGGCAAGTATTGGAAAGCAAAGCCGATT
This sequence comes from Schistocerca piceifrons, assembly GCF_021461385.2. NCBI lineage: Eukaryota > Metazoa > Arthropoda > Insecta > Orthoptera > Acrididae > Schistocerca > Schistocerca piceifrons. Next base: position 341,766,760 of record NC_060149.1, on the reverse strand, counting down.
TCCACTGGCGAAAGGCGCGTTCGCATTCCGTCGTCCAGACGAACGGGACACCTTTACGGCGTAAGCGATGAAGCGGAGCTGAAATGGAGGAGGCATGTGGAACATATCTGTGATAATAGTTAATTTTTCCCAGCACACTCTGTAGCTGCTTCAAATTCTGCGGCGCAGGCAAGTCTTGTATGGCACGGAGGTGCTCGGGACTGGGATGTATGCCTTCGGCATTGAGTACATGTCCCAGGTAGGGCAAGTCACGAGCAAAAAACACACATTTGTCCGTCCGCAAGCGAAGACCATTTTGTCGCAAGACCTGAAATAATGTTGAGAGATTGGCTAAATGTTCTTCTTCCGTCTTTCCGGAGATCACAATATCGTCCAGATAGTTTGCTGCAGCAGGGACCGACGCACAAACAGTTTGTAGATATTGCTGAAACAACGCAGGGGCGGATGCACACCCGAATGGCAGTCGTTTGAATCGATACAAACCAAGATGCGTGTTAACCACCAAAACGCGCTGGGGTTCTTCGTCCACCGGTATTTGCAAGTACGCATCTGCTAGGTCCAACTTCGAAAAATATTTACCCCAGCACAGTTTGTCAAAAAGATCTTCCGGGCTGGGTAAAGAAAAAGTTGCAGTCACTAGTTGTGGATTCACTGTTGCCTTGAAGTCCACACAAAGTCTCGATTTTCCGGAAGGTTTTGGCAAAATTACTAAGGGTGAGGCCCAGAGAGAAGCCTGCACACGTTCAATTACACCTAGTGATTCCAAATCTTGTAATGTTTTTGCGACCTCATCACGCAATGCGTGGGGAACATTTCGGTTGCGCGTTTACTTTCAGTTCCAAATGTGCTTTATAGTTCTTAGCGCAACCGAGGCCCAGTGCAAAAATATCTGCAAATTCTTCACATAGACGAGAAACATTGTCGGAAGGCACAGTCTGGTTCACTGATAGGACCTGATTTACTATAGACAAGTTAAACAACTGAAATAAATCGAAACCAAACAAGTTCACTACAGAAGAAGAATGAAGGATGTAAAATGACACAAGTTTTGTTTGTCCTTTGTATGTTGCAAACAGGCTGCACTGTCTTAACACAGATCGCTTGACCTGCATAGCTCGTTAACTTAACAGCTGCGGCACGCAACGGAGGTGTGCCCAGCAGTTTGTAAGTGTCTTAATTGTTCAGTGAAACTGCAGCCCCAGTATCCAGCTGGAATGGTATCACTTTGCCGTTAATGTCCAAGTCCACAAAAAGTTTATTGCCCTCCTGAAGACAAGAGGGACTGTCTCGTGCAACGTGAACTGACACTGGTACAAAATCACTTGCGACTTGACGGGAGTTCCGGCGACGTCAATGCACACTATTTGTGGGATGAACACAGTCACTTTTAGAGAGAGTGGCACTGGGCGGAGTGGAATGGACTATATGAATTGCCTGGCCGAAGTTTCGCGAGCCTGAGTATCCTTGGTTCGATTCCGATTCCGGCGCGAAGCAAAGGGCCTGGAATGGTTTTGAGTTTCCGATCTGAGCTATTGTCAGGCAAACACTTTGAACATGCCCTTTTTTATGACAGTGAAAGCAAATAGCTTGGCATGACGGGCAATTCTCACGCGAATGTCTAGTAGCACACCGCGGGCATGATTTTAGCACTGCATTCGCTTGCCGGCACGGTACACGTGCCTGAGAGCCTGGCGGCAGCGGCGCGGCCAGGCGCAAGGGCTGTTTACTGTTCTGTGCAGCTCGCCCGGCGGGCTGGTTAACTTGACACACGGGTGGCAAAGTTTCAAATGATTCCTGAGCAAAGTCAAGTGTGTCCTGCCAATCCAATATGTCCATCACTTGTTGAAGGGAGGGATTGACTAGTTTCAAAATCTGTTCCCTTATACGAACATCAGAAACGTTCTGTGCAATTGCATCACGTACCATAGTATCTGAATAAGGGAGTCCACATTGACACTCAAAAGCACAATCCCTAGTAAGGCCTTGCAAGGTTGCAACCCACTCCCGATTAGTTTGACCTGCCGTACGTTTTGTACGAAGGAAGGTATACCTTTTCGCAACTACATTGACTGATTCTTTGAAATATGCATCTAATGCAGACAAAATTTCGTCGTAGGACAGAGTCGCTACATCGCGTCGGGGAAATAATTTGACTATCACACGGTACGTTTGTATGCCGACCGATGATAACAATAAAGGCTGCCACTCGTTACCTTGAATTCTGTAGGCGGCGAGATGGAATCCAAATTGGCGTGACCACTCCGTCCAGCTTTCCAGTGCAGCATCAAAAGGTCGAAAAGTTGGTGCAACAGCGTGTTGTGGCTGCGTTAGCGGTGGAGCGACGGCTGCTGCATCGTTTTGCACTGCCCGTTGACCCTGGACGAGCTGTCCAAGGGCATCCAGTAAGGCCTGCATCTGCTGATTCTGTAAGCGATAAAATTCGGACAGTACATCTGAGATTGTGGGGAAGCCATTACACAAGTAAATCAGGGGAATATCGATAAGAATGCGGTTTTGCCTCGTCGCCAATGTTTTGGTTGGCAGGAGAGCCAACACCGTGTTACTAGAGGAGGCCGAAAGGCATGCGTTTTAGCTCCGCAGGCTGGCGTGAGGTCTGGAACAGGACAAGGAAATTAGAATTTAGATAAACGGACGTAGCTGGTGGAATACTTAACATTAATCCGTTAATGGTGAACATTGGTCTTGACGGTACATGATTCAATATCAATAGTAACTGATAATGGCGCCTTGCTAGGTCGTAGCAAATGACGTAGCTGAAGGCTGTGCTAAACTATCGTCTCGGCAAATGAGAACGTATTTTGTCAGTGAACCATCGCTAGCAAAGTCGGTTGTACAACTGAGGCGAGTGCTAGGAAGTCTCTCTAGACCTGCCGTGTGGCGGCGCTCGGTCTGCAATCACTGATAGTGGCGACACGCGGGTCCGACGTATACTAACGGACCTCGGCCGATTTAAAGGCTACCACCTAGCAAGTGTGGTGTCTGGCGGTGACACCACACTTTTTCCTATTCATCTGCATTAATTTACATTTATCCATATTTAGAGTTAGCTGCCATTCTTCGCACCAATCATAAATCCTGTCCAAGTCATCTTGTATCCTCCTACAGTCACTCAACGACGCCACCTTCCCATACACCACAGCATCATCAACAAACAGCCGCACATTGCTATTCACCCTATCCAAAAGATCATTTATGCAGATAGAAAACAACAGCGGACCTACCACACTTCCCTGGGGCACTCCAGATGATACCCTCACCTCCGATGAACACTCACCATCGAAGACAACGTACTGGGTAGACTTGTTGGGTGGAAGATTCTACAGATATGAGGATTGTGGGCATTAATATCAGATGTGTCTATCCTTCGCCCTTATGACGGTTTGAACTCTGCCTGGGACACTTGCAATTAGATGTCTGAATGTCTGTGAAGGAATGCCAGCCCATTGGCCTCAAGAGCCGAAACCAGAGCAGCTAGTGATACTGGGTGCTGGGATCTGGAGTGAAGTCGACGTTCCACCACATTCCAAAAGTGTTTCAGTAGGTTCAGGTCGGGACTCTGAAGAGGAAAGTCCATATCAGAAATGTTATCTTCCACAAACCATTGCCGCACTGATGCTGCTTTATGACAGGCCGCATCGTCATGCTGATATAATCATCGTCTCCGAGCTGTTCTTCTACTGTATGCAGCACACAATGCTGTAAAATGTGTTCATATCCTTTATTATTGAGCGTTTTCTTAAGCGCAATAAGGGAACCACACACCAACCACGAAAAAGTCCCCCATACCGTAACACAACCTCCTCTGTGCTTCACTGTTGACACTACACATCACACCCCAACCACGAAAAATTCCCCCATAATGTAACACAACCTCCTCTGTGCTTCACTGTTGGCACTACGCATCACACCCCAACCACAAAAAGTTCCCCGATACCGTAACACGACCTCCTCTGTGCTTCACTGTTGGCACTACACATGATGGCAGGTAACGATTTCACCCTGTCATCGGGGTGCGTGACACATGACTCTAAATCATTCATTTCCAGTCATCCACTGTACAGTGGCGTCGTTCTTCACACAACCTGAAGCGTCGCTTAGCAATTAACCACAGAAATCTGTGGCTTACTGGCGAGCTGCTCGAGCACTGTCCCGTATTCTTTTTAACTCCCTACGCACAGTTATTGAGCGAACTGCTGGTAGCACCTCGGAACTAACGAGTGATTCGTTCCATTGATTTCATGCTATATTTTTGAGCCACACAGTCCGCAATGCTCTACGGTTCCTGTCCGTCAGTTCGTGAGGTCTACCTGATCTTGATTTAGCTGTGGTTGTTCCTACGCCTTTCCACTTCACAATCACATCACCTGTAGCCAACTCAGGCAGCTTTACAAGTATTGAAGTGTCTCTGATGGATTCGTTACTCAGGTGACATCCAGTGACCAGATCACGTCCAGTCACTGGTCTCTCCTGACCGACCCATTCTGTTGGTACCGCATCTCTACTGACGACACAATACTCCCCGTCTCCTTTTATTGTGGTGGGTCTACCTCTCTTGATAACTAGTGGTCAATTCCGCATTACTTACGTGTATCCGGATACTTTTTGTCACATAGTGTATACTTATTCAAAGTACCCTGCGTCTTTACGATTGCTTTACGTTTCGCATATACCATTCTACTGAAATAACCCGTCGGGCATGGTGTTTTCGCGCCATTTGTTGCCTTTAGCAAGACCATTTCCCGCGCAACGAAAGTCGCTGTCTGTTATTTTATTCCGAGATCCTGATGAATGTATGTCAACAAAGTACAGGGTGGCGTACGAAATGTGTTACCAATTGTTTCTTTCACAATTTACGACGCACATTAGATATCCCGCTGGGACCTCTACAGCAGTACCAGCAGAGCTTGGAAAAACAAATGAGTTACGAAATGACGTGTAATTCACGATACTGCCACTAGGAGACTAGTAAGCAGCAATGGATGACAATGGAAGACTGACGACATACCAACGATCGGCAATTGTGTGGCCTCCATATGTACCCATACAAGATGACCTGTGCACAGAAGCTCACTGAAGAACACAAGCAGCAGAGACTACTGTTTGCTCAGTGACCGGAGTATAGGGAAGAAACTCTCAACAACGTTTGGTTTTCAGATGAGGCGCATTTTCATTTAGACGGCGCGGTTAACAAACAAAATGTACGCTTTTGGGCCACTGAAAACCCACAAGTGCTTCATGAACGATAACATTATGCTCCGAGGATTACAGCGTGGGCAGCAATTTCCAGTCACGGACTTATTGGACCCTTACTCTTTGAAGAAACTGTGAACAGCGAGCATTAGTTGAGCATGCTTCGCAATAGCTTCAATCCACAGCTTCTTGCTACTGCCTTGCCCTTCAACACGCAGTGATTCATGCAAGATGGAGCAAGGCCACACACTGCAAACACTGTGTTGGAGTTTTTACACCAGCATTTCGACATGCGGATCATTTCACTCAGATTTCCAGGTCGCTTCATTGATGGACAAAATTGGCCCCCCAACAGTCCAGACCTCAATCCATGTGACTTTTTTCTTTGGGGGCACCTAAAGGAAAAAATTTTCGCGAAACGTCCACGTGATTTAATGGAGCTCAGAAAACTTATTCTTGAAGCTTGCAGTGAAATTACGGAAGACATGTGCCGTAGGGTAATCACTAACTTTAGTGTTCGTTTGAAGGAAGTTAGGAAACAAAATAGTGGACATATTGAGCATGTGCTGAGTTAGAACAAATCTCCATGGACGGCTCTTTATTGTAGTAAATGTTCCTTTCAGAGTGTATTGACAATAAAATTTATATTCAAAAACAAAATGGAAACACATTTCGTGAGCCATCCTGTAGTTAAAGGCTTGTACGGGCACAGTGTATAGCGACTTGGGGTACTCGTAAAATATGAGAAAAAACCTTGTACATTCATTCTATTGTAACATTCGTCTTGTTGTAAACTTCATAGGTTTCTTAACCAATTAATTATTTTTCCGATAAATGAGGATTGGTGCATTTCAATCCCTCCCAACTTCGAGGAATATGTGGTTTTCATTCAGGCGTTCGGACCATGCCGTAGAACTGAAATCAAAATTACGAACTGCAGAGGTAGAGCCCTGGTAGCGTTCAGGAACAATATAAAAAAAGGTAAGATACGAAATAATCAGAGAGAATAGATGCCCAAAAGTGAATTACCACCGCGCGGGATTAGCCGAGCGGTCTGGGGCGCTGCAGTCGTGGACTGTGCGGCTGGTCCTGGCGGAGGTTCGAGTCCTCCCTCGGGCATGTGTGTGTGTGTGTGTGTGTGTGTGTGTGTGTGTGTGTGTGTGTGTGTTTGTCCTTAGGATAATTTAGGTTAAGTAGTGTGTAAGCTTAGGGACTGATGACATTAGCAGTTAAGTACCATAAGATTTCACACACATTTGAACATTTGTGAATTACTGGTTATATTCGAAAGAAACAACGAGATTGGTAGGTACAGGCTAGAGGAATGGGAGAATAGTGAGTACAAAAATAAGTAGAGTGTATTATGATTATTAGCGAAAACTTACAAGAGTGAAGCAATAGGTTACTCGTAAACATGGATCTGGAAAAGAACCGTTCGTGAAGCAATTGCAGTGTGTGGTTAACAGATGCCACTGACTTAAACGTAAAGACTGACCTAGGAGTGAAGCACCCAGAAAGAGAAGAGGAAATGAAATGAAACTTCTAAGTTTGACAGGGTATGTAATTTCAGTGATTACAACATCAAGTCAAATTTACGAAGAATTGGATAGTACGAGTCCTCTTATTAGTATGACGTTGTACCCCCTCTGCCCTGGATGTCTGCACTGATTCGTTCGGGAAGGGTGTCATAAAGTCGTTGTATCCTCTCCTGAGACAAGCTGGCCCACAGCTGTTGTAATAGGTCCTTGATATCTTTGATACTGGCAATCGGACGGAGTTCAAATCCGAGCTGACTCCACACGTTTTCTAGCGTGGAGAGAGCAGGGAATTTCGTTGGACACAGGAGTACCTCAGCATAAAGCAGGCAGTTTATAGAGACACATACTATGGGTGTACAAGAATTGCCCTGTTGAAAAATGGCACCACGATACTGTTGCATGAGAGGTGACACATTAGGGCGCAGGCTGTACTGTTGTGCCATCATAGTTCCCTCAATCACTCGCAGCCGTGTCCGAAAATCATACTCGGCCCCCCCCCCCCCCCCTAAACATTGACAGAATGGGTCCATTCACCAGGCTGCCGCCATAATCGCCGACGATGGTCTTCTGGGGTAGTTGAGAACGGCGATTCATCGCCAAACACAATGTGACGTCATTCATCAGCAGTCCATTCCTTCCTGTCACTCACGGCACCACTCCAGATGCATCCGCTTGTGTTACGGTGTAAACGGAGGCTTACGCAAACGATGACAATTCCCTAGTCCGGCTGCTGCTAGTCTTCGACCAATGGTACGAGGTGACATAACATGTTGCAGGGAGTCCATTACTTCTTCTGGGATAGTAGGCACAGCTGTGAAAGTATTACAATGTACTTGGTGCACAATGCGGCAATCTTCCCTTGTACACTACTGGCCATTAAAATTGCTACTTCAAGGAGAAATGCAGATGATAAACGGGTATTCATTGGACAAATATATTATACTAGAAATGACATGTGATTACATTTTCACGCGGCTTGGGTGCATAGATCCTGAGAAATCAGTACCCAGAACAACCACCTGTGGCCGTGATAACGGCCTTGATACGCCTGGGCATTAAGCCAAACAGAGTTTGGGTGGCGTGTACAGGTACAGATGCCCATTACCAATCGTGCTGTATGCTCTCACTTCATGCGACAGTGCGGAGAGGTTAGGAATTTAATTCAGGACATTTGGCGCAAAGAATGGTGGTCAGGGACTCCACGCCATAACCCTTTCTGTCCCCTCGGCCGTAACGGCAAAGGGGATATAGTCAACAGCGGGTGGCGTACCTGGTTGGTCACCCACAACATCCAACGGTGCTTGCTTTGGGTGATCTGACGGGAACCGTTGTATCCACCTCGGCAAGGCCGTTGACTTCCCTTGTCGTGATAAGACGTGGTCGACCGGAACCTTGACGACGAGTATACCTACCCTCGTATTTCCATTGGACCACTGTCACATCTGAACGCCCTAAAAATCTGGATATTGCACGTTTTGACCAGTCTAGCCAAATGGAGACTGAAAATGAGGCCACTTTCAAGATCTGTCAAGTGTTGATCATGCTATCTCACACGAGTAAACGTCATCCTCGTGTCGTTCACAGTGATTACTCACCATCAGACGCTGTTCACGTCCCTTTTATACCCTACCAGGCTTGATAAGGACACTAAACACGAACAATCCTAACGCACTATGATGTGTACGAAATTACAATGACATTTGAACATGTCTTCTGGGTGCTTTACTTTTTTCTCTCCGGCAGTGTGTATTTCAAATGTGAACGTTTCCATTACGTCCCCATCTAACTTGGCTCAAATTTCGCTCGTGGCCTGTGGTTTGGGAATGTGATGCATGCATGATGTAGCTCTGCTACAATTTCTATTGACGTAAGACGACATCTAACACGCGAATACGGTTCAAGACGGACAGGCCGAACATGGGTTTTTTCTTCACATTCACGATCACCTGACCACAGTTTTCTGGATTATTCTATCTGGAATCATCCACAATCTTTTTAATACTGTCAAAGAAGGGGATCAGCGATTTGTACAATCTTTTCAAGATTTACCAGATAATTCAGGTGTGTTTGAGGGAATTCGTAACCGTCGCCCATTTTGGATGTACACTCCTGGAAATGGAAAAAAGAACACATTGACACCGGTGTGTCAGACCCACCATACTTGCTCCGGACACTGCGAGAGGGCTGTACAAGCAATGATCTTACGCACGGCACAGCGGACACACCAGGAACCGCGGTGTTGGCCGTCGAATGGCGCTAGCTGCGCAGCATTTGTGCACCGCCGCCGTCAGTGTCAGCCAGTTTGCCGTGGCATACGGAGCTCCATCGCAGTCTTTAACACTGGTAGCATGCCGCGACAGCGTGGACGTGAACCGTATGTGCAGTTGACGGACTTTGAGCGAGGGCGTATAGTGGGCATGCAGGAGGCCGGGTGGACGTACCGCCGAATTGCTCAACACGTGGGGCGTGAGGTCTCCACAGTACATCGATGTTGTCGCCAGTGGTCGGCGGAAGGTGCATGTGCCCGTCGACCTGGGACCGGACCGCAGCGACGCATGGATGCACGCCAAGACCGTAGGATCCTACGCAGTGCCGCAGGGGACCGCACCGCCACTTCCCAGCAAATTAGGGACACTGTTGCTCCTGGGGTATCGGCGAGGACCATTCACAACCGTCTCCATGAAGCTGGGCTACGGTCCCGCACACCGTTAGGCCGTCTTCCGCTCACGCCCCAACATCGTGCAGCCCGCCTCCAGTGGTGTCGCGACAGGCGTGAATGGAGGGACGAATGGAGACGTGTCGTCTTCAGCGATGAGAGTCGCTTCTGCCTTGGTGCCAATGATGGTCGTATGGGTGTTTGGCGCCGTGCAGGTGAGCGCCACAATCAGGACTGCATACGACCGAGGCACACAGGGCCGACACCCGGCATCATGGTGTGGGGAGCGATCTCCTATACTGGCCGTACACCACTGGTGATCGTCGAGGGGACACTGAATAGTGCACGGTACATCCAAACCGTCATCGAACCCATCGTTCTACCATTCCTAGACCGGCAAGGGAACTTGCTGTTCCAACAGGACAATGCACGTCCGCATGTATCCCGTGCCACCCAACGTGCTCTAGAAGGTGTAAGTCAACTACCCTGGCCAGCAAGATCTCCGGATCTGTCCCCCATTGAGCATGTTTGGGACTGGATGAAGCGTCGTCTCACGCGGTCTGCACGTCCGGCACGAACGCTGGTCCAACTGAGGCGCCAGGTGGAAATGGCATGGCAAGCCGTTCCACAGGACTACATCCAGCATCTCTACGATCGTCTCCATGGGAGAATAGCAGCCTGCATTGCTGCGAAAGGTGGATATACACTGTACTAGTGCCGACATTGTGCATGCTCTGTTGCCTGTGTCTATGTGCCTGTGGTTCTGTCAGTGTGATCATGTGATGTATCTGACCCCAGGAATGTGTCAATAAAGTTTCCCCTTCCTGGGACAATGAATTCACGGTGTTCTTATTTCAATTTCCAGGAGTGTATATAAATGTACACAGCGGTGACAAAAGTAATCGAATACCTCCTAATGTCGTGTCGGGCCTACTTTTGCCTGCGTAGTGCGGAAGTCGTTGAAAGTCCCCTGAAGAAATATTGAGCCATGCTACTTCTGTAGCCGTCACTAATTGCAAAAGTGTTGCCAGTAAAGGCTTTTGTGCACGAACTAACCTCTCGATTATGTCCTATATCTGTTCGATGGAATTCATCCCTGGCGATCTGAGTGGCTAAACCATTCGCTAGAATGGTCCAGTATGATCCTCAAACTACTAAAACTGTGGCCCGGCGACATGTATAAAAATCCCATCTATAAAAATTCCATCGTTGCTTGGGCCGAAGATAACCATTTCCAGTCAATTATCGGTTCATTTGGATCAGAGGATCCAGTTCATTCCATGTAAACTACTTAAACACAGCCCATACAATTATGGAGCCACCACCAGGTTGCATACATAGTGCCTTGTTGACAACTTGAGTCCATGGCTTCGCGGGGTCTGCACCACATTCGAATCCTACCAACAGTCCTTACCAACTGAAATCGGGACTCATCTGACAAGGCCATGGTATTCCAGTCGTCTAGAGTCCAACCGGTATGGTCACAAGGCCATGAGGACGCTGCATGCGATGTCATGCTGTTAGCAAAGCCATTCGCATCGATTGCCTGCTGCCATAGCCCATTAGCGCCAAATTTCTCCGCAATGTCCTAACGGATACGTTCGTCGTAGGTCCCACATTTATTTCTAGGGCTGTTTCACGCAGTGCTGCTTGACTGTTAGCACTGACAACTCTATGCAAACGCCGCTGCTCTCGGCCATTAAGTGAAGGCAGTCGGTCACTGCGTCGTCTTTGGTGAGAGATAATGCCTGACATTTGGTACTCTCGGCGCACTCTTGACAATGTGGATGTCGGAATATTGAATTCTCTAACGGTTTCCGAAATGTAAGGTCCCATGCGCATAGCTCCAACTAACATTCCCCCTACTTACAAGAAGAACTAAATCATTTACGAATGGCCTTTGCGAAAAATGGTTATACGAAAAACGAGATTAACCGAGCACTTCACCCAAATAGAAAAATGCCTAAAAATAGGAGACCGCAACAACCATCAGCTGGAAAAGTATTTCTTCCGTTCATCCATAATATCACGGATCGCATTGGGAAAGTACTAGCCAAGTTTCAGGTAGAGACCATTTTTAGACCTACTAAGAAAATTAGTGAATGCCTAAGATCAACAAAAGATGCTCGTCAGCCCCTAGCCACCCCAGGGGTATATAAAATTCCGTGTAGTTGTGGCAGAGTTTACATAGGAACTACAAAAAGAAGCATCAATACACGGTTGACGGAGCACAGAAGAAACTGTCGCTTGGGACATATCGACAAATCGGCAGTAGCGGAACATGTTTTTAAGGATGGAGATCACGAAATAAAATTTGGTGAAACAAGCGTGCTAGCAAGGACGTCGCACTATTATACACGCATGTATAGAGAGGCAATTGAAATCCACAAACATCAATACAATTTTAATCGTAAAGAAGAAGGATTAAAATTGGATAAGATATGGCGGTCGACGTTGCATCAATCACGTGACAATCGATTGCCTGCAATCGAGAGAACAGACGATAGCCAGAGATAGCTGCACACTGACGCCACGTGACGTGCGGTGGCGCCCCCTACGATATCCATATAAGCGGTGGCCCCAGCTTCTAGCAGCCAGTCGTTGACTCACCTCGGAAGATGTTCTCCGTAGTTGAGAAAGAGACGTCAGGGAGAAGAAGTTGTACAGATCGACCACGGTAACTTAGACCGGAAGTGTTTACTGATGAAGACGCCGGCCGTGAAAGCCTACATGGAATGATTCCCCCTTCGCATTCTGTCAATTCCCGTCGTGCGGCCATAATAAAAAAAATAGTTCAAATGGCTCTGTGCACTATGGGACTTAACTTCTGAGGTCATCAGTCGCCTAGAACTTAGAACTAATTAAACCTAACTAACCTAAGGACATCACACACATCCATGCCCGAGGCAGGATTCGAACCTGCGACCGTAGCGGTCGCTCGGCTCCAGACTGTACGTTGGAAAGATTTTCACATGAATCACCTGAGTACAAATGACACCTCTCTTAATCCAGTGCTCTTTTTTACCTTGTGTACGCGATACTATCGCCATCGTTGTATGTGCATAGAATTATCTAAAGCCTTTTGTCGCGTCGGTGTACCTCTGTTATTTTAATACGTAAATGTTGCAGTAGTGCAATAACAGTTAGAAGTTTGTATTCATCCTCGAAGAGTAACTGCGTAAATCTGAGCGTATGGGAATACGCACTTGAGAATGGGAAACAATCGAAATCACCTGAACGTCGTATAGGTGATATTGATGTTACAACAGCTCGGATTGAAAATGGAAATGTTGTTCAATAACATGGTTATGGCTCCCGACATGAAACAAAAAACTTATTTTTATATAGGGAACCTGTTCATGCATCCTCCTCTTCTTCTTCTTAGCGTTTGTCCCACACATAAAGGGTCCACTTGTTGACACATCCACCTCCATATAGATCTGTCAAGAGCCTCTTCATAGGTGGCATTGACGAATTCCATATCCTTCTTGATACAGTTCACAGCCTGGATGAAATGGCGCCAGGTGACCGGCGTCCTGTGTGATCGCCTTATGCCTTTACGTCATAAGTCAAAGGTTTATAGGACTGTAGTACGCCCAGTCGCACTTTATGGGTTGGAGTGTTGGCCAACGACAACGAAGCATGAGTAGGCTCTCACGTGATGGAAATGTGAATGCTCTGTTGGTCCCTCGGGCTTACCCAATTGGACCATGCAACAAACGTAGACGTTAGATGGCAACTTCGAGTTGGACCCATATCAGACAAACAACAGGAAAGCAGGTTTAGATGGTACGGACACGTCATGCGCAGTAAAGCAGACTCGGTGGCAAGAAAACCTACGCACCTGTACATAAATGGCCGACGACCTTGTGGCAGACCCATATGCCTGATACTAGCTGGTCTGTGTCTATGTCGATGGCCTTAAGAGCAGTGGTGAGCTCGGCTTTGCATTCTGACATACGCCACCATTTGATTCTCTGCATTCCAGTGATCTGGGTAGGAGTTCGGTTGTGGACATTCACCTTGAGGTCCAAAACAAGAGGCCGATGCAGGGAGGTAATTGATTCTGAGGGGATGACTTTCACGTCAGTTACGAACTTCAGGCTGCGTCTTCTTGTAAGCAGGTAGTCAGTTTGAGTCTTGTGTTCACTACTTGATAGGTTATCTTGCCCATTTCTCGCGTTTCCCGGCCGATGGGATCGCGCGTCGCTTATGAGGTACGTCCTAGCATTCATACACAATTTTCGAACGGACAAGCTCGTTTGATATGACTGATATAGGCTCCAGCCGATGCGTCGCTCCAGCTGTCGCTGTCGCTTGAGATATTTTATACTTGCTGCTAAGTATCAGAGACAGGCCGCTCCTCTGGAGAACAGACGCCTTTCGCAGCCGCCCCACTGACGTACAGAGGCTGCTGGATGATGATAGTTTCTCCGCTTCATCCACTATTGGGACTTAGTCCTCCTCTGCCTTCAAAACCGTTGAACATCTTCACCTTTAATCCTTGGTAGGGGCCTCACAAGGTACTACTAGCCGGGCCAGCTGGAACAAGGTTTTTAAAGAGGTGTTACTCCACTATCACTCCCCAATTTGTCCTGGCGTGTGACAAGCAGAGTTTGGCTTCCCAAATTTTGGGTCCAAGTTGGCGGGGTCTGTTCATGCATGAGAGGGAGAAATATTGCCCTAGATGTACGGAGGGATCAAGAAAATTCGAGAAGATGAACAATAGACACTCTGCGATCACACGTCCTGGTAAAATGCATAAAGATTGTCTAACCTTAAATGTTTGGGTTATAGAGACTTTTGTATACTCGACGATTTTCTACAGACGAAAACGTGAATAACAAGTGAGTAAACGCAAAGATGGTTTCTTTCCCTGTGACTAACGTGCAATTCAACGGTGCGGTTAGTTTCCTGTGGTTGTTGTTGTTGTTGTTGTTGTTGTGGTCTTCAGTCCTGAGACTGGTTTGATGCAGCTCTCCATGCTACTCTATCCTGTGCAAGCTTCTTCATCTCCCAGTACCTACTGCAACCTACATCCTTCTGAATCTGCTTAGTGTATTCATCTCTTGGTCTCCCTCTACGATTTTTACCCTCCACGCTGCCCTCCAATGCTAAATTTGTGATCCCTTGATACCTCAAAACATGTCCTACCAACCGATCCCTTCTTCTAGTCAAGTTGTGCCACAAACTTCTCTTCTCCCCAATCCTATTCAATACCTCCTCATTAGTTACGTGATCTACCCACCTTATCTTCAGCATTCTTCTGTAGCACCACATTTCGAAAGCTTCTATTCTCTTCTTGTCCAAACTGGTTATCGTCCATGTTTCACTTCCATACATGGCTACACTCCATACAAATACTTTCAGAAACGACTTCCTGACACTTAAATCTATACTCGATGTTAACAAATTTCTCTTCTTCAGAAACGATTTCCTTGCCATTGCCAGTCTACATTTTATATCCTCTCTGCTTCGACCATCCTGTGGTGGTTTTGCGAGAAATTCAACTCGTGTCCTGTTACCTTCGTGTGTTGCTTTAGAGCGCAGCGAGCCATGCCGTATGACGACGCTAGGTGCTCGTATTTCGCATTAGCACGACTCCTCGCGGGAGCTGGAGACGGTGACGTTAGCCAGCGCCACGCCCGTAAACGACAACGGTGCGACGGCAAATGAGCAAGAGCCCGTCTCACGGCAAACTGCCGCGGCGAGCAAATGTGTCGCGGCGCGCGTTGCGTCACGGAAACATGCGTGATTTCTGCCGCGTTTTTACACTGCTTTGTGAAACACAGGTTTGACCTTCGCTAACGGCTGCTCATGTACAGGCAGCGCAAACGAGAAATGCAACGACTGGTTCACACTACAGGCGCTGCAACAACCCGTTTGTTAAGAAGCCTGAGCGGAATCCGTATGTGCTCGTCTTCTCGGCATGTCAAAGTCGACATGACACGTTTTTGTTTGCTGTGTGTGAAAGACAATACATGCAACGATTTCTGATCTTGAGGTCTTAAACAGTTAAACTCTGAGCCACCATTATATTACATCACAAATACATCTTTTGGTTTTCATCGACAGTCGACAGTGAATTAAACTGTCTGTAGTTCATTCCGGGACTTTGGTCCCGGAGTTCACTTCTGCTAGATAAATGTTAGTAAGTCAGAACCATGTATCCATAGAACGAAGTTTATTACGTAAACACAGTTCACAAACAGCGTTCACAGTAACTTCATAAAATCAGAAAAAAAAAAATTCCGAAAATCTTTTAATGCCTAACTCATTTACATAGGACACTTAAAAATGATGAATAACTAGTTTCGCTTGTAAGTAACTATCCTCTGTAGATCATAAACACATTAAATGCGGGTTGAACACAAGCTGGATGTACCAGTAACAGTCATCATACATTGATATGCCTTTGTGTAGAAAGCTACATAAATAAGAAATTTGATGCTAACAGCAACAAGAAAACTGAGCCAGGCTGTACACCATACACCATACACCATACTCGTACGAGGCACGGGTTTAACAAACTGGTTGTATCAGGAAAAACCAACGCAGTCATTTACTTGCAACTGTATGAAAGGCAAGTTCAGCGAAAATACTGTTTGGAAACGGCACAAGAATTGAGAATAGTTCTTCCCTGACTGATAATATCATAGTCCGTCATAAAACGTACAGTGGTCATCGTTACACCACATCACATTATTCCAAGGGTCGGAGATTCTGCGGCCTATCATTAGTAAACTTACCAAGAACTTTATAGCAATTCATCAAAAATACTGAAAAATTTTTTTTAGCTAAATTCTTTCTGGTCATGTAAAACACTATCAGGGGCCTTCTTCATACAGCTACATCTCTCCCATTCCTCGGGTAAATCTAGCTTTCTCCTGTCTGTGCATAACGCAACGCTTCTAAGACATGCTCCGTATCCTGCACTGCATGTGTCTCCTTGATGACTTGAGCGCCAAAGGCTGTTCTGTTTTGGGAATAAGTACGATCCCTAAGGCCCATCTGGTCAACACAGTAACTTCGGTAATTCTTGGAATTGATCTTGTAAACACCCAGTTTATTAAATTTATTAATCTCTGTGCTTGTTAGGTGTCGTATATGTGTCCTAAGAGAATTTCTTGTCTCAAGACCTATCGTAACGCAAGTCTTCCAGAAACCCTGTTCGATTTTTTGCGACAGCTGACCATTGTAACTCACAGCTGTAAATTTAGTTTTTGTTGTATGATTGCTATTTGCATTAGGCGCACTTACTATTAAAGTACGAAATTTTTTTTGTTTCTTAATCTTATTATAGCATTTCGTAGCATTAGTTGCTTTATAGACACTGCCCAATGCAGTTTGTTTCAGCATAACAGTTTCTTTATCAGTTCCACACTTGCGAGTGTGACGGATGTGCTTTAAATAACTACGTCGGTGCGTGATGGTTTCCTATATATACACCAAATATGTGCTTGCAATTTTTTTCTAGTAGTAGTCAAGTCTAAATAGTTTATTGAGCAATTCTGTCCCATTTGCAAAGTGAAAACGATTTTAGAATGCATGGTTCTCATTAGTGATGCAAAATTATCTGCGTTAGCCTGATTACCTATTACCTTCATACCACTTGTAATATACTGGTTTCTCTTTCACGGCCTCACATTTCTGGAAGAAATGATTTTTAGGTCATTATTGGAAATTTCCACCAAGGTGTCAGTCAGGCTGTTTCCCATTGTCAACTCATCTTTCTGATGATAAATTCTACCATTAAATTCAAATTAATTATAGGATAAATGCGTATTAAGCAATTCAACCAATCCAATAAGTTCAACAGGACAAAGTTTATTATGTGTCAGTAGATTGTTTTTTATAATGTAAAGACACTCTGTAATGGGAACCTTGGCGAATAAATCAGTTGTGTTCAAAGACACCAGTTTAGCGTTATCAGGATTTTAATGTCAGCCACCGTGTTCGTTGGTTTGTAAATGTTTCTTATATTGAAAAGAGTTACCTTTTTCAAGGGCAAAGTAGTACTGTTAGCTACAACGGTAACAGATTTTTTTTATGAACCTTAACTTGTAATCGAAATTGAGGGATACTGGGATTCATAATTTTAACTGACCTTTTACAGAATCTATAAATACAAGAAAGGTATTATCTATTTTTCATTTAACATTATTGTGGAACATTTTAGAGGGATCCTTTTTTATCTCAGGTATACCATTTGGATTAAAAAATGCCTCTATCTTACTTATACAGTCATCATCATAAACAATAACTGTGACATTATTGTTGTATGCCTTTGAACTATAACCTTTTCTGTTGAAAGTTTCTTATTCATGTTATTTACAGTTCGAAGATCTGTTTTAGATTCGATAACGACAGTGATTGGCCATGTTCTATTTACTGTTCTCAATATACTTTTGGAAGGCCATCACGAAAATACAAGGGTTCGGTCACAATCATCCACCTCAGCATCAACTCACTCTTAAATTCCTTGTGGATTCTCTTAATAATTTGTATACAGACATGACTCTCCCGAACATTTTAGGAAATCTTAGGTAACAAAAACGAAGTATAAATATGTACTTAATATTAGAATGAAGGTGCCTGAGACTAGCACTATTTTAATTTATATTAGTTTCAATATAACTGAGTTTTTCCTTTACATGTTAAATTAACCGTAATGTGTATTAAAGTAGTAGCAACGAGTCAACCGTTCCTTCCACAACCAGTTCTGCCATCTTTAAATTTAATATTTACGAACTGTAAAACGAGTGTGAAATGATGTGTAAAGTATGTCGTCTTATTGGAATTTTTGTGCTGATTCTAAAACTGGTGTTATATTTTGCGAGTATGTTATATTTCCATAGTTATGGAGAATTTAATATTATGGTTAATATTTTAAAAGGATTAATTAACTTGATGCATTTCTATTACAGCTGTACAGGCTAAGTGTGATCTTTGATTCCTTAACATTAGCTAAATAAAAATTACTTTTGAAGCAGTCCTTTAAGAGAATTTCAATATTGCATCATAACTGATTTCGTTAATATGTGACGCAATTCTGGAATTAGCCAAATAGGTGAGTCACCCGTGAAACCTGAAACTATTATCTTGTTTGATCATCAGTTGTTATAAATCTTCAATTATTTTTCGAAAATATGGGGTGTTGAATTTAACTGGCTTCAACATTCGAAACACAGTTTACTTAGTTGAATCCTATAATATAATTTCCGAAGGTTTGTGTGGTATCTATGGAATCACGAAGTAATCAGCAATGATGTGCTGTTGTTGTAAACATGTCTTATGTAGAAGAAAATAGAATTTATTTAATATCAGTTTAGGCTAGCTCAAAGAGCCTGTTCTTATGTAGAAGAAAATAGAATCTATGTAATACCAGTTTGGGCTAGGTCAAAGAGCTTGTTGGTAGGTGTTGCAATCGACTTTGCTTCAATAATTGATAATCGATTATAAAATTATCACATACACTAGGTAAATTGTCATACAGAACTAAAATCTTCAACCCTGGCTGCTGTATTAAGAAGTATAGCCGGTTTAAAATTACTTTAACATTGACAGCTACAAAGGAGGAAGTGCGATGAAGCTCAAGAGAAACTCACGGCAGGCATTCAGCCAATCTCACGAGACCTGTAGCCACAGCACCACGCACCGTTATACCTGCGAGTGGTGTTGTGGCTACAGGTCTCGTGAGATTGGCTGAATGCCTGCCGTGAGTTTCTCTTGAGCTTCATCGCACTTCCTCCTTTGTAGCTGTCAATGTTAAAGTAATTTTAAACCGGCTATACTTCTTAATACAGCAGCCAGGGTTGAAGATTTTAGCCACAACACCACTCGCAGGTATAACGGTGCGTGATGCTGTGGCTACAGCAGACCTTCGCTCCCACAGCTACACTTCCTGTTAGCACTATGTTGCCGTTCCAAGAGCCTTGCTGACCCAAGGGAGCGCTGAGATTTTGTTTTCAGTCCTACAAAAAAAAATGGCTCTGAGCACTATGGGACTTAACATCTGAGGTCATCAGTCCCCTAGAACTTAGAACTAATTAAACCTACCTAACCTAAGAACATCACCCACATCCATGCCCGAGGCAGGATTTGAACCTGCGAGCGTAGCAGTCGCGCGGTTCCAGACTGAAGCGTCTAGAACCGCTCGGCCACTCGGGTCGGCTTCAGTCCTACAGCTGGGGTATTAATATTATACTGCTACCGTTTTTTATGCCTTTTGTGATACTGAACAATGTTAAAAGCAAGTTCGTCAAACTTTATTCAGCGGAAATTGTGGACGTCGCTCTCTTGGCCAAGGGGTTGCCGTACGATGTCAACTTATAGAATGCAGAGCAGGGCTGCGCAGTTGCGCTGCCCACGAAGCTGCCCGCGGGCATCTTCAGCATTTGAATCGCTGCTAGCATTCTCTTAGTGTGACTGTCGATATTTTTAAAAATCGGTAATCCGATTTATCAATATTTAAAAAGTTGTCTTTCTAGTGCCCAAATATATCGAAAGAAGTATCGATATAGCGACACGAAAATGCCGACGTGCCAGGCAAAAAGATAACGGCTGCACATTGTAAATATACTGCCAGTTTTAAAGCTGTATATTTGAGTACTGATTTATTATTAGATAGTCTGTACATCAACAAGCTAGCAGCCTGTTTATCCCACTCAGAGCAAGAATTGAAAAGAAAACGATGCACGTTCATGCTTGGCGATAGTTAATTTGCTAACAATGGTAACCGCAGGTAAGTGGCACAATAAAAGGTGTGCGACGGGTCCGTCGTTTGTCACATATCGGTTTTGACTGGCGCACTTCATGTCAGCTTCCCTGTGTTTTCATTTCTGCAAACATCAGCGACCCAACAAAAAAATGTGTGTGGAATCTTATTGGACTTAACTGCTAAGGTCATTAGTCCCTAAGCTTACACACTACATAACCTAAATTATCCTAAGGACAAACACACACACCCATGCCCAAGGGAGGACTCGAACCTCCACCGGGACCAGCCGCACAGTCCATGACTGCAGCGACCCAACAGTTGTAGTGTCAAAATTGCGTGGTGTTCAACATTCGAGTTTCTGTTGGTAGCGCCAAGCGACGATTACGTCAGTATTTCCCCTCAAACTTGTCATTTAGATTTTCTTTCATCAGTTTCAACAACTGTTTTGGAAGAATGCCAATGTGGAGAAATAGCACACTAGTTTAACGCAACTGGAGTGCTGTTTCTTCACATCAGATATCTTGTTAATACATTTGCACCTCCACCACCCAGTGAAATAGCAATTTTTCTTTCTACCGTCTATACTTACTTCACACAATCAACGAGAGAGACTGGACGTGATGAAAGCTGAAAAAGTAGTAACACTAAGATTACGATCTACTATAATTTCAAAAGAACAAGTTTAAATACTTCTCGAAAATTGCGAATAAAATGTAACACAAAATAAAAATATCGGCACTCGATACTGCCACTTCGATATCGATAAATCGGTGTATGGAACGTAGCCCGATATAGAGCGACATTTTCTGGAAATGTTTCGATATTACTCGGAAACGAGACTGAAGACTGTGGACAACACACGATCGACAGCTGACGTTCGAGTTTTTGGTCACGTGAGATTGTAAGTATTCTTTGTATTGTCGTACTTATTGTAATAGGACACTGCCGGCCGGAGTGGCCGTGCGGTTCTGGGCGCTACACTCTGGAACCGAGCGACCGCTACGGTCGCAGGTTCGAATCCTGCCTCGGGCATGGATGTGTGTGATGTCCTTAGGTTAGTTAGGTTTAATTAGTTCTAAGTTCTAGGCGACTGATGACCTCCGAAGTTAGGTCGCGTAGTGCTCAAAGCCATTTTGTAATAGGACACTGCAAATATAACACGTGCATAGTACTGGCGGAAGTGTAACCACTCCTGCGTTACACAGAAGTGCCATCGACAAAAAATATAATAACATTAGGCTTGTAATAATTCTGTCGTAAAGTAAAGCAGATGAATTTACGATAGTGAACATGTTTTTATGAGCCATCTCATCACATAAGGTTTTGCATGTCAGTTATTGGGTTGTAAAACAGTGGTGTTGTTTTCCTGTGTTTGTCAGTGAGAGAAAATTTATTTTTGATTTCTTTTTTCTGTGGGACGAGCTCGTACTTCATGTTCCACATATCTCTGAGCTCGAATGTACAGTGCTCACTTCGTTCGAAAAAACTAAAAGGCAGGTACGTGCTCAGATGGCACCAGCGGACGATGGATAAGCTATTGACCGTCTGTAATTTGACTGAGTCACAACACAGCGACAAAGCAACAAATTGACAATAATGTCCTCACTGCGTAAACCTATCATGAGCGCAACAAGGCCGCTAAGTAATATACTGCATAGGTTGACAGTAGATACAAGCAGTACAGTACATTCCAAATTTTGCCGTTCTGTTCAGCGGAGAACTGGTGGTGCTGGGTAGGGGGTGGAGGGGTGGGAGTATCAGTAAAATGAAAATAAACCATCACTTCCGTCAACTTAATTTGCTGGTCGCAAATACAACACACGCATAAATTAATACGTATAGAACACGTGCTTTTTTTCGTTAAACATCTATTAAATCAATAATGCTATCTTACTGAGAAGTATTAAGCTAGGAGCTGATCTACTACTTACGAAAAACAAAGGTACGTCTATTTTCATCACTCCACAACTGGTTCTAATTTTTTTTACTAACATTTCAATATTTGGAGCAAGATTATTGGTCACCAAACGCATTGTTCGAATCAGATGAACGTCAGTAAGGCTACTCCTAACCTTCAACTTTGTTACTTTCACTGTTGAGAAAACACACAGATACGTGGTCCCGAACGTACTGCAGACTCAAGCAGATATTCGAAACATCTATGCGAAATGTTCTCGAGGGAAGTTCTTGTAAACCATATCAATAGTTTCTGAAGTGCGAAACCTCTCCCTGAGCACATAGCTACACTGAAAATCGATGAACTCCAACTGACGTTTAGGAGGCGCACTTTCAACATTAACTGCGAAAGGAGTTGCAAAAGTACTAAAATCACAGTACCAAATTCTTCGAAATGTTCGCTTAACGTCTCCTTTTCAAAATTTATTTGATTTATCCAAACATTGGAAAAGTACGCAAACGATCCTTGTGAAAGTTGTTTTATATAAAACAGTAATTTCCTTTTAAAACCAAAAACGGTTTCAAAAACGTCGGTAATTAGTTTGTGCCTAACCTTCGAAATTTTTCTCAAAAGATTGAGGTTCTTTGTAAGGAGAGTTACAAATGCAAGATATAACATCCACGTGGGGTCATCGAACTCTTTAACTGGCGCCCATATTATGTCCATGAATAACGTTATGTCTTTATGCAATTTGAGAAAACGTTCTAAAACATCACCTCGGCTCAGCCAACGTACTTCATAAAAATACGACTCATCGCCATAGTTACACTGTAGCTCTGCCAGAAATGATTTAAACTGCATCTGTCCCAAATCGTGTGATCTCAGTTTATTAACGGTTTTTACAACAACGTTCATGACGCCTATTATTTTGGTGCACTTTACCAGCTGGTTAACGGGAAGCAGGGCGTAGTGTATCACTGGTATTTCCTATTGGATACCAGCTTCTGCTTCTTTCATATTTTTTCTTTCAAAGCAACAGCACCAGAGATATGATTAATCATTAAAGGCGCTCTATCTGTTACAAACGACGAAATTCTTTCCGAACAAAGGTCAAATTCGTCAACAATAATATTTTCTAAGCAAGAAAATACGTCATCGGCCGTAGTTGTGTCGAGAATTTGCACTAAATCTCGGAGTTCCTCTATGTCGTCGAACTCAGCGTCAATACCTTTCACAAATACAGCAGTCTGACCAACGTCCGTCGCGTCCGTGCTTTCAACCAAACCGTAAGAGAAAAAAAATTGTTATTTAATCTTACCATTCTGTTGCAATTCCATGTAGTGTGCCATTTCTGTGATACGACTGCAAACTGTTGTCATTGGAAGAGGAACCGTTTCGAAAACAGAAAGAGTCACTGGACACAAACAGTCATTAGTAAATTCCCTATCGCTGAAGGGACGTGCTGTTTTAGCTATTTTACGGCCTATGTAATAGCTCACTCACAGTTCACCATCATTGCGAATTATATGGTTCTCTTCCTGTCAATGCGTTACAAAGAAGAGGTAAAATCGAGGGGAAAACGATATAACGCTTTATAAATAATAGAAATATTTTCAAGAAATGACATGTATATGAATCTACTTCTTTTTCTCTCTTCTTTTTTACATCGAGAATTTTGCCCTGCCTTTCCTCAGTATCCAAAGTGATCACGAATTTCTCATGAAGGACTTGAAAATGTAGCTTCACGTTTTACTTCTTTCGTACCGATAGACTAGCTTTACAAAAGAGATACTGAGGGCTGTTTTGTGTTTCCAGAAAAAGTAATCTTCCCATTGCGAGTCGAAGCCAAGGAATTCGACCGATTTTTATGTTGAGGATCTTAGTTCGAGCTCATCCATTTTTCTCTTACTAATTTTGTCCTACCACGAACGCAAAAGAGACTTTGATAGTGACAACACGAATTATACGAAGTAAATAGGCCCGTCTTGCATCGCTCGCGCTTGTAACAAAGGAGTGACGTTAGCAGAGCTGGTGCGGGAACTGCTGGCTGTCAGCACCCACGGACAAGCAGAGAGGGAGCACACGAGCGCCCGCGCTCGCATTAGCGCATTTGCTCACCCCTCATCAAGAGAAACGGTTTGCGGGTTACGTGCCTACACCAACAACAATTGTTCACGATAACACTCCCAACCATTCTATTATTGTTGACAAGAGACCTACTACGGCAAAGCGAAAGGAGGTTATTGGCTGCAGCGTCGAAACTTCTAAATAAGTGATAAATTTAAAATGGTGGCGCTTTTGGATCTAACAACTCTATAAACCACAGTTCCCCCATATACGACATCGACGTGATGCGAAAACATATGGGCATAGAGTCATTAGTTTGCTACCTTTCGCTGCTGTTTCAACTCATTACCACTGAAATGGACAGAAATTAAAAAATACGTTGCCAGGAAACGTGTGTGTGTGTGTGTGTGTGTGTGTGTGTGTGTGTGTGTCACCTCCTCGATTTCAACCAAACGTGGCACACATATAGAATAGCTGTGAGGGTTAAGAACTACCTACCTATCAAAAGAGTGAAGGTGCGGGTGTTAAAGAAGTGTAGCCCGCAATCACGAATACACCGACTTTATTCGTCAATATTTGAGGATGACAGAACTTAGCGACCTGCGAGAAACTTTACACAGAATTTCAAATCTTTAAGAAACCTTTTCTCACTGACATCCTCCACAAAACGATTAAAGAAAAAGAATCATCGCTTGTTATATTTTCACTGTTCATACCGTAAAACAGACACATCAGACATGACCTTTTAATTTATTACTTCTTTACTACTAATTTATTCGCGAAACATTTTGAAAACTGTACTCACATACACCACTGAATGAACTTGCAAAATTATTTCGTTGTACGAAACAGCGTTCAGGAGATACGACGTCATAAAAACTGGGACGCGTGAAGAGCAGCCGCATCATGCATTAAGTTTAAATTTATTAGTTCTTTGCCATTAACCCTATTCGCAACGTATCGCAGGCAGCACCCACACGTGCCGCTGAAAGTAGCTACAAAATTGTACCCTTGTACGACACAGCGTTCAGAACATAGGACGTCATAAACACTGAGCTGCGTGAAAACCAAAATACAGTGCGAAATTCGCTAGAGATACAGGTGATCTACTTGTGAAATATGTGACATATGAGTAGGTGGGCAAAGCCATGGGTTATAAGCTGCAACTGCAATACTATGTCGATTCCAACCAAACTTGTTAAACATACTACTTACTATCGGAAAAGAATACTGTGGGGATGAGAACCAGCAACCTCCTGGCGTAGAGGTGATAGACTGGAGAGAGAAGGGGGTAGGAGAAGATGGACAAAGAGGGGGAAAGAGGAGATAGACTTAATGGGGTGATACCAGAACAGGAAGAGGTGGTCTTCATAGTGGGTGGAGGAAATGGACAGAGAAAGGAAAGAGCAGTAGATGGGCAGAGACAGGGGGAGGAATAGAGCGACAGAGAGAGGGGGGAGGAGTTGAGCTTAGAAGGGTTACGAGGAGATGGACAGAGGAGGGGAGGAGCAGATGGACAGAGTGGGGAGGTGGAGATACAAAAGAGAGGGGGGAGAAGGACATAGGCTTACAGATAGAGGATGATGAGGAGATGGAGGGAAGGGGGGAATTACGTGGGGGGAAGGCAAGAGATGGAGAGGGTCGGAACGAGCAGATGGACGGAGAGAGAAGGTTGTAGAGATAGACAGAAGGGGACGAGGGGAGGAGACGGACAGACACAGGGGGAAGATCGAGATGGGCTAATAAACGATTTAATCAAATAGACGCCTTGGCAACACAAGGTAGTCAGCTAATGGTAAAATAAGATTCGCTGCCTGTAATCGAAGCTGTTAGGAATGTCTACTATTAAGACTAGAAGAGAGTCGTCGCTCACACGTAGCGCATCCTAGAAAACGCATAAAAGAATGAAGCTATTTAAATAATCGTCACAGGAAATGATCGCGTCGTTAAATGACGTTCATGGCGGATACGGAAGGGTATCGGTCGAAACACAAGTAACCACTGCTCCCGGTACTCTGACAGAAAGTGTCACATCTACAAAAACCGTGCAAGATTACTGAACACTGAGAAAAAGACGTCTCATATAATACGTTTAAGACCTGACTACAGTCTAGGTAACATTTAAAGAAAGTTTTCCTCCTCTGACGGGAAGTAAACTTTGCTCGAATTACTTTTATGTTAACGACCTTGTGAATCGCAGAGGTGGTTGTTGACTAAATGAGACTGACGTAGAATTACTGCTACATGTGCAAACCACAAAGCTACTAACGAGAAT
This sequence comes from Schistocerca piceifrons, assembly GCF_021461385.2. NCBI lineage: Eukaryota > Metazoa > Arthropoda > Insecta > Orthoptera > Acrididae > Schistocerca > Schistocerca piceifrons. The sequence continues at coordinate 341,740,396 of NC_060149.1, read as the reverse complement.
AGTCGCCGCGTCGAATTCAGGGACAGATTACCACAAAGAAATGTTACGTATAAATGACAGAACCTCATCAGAGGAATGTACACATCGTTTCAGCCACAGACAGAGAGGGGAACTAACTGGTGCTTGAATACCCAAGAGAATGCACCGCAGATTATGATTCCTGTAATGAATAACTTCCCACCTCTCAACATCGGGACAAAACAAGACGACATCGCACAGATCAGTTGTACAAACTTTCAATTTGTAACGAACTGAAACGGTTTCGTGAATAAATTGCAGTACTAACAATTGAGAAAGCAATTAAGTCTTTTTAGTATACATCTGCGAATAACACTAATAATGTACTTCAGTACTTATAGATGTGGGTAAGCTCTTTTTTTTTTTAATAGGATTGTAATCAAGCAGACATTAACCTATGAGTAGCATATAAAAGGAAGCTGCGTAATATAACTGAGGAGGAAGTAAAAGTAGCAGTTATATTAACGCATAGCATTAAACACTGTAATGATATTTTATTGTTAACGTAGTATGCAAAAAAATGGTTCAAATGGCTCTGAGCACTATGGGACTTAACTTCTGAGGTCATCAGTCCCCTAGAACTTAGAACTACTTAAACCTAACTAACCTAAGGACATCACACACATCCATGCCCGAGGCAGGATTCGAATCTGCGACTGTAGCGGTCGCGCGGTTCCAGACTGTAGCGCCTAGGACCGCTCGGCCCCTTCGGCCGGCCATAGTATACAGATTAAGTTTTAATTCTTTCCTTCTCTTTTGTTACTGTGTATCTTCACTCGTTCAACTTCCCTGAATGGCCTCGTTCTTGGTGGGATCTAAGGAACTGAACGAACGAAAATGTGTGTTTCAAATGACGAATGTCAATGAAAAACGTACTTCCTATCATCTTATGAAGCATTCAGTATTATTTCACTGTTTCATTTTCCCTTCATACACACATCAAAACAAGTTTTGCTTTACCTCCGTTCTGAGAGTTCCGGTATCTGTACAGAAAATTGGTATAGAGATCAACATAAACAACATTTCCACCCTTGCCCTTTTTATTGCTCATGAAAACCACACATTGCATGTTGTACCACCATACATTTTAATCTTTATATCGGCGACGCTGGTTTACTATGTACTCAAGCTAAAGCTGGCAGTAGGTTCTTGTATAAATACCTGACGCAATCTGAGTATTATCATCACGTACCATGTACTCACATGTTTAACTTGAGGATGACTTTTTTTAATCAGAATATTTTAATGGTATGTATGGCTGCTATACATAGCTACAAAAATTGTATATTTTTATATTTCATGCATCATTAATACTGTATAGATTTAGTCCTAACTAATTGAACCTGGTCGCTTACACAATTTTTATATCTACAACAGATCTGAAGATGGCGGTAAGCCGAAACCGGTTATAAAGTGTAAAGAAATCTGTGTGATCAAGACGGACTTGTGAAAATAAAAGTGCCAAAACTAAAATTCCGTGGTTGAGTGAAACTCTTGCTCGGTTTCCTGCTTTTCGTGGATAATTCTGCTACCGACCGAGCTACACACGCATGTTTCGCCGTAACTTAAGTCCTTCAGTGTGGTACCAGGGCATCTGCGTATTGCTTTTACCCACGACAAGGATACGGGTCTGTATACCGATATGGTTCAAAGATTGTATCTGCCAGGGAATTTCTTTCTGCACAAGTGCGTACGGTAAAAAAATATTCTTTCTGAAAAGTTGTAACAATCCTTGGTTGCCAGTAAGCCCATCTCCACGATATCCCTTCTCCAAAGACTTCTTATCCAGGAAGATGTGCAGGAGAACTTGTATAGAATTCAGAATTGGGAGAACAATGTTGGAAAATTAATTTTTTTTGGCGGGCGTAAGGTACTTCTAAATAACTAACTGTATTGAACGTGATAGACAAGGTTTCGAGTTCAGGTACAGTACACAGTTTTGATCTCTCAGGAAGATTAACAGCAGCGTACACTACACTGTAGAGTGAAAGCTTAAGTCCAGAATCGAAAAACGATTTGCTTCATAATTTTGTTGAGATAATTTCCTGGTGACATACTCTGAGGTGACAAAAGCCATAGGATACCTTCTAATATCGTGTCGGACCTCCGTTTGCCCCGTATAGTGCATCAGGTTGACGTGACATGGACTCAAGAAGTCGCTGGAAGTCCTCTGCAGAAATATTGAGCCATGCTGCCTCAGTAGCCCTCCATAACTGCGAAAGTGTTTTCGGTGCAGGATTTTGTGCACGAACTGACCTCTCGATTATGTCCCATAAATGTTCAATGGGATTCATGTCGGACGATCTGGGTGGCCAAATCATTCGCTTGTCCGCAGCTCGTGGTCGTGCGGTAGCGTTCTCGCTTCCCACGCCCGGGTTCCCGGGTTCGATTCCCGGCGGGGTCAAGGATTTTCTCTGCCTCGTGATGACTGGGTGTTGTGTGATGTCCTTAGGTTAGTTAGGTTTAAGTAGTTCAAAGTTCTAGGGACTGATGACCATGGATGTTAAGTCCCATAGTGATCAGAGCCATTTGAGCCAAATCATTCGCTCGAAATGTCCAGAATGTTTTTCAAACCAATAGCGAACACCGGTGGTTGGTGACATGGCGCATTATCATCAGTAAAGATTATATCGTTGTTTGGAAACATGACGTCCGTGAATGGCTGCAAGTGGTCCCCAAGTAGCCGAACATAACCAGCCATATAAACATAGCCCACACCATTATGGTGCCACTACCAGCTTGCACAGTGGCTTGTTGACAACTTGGATCCATCGTTTCATGGAATCTGCGTCACACTCTAACGATATCATCAACTCTGATCAACTGAAATGGGGATTCATCCGACGAGGCCACGGTTTTCCAGTCGTCTACTGTCCAACTGATATTGTCACGAGCCCAGGAGAGGCCCTGCAAGTGATATTGTGCTGTCGTCTGCTTTCCTAGCCCATTAAAGCAATATTTCGCTGCACTGGTCTAACGGAGACGTTCGTCGTACATCCCACATTAATTTCTGGGGCTGTTTCAAGCAGTGTTGCTTGTCTGTTAGCACTGACAACTCTACACAAATGCCGCTGCTCTCGGTCGTTAAGTGAAGGCCGTTGTTCACTGCGTTGTCAGTGGTGAGAGGTAATGCCTGTTATGTAGTGTTCTCGGCACACTCTTGATATTGAATTCCTAAACCATTTCCGACATGGAATGTTTCATATATCTAGCGCCGACTACCATTCCGCGTTCAAAGTCTTTTAATTCCCACCGTGCTGCCATAATCGCGCCGGAAACCTTTTCACGTGAAGTACAACTGACAACTCTGACAATGCACTGTCTTTTTACACCTGGTATACACGATACTGCTATCTGATGGCTTTGTCAAAAATGATTCAAATGGCTCTGAGCACTATGGGACTTAACATCTGAGGTCATCAGTACCCTAGAACTTAGAACTTCTTAAACCTAACTAACCTAAGGACATCACACACATCCATGCCCGAGGCAGGATTCGAACCTGCGACCGTAGCTGTCACGCGGTTCCAGACTGAAGCGCCTAGAACAGCACGGCCACACCGGCCGACGATGGCTTTGTCAGCTCAGTGTACATTCGCACACTGAAATTACTGATCGATCTTATATTCAGCATTGTGCTTATTTTCCAGTGACCGGCCACAAAAATTTTATTCTCAGTGGTTATTGGACTGCAGCTATTTCAGCATCTTGTACACCATTCAAAGGACGTTCTTGACGATTAGTCGCATAATGCTATAGCACATAACGATGAAACTGGTTTGTCATTTGGTAGTGAGCGCTCGAAGATAATGGTGAAATGAAATGATCTGCCGCATTTCGTAAATGGCAGCTCTGTTTTGAGCTTGGAGTGGCGGACAAAAGACAAATGTCTCGATGTCGCACACAGTTACGCGTGTGTGGTAGCAGAGAGTTGCTGTAGCTACGATGTTTCGAAATTATAAATGCAGGTCAACGACGAACTATCAACATTGAAGTGGAAGACAGGGAAAGATAGAGTGATACTAAACATACAGTGTGGCTACTGGTACTTGCCGACGGACGCAGCGGTGCCCAGTAGGGAACCAAGTAAAAAAGTGGTACTCTCAGGACATGCTTGACGACCATTAATCCCACATAACATGTATTTCAGCGGGCAGCCCCTCTAATAACCGAATTCATAAACGAAAATAGCTGAAGTCATGCACCGAGTGTGGCTGATGGATGGTAGACAAGTAAGGATATATTTGTTGCTCTGATTGCGAGTCTAATTTGCGGAAGGACGTGTGCATCCTTGATGTTGATTTTATCACTTTATGCATCTTTAAATGTCAAGAATTTCGATCTTTACTGTTTGTAGAGCAATAAATATATCTGTTTCAGCTCAGAAGTCTTCTTGATGGACTGCGTGCATCTGACAGTATTATACTTTCCAAGTGGATATAGCATATAATCCAGGACAAGTCATCTACCCTCGTGAATGATTAGTGCAACAGTTGTTAGAGCGACACGTCGTGAACTCTATACCAAACACAAACTCGAGCGCCGGCCGGTGTGGCCGTGCGGTTAAAGGCGCTTCAGTCTGGAACCGCGTGACCGCTCCGGTCGCAGGTTCGAATCCTGCCTCGGGCATGGATGTGTGTGATGTCCTTAGGTTAGTTAGGTTTAAGTAGTTCTAAGTTCTAGGGGACTGATGACCACAGCTGTTCTCAGAGCCATTTGAACCATTTGAACCACAATCTCGAGCGCGATGACCACCTTTTGTACTTTGTAGAGCAACGAACATAAATATTTGATACATCCCCAGTTTTCGTGGTTCCACCTTCGCCGGACTTCTTACGCTTACTTACTAAGATAAGGCGATGGTATTCAAAGAGTAGAGTGGTGGAGTCGTACTGGCAGAAATAGAATTCTATGAGTTAACCTCGTCTGTGAGAATCCCTGTGTAGTTTTCTGGTGAAGGGTGTACTAAAGACGTAGTCCTAGAGCCCCAGTGTTGTGCCTACGGCCAGTGGTAGTTCGAAAAGATAGAGTCTGGAGAGAGATGGAAAACATTAGACCATGATGCACCTGTCCGATATTTATTAAACTTTATGGAAACATTCGTAACATAACGGCTGTTAAATAATTAAACTTTCAGTCCATTCGGAACTGATGTCCATCATCAGTATGTGTGACCCACTACGGCACAAAAGGACTCTTGTATTTGCTGTAGCCAAACAGCCCTCCAGTTTCATTTTGAGGAATTGCTAGCGATGTTTGAAACACATGCTGTGTCATTTCATGAAAACTATTAGCTGATACGAATGCATATGTCTTCCTATTGCTTCCCGGACATGATATAAAGGTGATAAATCAGTGGATCGTGAGGACAGTCAAGGATCCGTATGTTCCTCAAGATGTTTATGGTGTGAATTGCAGTTTGAGGGTCTTGCATTATCCTTCCGGAATATGCCATTTTGTACTCTGAACATGAAGATTATGACAATAGGGTCTAATATTAATATCACATACTGTCAAGAACTCAGCCTTCCTTCAACAGTTATCAGATCAGTCCTGTTGTCGTATCCTGTAGTTTCCTGTACAATCAACCTAGCAGTTTGAGAGGTATGGGTCTCGAGAATTGCAGTTACATGTGAACTTTCACTAGGTCGTTTACGGACGCACTTTTATCCGTCTCACCTCCAAACTCTTCGTTGGGCACCACGATGTTCCCGTTAAGTGTGGCTCTATGCTATGCAAGTCTCTGTTGTCTGTGGTATGGTGTCAGCGTTAGACGATGCATGGCAACTCGAGAGCTCAACCCAGCTTCCAGTAATGTGATGCTGACGATTTCTGATCACACCCTGCCTCCGTCGGATTCAAGCCGTTGTTGTCCATCTATTCCTCCAGGGTAGAAGATCAATCATACGATCTTTTTGTGGTGCAGTCCTTGTGGAAGGACTGTTTTCTTGAGTCCATCTCATCACTACATATTCTACAGCCATTGAACTATAGCTGTCAGTGCGATGTTTCGGTATGATACTCACATGTTCCTCAAACTAACGATACGAAGAAAGATGGGGATAAACTGAACGGAAACGTTCTCCGGATATGCTGTTTTGCAATATCCACCTGAAAACTTCCGTAAACGTTGGACGCAGACAATAGCCACCATGTACTCACACATCGGTAGGAATGGCTCTCTCTGTACTGAAAATAAGCTCGCATAAGGATGACATTTGAATCAACGTACCCACAGGCGTGGAAATACTGCAGTATCATTTTGGTGCATGCTTGAGCATAAAGGTAGATCCTAGCTAAGCAGGCAGTTAGCACTGTTGTATTTTACCACGAATGGCACCTGTACAATGTCCTCAATGCGGTACAAGTGTCACTTGAGCTCAGAACAGAGTTCCCTGTAGTTGAGAGTACATTATGTCGGGTCCAAATGAATTCGAACTTGGTAAAAGTGTTGATGTTCGTGTGTTGGGTGCTTCTGTAATCAAGAGATCCTAAGTGTTACGTGTTTCATGAGGGAGAGTATCGAAGTTTTAAACCGCATACAGCCAAATTGGGAAACCATCGTGTGCTATGCCACAATGCGATTGAAAGCGTGTGCTGAGTGATCGTGACGGACGGCCATTGCAGAGGATTGTGACGAAAAATAAGAGGAAGACAGTAGCGAATGTAACTGCAGAACGGAGTGTTGCGCTCGCGAACCCTGTCAGCACCACAACAACACGAAGGGAGCTCCATAAGCTGGGAATTGCTGGATGAGCTGGAATTTTAAAACCACGTATTAATGATGCAAACCAAAGAATGAGTCTTGTTGCACACTGTTCGCAATTTATGGCCGAGTTTACGTGCCAAGAGTGAAAAATGCCTGGGTTCGGAGATGATTTGGGTACCCATATCGTGGCGTGCCATGGGCCCCATGGTTACTCTGCAAGATCGGTTTAGTACCAATGATTATGCAACTATTTCGGATTATCAGGTACATGGTAAAACGTTTCTTCCGCAATGGTGATGCTGTGTTTCAAGACGACAAGACAATGTCCTTAGCCGTGCCGTCTGAGGCGTCACGGTCCGCGCAGCTCCCCTCGTCGGAGGTTCGAGTCCTCCCTCGGGCATGGATATGTGTGTCGTCCTTAACGTAAGATAGTTTAAGTTAGGTTAAGTAGTGTGTAAGCTTAGGTACCGGTGACCTCAGCACTTTGGTCCCATAAGACCTTACCACAAATTTCCAAATTACAAGGTCCTTCTTCACACAGCTCGCATCGTCCAGGGCCTGGTCTCGTGTGCACGGAGATGAACTGGCGTATCTCACCTGGTCAACTTCGTAACCAAATCTCAACATTATTGAGACTTTATGGTCTACTTTTGACAGAAGGGGGTGCGATCGCTAACCACCTCCATCATTGTTTCCTTAACTTACCACTATGTCCCTGGGAGAATAGTGTAAGATGCCTTGAAAACCATACAGGATCTGTGTTTATCTATTCTGACAAGTCTGTAAGCTGTTTTTAGTGCCAGCAGCTTTCGTACACTGTCTAAGGTGTTGTAATATATTGCGTTTTTGGCGTAATCTCTTTTTTGTCCAACCCCCGAAAAGTATCTCACAAAATGACAGGACTCTGCCAAAACTTTTTTTGCACCATATTAAATGTATTCCATGAAGTTTCGTGAGTGCAGTCATTGGACTTCTTGTCACGATATCTCGGCTGACGACCGCTGAGCCATCTTCAGGTGAGTGTTTTGCGTTGATGATTGCTAGTTCATACCTTTAACTTTATACCAGGAGTTGGTGCGGAAACGCATGCGCAAAGACAGTGGTTACATCAACGATCTCTGTCGAATTTAACGACCTCGTCCAGTTTAGCGACATCTTTGAGAGTAGATTAAACGTTTTATACAATGCGCATAAAAATGTGTTTATTTTGCACGAAGGTTAATATCCCAGTCAACGCAAGACAGCTGCTAGAACCACAGTGGATGATGCCAAGAACAAAATGAAATAATATCTGTTGTTGTGAGAAAGTTTCCTGGTCTCTGTATCAGCCTCGGCGGTGCCCCAATCCCGTTAGGGACCGTGGGTGAAACCTTGTAAGCTGAGGCTAACAGATTTACGCCGGCGTCGCAAGTGGTGCCGAAGCGGCGCGCGCTATTTCTTTCGTCTTTACTGGCATCCGAGGTGTGGCCAAGAAGTCGCGCAGCTGCCATTTAATCGTGCACAACGCACTCACATCTTTTCACTTGACTGAGCCGATTTTTTATCTTACTTTTTCGAGCCGTTGTTGGTTTTGCTATCAGCTGATATAGGCGCTCCGTAGAGACTGGAATGTGATTGTACTCTAACACGTCATCCTCTACGGCCCATTTAGTTCCTCATTTCACCGTTCAAACACTCCACTGGCTCGAAAAAATCGAAGAACTGCTGTAGGTGGTTTTTATCGTAATGTTCTACTATGAGTGCTACGAAATGCGTCTCGAAAGTCAAGACCGATAGGCTTGAAAAGATTACAAAAGATGCACAACAAAAATAAGGCGACCACACACACATTTTATGCTAAGTTTTCTACACGGTAATCATTATTCTCGAAGTACTTTTACTATCGATATCCAAAGTTTTAATGCTACTCTACTTCCTATTCCGTGGTCTGTTACTACAGCTAGTGCAGGTCTGAATTTTCCGACGCTTTACAATCTTATTAAAATTTAAATAAGTCATTTTGTTAGGCGTTGAAGCAGATTATAGTCACTCAGTCCGATTTTACAGCTGTATTAAATGCATTCCAGAAGTTCTCAGTTGAAGTCTGAATTATCCGTACAATTCAGCTGGCTGTTTTTGTCGTACGTTTTCCTGTCTCAAGAAAATTCCTGCTCTCATCTATGCGTTTCGTTCGTTCGGAGTGTAACGTCTGTTTCATGCTGTCTCAACATTTTTGACATATTTTCCCCTGGTCTGTCAAGTACGTTAAGGGCATTCATTCACATTTGGTCCAAGCACAGTTGTCTAGATTTTCCGTAAAAATGACTGTTTTTTGTATATTTGCTTCCTTCGATGAATTTGAATGACTAAGCAGGAACTCATACAGAAATGTCTCTCCCTCGCTCTAGGAAACCGATGTTTCATCACCAGCTGCTTTATGTTGTCTTACGCTAAGTAACCACTTCGTTAACCGAAATTTCTAGGTGGCCAGACTAATTAATTTCGCGTCTGTTTTATTACGCTGTCAAACTAAAAGAAAGCAACAAGAATATGAATAATTTTGCCTACTCGTGTACAGCCGATTTGAGCGTGCTATTGTGTAAACCTAAAATTAGAACCGCAGACAGTTCACTTAGTTCTGAGACGCGATTCATACTGTTGTTTCTTGTGTGTTATACCTTCCTTCTATCATTGAACCAGGTAACCCGACCAGTTGTGCAAATACGTACAGTTTAAGTATGAATCGGAATTCCACATACCTTTATAAAGGAATCTTAGAATGTACTGAGCATCAAAGTCCACTGAAGACTGCAATGCGTGGAGAAGTGTTGAGATGGTCCTTAACCATCAGTGGCTGTCAAATGGCTGGTGATTTACATCTAAACATCCAAGACACCAAGTTTATTTTATATGCTCCTAATTTAATATTGTCACTCGTTGTACCTTTACATTTGACACATTTTTTGAAATGTAATTCAGCTCTGATACAAAGCAGTATCTTGACTAAAATGTCCCGCGTTTAGAGAACTTGCCAAGTCTGATGGTGTCATTACCAGTGCTGTAATTTATATCTTGTGGTTTCCTAGATTTATTATTTTATTTGATATTTTGCCTAGTCACGACGCACTATTGAGCGTTAACCTCCACCAACTTACGATAAATTTATTTCGTCATGCCATTTTTGAACAACAAGAAGCTGTTAGATGTTCTAAAATAAGTAAGTTCCAAACAGAGAATAACTTAATTTCTCCAAGAAATACGTTTCCTTTACAGAACTGCTTTATAAATACCTGTAGCATTTTCCTATTTGCGTTATGTATTGTAATGGTGACCGCTATAACCGGCCTAATCATGTTTCCACCCACTGTTTAGTGCCAAAAATGATGAGCAGTGCTACGTGCAAATTTTTTGCTTCCTGATAGTGTAGTAATGTTATACATCTAAATGAGAACAAATGTTGAAATTACAATTTTAATTAAATTTTGTGCACATTTACTGTAGCAAAATAATAATATTCTTTTTATAAATTACAGAATTTAATTAACAATGTATCAATAAATATTGTTGCTTTTCCTTTCCGTGCCTTCTACTACGGTTACAAGTCGAAGTGTGTGTTCTTATCTTTGCAAACCAGAGGATCTCTTTCATATATATATATATATATATATATATATATATATATGAATTTTCCTTCCACTTCAGTCTTCTGCAAAGCTCAAACAGCCTCGATGTAAACGAAGATATCAACAAATAAACACAAGTTAGGTAGACCGAAAATGGTTTCTGTACTTTGCTGTTACTTGATACGTTAATTAGAGCCTTCCATGCCAACTCTCTCTAACGATAAAAGTTATGTATGATTTTGCACTGCAGGTGTAAGATGTCCTGCAAATTGTTGAACCACCACGTAACATTTCTGATCCGAATTCTGTAGGGCGCTTTACTTTTCACTACCCAAGTTTATACTACGCTGAATAGATGGAGAGTCATCTTTAGTTATCAGAAAAAAGTGGTCAATTAAGTGGTGACATGAGTTAATTTGAGTTCCGAGAAACTTCTTATTTATTTCAGCGGTATCACTGATTCAGTAGCTCGCTCTCAAAACACATCGCGTTCCGTAAGTTCCATCGTCGATGAGAGCTTTCGGGGATGTGAAACGATTTAAGTTATATATTAACAGTGAGAAGCAGCCACAGCGTGCTTCTTTTATAAAATTTACAATCAACATATTATAAATAGTGCTATTCTATTCATACTGATGTTGTGGGAGTTACTACTGTATTAGTTTATATGCATGTTTTAGGGAAACGGATTTTTTCATCTAATGCTCCAGAAACGGCGTTTACTTTTTATAGCTTACGTTCTGCTCTCAATTCATCGTCGAAATGAAGATCAGTTTAATGCAAATATTATAACCCTGCAGAAGTTACAACCATGAGCTAAAATATTCTGATAGACTGTAGAGGAAGGGGATAATAAGACATTCCTTTACTTTGTTCTGAATAGTTACGAATTTTGAACTTCCCGCCCTGTCAGGCGGCAACACGTAACACACTTTCGCGCCAGGGTATGGTTCAAATGGCTCTGAGCACTATGGGACTCAACTGCTGTGGTCAGAAGTCCCCTAGAACTTAGAACTACTTAAACCTAACTAACCTAAGGACATCACACACATCCATGCCCGAGGCAGGATTCGAACCTGCGACCGTAGCGGTCGTGCGGTTCCAGACTGTAGCGCCTTTAACCGCTCGGCCACTCCGTCCGGCACGCCAGGGTATAAATCTACATTCTGAACACTAGATACAGATGCATACTTTATACGGAAATAAGTTTGCACTGTTAGTATTGCGCTTGTGAATTTCGGTTTTCACCCTACACGCATTTTTGTTATTAACCAGACGTATCACTACTGATTATATGTACTAGCACATATGTATAAGAGCCCCTACGCCCCTGAAGAGGCTCCTTCAATAAGTTTCGTTATCAATTTGACACAAAGTTTTTATTGCACACTTCTGTAGAACAAATGCTTTTCCAACCTTAGTTGCATTATCCCAGAGTATGCTAGCAATCCTGTCTACAGGTCAACACAATAAGAGAGGTTTCTAATCACGAATCAGGCAGAACTGAGCTGTTTGGAAAACTTACACATATGGTGGAGCCAATTTAGTTTATTATTCAGCTCTGTGAATAGGAAGTTCATACGTGAAGCCTCATCTAGTGTATGCCTATTGATATCAACTTCCGGGACATGTCAGTCTTTTTATTCGTTTGAAATTCCATATATGAGTTTTTAAGGATTAAGCTGTTTTTTAAGTGAACCAGTTTTATGCCTGTCCCATTATTCTCCCTGCTTCACTGATGTGGATACTTTTGGACCTTTTGTCAATATACTTCTCTCATCGGCAAATATTACAGTTCAAAAAATTTCTCCAATTCCCCCGGTAAATGATTTACAAAGTAAGGACTAGGAGCGGGACAAACACGGTACCTTTGGTGATAATATTATTGATGTTTTCCAACAATGAATTTAGTCTTATTCCTGTTGTGTCATTGGCTAACGGGATCTTCTGTCTTCTATTGTTAGATAATGGATATTTGATTACATAATAATCAGTTACTTAATTAGCTACTTCAATGAACATAGAGTAGTTTCTGGTAAAATTCCTGAAGAGCGTACTGGTGGATTAATGTTCTCACTGTTCTGACAACAGTTCCCTCTCAGGACCAATAATCACTGGCTCGGTGGCCAGATAAAGTTTTACTGTACGGTAACATGGCTCCATATTGTCACCACTCGTTTAAAAGTACGAATGATGATCAAATATTGCAAGTGCACGTCCTCTGATCATGCTGTGTTGCGATTTCCATCTGAAAAGTTACATTAACTTTATGCACAGTTAATAGCTCACATAAATTTTCATGTGTAGGAATGGCGTTTTTCTGCACTGAAAACAAGCTCACATACGGAAAAAGTTTTAATCTATATGTTCCACAGGCATTGATACTATAGAGTATCAGATTGTTAGCGCTCGGCCAAGGTTGTGTAGGTATAACACTTCCCATTTCAGCAGACCAGTTACAGAGACACCAGATACAGAGACACACTAATCTTAAATTGCTCAAATGGCTCTGAGCACTGTGGGACTTAAAAACTGAAGTCATCAGTCTCCTAGAACGTAGAACTACTTAAACCTAACTAACCTAAGGACATCACACACATCCATGCCCGAGGCAGGATTCGAACCAGCGCCCGTAGCGGTCGCGCGGTTCCAGACTGAAGCGCCTAGAAAAGACTAATCTTAAATGCTTGACCAGGATGTATGGAGTCTTCCAACGAAACAGACGTGGATTAAGGGAATTAAGAGAATATCTAGCTCTATATCAATAAGGGCAAACCAAAATTTCAACATTTGATGTTGAACCTCGTGATCCATGACAGACAACTACTTGATAAAGACACGTCTTCGCAAAAACTCTTACTGGTAACTATTTCTTCTAGAAACGTCTTTAATTAAATCATTGCTTCAGCATTCAATCCTGCCTACAGCGGGCAAAATGAATTTACTTGTGCAATTTCTTTTTCAAACTTTAACGTAAATGATGTGCTATATAACTTCTAAATTACAATGAATATTTATTTTAATCCTTTGTACCTTTCGGCAGAAGGGCTGTGTCATCCGTGAAACTTAGGACTGCTATGTCCGCTTGAGGATTCATTAGAACTATGATATGGGGAAGAGGCTAAGAAAGGCTAAAGTGCTACGAAAAGACTTGAATGGTCAAAGAACACCCATTTATATATCATCGCACAATCTTTGTAAATTTTGCGTTTGTGCTCAGAGTAAATTTATCTGGGCATTACCGACTCTCTCCCAGAATGCAGTGATCTATAAAATGGCTAGAAACAGTTTAGAACCCTAAGCAAACCATTGATTACAAGTTCTCTTGCCTCTCACTAATTTCCTGTAGAGTGTCTGTCTTTCAAGACTGACAGTTTTTGTAATGAGATTCGCGAGGAAGACAGTGCTCGATACTCTATTCGACTTTAATGAAATAGCTTTCCGCCGACAGCGTGTTGCGCACCCTTCGGCTGCAGATAAAAGCAGTGTGCCAGATGGCGAATAGATTTCTCCTCGAATAATCCTGCGCGCGATGTTTAGGTTTCATTACGGGAAGCAGTTTTTGTTTTAGCCGTCGGGAAGTTGGCGCTCCTCTAAAACTAGGAAATGACTCCGTGGTGCGCGCATCGTTCAGAAATAAACTGCGGACGCGGCAGCTGGCTGGTTTTTGTGGCGCCCCCGCGGCGCTGGGCTGGGGGGAAGCCCTGCTTCCTGCCGGCTGCGGCAGGCGGCACGCCGCAATGAATAGCTTCGTGGCGCGCTGATGGGGATTGCCAATGGGCCGCGCTCACGTCTGTCTCTCTAAGATACCTCATACGTTCTGCCTACGTCGTTTTTTGTTTACCAAACATTTCTGGCACGACGCGTTTTGATATAACGCAGTTATTGTCAACTACTTCTGGAGCGCCACAGGAAAATGTATTCCCTCACTGAAACTTTTATGTCATAATGGAGATTCTTAAATTGATATGTGGCAACCTAGTCAATGTTGTTGTTGTTGTGGGCTTCAGCCTGAAGTTTATATTGTGCAAGCAAGCCTCATTATCTGCACATAACTACAGCAACTTTGAAATTGCTTCTGCTATTCCACACTTCCTTCACTTCCCATAATGACGGTTTCTTAGAGCGATGCACTACCAAAACCACGGTTCAGTAATTTTGGTGCACCGCATAAATGAAGTAGTGTAGTATTACTGGTAGTACTGGTAGTGTCATTTATTATTTATTTTTTGTTTGCTTGTTTGTTTGTTTTTAAAATGCGAGGGCTACTCGGAAAGTAAGGAATGATGGGTCGCGAAACGGAAACCACAGTGCAAATCAAAACTGTTTTGTTTGCAATCGCCGATCCGACTTAGACGTTTGTCGTAGCGATGTACCAACTTTCCAATACCCACGTTATAGAAGGCAGCCGACAGTGCTTTCTGCCAATTCTCTACGGTGACCTACAGCTCGTTGTCTGTGCCAAAATGTTGTCCTCATAGCCAGCGGTTCATGTGAGCAGAGATGAAACTCAGAGGGAGACAATTACGGGCTGTAATCAAACATTTCCAATTGAAAACGATGCAGGAACATCTTCATTGCCCCTGCAGAATGTGGCTGAGAATTGTCTTGAAGAAGAAAATGCAGCCGGCCGGAGTGGCCGAGCGGTTCTAGGCGCTTCAGTCTGGAACCGCGCGACCGCTACGTCGCAGGTTCGAATCCTGCCTCGGGCATGGATGTGTGTGATGTCCTTAGGTTAGTTAGGTTTAAGTAGTTGTAAGTTCTAGGGGACTGATGACCTCAGCTGTTAAGTCCTATAGTGCTCAGAGCCATTTGAACCAAGAAAATGCACGACAGTTATGTAATGTTGGCTGCATAGCTTCAGGCGAAATTTCTCGCTAGGCCCTAGTACTTGGCGGGAGACACTATTGTTCTACGTATCTTTATGTGCCCCTGTGTGCTCAGAACTAAAAATAACAACGTAACGCGATCGACGGGCATACTGGAGACACTGTCCAACACACCTGTGCAAAACTTCATCGGATTTTCACTGTGGTTTCCATTTCGCGACCGATCGTTCCTTACTTTCCGAATAACCCTCGTACATAGAACCATACATCGTTCAGTGTTAGTCCATCGTGTACTTCATATCCTTGCAAAACATAAATTGCATTTCATACGTAATAAAAATTAGTTGATCGAATAACTTCCATGCTTTTATGTAACCAAAGCGATTACTTTTGAAGCAAGTACTGTTTACATGAACAAACATAAAAGACTCTTTCTAATTATTTTTGTTATTTTGTACCAATGGCACAGTGTTCATCATGATCAAAGGCAAGATATTCCTTTTATTATTGAAAATTGCGTTAACTTTTTTATGACTAACAGAAACATAATTTATATAAGCTCGACAAAGTATTGAAGTGATGCCTGATAAGTTTTTGTTTTGTTTTTTTTTAAATTTTACCTTTTTTTGAGGACATTGCGTTTTCTAACCCTACATGATAAATCTGCACTCCTTTTATTTATTTGTTCTACACCATCCCTCTGTTTTACGTTACAAATCAACAATTTTCGAATAGAACCTGAATTACACAGTGACAATTTCAATATTTGCATAAATATGTTGAGCAAAACTATTCCGTTGGATACGCGACGCTTTAACTATCCTCACTCAGTTCTAGGCGGTCCACCGCTTACGGGATCTAGGGGAATCTAGTAATACACTTACCGCATACACAAACAAAGCGATCGAATTAAGATAGCGCCCGATAGTATGCAGCACACCTAACGTACAGGTAATGTGGGTAGGATCTTAAGCGACGAAGTCTACCCGGAAAACTACCGTTGTCTACGCTCACTTACGACAATCTACGGTACTCTACAGTCGTTTTACAAGTCTACGATTTCTTCCTGTCACAGGATTTGTCCTAGTGAAAGTTTAGCTGAGGGATCTTTTGTTCACTATTTGTAGCTAGAATCCTATACCTTTGGATGTATAGACAAACCAGCTTTTCTGCAGTCAAAGATTTTGCAAGCACCTCTTGACTTACTAACCCATAGTTAGGGTGACAGTCTGTACTACATATCATCGTTACATTGACTATAGTCATTTATTTTAGTGCCCAAATAACAAACTGTAGTATCTCATTTTCCTATCAAATTCGCTGATATAATTTGACTACATTCCGTTGCCCTTGGATTATTTTTGATTATTTTCACCTTATAACATCATTTCAAGGCACTCCTTTCTTTCAATTGTTCTTCAAACTCTTTTGCCACGTTTGACGGAACTATAGTGTCAGCGACAAACCTTGAAGTTTATATTTCTTCTCCCTGAAGTTTAACTCCCTCCACAAATTTCTTTCACAACTTGCTCGACGTACAGAATGAATAGAATCAGGGACAACATGCAACGTAGACTCACTCACTTCTCAACTACTACTTCCTTTTCATGTTCTCGAATCTTCTAACTTCAGCTTATGGAAGGGCATCATTTTTGTGGATGTGGGGCAGTGGCTGATATTATGATTAATGGAAGTGGAACACCATAGCCGTATTTTCGAAGTATTTATTTTTCAGACGAATGGTTTCAACGCTACAATAACTAGGTGCCGTTGGTCACTATTCTTCAGGCGTGTTTATTTCGAATGTGCAGTCACCACTCACGACTACACGTGCAGAATATACACTACTGATGAATAGTAATTCCAGATTCTTCTTTCCACACGAAAAAATTAGGAATTCCTCTAAATAAATTGCCTGTAAAGAAACACAGTGCGTTGTGCAGAAGCTCTTTACGGTGGGGAAGAATCGGCATGGAAATATCAAATTAACAGTGAACACCTAGAGGGAATAAAGACGGAAGGAACTTCCAATCACTGATTGACACAACAAAATCTTCTCCCAGGGCACTGGAAAAAGTAAGAGAGGGAACTACCCTATAAATTCTTTCAAATCAGTGATAAGCACGACGTGCATCTTTTTGTAAAAATCTTCACTGAATGTAGGGGAACGTTGAAATTAATACGTTGTACTATTCCAACCTTCATACGATTTTGAGGTCTGGATTAGCCCCAGCTGGAGATATCCTCTGGATAACAAGTCCCCTGAGAGCATCTCAGAATGCTGCATGATTTCTGAACGGTCTCTAATGATTCTTTGTCGATTCTAGTCTTCATCTCTTCCTCCTTTATGAACTGCCTTCATATAATATCATAACTATCCAGTGTCAGAACAACACGAATGGTTTGGTAGGAGCGTACGTTAGCGGCAGTGGAAATGAACTCTGGTCCCCCTGTACCGCAGGTAATTCGGACATTCCCCTGAGAGTTCTTTCGACGCTTTCGGATGCCTAAATCTCTCGTTACAGTCTGTTGGGTTTCGTATGAGAACATCACCATGGGCTACTGCTTTTGTAACCAACCACACTGTCGTTGATAAATGAAACCTGGCTTAGCACTAGGTGAATCGCTGAAACACACCGAGCAGACGTAACAAAAATAGTCAAATTCAGTGCAATCGTCGTTCAATGGGTCGGAGAAAACGTGGATGGTTCAAGCAGGAACTGAAGATCCCAAGCATTTCTTTTTACAGGCGTAGCAGGCCCGTCCCTTATAGTCAGTGAGACTATGCACCGATTACTGTACCCGTCTTTGCACCTTCCACGAGACGTACGCCCAACTGTTTCCCCTTTAAACGTGAGATCCTACACATTTCTTCTGTAGTTCTCATCGTGTTTGCAACGTTCGTGACACTTCAACGAGTCAATCAACTGCTCTGACAGGGTCTTAATCACGTAACACATCATAACCATGCTCCACTGCAATCTCGCTGTCCTCCAGAAATTCGCTAGCAGGATCCTCACTGTATAACAATTCGATCGTGTAAAGTCATCGGCACACGGGACGAGCTAGCTATGACACTCTACAAGTTTTGTGACGTCACTTCCTGCTGATTTACATTGAGGAGCCATCACCTGATATACTAAATAAGTTCTGCGACATTTCGGCAATGTGCCACGTAAAGTAAAACCAACAAAAAAATACTGTATTTGTCCAGTTCAGTAGAAGCCCATATTAGATGGATTCCATGTTAGACATAAAACACTATGAATATATGCTGTTTCTAATCACCAGCAGATCGAATATCTCGAGACCGAATCGTTATTGGAACGATTCGTTATACGAAAATGAGAGGAAACATCATGTTGGCGTTTAAAGAATTTTCGTATTTAGTTATTTTCGCTTTATAATTTCCGTGTTACGAGAGGAAGCCGTTATGAGGCAACGACCCCATGAAGATTCATAACAACTGTTGTTCTTAATAGGATTTGTTAAATGGATTGTCAGTTAGAACATTACGGCGATTAAAGCCTTTAGAAGACTGTAACATAAAATAAGCTGCAGCAGAAGTTCGCATAGCGTTGTTCTTTGAGGCGCTACGTTGCAAAACCAACGGTGAATCGGCAGACGGCTCGCATCATCCTGTTCACATTTATTTATTTATTTATTTGCACCTTCGTGTTTTCTAAAAGCTTGTGGGACTTTCTTATGAAATTAATAGAAATACTATTCGTTATATTTGATGTTATGTAAATATAAATACGCTCTCTGTCAGGAGTGAGTTCGTTCGATTTGTTTTATAAGCTGATGACCTTACTGAGTGGACATCTATGCTTCATTTTTGTCTTACTGTGCTTTCGCTGATATTGAAGGTTTTATATACGCTACAGGCCATTAAAATTGCTACACCACGAAGATGTGCTACAGACGCGAAATTTAACCGACAGGAAGATGCTGTGATATGCAAATGATTAGCTTTTCAGAGCATTCACACAAGGTTGGCGACACCTACAACGTGCTGACATGAAGAAAGTTTCCAACCGATTTCTCATACACAAACAGCAGTTGACCGACGTTGCCTGGTGAAACGTTGTTGTGATGCCTCATGTAAGGAGGAGAAATGCGTACCATCACGTTTCCGACTTTGATAAAAGTCGGATTGTAGCCTACCCCGACTGCGGTTTATCTTATCGCGACATTGCTGCTCGCGTTGGTCGAGATCCAATGACTGTTAGCAGAATGTGGAATCGGTGGGTTCAGGAGGGTAATACGGAACGCCGCGCTGGATCCCAACGGCCTCGTATCACTAGCAGTCGAAATGACAGGAATCTTATCCGCATGGCTGTAACGGATCGTGCAGCCACGTCTCGACCCCTGAGTCAACAGATGGGGACGTTTTCAAGACAACAACCATCGGCACGAACAGTTCGACGACGTTTGCAGCAGCATGGACTATCAGCTCGGAGACCATGGCTGCGGTTACCCTTGACGCTGCATCACAGACAGGAGCGCCTGCAATGGTGTACTCAACGACGAACCTGGATGCACGAATGGCAAAACATCATTTTTTCGGATGAATCCAGGTTCTGTTTACAACATCATGATGGTCGCACCCGGCTTTGGCGACATCGCGGTGAACGCACATTGGATGCGTGTATTCATCATCGCCATACTGGCGTATCACCTGGCGTGATGGTATGGGGTGCCATTGGTTACACGTCTCCGTCAGCTCTTGTTCGCATTGACAGCACTTTGAACAGTGGACGTTAAATTTCAGATGTGTGGCTCTACCCTTCATTAGACCCCTGCGAAACCCTACATTACAGCAGGATAATGCACGACCGCATGTTGCAGGTCCTGTACGGCCCTTTCTGGATACAGAAAATGTTCGACTGCTGCCCTGGCCAGCACATTCTCCAAGTCTTTCACCAATTGAAGATGTCTGGTCAATGGTGGCCGAGCAACTGGTTCTTCACAATACGCCAGTCACTACTCTTGATTAACTGTGGTATCGTGTTGAAGCTGTATTGACCTGTACACACCATCCAAGCTCTGTTTGACTCAATGCCCAGGCGTATCAAGGCCGTTATTACGGCCAGAGGTGGTTGTTCTGGATACTGATTTCTCAGGATCTATGCACCCAAATTGCGTGAAAATGTAATCACATTTCAGTTCTAGCATAATATATTTGTCCAATGAATACCCGTTCATCATCTGCATTTTTTCTTGGTGTAGCAATTTTAATGCCCAGTAGCGTATGTATACCACAGGCAGAACCACATGAATAGCGTATGATCAAGAAAGGAAATTAGCGTTTTAACAGAGCTAACGTAGAAATTCTACGCGTGTTCATTTGCGAGAACACACTATGTGGTTTGCGAGCCAACTAAAGTCGACAGCTGCCGCTGGAGTGCGCTGAGAGCGCAATATCACGTTAACCAGTTAGTACCGGGTGACGACGGTTCTGTCTCTCGTGACGTTGGATAACGCGTCTGCGTGCTCGTCAACGCTAGCTGCCTCGTCCCGCGTGCCGACAGCTTAACGTGCAGAGAGCTAGCTTGCGAGAATAGATGGTGAGCCCGACCCGGATTGAATCCGCGACGCGTATTAACGTCTGTGGCTGGTGCACCGCCCGGACTGAGTATAGTTTTTAGGCGGTTTCACGCGCAAGTTTAGACAAATGCAGGGCTGGTCACCACTTTTTGCCTCAGAAAATATAATACAGTAACAATTAAAATGAGATCACACACAGAAAAAGTCAACAGAATTCGCAAACAGGTGGCGCTCACTGATAGGTGAAACTGGGATGGAAAAGTTCAGGAGGTGTTCCCAAATGGGACTGGAGCCCCCACATGGTTGCTACAGCATTCAACAGATTTAGAGGAATAAAACAACTTTATTAAGACCAATACCAAACAAATACTATTTAAACAGTTACCACGATTTTGATTAGTTACCATCAAATGGATATCAGGGTACAGACCTAAAAAATAACCAACGCTGACTGAATAGTCAGCTACAGGGGTAAGCTCACAGAGAAGAGAGGAGTTAGCTGAATGTCTCAGACACAGCTGCTATCAATTGCGAAAACACCTATCACGTTTATATCAGACGTACAGATTTTTATAAGCAGCAAACAACGTTGTTTAAAGGGAGACAGGCAAGACAGCAGCTTTCAGTAAACAATTTTACCAAATTACCTTATTAAGCAACCAGGTACAATTTTTTAGGGGGATCAATAACTACTTAATGCACTGAGCAAGCTTCGCAAAATTCATCATATAAAGCTACCATTAATTCTAGATAAAATCAGTGACCACTAGCCGGCCGAAGTGGCCGAGCGGTTCTAGGCGCTACAGTCTGTAACTGCGCGACCGCTACGGTCGCAGGTTCGAATCCTGCCTCGGGCATGGATGTGTGTAATGTTCTTAGGTTAGTTAGGTTTAAGTAGTTCTAGGTTCTAGGGGACTGATGACCTCTGAAGTTAAGTCCCATAGTGCTCAGAGCCATTTGAATTTTTGAAGTGACCACTAAATGGACAATAACACACAGTTAACTTCACTAAGTAAATTTAGGATAATATCTCATACATAGCTACCATTACTTATAAAACAACTTTCATACAGGTTTCTCACAACTGTGAGGGGGGAGGGGGGGGGGGGGGGCAGGCGAGACATCAAACTTCAATAAACAGTTATAGCAAATAACCTTATTGCAGTAGGATTGATCATGCGTGAAGGTAACACAAAACCTACCAGGAAGTGGAAGAGGATGAATAGAGGCGAGAGATGAAGGCAGTTCACTTAGCTTGGGCAGGACTGGGCCATTGTTCCACACCGTAAGACGCCAAGAGACGGGACCGCTTTCGCTAGTGCCGAACCAGTCAAAAACAACTCCAAGTAGCCGTTGGCTCCAAACCTCACTAGGATGGCCTCTAACAGAAATCAGAACATACAGTGACTGCTTGTGAACCAGTCTCTCCACTGACATCAGGGTTGATCGGTAGGCCCGCACCAACATAAGTCTCGAACCGCTCACACTTCAAAAAGTAATTTCGGTTGCTCACTGATCATGAAGCCTTCTCGTATTATGTTTTTATCGCTAGCGAGGGCGCCACTGGCAAGGTCCAAAGTTAAAAGGCGAAAAATATCCTAGAGGGAAGAAATCGATTGAGTATCGAGGCCAAAAGTTTAAAAATCCTTATCATCAGGAGCGATGCCCGTTTAAGGTGCAGGCCGACTTTGAATGCCTCTTCGTTCATGAGACCCAGTCTGAAGGTGGCCCAGTGACCTTACATACTAACATCACAGAAAAACACGTACCAGATGCGGCAGTGTACCAAATTGTATTGTTCTGTGATTCAAGTGTGAACTGCCAAAAATCTTATGTCGGGGATAATTCTATGTGGTTTCTCACCGAGCATGAGAAACTTTCATGGGAGATCGATAAGCTTTACAGTGACAACGTACCCGTGAACAGATCAGAGAAGAATGAAGATTTATCCAAAAATACGGTTAACTGCAATGTTTGTGGGCTGTCGTTAGATAAAAAAGTGGAAACTCCTCGTAGGGATCACTGTCATCTTACTAGGAAGTTCCATGGCGCAGCTCTTAATAAATGCAATTTGAAGTACCAGTTACCAAGGAACATATCCGTTTCCTTTCATAGTGCAAGTGTATGTAATGCTCACTTTCTTGCAGAGCACTTGCCTGATTTCGTCTGGGAGAAAAATCCGGCCAGTGTTCTACCTGAGAGCGTTGAGAAGTATATTTCATTCTCCAAACGAATGATGCCAAGAATTACGCTCCGTTTCCTTGACTCGCTCCGTTTCATGCAGGCACCGCTCAAGAAACTTGCTGAAACTTTACCTAGGAATGACATGCGTATCACTTAAACTGCATTTCTCGACGAGGAAAAATTTCAACTTGTCCCTTAGAAGCGGGTTTTCGCATATGAATATCTG
Organism: Schistocerca piceifrons; assembly: GCF_021461385.2. Classification (NCBI taxonomy): domain Eukaryota; kingdom Metazoa; phylum Arthropoda; class Insecta; order Orthoptera; family Acrididae; genus Schistocerca; species Schistocerca piceifrons. The sequence continues at coordinate 341,717,278 of NC_060149.1, read as the reverse complement.
GATAGTACGGCAAAACTGAACGAAACCAGACTGCCCTCCATATTTGCATTCTCCAGCAACCTTACAGGCGATGCCATAACGGATGCAGAGTGTGAGCATGCTGTGAATGTCAAGAGGGAATTCAGTACCTCCACTTAAGAGTGTGTGTGTGTGTGTGTGTGTGTGTGTGTGTGTGTGTGTTTGTGTGTGTGTATTAAACTGGGGACCTGAAAATGACAGAGAGGCTTCGTCCCACCGTAGCCCTCAGTGGTGCACAACCCCACAACAGGCCACACAGCATTCCATCCACCCCACCGCCACCCCTACCGAACCCAGGGTTACTGTGCGGTTCGGTCCACAGTGGACCCCCCCCCTCCCCCCTGGGAACGTCTCATACCAGACGAGTGTAACCCTAAGTATTTGCTTGGTCGAGGAATTATGGTGTACGCATACGTGGAGACAGTGTTTTTGCAGCAATCGCCGACATAGTGTAATTGAGGCGGAATAAGGGTAACCAGCCTGCATTTGCCGGAGTAGATGGAAAACCGCCTTAAAAACCATCCACAGGCTGGCCGGCACACCAGACCTCGACACTAATCCGCCAGGCGGATTCGTGCTAGGGACCGGCACGCCTTCCAACTCGGGAAGCAGCGCGTTTTACCGCACGGCTAGCCAGGCAGGTTTAGGAGAGTAGTCACAGCTTTACATGAACACAGACGTGCACTTGCTTGTCGACGTTTTCGAGAAATTCCGGAGTACGCTTAACCACATATTCCGTGGATCCCGCCTTTTATTACACAGCCCCTGGGTTGTCCTGGGACGCTATGCTCTAGGAAACGATGCGCAACATCGAACTATTGACCAATGCTGACATGCATCTTTTCTTCGAGCGATGTATCCGTGGGGGACTTTGCAAATGAGTCCATAAACACGCCAAGGCAAATAACCCACGTAAGGGAGACAAGTTCAACACATCCATTGATTCGAGTTACATCATGTAGTTGGATGTCAATAACTTATACAGCCACGCCATGCAACACTCACTGCCGATTGGGGAGTTTCGATGGGTCCTCGAAGATGAATGCAAGGGATTAGGTGGACAAATTGGGAGTATGATGGCTGATTCTGATGTGAGGTATGTGGTGGGGGCAGAACCTCAAGCACGCTGTTAATTTGCATGATGCGCACGTCGATTTGCTGATATGCCCAGAGAAACTAGTTCCGTGAGGAGGTTCCACCCCGAAACTGATCATAACGCTGGGGAATAAGCGGAGATACATTATTCACTACCGTAAACTCGAGCAGTGTCTCAGGTAGGGGATGGAGCTGGTTAGAATCACCCTGCTATCCCCTTCAAGCAATCCCGCTCATCGGAGTGGTATATTGATTTCAATACGACATTAAGGACTTCCGCGACATGTGACTTTGAGAAAGATTTCTTTAAATTAAGGAATAATTCAACTTTCCGTAAAATAACGGAGAATTTAAGGGAACGGCGTGAAATTTTTAATAGAATCGAATAGGATGGGCGTTATGGCGTAAGAAAATGGATCGCCAGACCAAATTTTAAACAGTTCACAGTATTCAATGAGAACCTTGTTGCTATGGAGATGGCGAAGGTTCACGAAACCTAACTATATAGGGAATGTGTGTACTAGACCTATCCAAACTCCACAAGTACCACTGTCATTATGAGTTTGCGAAACGTCATTTCGCTGATTCTAAATTACTTTATATGGGTACAGATAGCTCCATCTATTGGTTAAAGAATTGCGATCCATATGAAGCAATGAGGTACCTCTGTAATGAATTCGACACGTCTTCATACACAGCCGATGATCCTTACGGTATTATTCCACAGAATAAGAAGGGTATCGGCCTTAGGTAAGATGAGGTGAATGGATTGTCGATTGTGGAGTTTGTAGGTCTGCGAGCAAAAATGTAGGCGTATGGAACATTGGAAGGTGCCACCCACAGGTGGCCTAGGGTGTACGTCATGTGGCATCAAGAGCCCTCTCTATCGAAGACTATTTGCAGTGTCTGTACGTTGGTGTTCATGGCGCTCCGTCCCAGTAGCAGCAGATAGTGCAGCAAACCAGTATTCGATCAAGAGAACGTGAGGTGTACACTATGCTGCAGTCTAAAGTCGGCCTGTCGCTTCATGATGATAAAAGATGTACACAATGTGTGCTTGGATAGTCTGTGTACCGCGTACACATTTGTAAATATATATGCACACCATGCGTGCAAAGAAAGTGTAAATATTGAGACACACACCATCTACATCAATGACAAATAAGTATGCAATTGCACGTCAGCTGACAAAAAAAATGTAAATATCATATCTATCACGTCATGTTCCATGTACATTTGTAAATAGAGTAGTTTTTAAGTTTCACCTGCCGTTAGTCATCCCGGGCAGACAGATTACTTTTTAAGTGTTCGTCGCTCACACTACTTCAGAATTATTGTTGGTCGTCCACGAAACTGCTACTATTCGGACTGTTGAAGTGTAAGAATAAAAGTATCTCCGCTTTAGCTTTTAGCATATGTCTGAAAATTGTAACTATTTTAACCACTGAATTTTTTGTTATTGTTAAAAAACGTTTATATGAAAAAGATTCAAATTGTAATCTCAAGAAGTGAACTGTATTTCAGGAACTGAATTGTAGACCCAAATTCTATCTCATGAATCGAATAAATGAAAAATTTCGTTAGCATACGTCTTTGTTGTTGCTATTTACAAAAAAAAGCTATCCGAATTATATGTATAAAGCGCGTTCAGGACACAAGTGACATTAATTTTTAACATGAAGGAGAAGTTTAACATGGAACGTAACAAAATATGTAGAATGATTGCAAGGGATTACACCTATCTTGCAGCACGAACTGGTTTATGGGAGCAGGATGCATATGACTATGTCCGCTTCGAAAGACATAGGGCAAATATGTCTAAAATTATATCTCCTGTGTTTGAAGAAAACCACAGACATCGTACCTGGGCAAAGTTGCGCACTATATGGTATATCTATCAAAGTGGGAACAGGGTGAAATCAATAAAAAAGTACACACATATTATAAGGTGAAAAATCATTTATTTCTCATCCAACTTGTAAGTAATTTTACGTTTCATAAGCAGACACAACACTAAATACACACATTATCTTCTTGAGCCGATGGGGAGCAGGACATCCATATAATTCCACGTCTTCAATGGCAGCATACTTGTAGATTCCACCCATCCATGTGATCTTCTCCTTCCCATTCACGTGGCTGATGGTATCCATGTAGTCGGATAATTGCAGAACTGTCACCACATCTTTGCAGGCTCATCCCAGTGAATTCCATGGTAGAAACGTGTTAAGCACAAAGCACTCCTCCGCGTTTTAGGGGATGCAAAGTTTGTTGAGTATGTCTATCATACCATCATGTTCTGTGTATGCTATGAATGTAACATCATTAAATATGAATGGTTTCAGCTCATTGTGGAAACCTTGAACTTCTGCAATGATGTTCACACCTTGAGATACCATTGTGAAATGTGCAGGGTCGTGTACAGCACCTGTTCATTTATACAACTCGTTGCAGAACACCAGTGAGTGGGCCTTAGTTAATCATACGGTCATGTAGAGCTAGAGCACATGCTACAACGCGTTAAGGGAAATTTGCTCAAGATTCAAATTTAATTGCAGGCCGCGGTGGTCTAGCGGTTCTAGGCGCTCAGTCCGGAACCGCGCGACTGCTACGGTCGCAGGTTCGAATCCTGCCTTGGGCATGGATGTGTGTGATGTCCTTAGTTTAGTTAGGTTTAAGTAGTTCTAAGTTCTAGGGGACTGATGACCACAGATGTTAAGTCCCATAGTGCTCAGAGCCATTTGAACCATCAAATTTAATTCATATGTCTATCGATCTTGACTTAATTATTTCGTTCTGTTTAGACCAGTCTATTATGTTGATCGGTGCCAGTTCCTTGAATTCTCGTGGAGTGTGTAGACATCCTTCTTCTTCTTTTTCTTCTTCTTCATAATAAGAGGCACGGAACCTTGCATACATGTCAGATATTATGGTGTATACATTTTCATCCCACTGCAGCAGTAAATTTTAATTCGGATAGAATTCTGGACTCAAGTAGACTCTGGCATTAGTTAACTTGCAGTTGTGAAATACGGTGGAATCAGCTGTAATAATCCCTCTTCCATTTGTCTAAAGCGCAGTTATGATAAATCTGGGTGTTTCTAGTTGAATCGACGGTTTAATAACCCATGTTTGTCTGCTTGCTATCAGTAGCATTGGGAACTCAAAAAGCTCCCACTAACGGAAACCTAATGCCAAATATGTACCAGCATTCAGAACTCTTAAAAGCCTCAAATGCGCCTCGTCTGAAATATTGATGTGAGGCATTTTACATATTATTTTATTGGTGGTGAGCTTGTTTTCCCCTGGAGGTGTTCCTTGCATGTATGAGTTGTTATCCGTCACACTCCGTACCAGAATAATTTCTCTTTTTAACAATTCGCTGCATGGCCTCATAGTATCCTGTGAGCATTTTTAGAGGTATGAATGCTCTAAATCGTTTGTAATCGTCCATTTTTCTATTCGCTGGCTCCTCTATGAACCATCCTGCATTTTCTAAGCCATTCATAACCCCGCTGAATCATCACTGAGCACAGCACTTACCACAAAAGTGGACGCGAGGCAGGGGTTCGCGGGATTACCGGCAGTGCCGCGTAAACGAGCAGCCAATTCAAAACTGTTTTTTATTTTCAATTCAGTGCATTAGTGTCTGCAAAATCAAATTCCACTTGGGACCTGTGGAAGGTACATTAGCTTATTTGTTTCAGTTGTAAACATTTGTCATGCATTATTGTTTTTCTGACATGTTCTACATCCTGGAGGACCTCCTCACAACGGATCAATTGGAATGAAAGTAAATCTAATCTAATTCAGGCACTGCGCCCTCGCGATATTGCTGTCTAATTCGTAATTCGTACAGAAGTTGATCCTTCTTAAGATAGCCTATCCCTGGCCTGGGTCTGGCTTCCATGCTGGCAATAGTTACGTGTAAACAGCGCGTAATTAATCAAATGAACCAAATAATAAAGTAGAAATAATCAAACTAACCAAATAAAAGACAATACCGAACAAATACTAATTAAACTGTTACCACGATTTTAATTAATTACTATCAAACACGTATTATGGTACAGATATTCAACAACCAACAAACGCTGACTGAATAGTCAGCTGCAGGGGTAAGATCACTCAGAAGTTAGCTGAATGTCTCAGACACAGCTGCAATTAATTACTAAAACAGCTGTCATTACGTTGAAAGCAAGGACAGCTTCTCTTTAAAACAAACAGCAAACGATAATATTTAAAGGGATGCAGGTAAGACAACAGCCTCCAATAAACAGTCTTACGGAATTAAAATCGGTAATCACTTAATGCACACTTACAGTAAGCCAAATGCACTGAAATTTAGGATAATTTCTCGTATACAGCTTCCATTAATTACAAAAAACACCTGTCATTACACTGAAATCAGAATTACAGATTTTTATAACCAGCAAACAACGATATTTAAAGGGAGACAAGCAAGACAGCAGCTTTCAATAAACAGCTTTACCAGATTTCTTATTAAACAACCCGGTACAGTTTTTTTTTCTTTCCTAGGCGCTACAGTCTGGAGCAGTGCAACCGCTACGGTCCCAGGTTCGAATCCTGCATTTGGTATGGATGTGTGTGACGTCCTTAGGTTCGTTAGGTTTAAGTAGTTCTAAGTTCTAGGGGACTAATGACCATAGAAGTTAAGTCCCATAGTGCTCAGAGCCATTTTTTTTCTTTTTTTGTGGGGAATCACCCACTTAACGCAATGAGCAAGCTTAACAAAATTCATCATATACAGCTGTCATTGATTATAGACAAGATCAGTGACCATTAAATGGACAATAGCACACAGTTAACTTCACTAAATAAATTTAGGGTAATATCTCATACACAGCTTCCCTTAATAGTGAAATATGTTTCATACACTGAAACCAAGGACAGGTTTTCATTAGCAATAAACAATTATTTTAAACGGGGATGGGCCAGGCAAGATAGCAGCCTTCAGTAAATAGTTATAGAAAATAATCTTATTGCAGTGGGATTGATCATGCATAAAGGTAACACAAAACCCACCAGAAGGTGAAAGAGGAGGAGAGGCTAGAGGTAAAGGCAATTCACTTAGCTTGGGCACGACGGGGCTATTCTTCCGCTCCTTAAGACGCCAAGAGAGTGGGAAGCTTCAGCTAGCGTTGAACTGGTCAAAAACAACTCCTAGTAGCCGTCGGCTCCAAACCACGCTAGGATGCCCACTAACAGATGCCACTTGGTCGGACAGACTGAAACTGCTTGTGAACCAGACGCTCCGCCGTTATCAGGGTTGACCGTTGGTCCACGCACCATCAGAAGCCTCGATCTGCGCGCACTTACAAAGAAAAAAAAAAAAAGAAAAGAAAAAAATTCAGATCCTCACCCTCCCCACTGATCACGAACCCTTGCTGCATCGCACTTATATCGCTTGCGAGGACGCCACTCCCAAAGTCCAAAGTTAAGAGGCAAAGACGATCCTAGAGGGAAGAAATTGGTTGGGTATTTAGCTCAGTCACAACTACGTAACTGACGACTGCGGCGACAGGAACGTCGTCTGACCACAAAATTCAGTGGTGTAATATAAATCCAGCAACCGTGATATATTTGCAGGATGACAACACAGTCAAGGTTGCGAAAATAGCGTAATCTTTTTTTACGCTTTTTGCCTTTTTGAGACATCTTCAGATACCGTATAGAAAATCTGTGTAACGCATTAGTCATAAGTAGTCGAAATTTTGGTGTGCACCTTCGGCGAAGCCATGCAGCTATGCTTAAATAGGACCACAGTTTCAAACCTGACACATTGTAGTGGCCGTGAATACATGACCGTAAGTGTGCACACTACGTGAGATTGGCCTGGCCCTGTCTAAACACAACTGCGTGGCTACGCTGAAGGTGCAACCCAAAATGTAGATTATTTACGACTAATGCGTTACCCGCAGTTTCTATACAGTCTTTAAAGATGCCTCAAAAATTTGAAATGCGTTAGTAAAGCTTACACTGATTTTGCAACTTAGGCAGTTTTTTCTTACTGCTCAGTTACAAAAATTTGCCAAAACTTAAATGCAGTGGGACCCGTTTTACTTGGGGTAAACTAAACCCAAAAGAAGTGTTAATGAATGATAAAATATCTGTACAATCGTAACCTTCAAATGTAATTGCTACCTGACAATCTGCCAACTATACCCGCCCCCCAACCTTACCTTTCTCTTTTAAAAAAATTGCTAATTCGAATATCGACAGACGCAATTTCTCGACAAATCGAAGAAATCTTATACCCACATCAAACAAAGTTTTGCATCACCCCGGTCCCCAGAACTCCTGAAGATAGACGTTAACTGTGGAGATTGTATCACACACACAGTCCCTTTGACTGCTCAGAGAGGTCACTAAATCCGCCCAAAGATGTAAACAACCATGCATCAGCAGCGCCTATTAGACGGAGGGGGTTCGACAGCCGATCAGTTCCAGTCATTCCACCAGGAAGGAGGTACGTGGCTCGTGTTGCTTGTAGTTCAAATGGCTCTGAGCACTATGGGACTTAGCAACTGAGGTCATCAGTCCCCTAGACTTAGAACTACTTAAACCTAACTAACCTAAGGACATCACACACATCCATGCCCGAGGCAGGATTCGAACCTGCGATCGTAGCGGTCGCGTGGTTCCAGACTGAAGCGCCTAGAACCGCTCGGCCACTCCTACTGGCACTTGTATTTCAACCATGCATAGACGGCCAATACTGCTGTTCGATCGCGTCCTCATTGTTACCCTGTGCCAGGGAGGGCTCTCAACAAAGGAAATGGCCAGGCGTCTCGGAGTGAACGAAAGCGATGTTGTTCGTACATGAAGGAGATACGGAGAGACAGGAACTACTGTCAATGACCTGCCTAGCTCAGGCCGCCCAAGGGCTACTACTGCAGTGGATGACCACTACCTACGGATTATGGCTCGGAGGAACCCTGACAGCAAAGCCACAATGTTGAATAATGCTTTCCGTGCAGCCACAGGACGACGTGTTACAACTCAAACTGTGCGCAATAAGCTGTATGATGGGCAACTTCACACCCGACGTCCATGGCGAGGTCCATCTTTGCAACCACGACACCATGCAGCGTGGTACAGATGGACCCAACAACATGCCGAATAGACCGCTCACGATTGGCATTACGTTCTCTACACCGATGAGTGTTGCATATGCCTTCAACCAAACAATCGTCGGAGACGTGTTTGGAGGCATCCCGGTCGGGCTGAACGCCTTAACACGCTGTGCAGCAAGTGCAGCCAGGTGGAGGATCACTGCGGTTTTTGAGTGACATTATGTGGGGCTGACATACGCCGCTGATGGTCACTGAAGGCGCCGTAACGGCTGTACGATACGTGAATGCCAGCCTCCGACCGACAGTGCAACCATATTGGCAGCGTTGGCGACGCATTCGTCTTCATGGACTATAATTCGCGCCCCCATCGTGCACGTCTTGTGAATGACTTCCTTCAAAATAGCTGTTCTCCAGACATGAACCCGATCGAAAATGCATGGGGTAGATTGAAAAGGGCTGTTTGTGGACGACGTGACCCACCAACCACTGTGAGGGATCTACGCCGAATCGCCGTTGAGGTTTGGGACAATCTTAACCAGCATTGCCCTGATGAACTTGTGGATAGTATGTCACGACGAATATAGGCATGCACCAATGTAACAGGACGTGCTACTGGGTATTAGAGGTACCGTTGTGTACAGCAATCTGCACCACCACCTCTGAAGGTCTCGCTGTATGATGGTACAACACGCAATGTGCGGTTTTCACGAGCAATAAAAAGGGCGGAAATGATGTTTATGCTGATCTCTAGTCCAGTTTTCTGTACAGGTTCCGGAACTCTCGGAACTGAGGTGATGCTCAACTTTTTTTGATGTGTGTGTGTTTCGATACTGTGGATTAATCGTAGCGATTGTCATGACAAGGCCGTCCGCAAACACACTACAATCCGAAGTCAGTGGCTATCTATTCCTTGGCAATTTGAATTGTTTTTGTTTCGGTAACTGTTCTGTCATTCAACTGTTCGCAACACTCCTTTGTTCATTCATTAATGCATAATGTACTACAGTAAATAAATCAATTGTGAAATTAACCTCAAAGAAGTTCAGCTGTGTGACTGTTGTAGAAAAGAAGGGAGCTATTGAGGCCATGGAATGTGGAGTCAAAAAAAAAAAAATACCTAACGAAAACTTCAGGGATGCCAAGGAGAAAGATCTTTTTATGGAAGACGTGTCTTGGGGATTGCTTAGAGTGAGGCCAAATGCGCGAGACTTTAAACAACGAAGGGCGTTCAATATGTAATGCAACATTTTTTTTCTTCCGAAAGCATGTTGGTTTTATTCAGGATTCTAGTACACCATATTATGGCCCACTCTTTTGCCTACAAAACCCTTATTTTTCAACATACTCTCCGTTCAATGCGACGGCCTTGCGTCCCCTTACTGGGAGGGGCGGCCTGTATGTCCTCGTGTAACCACTCTACTCGTCACCGTCGGCGTCACTGTCTTGCTGCATCAATAACATCCCCATCATCCGCTTACTGAGTCCCGTGGAGTGCGTACTTCATTGTGACAAACAGATGGAAGCCGAACGATGCAAGATGCGGGCTGTAGGGTGGAGATCGGACGGGTTCGAGGGACCTTGTTCGCGAAGATGACAGACGCCATACTCAACGAATCATTGCGCTTTTGTTCACTGCCAGATCTTCGTATACATTCTGCAGTCGGCTATGAGTATCTGCGATGCTCTGGGTTTTCGCCAAAAGAAACTGAATGATAGCTTTCTGCCTGGATCGCGCCCCGTTACAGACGCCATTGTCAAGGCTACGTACGGCGCCGCCACTTACAGGAGCTTCATGAAACTATTGCGGCTGAGTGGGAATATTCCACGGTGTCTCTCACGAAATTCTGCATTTTTTAACCAAATAGGCAGAGAAAAAATGTGATGCATTAATTATTAACGCCCTTGGTATAACCTTGTTTCCTTTTTATCGCACCGTACATTATCAGGCTGTTGATGTCAACAAATAACAATTAGAAAATTCTTACACGTTTCCCAGTTTAACATTGGTCTCTAATAAAACACAGTACGCCTCTCTTCTTTGTTCTTTGTCAGCAGGAGGAATCCTCGACACACACACGCAGTCGTATTTGAAAATTTAATTTCACTGGCAGCATTATCGATAAACAAAAAACTGAGGAACACGTAAGTCGGAATCGAAATATTTTCAATTATCATTCATGGTCAGAGCTACAACCTCCATTTTCACCGAGGTTTATGTTACAACAACAAACCACACGATTGCTTTTTCTTGTGAAAACGACGTTAATTAGAAACTAGTCTACATTGATCCTGATGTCGATGGTAATTTAAACCAGGGTACTATAGGGTGGAAGGTTAATCAGTGCTTATCTTCGCTTTACACTCCAACTAATTAGTGAAGAAATACCGCCGTAATAAACGTTGAGAGTGTGCAAAAATACTTCTTGGGATGCTGCATACGACAAACCACGCTGACCGTAATACCATCATATCCACGCTCTAATAAGAGGGGCGCAACTGTTCTTTTAACGTGTTTTCTGCCCGCCGAGTTTCTCAATATGTGAAACAACTTCCAGAACGCTGAAATCAAAATCTTGAATGTAAATCCGTAATTTTATCTATGGTGATAAGGTAGCTATAGATGTTTTACGTTAACGACTTCGATTGCTGATAAATTCGTACTGAAATAACTATTTAGCTGAAGGGTCGGTGGTGCGACGTTGTTGAAGTTATGAAAGAAACATTTCATTAGACACTACTGACCAAGACCACATTTTTTAAATTTAATATCACGCCCTTCGTAAATGGGCAGCACTGTAATAGTCTGTAGTTACAGGCCGAGCGGTTCTAGGCGCTACACAGTCTGGAACCGCGCGACCGCTCCGGTCGTAGGTTCGAATCCTGCCTCGGGCGTGGATGTGTGTGATGTCCTTAGGTTGGTTAGGTTTAATTAGTTCTAAGTTCTAGGGGACTGATAACCTTAGAAGTTAAGTCCCATAATGCTCAGAGCCATTTGAACCATCTGTAGGTATAGATCACCTCGCGGTACGCCCAAGTACGGTAGAAACCTGCCTCTGTCAGGCACTTCAATGTGATTTGCAGAGTATCCATGTAGATGTAAAAGTTCAGCTTTGGCTAATTAATCGCTGGTCACACGTCGGACAGATACGTTCGTGTGATTTTTTCAAGTGATATATTATTTGAGTTCACATGAATGTTAAAACGAGAAAGATAAATTCCCCACTGACATTCCTTCGGAGAATTTTGAAGAAGCTCTCAAGACATCAATACGACCTTAGTTTGAATTTTGCTGGTCTCTTTGGGGGCTATTACTAAGTCAGAAGGACTGAAGAAACTGAAAGTTCAAAGATCTCTTCCACTCATAAAAATGTTTTTTTCTAGTGATCGGGACACGAGCGTAACGGGGATTCTCAAGTGACTCCACTGGGAGGCTTTCCGAGAAATGTATCGTATATTACGTCAGCGGATGCTTTTAAAAATTTCGAGAGTGTGTTTCCAAGCAGGATTCTAAGAAGTAATCCCTTCTTTCTCATTAATTTCATTTTTCATATACACCACAGTGATAAGATTAGAGAGTTTATGCGACGTAAAGAAGCACACAGAAAGTTCCTTTAACAGAAGAGGATATGTGAATTAATACAAATGTTCGACTAATTCTAATAGGAAGTGCTCTGCCGGCACTTTAATGTAATTTGTGAGCTGTAAGCGCATATTTACACTTACAATATCACAATAAAACATTGATGTGTCGGGTACCGTAGCCAGGCTCACAACATTAGGTCTAAGGGTGAAGCGATGCAGCATCGATAGTCGAGCGATAGCTGTTTGAAGTCACATTTGCATGTAGAATAATGCCAGACATGGTGAGGAGTGAGCATTGTTCGCAGTAATCCTGCAACACTTCGCTACGACACACACACACACACACACACACACACACACACACACACACACACACACACACACACCACGACCATGCGACACAGTTACGTTATTACTCTGCCAGCAGCATCTGTTGCGCCCCGCACCATGCCGTGCCAAGTTGCGAATGTTACGATTAGTACTTACGACAACTGGACAGCCCCTTATAACGGAAAATCATCGTTACTGCAAGGACAACTACAACAATAACGACGACAATAACTCCTATTGCATTAGAGTGTTCGTCCAGTATAAGTAGACCGTAAGTGTCCTTCAGCTGCGTAGCTAATTAAGGCCTTGGAAATTACGAGGTATATTCAAACCGGGATGCACGTTTCATATTGCCCAGTTTTGCGCCTCGAAACGCAGCCCACGCTGCTGAATTTATTAAGAGCTTATATTTAATCTTTGTCACTACAAGCCTGCTGTTGAATTACACTTGTGTTCCTTGCAAGATGCAAATTCTAATAGTTTGACACTTGCATGGTCTTAGAATCACGATGTGAGTGTAATTGCTGAAGAAATATTAAACTGAAACGTCTTCCGCATAAACATAATACAGATTTAATACAAAGTAATTTCGCTCATCTGTTTACCTCAAGTATTTTCGAAACCGCCGTGTGGAGCGGCCGCACGGTTAGAGGCGCCATGTCACGTATTGTGCGACTACCCCCGCCGGAGGTTCGAGTCCTCCCTCTGACAGGGTTGTGTGTGTTGTTCTTAGCATAAATTAGTTTAAGTTAGTTGAAGTGGTGTGTAAGACTAGGGACAGATGATCGCAGCAGCTTGGTCGCTTAGGAATTCATAAACATTTGAACATTCGAAACAGTTCATTGCATCCCTACCGGAATTCTATTGTCTGTCCTCTCTAAAAAGCACACCGAGGTGACAAGAGTCATGGGATACCTCCTAATATCATGTGGGATCTCCTTCTGCCCGGCGTGATGCAGAATCTCGACTTGGAATGGACTCAAGAGGCCGCTGGAAATCCCCTGGAGAAATATTGAGCAATGCTGCCTCTGTAGTCATCCACAATTACGAAGGTGTTGCCAGTATATGATTTTGTGCACAAACTGACCTGTCGATTACGTTCCATTAATGTTGGATGGGATTCATGTCGGACGATCTGAATGGCCAGATCATTCGGTCGAATTGTCCAGAATATTCTTCAAACCAATCGTGAACAGTTGTGGCCGGGTGAAATGACGTATTCAAATGGTTCAAATGGCTCTGAGCACTATGGGACTTAATATCTGAGGTCATCAGTCCCCTAGACTTAGAACTACTTAAACCTAACTAACCTAAGGACATCACACACATCCATGCCCGAGGCAGGATTCGAACCTGCAACCGCAGCAGCAGCGCGGTTCCGGACTGGACTGAAGCCCCTACAACCGCTCGGTCACAGCGGCCGGCCCTATAGGGGGGGGGGGGGGGGTTGTTCATTAAATAACGCAACACATTTTCTTTTTTTTTTTTTTTTTTGAAAGTTGGTTCATTCATTCAGGATTCGAATACACCATATTATTCCCCACTCTTTTTCCTACAACACTGTATTTTTCAATATATTCTCCGTTCAATGGGACGGCCGTACGCCACATTACTGCGAGGGCCTGTATGCACGCATGGTACCATTCTACTGGTCGACGTCGGAGCCAACGTTTTGATGCATCAATAACTCCCCATCATCCACGTACTGCTTCCCGGAGAATGCGTCCTTCATTGGGCCAAACAGATGCAAGTCGGAAGATGTGAGGCCCGGGCTGTAGGACGGATGAGGAAGAACAGTCGAATGAACTTTTGTGACCTCTTCTCGGCTGCGCAGATTTGTGTGAGGCCTTACGTTGTCATGGAGTAGGAGAAGTCCGTTTGCATTCTTGTGGCGACGAACGCGTTGAAGTCGTGTCTGCAATGTCCTGTGGGTAGCACAGCTGTGTGCGGCCGGACGGCACGCACGAGATCGGGCAGTCTAAGGGATCTTGTTACGATGATGACAGGCGCTCGTTCAACGACTCACCGTGCTTTTGTCCACTGCTGTGTCTCCGTAGACATTTCGCAAGCGTCTATGAATATCTACAATGCTCTGGTTTTTCGCCAAAAGAAACTCAATGACAGGTGTCTGCTTAGAACGCACCTTCGTTGTAGCCGCCACCTGCCGGAACTTCATGAAACTATTTAGGCTGAAAGGGGAATATTCCACGATTTCCCATAACAAATTTCTTATTTTCTCAAACGAAATGGGCCGAGAAAAGAATGTGTTGCTTATATGTATCAACTTCGCTTCTTCAACGGCAGTGCCGGCCAGAGTGGCCAGCCGGTTCCGTTTCAGTCGCGCTCGCGAGTGGCCGCTGTTAACTGTTGCGCTGCACTTCCGTGTTTACATCGCTGTACTTGCGCTTCGCCGAGTGCCGTCCGTCCGTTAATCTTCGTGTTCGTTCCTGTTCCTTGTGATCTGATCGCTCTTTCTGGTCTTGCTACTTGGAATTTCGGTTGTTTAACCGAAATTGCTTTGCTGGATTAACCATGGCTACAAACCTCAGGAAGAATACCCTGGTATTTGCTTTTGACAAGGAATCCCGTCCTGTTCAGCCACATTCCTGGAAATAGATGACTGGATTACACAGGTAATTGGTCTAAATTCTGAAACCGTTCATACCTGGCAACTGGATCAGGAAAAATACTGTGTTTTTGTCAAGTTAATCAGTGTTTCCACTGTTGATAAAGTGTTACGAAAGTGGGGCTATGAAGTAGATTTTGTGCATAGAAATGGTTATAAAAGTAAGGTTTCCATCTATAGAGCAGACATTCATTACAAAACCGTTCGTGTCTTGAATCTTCCCATTGAAATTGAAAATGATAAGATTAAGGAAGCTCTTTCAAACTACGGAGACGTTAAATCAATTGCATATGAAAGATGGTCGCCTCCCTTTAAACTGCAGTGTTTTAACGTGGTCCGCTGTGTAGAGATGGACGTTAAGACGAATATTCCGTCTCACATAACTGTTTGTGGGTATAAGGCACAAATTGTTTATACAGGTCAGGAAGCTACATGTCATATATGTAACGAAACCGGCCACTTCAGACAGGAATGTCCGCGGCGAACTGTTGTTCTTAAAAGTAATTTGATACAGCGTCAGGAGCTTACCTTAAATGATCTGTTACCCAAGAATAGCCCGGAACAACTGGTTGAGGATGTTAACGCAGCGGGCCAAGCTGATGTGTTCCTTCACGATAGCAGTCGATTTCCCCCGTTAACAACAAAAAGAAACCCTGTTGCCACTACTCGCGAAACTGAAACGCAACCGAAAAAACGACCTCTGGAGATAACTGATACTTGTTCAGAGGACGAGCTGTCTTGTCCCACTCCCTCACTCCGCAAGCAAAAACAGTGCGATGAGGAGGCAGAGGAACCTGAAGGCAAAATGCGAATGGAAACTAATGAAAGAAAGATAATACACATACGGTACCAGAAAATGAAGGGGGTGTAAGCAGCATTAATTTGTAAGAAACAACAGGTGCAGTAGCTGATTGCAAAGATCAGAATCTATCTGATAACAAACAAATTCAGAGAGAGGTTGCAAAACTGCAGTCTCCATTTGTTTCCCTCGATCAGAAAGTGAGTGAAATTAATAAAGAACCAGGAAGTGGTGGCCAAACTGAAATCACGGTCAACACCTCAGGGCAGGCGCCGGCAACCGAAATTGCGAAAGCGTCTGCCGCTGCTCCAGTTAAGCCGCGAAGTAAAATACCGACGCAACCAAATGAGAATGTAGCTCGTAACCAAGGGAAGTGAAAATCAGGTAGGGGCGACCCAAGCCCAAAGAATGTTCAGTCCGAAACGGTCGTACACGAATCACTGGAGGAAAAATCAGAAAGTTTACCAGGAAATCATTCAGCTTGCGTTACAAGAGACAACATCAGAAGTAGAAAAAAAAACGGGACAGTAACTAATAGACTGATGGAAGTGTTATTCCATGTTCAGCCTTCCGAGAAAACTGTTACAGCTTAACTGAACCCTGAACCACAGGAAACTAAATTAGTTCATCAAAACAACTACATAGTGACAGCACAATGACGCAATCTTATTCTGTCACCACTGTAAACATAAATAAAATTACGACCGGTTTGAAATTATCGGCCCTTAAGGAATTTTTGTACGAATCCGCGACTGATATTGCCCTGTTACAAGAAGTTTTAATTTCGGATTTGGTAATTCCCGGCTTTGTCAGTTACATAAATGTGTCTCCCGAAACAAGTGTTGGAACAGCTATTTTGGTGAGGGAAGGGATTACAGTAAGCGAGGTGGGACGACTGGAACCCGGAAGGGGAATAGGACTAAATATCTATGATGTGACTATCGTCAACTTGTACGCCCCTTCAGGAAGTTCTCATCGAGTTGACAGGGCACGTTTCTTCATAGATGACCTGATATACTTGTTAAGGAAATCGTCAAGACAGTTATTACTTGGAGGTGATTTTAATAGTGTTTTAAATCGGAAAGATCAGTTACCTAATTTTAATTTCTCAAGTGAACTAAAACAACTAGTTACTGGTTTAGAATTAAAGGATATATGGGAAATCAAATACCCCTCCACTGTTGAGTTCACTTATGTCACGGCAACATCACGTAGCAGGATTGATAGACTATATATTTCTAAAAACCTTGAAACTTCCGTGACAAAAGTAGAAACCATTCCTACGTACTTTTCAGACCATTCAAGTGTCTTAGCTTGCATAAATCTAACAAGACAGCCGGTTCGCCTATTCAAGAATCAGTGGAATTTGAACACTTCCTTGTTAGTAAATCATGATTTAGAAGATCTGATTAAAGAAAGATGGGCAATATGCCTGCGAGCCCGTAGTAGATATGCCACTGCTATTGACTGGTGGGTTAAAATGTCAAAGCCAAAGTTGAGGAAAGTTCTTATTCAATACAGTGCCCAGAGCGCAAGGGAAATGAAATGCACTATAGAGCATTACTATTCCGTTTCGAGAGATCTATATGATCAAGTCTCAGCAGCTTCCTCACTTCGGATAGCAGACATCAAAAAAAGTCAAAGCCAAGTTACTTAATATCAAGAGAAGTCAAATGGAAGGGTTGAAAATAAAATCGAAGGCAAATTTGGTGTCAGAAGATGAAACTACTTCCCTATATCATTTAGTGAAGCATACGAAAAACGGGAGAAGGACTTTTGTTGATGAAATTTGAACAAAACACGGTACGATTCTCAGAACCCAGCAGGGTATCATGGACGAGATTTATCGCTATTATTGCGAGCTATATTCTGTACATCAAAGTAGTGATGCTTCCTTGGAAGAATTCCGTGACATCCTAGCCCCACAGTTGACAGAAGATGACAACGAAAATTTTCTCGAGGTTGTCAGTGAAGAAGACATGTATGAGACACTGTGCGCCTCACCACCAAAAAAATCCCCAGGACCGGATGGTCTGCCAGCAGAGTTTTACATCCGTTACTGGCCAATACTAGGTGCGAAAATCACGGACATTGTAAATGAGGTTATTCAGGGTAAAATGATTCCGGCTGAGTTTAAGGAGAGTAAAATTGTTCTGGTGCCAAAAAATAATGGAAAGAAAGATTTAAATAATTTTCGTCCAATTTCACTGCTGAATTCTGATTATAAATTAATAGCTAGAATAATAAACAAGAGAATTTCATGCCTTACAGATAAAATTATTAGTCAACATCAGAACTGTGCGCAAGGCACAACCATTTTTCAAAATCTAGCGGAATTCAGGGATATCATTGCAATAACTCCTGTAACAAACATAAAGTATGCTTTATTGTTTTTAGATTTTTATAAAGCGTTCGATGTAGTAAATCATGAATATCTTCTACAGACATTGAAAAAAATAGGTTTCAACGGTAGGGTCATACAGTTGATTAAGAACATAGCAACTGGAATAAATGCTAAAATAGCGGTGAATTGTCAACAATCCAGGCCGATGCAAATACAACGAGGTGTTCCTCAAGGAAGTCCTCTGTCCATGTCGCTCTTCGCCATTTCGCTGGAACCTTTCCTCCGACATGTCCATGCTAGATTAAAAGGCTTAACATTATCAGGAAATAAAACAGTTATAAGAGACTATGCTGACGATATATGGGTCATTATAAGGAACAATGATGAGGTAACCACGCTAGCAATAGTGATTGATTCGTACTGTAGAGCATCTGGAGCCAATGCAAACGAAAAAAAAGTAAGATGTTAAATCTCAGAGGTTTTGATAATATAAACGTCGAGTGGGCAAAATTAGTCCGACAACATAAAACACTTGGGATCACCCTGACAGCATGCCCTATGAAAATGACGGCTTTAAATTGGAAAGTTGCAGCAGATAAAGTGCAAGGAGCCATTGTAGAGAATTTAACTCGATATACGAACCAAGTTCAAAGAACACAGTATATCAACTCATGCATCCTTGCTAAGCCTTATTATACTGCCCAGATGTTTCCAATACCGAGAATGATAGCGAGGAGAATAATGTCTAAAATCACCAACTTTTTGTGGAGAGGTGAAGTGTTCAGAGTACCTGCTAAAGTAGCCACTTTAGATCCTAAAAATGGTGGACTAGGATTGACTGATATAACGGATAAAGCCTCTGCTCTTTTTATCAAAAGGCAAGTTAATTTAATAAGAGACTCGCGAGAAAGCATAACTAGCCAACTTTTCGAGATCATTAAACCTCCAAGCCTGCTTCCCCCGATTGACGTGCAGAATATCAACAGTCGCTTACAGCACGTGAGGATTTTCTATGTTGAGTTTAGTTATGTCAGTGTCGAACTCAGGCAGTCCCGACACTTAACATCGAGAGCCATAATGCGGGAACGAAAGAAAAGCGAAGGAAGGAACAAAATAGAACGACAGTTTCCAAACATTGAGTGGACTGAGATTTGGAAAAACGTTAGTTCTAATGCGCTCACGTCTAATATAAAAATGTCATGGTACAAGGCAGTTAACAACATAGTTTGCACCAATGAAAGACTGCACGCAATCGGATTCTGTGAAACAAATTTGTGTCAACAGTGCCATCTAGTTGACACAGTAATCCATAGATATACTTGCAGTGGTCACATGAATAGCTGGAAGGGGATCCGGGAGCAAATAGCTCTGATTACAAGAACATCCTCTGAGTATATATCGCTATCATTGATACACAGGCCTGACGCACGCTATTTCCCAGAAGCAAAAAATAACGCTGTGTACTGGTTGCTGGGAAATTTTGTTAACTACGTCCTTAACAAATTAGGATCCGATAGCATCATAGAGTTCAAGGTACACATGCCGTGTGAGTTCCACAAAATTAGAAGCTATTCGAATCACAAGAAAAAGTTCGGTAATATGTTAAAAATTGTATTTGAAAGAATGGGCATTGGTTAATATATAAAAGAAGACTGTGTTGACAATGAAGTATTGTAGTTACCTTAAGGATGCTATTTACGATTTTACAGTATATTTATGATGTGTGCTTTTTCTACTTCAGAGAGTACTGTTTGAAATTTATAAGCTAATGTACAGAACTTATGTGACATTGAGATTGTGTGTCTAATAGTGTCAAAACAGAAAACATTAAAGGTGCATTGTTGGCTTATACTAGAAATTTGGAAATAGACAGTTTTTATAGAAATGTCCTTATCGATTGGTTAAAACCATAAGATTCTATCTGATGAATGTAATATTCAATGGCTGGCACATTGCCCTGTTCATTTTTGCACTGTGATGTGTAATTCAGTTTCGCAGTGAAAGACTGATTATATAGATCTGATCACTTCAGATACTTAAGATTCAATTAATGTCTAGAAAGTGTAGTTGGAAGGCTAGTCAACTTTATTATATATCTCCTTTACGCCATTCTCAAGTACACTCCTGGAAATTGAAATAAGAACACCGTGAATTCATTGTCCCAGGAAGGGGAAACTTTATTGACACATTCCTGGGGTCAGATACAACACATGATCACACTGACAGAACCACAGGCACATAGACACAGGCAACAGAGCATGCATAATGTCGGCACTAGCAAAGTGTATATCCACCTTTCGCAGCAATGCAGGCTGCTATTCTTCCATGGAGACGATCGTAGAGATGCTGGATGTAGTCCTGTGGAACGGCTTGCCATGCCATTTCCACCTGGCGCCTCAGTTGGACCAGCGTTCGTGCTGGACGTGCAGACCGCGTGAGACGACACTTCATCCAGTCCCAAACATGCTCAATGGGGGACAGATCCGGAGATCTTGCTGGCCAGGGTAGTTTACTTACACCTTCTAGAGCACGTTGGGTGGCACGGGATACATGCGGACGTGCATTGTCCTGTTGGAACAGCAAGTTCCCTTGCCGGTCTAGGAATGGTAGAACGATGGGTTCGATGACGGTTTGGATGTACCGTGCACTATTCAGTGTCCCCTCGACGATCACCAGTGGTGTACGGCCAGTGTACGAGATCGCTCCCCACACCATGATGCCGGGTGTTGGCCCTGTGTGCCTCGGTCGTATGCAGTCCTGATTGTGGCGCTCACCTGCACGGCGCCAAACACGCATACGACCATCATTGGCACCAAGGCAGAAGCGACTCTCATCGCTGAAGACGACACGTCTCCATTCGT
This sequence comes from Schistocerca piceifrons, assembly GCF_021461385.2. Classification (NCBI taxonomy): domain Eukaryota; kingdom Metazoa; phylum Arthropoda; class Insecta; order Orthoptera; family Acrididae; genus Schistocerca; species Schistocerca piceifrons. Next base: position 341,696,526 of record NC_060149.1, on the reverse strand, counting down.
CCCTCCATTCACGCCTGTCACGACACCACTGGAGGCGGGCTGCACGATGTTGGGGCGTGAGCGGAAGACGGCCTAACGGTGTGCGGGACCGTAGCCCAGCTTCATGGAGACGGTTGCGAATGGTCCTCGCCGATACCCCAGGAGCAACAGTGTCCCTAATTTGCTGGGAAGTGGCGGTGCGGTCCCCTACGGCACTGCGTAGGATCCTACGGTCTTGGCGTGCATCCGTGCGTCGCTGCGGTCCAGTCCCAGGTCGACGGGCACGTGCACCTTCCGCCGACCACTGGCGACAACATCGATGTACTGTGGAGACCTCACGCCCCACGTGTTGAGCAATTCGGCGGGACGTCCACCCGGCCTCCCGCATGCCCACTATACGCCCTCGCTCAAAGTCCGTCAACTGCACATACGGTTCACTTCCACGCTGTCGCGGCATGCTACCAGTGTTAAAGACTGCGATGGAGCTCCGTATGCCACGGCAAACTGGCTGACACTGACGGCGGCGGTGCACAAATGCTGCGCAGCTAGCGCCATTCGACGGCCAACACCGCGGTTCCTGGTGTGTCCGCTGTGCCGTGCGTGTGATCATTGCTTGTACAGCCCTCTCGCAGTGTCCGGAGCAAGTATGGTGGGTCTGACACACCGGTGTCAATGTGTTCTTTTTTCCATTTCCAGGAGTGTATTTCAGAAATTGCCTAATATGATTATTAAATTGTTTTATATTTAAAATTATCCCATCAACTTGCTGATATCCATCATAAAGAAATTATGCTTCTGTAAAGATTGCAGCTCATGTAATTCAAAGTGCAGATTTTATTTGAAAAGAGGCAAAATTGCTAATTTTGAACATCACTACACACTGAAAATATATTACAATTCGTTAATGTGAATCAACATCTGCTGTTTATTGGAATGACGACAGTGAAAGTTCGTGCCGAACCGGAACTCTAACCCGGATTTCCCACTTGACACGACCAGTGCCATGCATCAATCACAGCCGGACCCAAACTTCCATACGAAGTCGCCCATGTGTCACAACCTGCACTCGAACATTACGTTTGCTCCTGTCCTCGGAGGACATATTTGTCGAGACTCTAGGGCCTGGTACTGGCGAATAAATAGGAAACAACAGTACCTGTTTTATTAAGAAGTCCCATTCAATGTTCATTCGGACTGGCATGTGTGGCGTGCAGCTTTATGTGCCGCTGTGGGCAACGGCCTTTTGCGAGGTATCATACTCCAAATGTCTATTACCTACAGTTCTCTTTGCGTAGTTAAATCGGAAACCGAATGAAACGAACCTGTGTTCTCTGACAGCAGCAGTTATTGTCGGGTTTGAAACCGATTGTCGTTTATAGGGCTGACACTCATCCGCGGTTCCTGCCAATTAGAAACTTTTTACGTCAGCTGTTTTTTCACCATGTTACATGGGTGTGAGTGGCACACCATTACTTGCAGACACGTTGAACAGTTCGCGTTGTTTCATCAACAAATCGGGCAACGCGGTTGATAATGTGGTAATGAACGCTTTCAAACACGAGAGCTCCTTTCTGCCCTTCTGCTAAATCTCCACGTTGACCCACCTCACAGCGCTGACTTATAAAATCGACTAGCGTATCTGACAGAAAGGGGAAATGACTGAGGCTTGGTGTTCGCCAAAAGTGACTAGTGGTACTAATGATAATACTACTACTACTACTAATAATAATAATAATAATAATAATAATAATAATAATTCTAACTATTAAAAGAACAGTTTTTAAATCTGCAAAAACGTACAATCATAAAACAGACACTTACTGACACGAATTCCAAGGTTACATATGTGGAGGAAATCTCAGATCCTTCCGAAATCAAAACGGGAGTGGGACAAGGAGATGGCCTGTCTCCATTACTTTTCAACTGCGCCTTTGATAAAGCGATACAAGAAAGGCACAGACAAAAATCTATCCTCAAAATTTTCCAAACAGTCACTTTATGCAGAGGCGATTTATTTGTAGAATGCCTAGCATTTGCCGACGATTTAGCAATCTTGACTTGTAACAACACATCATCAGCCCAAAACCAGACTGAACTATTGAAAGAAACGACAGAGGAAGTCTGTCTCCAGTTATCTTTTATAAAGACACATACACCAAAGTTCATGGAGACGAAATTCGACAAAATTTAATAAGTTACACAATTTAAATATCTTGATGAAACCATTCAGAAAAATTTAGTTGAAATAAAAGCAAACAAAACCAGATGCCAAAAGTGGAAACTGTCTGTCGACTTGCCCAAAACATGCACAACAAAATATGTGTATATAAGGACACAAAACTAAGACGTTACAATATATTAATTAAACCACACTGTCTCTTTAGATCAGAAACACAGATTCTGAACAGGAAAACAGACACTGAAATCATTGAGAAGAAGGGACGCAAAATCGTTTGAAAAATTATGGGCCAAGAACTTGTGGAAAAGTACCGGCTCAGAAGCAAACGGAAATCAAACAGTACACAAATATCGATAGTGACATTATAAAACGAAGGTTAAGTTTCTGTAGTCTGTAGACACATTAAAAGAATGTACCGAGAGAGACTTACCTAAAAAAAATTATAGTCAAATTCTTTGACAAAGAGAGTAAAGCTAAAACGGACACGATGAAATTAACTAGCCGGATCAAAACTGATTTGAAACTGGCAGGAATTACACTAAAGGATGTCCGAAACCACGAAACCTTCAGGTCCAAAATTCGCAAATGACAAATTAACCAAGAAGAAAAACCAAGCAACCGGCCGAAGTGGCCGAGCGGTTCTAGGCGCTTCAGTCTGGAACCTCGCGACCGCTACGGTCGCAGGTTCGAATCTTGCCTAGGGCATGGATGTGTGTGTCGTCCTTAGGCTACTTAGGTTTAAGTAGTTCAAAGTTCTAGGGGACTGATGACCTCAGAAGTTAAGGTCCCATAGTGCTCAGAGCAATTTGAACCATTTGAAAACCAAGCAAGAAGACTGGAACAACGTGGTTTGAAGACAGAAAGGAAGCCCATAGGAAGAGAATGAAAGAAATATGTGCAAGGGAGGCAAAGGCCCTGTATTTATCGTAACCCTAATGTGCTTAATCACAAATAATAAAAATAATAATAATAATAATATAATAATAGTAATAATATAATAATTATAATATTATAACACTGAAGCGGGTGACCGAATGAGGTTCAATCTCTGTTACTTCTGCAAACGATTCAAGTGTTTCACAGCTACGCCAAATCATACCGTTCACAACATCAAACTGGACGCACATGCCACTGAAAGTATTCGTTTAAATGAAGTGTGAAGTCGTTGAATAATTCAAGCTAAACTTCGATCAGGAGTACTTTTGACCTAATTGTGAATTTTTTTTTCATTCATAACATTCTAGAAAGAGTAAAAAGATAGGCACTGGAAATTATGTGCACACGTAGAGTACATTTTTACGGGACATTATCCTTATTCTTATCTCCTGGAACATTTACTGTTATTCCTGAAATATTCTACAAAGAAATATGCAGAACTGGGTTTAGCTACGTACCTCGACCGCGGAGTGAAAACTGCCATAAATCTAGACGTTGGGGGCGGGAGGGGGAGGCGGTCGGTTATCCGACAGATGAATCGATGAGGGACGGCGAAGGCGGCACAGATCAGCAACACAGTCACGTGTGGCGGCCGGCAGTGGCAGCCAGCCCTTCCGGCAGAACACGCGCCGCCGGCTCTGTACTCTCCATGTCAGCATCAACTCCTTAGGCCGGCACCAGCTTTATCTTTTTTTTTTTTGCGGTTGGCAGAGGCGCCTGACGTCCCATGGACGGCGGGATCATTAGAGACGAAGCTGACGTCGCTTTTTTGCCAAGTTGTAACAAAAGGGGTAGCACAGGCGCCAGAGATGAGAGAGAGAACAAGAGAAGGCGTGCAAATGCGTTCTTTCGGAACAGTAGATCCGGCACTTGTTTTCTGTAAACAGCAACGGAAGCGCCACTCTTCTGTATTAATCCCGCCACTGAATTTAATTTCGATTAAATAAACCAGGGAACAGAGCAACTTCTTATTCCGTATGTGGGAAGTAATAACTACTTCGGAACATGCCTCACGAAATAATTCGTATTTTTTGTGTTAGTACTGCAACAGTATTGTGTTCAATCAACAGTGTTAAGCAGTTACGTTGGAGAAACTGTGGAATTGTAAAGACTTATAATACACTGGCGGAAAAAAGTAGCAACACCGAGAAGGAGTTGTGCGACATAAACGAAAGTTGGTAGGCGTGTTTCTACGCACGAAAGATAATGTCTATTCTGATTTCGCACCATTCGAATAAGAGCGGCGCTAGTAGCGTCACTGTTGTTGTTGTTGTTGTTGTTGTGGTCTTCAGTACTGCGACTGGTTTGATGCAGCTCTCCATGCTACTCTATCCTGTGCAAGCTTTTTCATCTCCCAGTACCTACTGCAACCTACATCCTTCTGAATCTGCATAGTGTATTCATCTCTTGGTCTCCCTCTACGATTTTTACCCTCCACGCTGCCCTCCAATACTAAATTGGTGATCCCTTGATGCCTTAGAACATGTCCTACCAACCGATCCCTTCGTCTGGACAAGTTGTGCCACAAACTTCTCTTCTCCCCAATCCTATTCAATACTTCCTCATTAGTTACGTGATCTACCCATCTAATCTTCAGCATTCTTCTGTAGCACCACATTTCGAAAGCTTCTATTCTCTTCTTGTCCAAACTATTTATCGTCCATGTTTCACTTCCATACATGGCTACACTCCATACAAATACTTTCAGAAATGACTTCCTGACACTTAAATCTATACTCGATGTTAACAAATTTCTCTTCTTCAGAAACGCTTTCCTTGCCATTGCCAGTCTAAGTACTATGAGGACTTAAGTCAGGTTTGCTCCAAATACACGCTGTAACGGTCGTGAGTGTTATTTATCGTTGGGACCGGACATGGTGAGTTAATGTTCGTCAAGAATGCCTTTAAGGCGACAAAGACACCATTATCAACACCTCATTGAGTTTGAACGAGGTCGTGTAACAGGGCTGCGAGAAGCTGGATATCTCTTCTGTAATATGCTAGAAAGACTTGGCAGGAATGTAGCTACTGTACGTGATTGCTGGCAACGGTGGTCACGAGAATATACGGTCCCAAGATGACCGGGCTAAGGAAGGCCACGTAGTACTACCGAGGGGGAAGGCCATTATGTTCGACGTATGGCTCTGGGCGCTTCGTACTGCATCTGCAGCAGCAATCTGAGCAGCAGTCGGCACCACGGTGACAAAACGAACTGTTGCAAATCGGTTACTTCGAAGACAGCTCCGAGTCATACGCCCTGTAGCTACATTCCATTTCATTGGTGTCAAGTGAGAGCTCAATGGCGTACAGTGCAGAGGTCTGTTGTATTTTCTAATGAAAGCTGGTTCTGCCTCAGTGCCAGTGATGACCGTGTGTTGGTCAGAAAGAGGCCAGTTAAGAGCCTGCGACTAACTAGTCGGCATGATAGACACAATGGACCTACATCTGGAGTTACAGTCTGCGGTGCAATTTCGTATGACATTAGGATTACTGTCATTGTTGTCCTACACACCATGAGTGCAAATTTGTACATCAATCTGATGATTCCACGTGTTCGGCTGCCAATTACGAACAGCATTCCAAAGAATGTTTTCCAACAGGATAACGCTCGCTCACATCGCGCTGTTTTAATCCAACATGCTCTGCAGAATGTCGACATGTTGTCTTGGCCTACTCGATCACCAGATCTGTCTACAGATGTACAATGGTACATCATCGGACGACGACGCCAGCGTCATCCATCTGCCCCCTCCCCCTAAGTTATTTGCACAAACTCAAGCATTCAACGAAATATTCCTGCTGAGAGCATACCTACTTGAGGGGACCAATATCGTTTGCGCCCTTGTCCAGTGGTTGGTGTATTCGTAATGAAGGAATTGGACGCGTCCTCCAATAACACAGTTCATTGACAAGTATACGTATGTTGAATACTGACTTGGCGCAGCGACAATGAGCTGAATTCGTAATCTGGCGACTAGTGGTTCGAATTCCGGGGCAGGCATCCTGGCAGATGTTTCGTTTTACTTCCGTAATCACTTTGAGCAACGCAGGGCTTGATTCGTGCCGTAAATTCAACGATCGTAATCTGCCTCTTTCCGAGCCTGAGAAATTACGACGTTCGTAATGAACCGATTACTAAACTTACATACACGGTTAGCAACAAGAGGAATAAAGGTGCCGAAACTGCTGCTTACGGCGAGAAATATAGACATTCGAAACAGACAAAACATCAGGATTTCACTCTACGTCAATGAAATTAAGCAGAAAGTGATATATAATGAGTCATAATAAGAACACCGCCACAACAGCACAGAAACGGTAGTACAACAACTTAAAAGCCAAGGAACACTGGAAGATAGCTCCATGATTCAAGCAATTACATCTTCGACCGAAATATTAGGAATCGTTACTCCAGTCTCAGGGAGTGGATCCAGAAGCTCTGGCGAGAAACCTTGCACTTGATACCGTAAACCTGTAAAACAGACTATTGTTTAAAGTTACAATCTCATACTATTATCTGTAAAGAATTTATTCCAGCTTTATCTTAACGCACTGGCCATACAACTAATTGTCGGGCGTCACATCACACTCTTTACAGAAAAATAAGTTTCTGCTTCACTTTATATGTGATATGCCCCTACAGAATACTATACTGTTTTTGTTGCTTTAGAAATCTTTCCTACATCGTTCAAAATACGGCAGTACGATAGTTTTACAGATAAGGTAGCAGACAAACCGGATAGACTGCCGTAAACTATGTGGTTTTGAAAAGTCGTTAACACCTCTTTGTATGTGCGTAGCACTGAAGCAGTATCATTTACGATAAGCTGTTTGAGGCCGGCCGATATGGCCGTGCGGTTCTAGGCGCTCAGTCTGGAACCGCGTGACCGCTACGGTCGCAGGTTCGAATCCTGCCTCCGGCATGGATGTGTGTGCTGTCCTTCGGTTAGTTAGGTTTAAGTAGTTCTAAGTTCTAGGGGACTAATGACCACAGATGTTGAGTCCCATAGTACTCAGAGCCATTTGAACTATAAGCTGTTTGATACAGCTATTTGTCAGTTGTGGCAGATATTTGCATCATTGCAGTACATCTTAAAAGGGAATTAGAACATTCTCCATGGATATTCCAATCTGGGACGTTGCTGGCCACCGTATTCGCGTGATATTCTCATATTTTAGCATACCACCTACCAACGGAATTCTATGGGAACGAGTGTTGTTTCCACAGAAAGTCGACGGTAAATACTTGTTTCTTTCGTCTTAGTGATTGATCTGACAGGATCACAATAACATTGTGACACAGGAAGTGTTACAGGAAAATATTTTGTATAGTAAGGACAAATCTGTTGGGTTGGTGCGTAACTTCGTAACGTATTTTCGAAAATTTAATAAACACAACAGATACACATAACAGAGACTTTAGTTCAAAATGGCTCTGAGCACTATGGGACTTAACATCTGAGGTCACCAGTCCCCTAGAACTTAGAACTACGTAAACCTAACTAACCTAAGGACATCATACACATCCATGCCCGAGGTAGGGTTCGAACCTGCGACCGTAGCGGTCGCGCAGTCCTAGATTGAAGCGCCTAGAACAGCTCGGCCACAGCAGCCGGCAGAGACTTTATTCACCAATAATATATTCACCTTCATTATTACAACAATCTGCCAACGCTGGGGTATATTTTCGATTTCGCGACTGTACAAATTACGTTTTGTGGTGAAAAACTCGGCAAGCCATGTTCGGAGTGCATTTTTGTCCGGAATGGAAGTTCCATGAAGACTGTTCGATAGAGACTAGCGGAAATTATGAAAATCTGATGGCACTAAGTCAGGTGAATACGTTGGGTGCGGAATGACTTCCCGACCCAACTTCTCAGTAGCTTTTTTTTTTTTTTCTTTTTTTTCAGTCTACCAGAATGCAGGTGGGCTTTCACTTCAAGCAGTCTTCCTGGTCGTTGTTTTAGGATTGCCCCTGCAAGACGTCTCAGATGTTGACAATAAACGTCAGCAGTGATGGCTGCACCTCGGGGAATCAATTCGTAGTACACCACACCGTCGCTGTTCCACGGAATGCATAACATTATCTTGTGGATGCGCATAGGTGTTTGTAAAGGGAATTGCTGCTTTATTTGGGCTCAACCATTCCTTACTTTTCCTTGTGATAGATTAAAAACACCATTTCTCGTCACCAGTAACGATACAGAATAGGAACAGCCGGTGTTGTTCACGAACCAACTGATGACGAGCAAGCAGAGACGAACATGCGTTACCCATACATCCGATTTTTTAACCTTCTCCAGTGCGTGGAAATGTCGCACGACGGTGGAATGATCGCAGTTCATCACATTTGCCAGTTCTCGAATACAATGACGTGGATCATTGTGGATTAATGCGTTTAAACTATCTTCAGATATGATACTGCGTGAAGAGTTTGACAGAGCACTGAAAGACCTGAGTCGAAACAAGGCCCCGGGAGTAGACAACATACCATTAGAACTACTGACAGCCTTGGGAGAGCCAGTCCTGACAAAACTCCACCACCTGGTGAGCAAGATATATGAGACAGGCGAAATACCCTCAGACTTCAAGAAGAATATAATAATTCCAATCCCAAAGAAAGCAGGTGTTAACAGATGCGAAAATTACCGAACTATCAGTTTAATAAGTCACAGCTGCAAAATTGCAAAATACTAACGCGAATTCTTTACAGACGAATGGAAAAACTAGTAGAAGCTGACCTCGGGGAAGATCAGTTTGGATTTCGTAGAAATACTGGAACACGTGAGGCAATACTGACCCTACGACTTATCTTAGAAGCTAGATTAAGGAAAGGCAAACTTACGTTTCTAGCATTTGTAGACTTAGAGAAAGCTTTTGACAATGTTGACTGGAATACTCTCTTTCAGATTCTGAAGGTGGCAGGGGGAATATACAGGAGCGAAAGGCTATTTACAATTTGTACAGAAACCAGATGGCAGTATTAAGAGTCGAGGGACACGAAAGACAAGCAGTGGTTGGGAAGGGAGTGAGACAGGGCTGTAGCCTCTCCCCGATGTTATTCAATCTGTGTATTGAGCAAGCAGTGAAGGAAACAAAAGAAAAATTCGGAGTAGGTATTTAAATCCATGGAGAAGAAATAAAAACTTTGAGGTTCGCCGATAACATTGTAATTCTGTCAGAGACGGCAAAGGACTTGGAAGAGCAGTTGAATGGAATGGACAGTGTCTTGAAAGGAGGGTATAAGACGAACATCAACAAAAGCAAAACGAAGATAATGGAATGTAGTCGAATTAAGTTGGGTGATGCTGAGGGAATTAGATTAGGAAATGAGACACTTAAAGTAGTAAAGGAATTTTGCTATTTGGGGGAGCAAAATAACTGATGATGTTCGAAGTAGAGAGGATATAAAATGTAGACTGGCAATGGCAAGGAAAGCGTTTCTGAAGAAGAGAAATTTGTTAACATCGAGTATAGATTTAAGTGTCAGGAAGTAGTTTCTGAAAGTATTTGTATGGAGTGTATCCTTGTATGGAAGTGAAACATGGACGATAAACCGTTTGGACAAGAAGAGAATAGAAGCTTTTGAAATGTGGTGCTACAGAAGAATGCTGAAGATTAGATGGGTAGATCACATAACTAATGAGGAGGTATTGAATAGGATTGGGCAGAAGAGAAATTTGTGGCACAACTTGACTAGAAGAAGGGACCGGTTGGTAGGACATGTTCTGAGGCATCAAGGGATCACCAATTTAGTATTGGAGGGCAGCGTGGAGGGTAAAAATTGTAGAGGGAGACCAAGAGATGAGTACACTAATCAGATTCAGAAGGATGTAGGTTGCAGTAGTTACTGGGAGATGAAGAAGCTTGCGCAGGATAGAGTAGCATGGAGAGCTGCATCAAACCAGTCTCAGGACTGAAGACCACAACAACAAGAAACTGTCTTCATCAAACCACGATGGTCACCGTGAACGATCAGAGTCACTAATGTCAAAACGACCCTCTTTAAAACGCTTTCGCTACTGTCAGCCCTCTACTGAACTCACACAGACGAATATGTCGTACATGTTCCGATTTATCCACTTGGTATTCCATTTTCTAGAGCCCACAGCATCACTCACTACTTCCAGATGAGAAAATGACCATATGTAGATTGAAATAGCAACTGTGAATTACAAACAAAAAACGACAATCGAAAAATAAACCCATAGCAACCGGAATACAAACATGCAAAACGAAACCGCTACGAACTTTTGCGCCAACGTGTTACAAATACAAACATAACCTTAAAATAGAATTTGGGCAAGAAACAAAAATTAGTAATCAGCTTCTCTAATCAGAGGAGGAGGAGGAGGAGGAGATGAGTGTTTAACGTCGCGTCGACAACGAGGTCATTAGAGACGGAGCGCAAGCTCGGATTAGGGAAGAATGGGGAAGGAAATCGGCCGTGCCCTTTCGAAGGAACAATCCCAGCATTTGCCTGAAGTGATCTAGGGAAATCACGGAAAACCTAAATCAGGATGGCCAGACGCGGGATTGAACCGTCGTCCTCCCGAATGCGAGTCCAGCTTGTCTCTAATCAGAGAATGAGGATTTTACAACACGGGCAGTGATAGAACACTTCGTGGTACAATTGTGGCCCTAACTAATAACTACTTCGTCCATAAATTTCGCTAGTGTGAAAAGTTCGCGATATAATGAAATGCCGGAAGCCAAATACTGAAATAATTACTAACTGCTAAGTATTTTCCCCTTTCAGAAGTGCCATATGGACGATAAAAGCATGCAATACTGACACGCTAACAATTTTCGAGAGTATGGCTGGGCTTAGTTATTACACTGGAAGGCCTCGCAGGAAGTAGCGGAGCGCTGGGACGCTAGCGACGCATGCGCAGAGTCGGCGTGTTACACTGCGAGGTTAATGGGAAGATAACAGGCAATGATAAGGGAGGCACATTCTTAAGCCGTTGTCGCACAGACCGCCCTCCAAAGAGGAAAAGTAAGTAGCAGCACAACACATACGTTGTTCTATTTCTGTTCCCGAGCAGTTTCGTAGACGCTATCTTAAAGCGACGGAGAATCGGGGCGCTACGAACAATAAATTTCCGCAATACGATCTTTTAAACCTAAGCTAATCTACTTATATACTCGGCGTCCCATAGGAATTCATACATTTAAACAATATATATACGGCGAATATCTTTAAAATGTGTAATGGCGGGTAGTTTTCTTTCCGTTTCATTCATAGGCTGAACTTCAAGGACACCAATGGACTGCAAATGTCTGGAAATCAGGTTTTAGGAATTACCTACGTAATACTCTTAAGTGATACTATTCTAGTGTCTGGCATATGAAATCTCTTAGCGCTTCTGCCACATTCTAGAGTAAGATATAAAAACCACTGACGATTTGTACTACCTTTCCTGGTCCACTCTCGATGCCAGAGGTTGGTACAATGAAATATATTCCACACACACACTTCAACAGTATTTCACTATGAGCTGCAAATGTTTCGAAAGCAATAGCAACTCTTCTGTATCCTCCCAATAAATCTATGCCTTACCTTTGCTTCATCCATAGCTCTGCCCTGCCTAATTTGTATCCCCATACATCGTTAGGAATTTTATGCCTATATCACTGGCTCTGATCTTCAGCCATTACCAAAGGCTACGACATTTTTATACCTACTGAAGTGCATAACTGTACTTTATCTTCATTAATATCTAGTTTCCGACTTCGCAGCCGGCCGGGGTGGCCGAGCGGTTCTAGTCGCTACAGTCTGGAACCGCGCGACAGCTACGGTCGCAGGTTCGAATCCTGCCTCGGGCATGGATGTGTGTGATGTCCTTAGGTTAGTTAGGTTTAAGTAGTTCTAAGTTCTAGTGGACTGATGACCGCAGATGTTACGTCCCATAGTGCTCAGAGCCATTTGAACCGACTTCGCATATTGTTGATAATTCACGCCAATTTATTGTTACTACAATTTTATCCGACAACACTTTCTCGATGACTGACTCTATTATCTGCGAAAAATCTGCCGCTGCAACAAATAGTAGGCACTAGGTCCCATATGTAATTATTTACAGTTTGGGTATCTTTGCCGATGGCTTTTAAAATGTAACGCCTGTAGTGCGCTGTCTTGGTTTTAGTGATGGGAGCAACCGAATGAAAACAGTCGACGCAGTCTCGCACATACATTTATGAGCTGGACCGTTCGATCGTTTTTCTGTTGTCATGTCACTGTTGTTGGCTGCATTCTAATGCCGTCTGTCGTCACTGTTATTTCCGCTCCTATATTTTCTTTTCACTGAGTGCCAATAAGTATCTTTTGTTTCAGTTTCTCATCCAGGTTCAGGAACAGGTGTTTTCTTAAAAGTGAACTTTGTGTCTGGATCAGAATGCCGAAAAATGCTGCATGGCGTGGAGATGGAAGAAATAATGATCCTCAGGATAAATTTTATGCGATGTACTGTATCAACAAGGATGATTCATATTATGTGAATATAGCACCCACAGTAATTAACGTTTTCTGTCTTACGAACCATCTTGCGAGAATCAGACGCGTGGATTTCAAATTCATTCATTAGTTCGAGTGATGTTGCAAAATTGTTAAGCTCCTGGACTAAAATTCTGGACGAGCTTGTCTCAAATTCTCATTCGATTTCAGGTTTTCCCTACTAATCCCTATATCTCTTTAGACGGATTCCGTAACGGATCTTTCAAGTGAGGCCTAGCAGTTTAATTCATTTACTACTGTATAGTTTGTTTTCTCTCTGTAACAACACAGTTTTTTATTTTTACTCAAAGGCAAAAAACGAAAATGTCATTTGGCATGTAAGCGTCGTACATTTGATGTATTTACTTGTTGATGGAGTTCTTGTTTTTTCATTTTCATGCAGAATCCCCTCCTTCCACCCCCCACTCCCTCCCCCCCCCTCACACACACACGCACACACATACACACGCACACACACACACACACACACACACACACACACACACACACACACACACACACACACACACACACGTTCTGCATTAAAAGAGAATGGTGGTTCCTTCAAATGAGAGAACAAGCCATTTCTTATGATAGTTCTTTCTTGGACGCGGCGTGTAAGTGTTATAATTTTCTATCATTTCAGAGAATCGCCACCAGACAGCCTACAAAGATCAAAACATATTGCTTCATAGACAGTTGAATAGTTATGTACCGCGCGGGATAGCCGTGCGGCCTAGGGCGCTTTGCCACGGTTCGCGCGGCTACTCCCGTCAGAGGGTTCGAATCCTCCCTCGGGCATGGGTGTGTGTGTTGTCCTTAGGATAAGTTAGTTCAAGTTAGATTAAGTAGTGTGTAAGCCTAGGGACCGATGACCATAAAAAAAATAGTTCTGTGAGGTAAATAGTGGAACACTACTCCTTTGTATCATACTGAGACATCCCTACGACATCATTTATTCCTCCTTGAAAATTTCTTCTGATACTTCAGAGGTCGGAATTCTCAATTTGGTGTAGTCCCCTTGCCAGAACTACTTTTCAGAGGCGACGAAGGACAAATTTGTAATACATGTTCATTATGTACGTCGTCGGCTTGCCAAGAAAGTTAAAAAACGCAGAACAGCATGATATAAAACTGGGTCTGAACGTCACAAATTTGCTGTCATTTTCTACATTATATTATTTTGGATTGCATAGATTTCATTCTCTTCCAATGGGCTTCCTTTCTGTCTTCAAACCACGTTGTTCCAGTATTCTTGCTTGGTTTTCAAATGGTTCAAATTGCTCTGAGCACTATGGGACTTTTTTAACTTCTGAGGTCATCAGTCCCCTAGAACTTAGAACTACTTAAACCTAACGAACCTAAGGACATCACACACATCCATGCCCGAGGCAGGATTCGAACCTGCAGCCGTAGCGGTCGCGCGGTTCCAGACTGTAGCGCCTAGAACCGCTCGGCCACTCCGGACGGCAGATTTACAAATGAATGAATAAATACACGAATAAATTTTAAAATATGTGCCCATATAAAATCACACCTACATTGTGAGTATAAATTTATGGGGTTATTGTATTTTACATCCGCACACGTTTTCCTCTTAGGTGTTTGCATGACATGACATCCACACTGAACCCACATCTGCAAAAAATCAAGAGTGAAGGCTGATACTGTTCTAGTCAACGTGCACCACCGTCCTCTGTGACCCGATAAAACTTGGCTGAAGTCGCTTGATACAGCTATTGATAACGCACTGATCAGGATAACAATTTTACGCAGTCTTCGGCGTCTAGTACCCCACAGATGACTGTTAACTGATCTTTACCCTGTGGAAGAGGATTACACCATTTTCGCATTCGTTTAAGTGTATCTGTTTTCTGTGACCTTGACACTTTCTTAAGCAATGTCGCCTGAATGATTTTTAAAAAATTTTACCAGCGTATTCTATCCTCTAGGGGGTATGCGGGGCTTGAGGCCAACCCCTCTCTCTCCCTCTGTGCCGCCCCATCGCCTCCCTCACCCTGCTGGCGCAAGAGTGTCGGTAGGTTGAGAAGCGGTTCCAGGGAAAGGGGGCGGACCGGGGCTGACAAACGACTTGTCTACTTGAAAGTTTCTCTGAAGATGACGAACGATCGAGCATGTGTGACAGAGATATTGCATTGGAGCGAGCATTTATATTGACCGTCCGAGATGAGTTTCACACGTGCGAGCACCTGGGCCTTGACAGCTCTAAACGATATTAAACAAGACTACACAACTGTAAAAAGTTACAAATCTGGCGAACTACAGTGTATTGCTGATTTCTGCTCCCTAGTACCACTCTAAGCAGGTTTGGGAATGGCTTATATGTTTCTTTGTTCACATCGTAGCCTTTTTTTCTCCCAGACCTAGAAAATACGACGCAGATTCTCCACGTCTAAGAGGACTGTATTCTTATGAATAATGATTGTTTTTGGCATTCTGCTTTTAGTTATTTCCAAAGCATCCAAAGCTTTGGTAATCTTCTCATTCAAGAATTGTTTACCGAGTGGGAAATCTGTGTCGAAGGTGGATTAGCACATTCTAGACGAAGAAAAGTCGATCCTTCTTTGTTATTAGAGAAGAAAGAAAATTAAGTGTTCGTTTAACGTCCCTTTGTCGACTGATCAGTAGAGATGGAGCACAGGTGGAAGTCGTTCCCTTACAAAGGAACCGTGCTGGCATTAGGAAACTACAGAAACTAAACGGTGATTTGACCCAACGTCACCCGAATGCGAGTTCAATGTCTTAATACTGTGCCACATCGCTCGGCCCCTAGATAATCACTTAATGTTTAACAACATATTTCCCAGAGCATAACGCTCCCACCTCCAACATGGACCCTTCCGATGGAATATAAAACGTTATTAAAAATGCCGCCTGTCGCCACTCAGTGGACGTCGACTTGGCGATATTGACGTGCGCATTCCAGTCTTCGGTGGCGCTGAACAGCAGTCAGCACAGGTTCATGTACCAGGAGCCTGCTGCGGAGGCGCACATGTAGCAAAGGTAGCTGAACGGTTGTTGAGCAGACACGGTTGGAGCCCCTTGGTTCATGTGGGCAGTCAGTTGCTCAACAGTTGCAGGTCTATTCTCCCGTTCATATGTCTGTAGCCGTCGTTCACCCGTGTCATCTATGGCCCGTAGTGCACCACGGTTGCATAGGCGCCGGTTTTGCACAGCTCCAGTTTTCCGTGCATGGTATATTTTAAAAATGGTGGTATGCACTCAGTTTACAAACTTAGCCGTTTCGGAATGCTTCTACTCTTGGTCCAAAAGCCAATTATCGTGCCCTTTTGGCCGCCAGATAAATTGCTTCATTCCCGTCTTACGACGACGACTGCACTGTTTTCTCCGTCCTCTCGATACGCTTCGTGTACCCACCATTGCTAGTGGCCACCTGCCGTCTGTGACTGGTTACTGCGCGTTGACGTCGAATGTTGTCGGTGGTGAAATTGATGAGACTGGGCCGTGTAGAAGTACGAGAATCAGAGCTCTCCTGAAATTACTCTTCTCCCTCCTCTCCCCACCCCTCCTCCATGCTTATCAACTTTCTGTAACCATCTGGTATCATTGCCGGAGTAGGACATTGAGAGAGATGCTAGAGCATATGCTGTGTTCTCCATAAAATACGGAACGCAGACGTACGCAAAAGACTGTGGAGCTGCCTAGTACTCAGATGCGGCTGAGTTAAGGCTAGCTTCCAACAGAGGGCGCACTAGGCAAGACTTATTTTATGCTTCCGCCTCACTTCACACAAAGTTTCCCAAGTGGGCGCCCATGCGTCAAACGCGGTTATAAACGGGTGCACTGCATTACTCAAGACAGTATGAAACCTGTACCAACAGTACTCCACAGTGGAGAGTTCGGCCGTATGCTGCAAGTTTTTTTCATTTGACGCCACTTCGGTTACTTGCACGTCGATGATGATGAAGTGATAATGAAGAAAATACACACACACTCACCTAGTCTCAAGAGGATAAAATTCCCGACCCGGCCACGAATCGAACCCGCGGACCCGTGGTCGAGAGTCAGCAACGCTTACTACAAGACCACGAGCTGCTGACAATACCTCAAGAAAGGATCTGGAATGTGGTTACAGTCGGCACCTACTAGAGCCAAACTGAACATTCTACAAGTGATCGTAATGTTAATTCAACAAATTCAGGACTAGACCAGAGTTACAGACAAGCCAATCCAAGTGAACATGGAACTATTGCCACGCAATATCTTCCTCCTATAGTTAGGTATTTCTAAAGTTTCTCTTAATAAATTGTTGTCAACTGTTGCTAATCTGTGTTGTCATCATTTTGCCATAGTCTTGTCTAACCCTTTTTGGCCCTGTGACGGGGCTGTATAGTCGGTGTGCTCAAGCGAGCCACCTCATAATATCAGTAACTTTCGATGGCGGGGGGGGGGGGGGGGGGGGGGTTCTCTTTCTGCCACATTAATATGTTTGACACCAAGTACACTTGGTGAACACAACAGTACACAACAACCTTCATTGGTACCATGCCCAGTATAGCGTTATGATATTGAAATTAACAGTATGCACACTTCACAGTTTGAAGTTTGTCACCAGTAAACAGTTTACCTGTCCCGTACACTTACATAAACATAAAGTATGTCACTGAAAATGGTTCAAATGGCTCTGAGCACTATGGGACTTAACTACTAAGGTCATCAGTCCCCTAGAACTTACAACTACTTAAACCTAACTAACCTAAGGACATCACACACATCCATGCCCGAGGCAGGATTCGAATCTGCGACCGTAGCGGTCACGCGGTTCCAAACTGACGCGCTTAGAACCGCACGGCCACACCGGCCGGCAATGTCACTGACGCAGTAAACATACGATGTAGCACAATATGAAGTTTATTTAAGAATGCCGCTCCTTTGCACTGTAACCAGTCTTCGCACTCTATACGTTACAATCTGTGCTTCAGTGCGGTTTGATCGGCGTATTGTGGCGTTACTAGATATTTCGTACGCATTTTTACACATGTTGCCATTTGTGTATTGGTTCATTCATGGAACACTTTTGGGTCTCCCCCTGCAGAACATGATCGTGGATTTTGTATCTCTAACTGCTCACAGCCACAGAAAAACGCTACATAAGTAACGCTAACAAGAGCATCTGGAAATCTGGCACTATATTCACAGCTCTTCCACATATGCGTACCAGTATTTTCTGGACTTGGGTTTACCTATAACCAAATATGACTATAACTTCTAACTTTTCACAAAAAAGTTGAATTGTCAATGATCCTGACCCAACATCCAAGAATAACACCAAACATTTCAGTCACAATTCCCTTCTGTTTGAAGCCACTACCCTAATTTCCTTAAAAATCTTGAATGCTTGGTGCTCCCCAGCTTTCAGATATTTATTGAAGATTTGTTTTAATAAATGTTATTCCTGTATCGCAAAAAACATCATACTTGACTGTCGTTTCGCAAATGAGTGGAGTTCATAGTTTTGCTGATACGGGCGTACTAGGGTAACGAAGTGTTTTGAAACGAACCAATACATGTTAAAGATGAAGCACGATAAAAATTATATTTTTTTCAATAAGAACATTCGTGCATCTAAATTGACATTTCACATGGCAGACAAATTGAGAAATTACTCTCACAGTTTATAACTGAAACTACTTTACTGGTTTCTGATATCTTTTGATCTTACTCACGGGAACTTTATGACGGGAAATGGTCTGATAAACTTTGTTTCATACAAATATATCTGTACGCTAGTGGGCACAAAACTAATATGAAGACCATGGCATCCATGCACATCGCGTGTTAAAAAGACAGAAGGACCGTGACGGGAAAATCAAAGAAGTTATAGTTGATGCCGTTCTCACCTCACTCACAATTCATAATTGGAACAGGAAACGAGACTTATCTTATCGGTACCAGACGTACCTTCCATTGCACACCGTAAGTTAAACTCTGGAGTGTACACCTAGGTTGCATAAGTACCTAATTTCCAATATCTAGTTTTCAGTTTTCTCATTTGCACATAAACGTTGTCCTTTGCTTTACAGTTGTTCTTAACATCTCTACGAGTGTTCCGAACTTCCCAAACTCGGTGGTCGTTGTGTTGCGTTATCTACTATACAAGGTGTCCCATTTGGTGCAGAGGGTTACGACTCTCAGTATTTTGATGTTGTCACTTACACGCCTGAAAATGTACGGGTTTACTTTTCCGGTCTTGAAAGTGAAATAACATGTCTTCCCTGGCATCGACAATTGGGGTACTTTCGTCTCCTTATGGAATGTGTTGGAAAACCAGTTACGTGGCTGTTATCTTCCTCCAACGCTTCTCATGGAATTGCGTCACTTCCTTCGTGACGAATAACAAAAATTCCCGTTTACCATCAGTCAGGATGTATATGCATCGAGCCTCAGGGAATATTCGAGGGGATCTGATGCCGGACGAGGGATGCCCTAAATATCATACGAGGCTATATTTTCTCCAAAACCTGTAAATGAACAAGGCTCCTAGCGTCAATGTCGGAAGTGCAACGAGCCTCAGGGAATATTCGAGGGGACCTGATGCCGGACGAGGGATGCCCTAAATGTCATACGAGGCTATATTTTCTACAAAACCTGTAAATGAACAAGGCTCCGAGCGTCAATGTCGCAAGTGCAAATGAATGTAAATAGTGGGTGTGCTGATTGTCCTTGCGAACGTCTCTCCCTCTCTCTCTTTCTCTTTGTTCCCTAACCCATACTTTGCCTGTTCCCCTCTCCCGTTATATGAGCGTGGTGGAAACAGTCTGAAAAGCTTGTAAGAGTGTTGCAGGGTAGTGGTGAGAAATAGCTGTTAAGAAAAATGTTCGATACGTTGCGCCGTTTCCGAGTTCATTTGCACTGAAGTTATCCAATCCGGCCATGGCGCACGCAGATGCAAGTGGCCCGCCAGATACCAGTAATGTTAGTTGCTCTCATAGCGTAGATGATAGCGCACGAAACTGCTCAGTTACTACCTGGGGTTCGATCCTTACTACCGTCCCATGTCCTAATTCTGTACCACTCTTTTGTTCGGTTTTAGGAAACCAGGCGAAGAGCACATTTGGCTACACTGTCTCTGGAGGGCCGCTTGAATTTGCAGTAGTCTGACTGGCTAAACTAATTAAAACGGAAACAGCGCAATTTTGTAATTTTTTTTCTTAACATTTACGAGGGTGCTCAATACGTAATGCGACACACTTTTTTTCTGTCACTTTCAGTTGAAAAAATGCGGAACTGATTGCAGGACTTTGTAGAATATTCCCGCTTCAGGCCATACAGGTTTATGAAGTTCCGATGGATGGCGGCTCTATACACCCCCCCCCCCCCCCCCTTCCACCAAATGGCGTCTTAACGGAGGTGCGTTCCAAGCTGTCACTTCCTTTTGGTGGAAAACCAGAGCATCGCAGATAATCATAGCCACCTGCAGTATGTTTATGGAGACCTGGCAGTGAACAAAAGCACAGGGAGTCGTTGAACGAGGCGTCTGTCATCTTAGCAACAAGGTCGCTCGAACCTGTCCGATCTCCACCCTACAACGCTGATCTCGCACCTTTCGGCTTCCATCTATTTAGCCCAATGAAGGATGCACTTCACAGGAAGCAGTAAGTGGATGATGGGAACCTTAATGATGCAGCAAGACGCTGTCTCCGACGTCGTCCAGTATGGAGTGGTACCATGTGGGAATTCAGGTCCTGCCAGTAAGGTGGCGTAATGCTGCCGCAGTGAACGGAGATTGTGTTGAAACATAAGGTTTTCTAGCCAAAAGAGTGGGGAATACCATGGTATACTGGAATCCTGAATAAAACCAATCTGCTTTGAGGAAGAAATGTGTGTTGCATTAGTTATTGAATGCTCCTCGTATTTCTCAGTACAACCTGCCCTGCAACACCATTACAATCTCTTCAGACTTTCTGACCACCCTGTATATCATGGTTTCATTTCATGGATTCAGTTTCACTTGATAGTGATGGTACAGAAATGGATGGTGGAGATTAAGATGCTAAATTTTTTCTTCGGAAACTGCTGCCCCACTGAAGTTCCTACCTTCGACAGTCTCACTGGTGCGAAAATGACACGTGTAAATATTCAGTTTAGTTCTCACTTTAATCGCTCGATAGCGAAGCGGCTGCTAGACCGGATAGAATATCCTGCAAGATTGAACTTCAATTATGTTGAAGAACTGCTGCTATCATGGGAACAAATTACAATGTTTCGAAAGAACCCCGAAGCGACCCATGTGATTAGTAATTTCTTCAGATCATTCCGATCTACAAGGAGGATCATGGGATATGTACCCAGCACTATAGACTTACCCTACGGAAGCCAAATTATGATGGAATTATGGTATACCTTTCTCTGTTCACAAGATCCAGTAGGCGGTGTGGTAGTGTGTTTTCTGTCCTTCTGGAAATTATTTCATGTAGTTCCACATAGATAGTATTGCAACCAGTACGAGATTGTTATGAACAAACAGAAGTGAGTACATCGTTCTTAAATAGGGTGATGTTGTCAGAAAGGAAAATAATGTCTGGCGTACTTGGAGTATGTGTGACAGTGGCGTTACTGCTGTTCTATGATATGCTGGGAGACTGCTCCAAACGCAGATCGTCTTCAAATTATTTGCGGCTATCAGTTAATTCATGACCGTGCATAAAGGTGAGATGATTACTATTTGTTTTGCTATTATACATGTCCACTACCAGGAACAGTTTATGATGCAAACCATGTTTAGAAAGTACGTTGTTTTGAGAAAATTTTCAACACACTGCAGTATAAACAATCGCGTGAAATAAGCAGTTTTTCATTCGATCCGTGATAGTACAGCTCTCTCAGCAGTAAACAGAGCTACGCATCTGTTAATACTACATTCGGTGGTGTTTATTTCACAGAGTACAACACTACTTTTTAGTGGTCCGTCTCTGAACAGTGCTAAAGTCACTAGCTATGAAAATAGGGAACTGTGGTTTTTGAACGATGAGACTGTGTTTGCAGTAATGCATACCTTAAGTTTATATTTCTTGTTTGTAATTTTCACATAGGTTCAGCCTCTTGGTGAATACCACGCAAGATTTGCTTTTCCATTTTTCTCTCTGATTGATAGTAAACACAAACAATGATGTAATTATCGGGAGGGACCAGCCAGAGGGGCGCCATAGTCGGCCTTCGGCCAAGCGAAAACGTGATTAGCGTGTAGCGTTTCTCTGAAGCGTCGGCTGCGGTCACTGGCCGCATGTTTCAATGGCTTTCTACTGATGGGATTCTCTTTTGCATGCGAGTGGGGCTTCAATTTGAATTAATTCCAGGTCGTAGATCAAGAAACAACAAAAATCAATAAAACGTTGTTCTGTCAGTGGGCAAAGCTTTGCGCTCGTCGGCTCCATTGTATCACGACACCGTTGAATCTGTATCGATGTTTATCATAAATCTACCGGTCGATTCCGTTTTTGCGTTGTTCCTTCAAACTTTCTTTTACAGAAATACGATTAATTTCCGATAAAATTTGATACTTCCAAGCCTTTCGGGCATCAATGACACCGAATTCAAAGTTATATGACTATGATATCTGCTTGTGCTTGTGTCGTTATAAATGAATATAGAATGAAAGAAATTGAAATGATGAGATCTGTCGCTACCAGAGATTATCGAATAGCTCAACGGGCCCGCGAAATTTAACTTTGCTGGCAGACGGGGATAAGCGTAATCACCAATGTTGGATGCTCTCCCTACGAGCTAATACGGAGAAGTTTGGAACTTAACCTAGGATTCTGATGCGTAATCTACGCATCAAGAGCATCACATTACCTACTGGCCAAATACTGACAATGAAAACTTTTGCAACTACCATGCATGAAACCTTCAGCTGAGTCCCACTGCACTAACTTACAGCACGGACTTCGGCTACGGAGGCTATTACAGGAACAGAACGAAACGAATAACATTTGTAGAAAGAACACATGATATCTATGCCGAAAACTTTACGGAGAGACTTTTGCACATCAGTCACATATTTTTTACAGGAAGGTATAAGCACCTCTGAACGGCACCTTCAACTTCAACTCTATTGTTGTGTACAGCTTTGAGGTAGATCCTCCTGCAACTGAGCAGTGATAAATGAAAAAAAAATTGTTATGATTTCCACAAAAGTATATGTACAGAACTGTACACAGAAGATACTGGAGATGCTTCTTACTAGCTTGTAATGATCTGTTAAAATAGCTGGTAATAAATCAGTTAGTAGAATTTTATAACAATTTAATGGAACATCAAATACAAACATAATGCAGAGAAGATCTTCTCGTCAAACTACACATGAATGGAAAAATTGCTGTACTGCTATTAACGCCTTTGTTGTTTCGTTCTCAAATGAAACAGGAGCAATACAGCTATACCGTCTGCAGCGTCTCATAACAACCATAGCGAAATACAGGATTGTAAACCAGTAGTGTACAGTGACTTAACACAACGGATGCTACCGAACTGCTGCCATTGTAATGTATCAGCAGGCTGTCGATACTCGATTGCAAGAGTCCCCGACAAAATGCGCTGGAAATAAGATCCCGTTAGGTTCATGTATAATCCCCAGTGTCATTCACGTTATTCGTAAGTTATTACAGAATAAATTCTTTGCTACGTTCATCGAAATAGTGTTTCACCTTACCGTATTTTCAATCAACATTTCTTAACTTTAATTTTGTGAACATTCTCTCTTACAATTTCAATAACCCCATTTAAATGAAATGTTCACATCCCATTTATACTTATTAAAAAAACTCGTTATAATTATGTAAACTCCTTACGTAAAATCTCTTGCGTATCGTAATCCTGAAATTGATTCTCAAATGGCTGAAAATTGTTTCTCTGCAGTTGACAACAATACGAATTCATAACATAAGCACAGAAACAGAATTATTACACACACTGAGAAATAAGTAGGAATGCAAGAAAAATAGTTACGGTTTGGCGTTGATTAAGAACGGGTTAAAAACCGAAGACCCTAGGTGCACGCTAAGAAGGAAGCAAGTTGAACCATAAACACAATATTTTCTATTTATTAAAGTGCTATAGGTCTGCAATGTCAAATTTTCCAGTGTGATATGCAGCTGCACATCGCCATTTTTATGGTGCCACAAAAGGGTTTCCCAAGCATACCAGTTTGAAACATCAGTATCAATTTTGCGCTTGGTAAGTCGGGATGACAGGAGGGGTTTTGAACACCATGCTTCCCCCACAAGAGATAAAAAATCCACGATGAGAATTGTCAAGGGCGAAGAACGTTATGTTCGCGTGATCCTACCTCAACAATTAAAGTAAGAATGCAAATCTTAACTATTCTCTATTTGTAAAAGACTTTTTTGATGAGTAAATAGAGAGAAAAACACTAAAACCGCGTAAAATAAGTTTTAAACTTAGTTTTTACGTTTCATGTACATCTTTGGTAAGCGAGGCATCCATTCTCACAATTTGCTCTACTGTAGAACCATGAAACAAGACTACTTGAGTCGAATGAAAATTGCCTCGTATTGCGTGTGCTCAGTCGTTAAAATGTGTTCCACAAAAATTTCGTAATCAGAATCTTACGGGAGTATTTCTCCAAGCTTTCCGCCTTGCGGTTTCGACGTTTTCCCCCGACGAGCGGCGATCAAATGCACGAATGGCGCTTTCGTAATTAGGGAACACGAAACGAAAGCGCACCCCTTTTTTTCCTTCTTTTCTGGCTTGGGTCGTCCACCCGCCCTCTCCCTTTCTTACAGTGCTGTTTGTTAGATGTCCTGTCCGCTGTTAATAACTTGTCCTGCCCAACTTTTTCCACAAATGCTTTGCGAACAACTGGACGCAGAAAGTTCCCTCATTATGACCTTTTACACATAAACATCATTCACTTACTCCCGTTTCCCTTTTTGGCATGATACTGGATGTTGCTTTGGAACAATATTTATTTGCTCGTATAATTTTAAAAGCAACATTCATTTACTTTTTCCTTCTACCCGAAAGCAGGTAATTCTGAAGTGGCTGTAGTGTGTGCTGCACACATGGTTCAACAGCGTTAGCGCTTATTATCGTGACTGCACATCCACTTCACTGCTGAAGGTCCGCCAAAGTGTCTGCAACGGATGAATGAAGTGGTGCAATGGCAAGACAATAGACTCGTATCTGAGGAGATGGCAGTTCGTAATCCCAGATTGTCCATTCACATATACGTAGGTTATCGATGATTTTCTTAAATGGCCTAAGACGAATGGCAGGATGATTCCTTTGAAAGGGACGCAAATAATAATCTTTCTTTCCAACGAATGAAATTTCGAACCAGTAAAAATTACTGTCCATTCTTGCTGACATCTGTATAAGCAAGTGCTCCACGTTAGGTCGCATGTCATTTATCATTTTGGTTACCGAGTGAAGTATAAGCCAATATTTCTCCTGCGGGGTCTACTACGAGAACGCACGATATTAATTTTGAGTTTTGACTCCAACTGATGAACTTGTCTGTAAGTGCGCACGATAGTACTGTATCCATCCAACGTCGCGACAAGCTACTCAGATATCCACGCTAACGCTAAAGACGCAGCTTTCCTGGGTGTGTGCATTACCTCCATAACCGTTTTTGCTTTTTTCTGCACGGACGCTATCTTTTAAGACAATACACAGTTTTTCACGCCTTCATTCTGTGAATTTACATAATACCTTCCCAGCATGAAACTACAGTTCAAACTGGAGAATAACTGGCTAGTAGAGTTCTGGAGATGTCTTTCCCATTGTACAATAGCCCATAGGGATAAAAGAGGGAGTAAGACAAACTTCTATGCGTCGTTGTAATACTGAGCCTTGCGGTGGTTACTTTGAATAGTTGCTACAAGCGTAAGTTTTGGCCACAAGGCGTTAGTTGTTGATTTAAATAAACAATAGATATTGGTTTCCTACCGTCAGTTTCTTATCTCAAAGTATTTCGTTTTGGATTTTCTGCCATCTGTACGGTTTTGACTCTGAAAGATTTGAATTATCCTGCACATTTGGAAATTCGAGCAGCCCCTATCGAAGCATTCGCAAGTCTAATTTAAACACTTTGCCAACTCATTCGGTCTTTCTTAATTTTGAGTTGTACTCGTTACGAGTACAGAAAAAAACAGATTTTTTGTAAAATCTTTCTCTAATTCTGCTCCTCAAACCTGAGAGACTAGTGCCTCAGACCGATTCCTCGCAAGACTATCCTTGTAAAATAAACTCCATCCTGAACATTTTCGTAAGAAACTGGTAACAGTTGGTCCGCTGCAGCCATATAAATGAGTTATATGCGGTGAGTCATAAAAATATTCATAGTTCCGCATGCTGCTATGTATAAGAAGTCAAGAACCGTTATTATCTAGCTGTACTTATTGTTCACATATTCAGGAAAATAATTTAACGAGACATTGAAGAACCTTGAGATCGGGACATGTTATTCTCACACAGATCTATCACGCGACACACTGCAGTCGTGACTAATATTAGCCAGCACTAGAAATGTACGTGAAACTGCGTATAAGAATGTACGAAGCACAGGTTTCCTACAGTGGCAGTGCGTGAAATCTTGTACAACTTGAAGTGGTATCTGTAAACGGAAATAGCAGTCCACGAATCAAGAAGAAGAGTGCTGTTTACAATGCGGGCAAGTTGTACAATCTTGGCCGGCCGGGGTGGCAGAGGGGTTCTAGGCGCTACAGTCTGGAACCGCGCGACCGCTACGGTCGCAGGTTCGAATCCTGCCTGGGGCATGGGTGTGTGTGATGTCCTTAGGTTAGTTAGCTTTAAGTAGTTCTAAGTTCTACGGGACTGATGACCTCAGAAGTTAAGTCCCATAGTGCTCAGAGCCATTTGAACCAATTGCGCAATTTTGCCGTTCTCTCTCTCTCTCTCTCTCTCTCTCTCTCTCTCTCTCTCTCTCTCTCTCTCTCGGCTTATGCAGGCGCACAGATATTTTCAAAATTTCCCTTCACATTTCTCGATTTCATGAAATTTGCTTAAATTGTCATTACATAGGAAGAGGTAGGACCTAGTTGCACAATATGTAGGACATATTCTTCATTTATGACTGCTTAGCGTTTCAGCCCTGAAGGACGATGCAGTATTAGTTATCCGTTCCTTACGTCGTCATTCGGATACGTGTGGAGGATGTGGAGTCAGCACAACGCTCTCCCGATCGTTTTAGGCTTCCCAGACCTTGAAACCTCTACTTCTTGCTCGAGTTGATCCACTATTGACATGTAGATTCTGAGTGCACCCCCTTCCAGTTCTTCCACCAAGAGAAAATCTCTGGCAGTACTGGGAAAAGAACGCGGTAGCTCCACATACAGAACTCAGTTACAGAATCCGATCGGATTTAACAAGTTAATTTCACGTCATTTTGCTTCGCCAAATTTACGATGCACGTGACGAGTCCAATAGACGTTTATTTGATACTTCAGCAGAATACTATTAAATTTTTCTCTCGCTTACCGACAGTGACTCCGTAATTCACAATTAAAGTGAGCTGCCATTCGCAGAGGACGCAGCAGCCGCAACAGAGTGTGAATTTTATGGCTACGATATTAAGTGTTGCACACATTGAAGAAGTGTGAGGCGTTTATGTGCGCTTGGGGCGAGAGGTGAGGGGGAAAGGCGTGAGAGAGTAACTTGGAGGAGCATGCGAAGTAAGAAATATCCGTTCTTAAATGCTCTCAAGATGGCATATAACAACCGATTGTGATGATCGTCGTTTCTGAGAATATTTTTCAAACGTAGTTCGTTTGTGTTTTCGCAACAGTTTGTCTCGAAGGATGTTTTTGTGTTCTAGCTTTTGTTAGATGCAAGAATACTCAGTGCGGGAAAGAAAACAAAGACAGGCAACTCATTAGACGTACCTCTTCTGTGGATTACACCAATCGGCCAAGTTAGTAAGTTTCATGCTCCATGCATCTTTTGGACGATAAATCGTAATCATGAGGAACGAGTCATTTTACATTCACATCACAAATTAATTTGTCAATATGACTACATGCTGAACATCGACGCTTTTTTTTTTCATACAGATGAGAGTTCACAATAACTACCCACCACCTTCTACTTACGGTACACATGGAGCTGCAAGGAAAAACTTTTTCAGTTTGTTTTCAAATTATACATTGTCGTCTGTCGGACATTTTATATCACTGGGAAAGTGATAAAAATTTTTAGTTGTAGCATTGTGCACTACATTTTGTGCGAAAGGCAACGTTAATATGGAATAAAGAATGTCATTTTTCCTTCTGGTATTGCAATTATGTACATAAATGTTGCTTCTGAACTACAGTGGTTTATTTATAACAAACTTCGTGATACAATAGACATACTGTGAAGACTTTCGTTCTTAAAGATGAGTTACCCCAGAAAATTATTCCATATGACATTATTGAATGAAAATATGTAAAACATGTCAGCTTACTGAATTGTATCTCCCCAAATCTTTCGGTGATTCTAAGCGCAATTGTGGCTGAACTAGGTTGTTTTAAGAGTTCCAAAACGTGCTTTTTCCAGTTTAAATTCTCATCAATATGAAAACCAAAGAATTTTGAAGTTTTCTACCGTATTTGTTATTTCCCCGACATTTGTCACACTTATCGCTCGTGTGGTACCCCTAGATGAGCAGAATTGAATATGTTGTGCCTTTTTAAAACTGAGGGTGGAACCATTCGCAGAATACTAGTCAATGACACTTTTAAGAATACCATTTCTTATGTTTCTGTATGTATTCTTCAATTGACTACAATGTTAGTGTCATCTGCAAAAACAACTAATACTGCTTGTTGTATATGAGATGGGAGATCGTTTACATATATAAGAAACAATAGTGGACCTAAGACTGAGTCTTAGGGAGGCCGCCCCCCCCCCCCCCCCGTACGTGAATTCTCCCCAGTCAGAAAATTACGTCCCCAGACTATATTGGTTGAATTTTTAAACACGACTCTCTGCATTCTTTTGGTTAGATATGACATTATACATTCGTTGGCAATGTCATCACATATAAGAAAGTTGATCTAGGAGAATACCGAGGTTCACGCAGTCAAATGCCTTAGATATGTCGCAAAAAATACCAACCACTGTTATTTTATTATTTAATGCTTGTGACATACGGTAAGTCAACATGTAAATGGCACTCTCGGTAGAGCAACTCTTCTGAAACGCAAACTGTGATTTGCTGAGGATGTTATTGTTGCTAAGATGAGATGCTATTTTAGAACTCATTACCTTCTCAAAAATTTTGGAAAATGATGTCAGCGTTGAAACAGGTTGGTGGTTATTGATATCTCTCCTATCACCATTTTTATAGAGGTTTTTACCAATGGTTCATTATCTCTAGAAAAATATCTTGAGTTAGAGGTGCATTACATAATTGAGATAAGACAGGGCTTATATATGGGAGCAAAACTTACGTACTCTGTTTGAAAGTACATCAAATCCAGTTCAGCTTTTATTTTTGAGAGGATATATAATTTCCTTCGCTTCAGAGGGAGTAGTTGGTGATATTTTCGTATAACTGAATTTAATGGGAGTTGCTTTTTCAACATGCTGCTGTGATTTTTGTTTGGAGTAGTTTGTCGCAATATTTTTACTCTATTTAATAACTAATTATTAAACATATTTGCATCTGTGACTCATCATTTATAGAATTTCCATTAAATTCAACAGTAACGTTATTATGTTCTTTGGCCAATTCTCCTGTTTCTCGTTTCACTAAATTCGATATAGCCTTAAGCCTACTGTCGGAATTACAAATTTTTGACGTAATGTGCATGTTCCTTGAATTGACATGTACAGAGGTGTGATTCAATAATTGTAAATTATCAATATTTCAGTCTATGTTTACAGTAATCTATATAATATGTAGATTTTGACATGTCGTAGCTTTATGCTTGTATGAAGAAGATAGTGACATCTGCTAAACCAATTCTAAGCTTCTAAAGATGACAAATTAATTTGTCGAAACTGGTGAAGAGAAATCAAAATATATTTGCAACTGACGACTAAATTTTATACTTAAATATGTACTGCAGTTGCTGAAAAGTAGCAACTTGTGAATAAAATGAAAACCGCAAACCCAAAGAATGAGACATGTGATAACAGTGAAATTAATTCCACAGATCAGAGACGCCACGTGCGGCATTCAAAGCATCTAGACGTCGTAGCATAGATTAAAGAGGGACTGGAAATGATGCTGTGGAGCACACTGCTACGAGGTTTGTAGGTGCGCCCAAAAACATCGACAGTGGTTTCAGGAGGACCAGAACGAATAAGCTGCCAACAGACCATATCCCAGACATGTTCTATGGACGTGGTGTCATGTGAACGTACAGGCCAGGGGAATAATGGCACCTGCCGTTCTTCGAAGGAGGCTTGCACATTCCTCGCCACATGTGATCGGGCATTGTCCTGTTTAAATATGGCTTTAAGAGCTGCCTGCGCGAGTGGCAGTGACTCCAGCTTTAAAACCTCCCTCATGTACATGTCATAGCCAATGGTGCCCCAACCCATTACACTTGACTATTGTCCGCTGTACCGCTCAATAATGTAGTCTGTTCGATCACGATAGTGCCTAACTGTACGCGACCATCGCTATAAGACAAGCTGAAGTGGCACTCGGCCGAAAACACTACATTTAGCCACTCAGCACGCCAGTGAAGGTGTTCAAATATGAAGTGTTTGTGGTTTCTGATCAATGGAAGCTGACGCAATGACGCGTTTGCCAGCACTCCAGCCCTCAGCAGATAACGTCGAAACATCGACGTAAACATGTCCACACCCGGTGCTGTGCTCTCACTTCGACCCAACACTGTGGACAAAACTGTCGGTCATGAGTAAGTGGTCAAGATAGCGGTCATCCCGCTCCGTGGTCACACTGACAGGTCCAGTAACCGCTCGGCGCTATGCACAAACCTCTTCTACCCACTGGTTCCACGCACGCATCACTGTCGTAACAGCATGCCCTGTGCGAGCCGCAGTGTCACGGTACGACAAATCCGTTTCCCGGAGTCCGATCATTCTGCCCCGTCCGAACTCATTAAAATGCTGACATTGTGTCTTTTGACGTTAATTCGGCATACTGGAACTTGCTGGCACGTTTTCACTTGCTCTCTAACTACTGATCATGACGTAACAGTGACCTGTTCGGTCACACAGAAGGGGTGGACGCCACTTCCCTCCATTTTTAATGACTTGTTATGGTTCCTTTGTTCTACTCATCCTCAAAGTTTGCAGTGATTCCGACGATTCCTTCTGGATGTTGCAATTTTCATCAACGGTAATATTGTTAATTAGTAATACGAGCAGTGTCATTTCTCTGGTGTTGGAATAAATGACCCGTAATGGATATAATTAATTTACAATATTTTGTAAATTTGGTACCTCATGAATAATTGCTTAATTACGAGTTGCACGTTGCTACTTACCGCTGCGTAATTTAGATTTCGTGCAATATTGTTTCATTTTGGTACAATTTTCCTGATGCTGGCTGCATTTATGAGTAACAAGATTTTAAATATTTTAATTTAAATACTCTCTAACGAATGTACAACATTTTTTTTGTTCTAATGTCCGAACACAGGCTGTTAAACTACCATGAACTATATTCATATGCATCCCTTCTGAATACGCTTTTCAGTTTGTAGTAATCAAAAGCGTTTCATGCACAATTAGCTTGCTCACAGCATCCTCGTACTGTTTGATCTGTGTTATAGTTGTCAGAAGTACCAAACAGTATTTATTCTCAAGAGGTATTATAGTTTGGCTCTTTGGGAAGTCAGTAACTCTGTAGTATTAAAAAATAAAAATCACGGAGAGAGGATGGTAGATTACAGCTACGAATTTTACATTCACACATCGAATATCTCCTTCCGATTCCAGGTTTAATTACAGCAGCTCAGTATTTTAGCTTGGCGGTATATAGCCGGGATTAAGCGGTGCAGTTAGTCGGATAAGACCCATAAAGAGTCAAAATAGCGGAAGTTGCAGGTACTCTACTTAAAACAGCAGATCTTTTTTTTTTTTAAAATCAGTGAAGCTGTACTATTCAGGAACTCTGATAAATTACCTGCATTTCATTTCATACATGCGCCTGTCCACGTTTGCCATCTGAGACCTAACATTATTTAGAAATGTAGTATCGGGCTGTGCCTGATAAATCATTTACCGGCGTGATTAATATTAAAGCATTGGGAATAAACTGAATATTTAATCACTTTCGGATTCGAGTTTCAATGCGGTTTTCATGCAATGTTTATGAAGGCTTGTTTTACTGAAAATTTTAGTCGATATATGTAACTGCTTTCCTCTTCCGCTTATCGCATACTGGATTGAAAACTTGCAAGTTCGTACAGTTTCAGGGAAAGCTGTCTCTTGTGTATCTGCAATTTTTCTGCTGACATTATATTAAGTCAGTATTTATAAGGGAAAGAACAGTGAGAAAACCACCCCCTCCCCCTCTCCCCACATAGTGAATCTATATACATATTTTGTCTGATTTGATCCATTATAAATGGTTTTTGAAAGCCTGCGACTGTAGATACAATAGGTTTGTTTGTAAATAAATAAATCTTCTGCTACCAGTCACGATTTATCGTGACTGGTAGCAGAAGATTTATTTATTTATAAACAAACCTATTATTACATATTTTGTATTTCTGCCGATCTGCTTCTTGGAGAAGCTTTCAGTACTTTTCCCGTCACAGCAAAGTACGCATTTAGCTTTTATCTCAGTTCATCGTTTGCAAGGAGAGTAATACAGAAACTATATGCTGCTGCAACATAGCGAGTAACTGCAACCGTACAGAGCGACTGCTTGATAGGAAATGGATCTTAGGCTCGATTTACTAAGTGTGTTCTTTTTCTTAGAAGAGCGCAGTTACATACTGACACCCCTCACTTGAGTTAGTGTGTCTTGTACGACGTCTCAAAGACTATAGACAACTTGGTGGAAAATAAATATTTCACTTGACCTTTGGAACATGTAGAGGTCACATGGCTCATGATATTGTAATCTTTACTTCGCGACGTAATAAATTTAAAACAAGTGTTCCTGTCAATTAAATGTCTTCTATTTTTAAAAACGGACTCCAGGCTTCCTTTTCTCTGATTATTATGATTTTTTTGTGCCTTGGAAGGGAAGAACATTTGATACGTGCATTTTTTAGTTGAGTATCCATGTACGCAAAGTTACACGGTTCAACTGCAGCCTCTTCATATTTCCCAAACTCCGCAAATGTTCTTCCCCCGCCCGGTGATGCACTGAAAAACATAGGATAACTTGTCATAAATATTCAGCGCATTCCGAAAGAGGAAGAAAATTTCATCGTGAAAATATAAGTCACTACAAACACCAAAAAAAGATGTTGCATCACGCCGGTTCCCAGAACTTCTGAAGATAGACTGTAGATATTGCATCACAGAGACAGCCCATTTGACTGTTCAGAGATGTCACTATACCTGCCCAAAGAGGCAGACAACCATGCATGAGCAGCGCTTATTAGACAGGCGGGGTCCGACAGCCGATCAGTTCCAGTCACTCCACCAGGAAGGAGGACGCCTCAGGTGGTCATGGAAGGCGCCGTAATGGCTTTACGATACGTGAATGCCATCCTCGGACCGATAGTGCAACCATTTCAGCAGCATAGTGGCTAGGCATTCGTCTTTATGGACGACAATTCGCATCCCCATCGCGCACATCTTGGAAATGACTTCCTTCAGGATAACGACATCGCTCGACTAGTGGCCAGAATGTTCTTCAGACATGAGCCCTATCGAAGATGCCTGGTATGGATTGGAAAGGGCTGTTTATGGACGACGTGATCCACCAACCACACTGACTGATCTACGCCGAATCATCGTTGAGGAATGGGACAATCTGAACCAACAGTGCCTTGATGAACTTGTGGATAATGTGCCACGACGAATACAGGCATGCATCAATTCAAGAGGACGTGCTACTGGGTATTAGAGGTACCAGTGTGTACAGCAATGTGGACCACTCCCTCTGAAGGTCACGCTGTATGGTGATACAACATGCAATGTGTGGCTTTCATGAGCAATGAAATGGTCGGAAATGATGTTTATGTTGATCTCTATTCCAATTTTCTGTACAGGTTCCGGAACTCTCTGAACCGAGGTGATGCAAGACTTTTTTTGATGTGTGTATATATAATGATGTAAGTTCCCTGATACAGTATACTTTTTATGTTTTTATTTTATAGTCTAATTAGTATCGAGCGCATTGATAATGGTAGATACGATATAGCCTGTGCTGGACATCACTTCTGAAAACATGCCGGCTACGATTATGACTCACAGGTGACTGAGGGTCAGTACTAACCTTGCGTCTTCTATAGACGATCTCATAACACGTTGTCCACTTGCACGGAGAAAGCTCAGGTCGCTGGATCCTGAAGCGCTGCAGGTAAATGAATAACGGGATGTAGTAAGGATTGAGTGATATCATTAAGAAAGTTCCAATGTTTGCGATGCTATGGGTATTTTTAGCTAGTAATCACTACAGACGAAAAACTGCTCTCACAGTATATCTCCACAAGGCTCATTAGCTGCACTTCGCCAAGTTGTAGAGTTAATCACAACATTCTAAAATAAGAGTCAGATATTGTGAGTATCCAGTATTTTACTATTTACAGAGGCATGTATAAAACCTCCGACGGCACGTCTTGATGTATCTTTTAAATGATACTACTACTGTTCAGCAGCTTCATATATCCTGCTAAATTATATTTGTTTGTAACTTGTCAAATCATTTTGGCAACTCCTTTGCTTTATGAAACGAATTCCATATGAACTTAAAAACACGTTCTGAACAGACCTCTTTGAATCTTTGCAGTTGATGCTACCATTTGCGGTTTAGTAAACTCGTCAGAACATCAAAACCAATTGCAAAATGACTTAGACACGACATCTGTGTGGTGCGAAAAGTGGTAATCAACTCTAAATAATGAAAAGTGTGCGGTTGCTCATATCAGTACTAAAAGAAATTCGTTAAAAGTCAATTACACGATAAAACATACAAATCTGAAGGCTGTCGATTTAACTAAATGCTTAATCGTTACAATTACTAACAGCTTAAACTGGAACTATCAGATAGACAATACCGTGAGGAAAACAAACCAAAGACAGCGTTTTATTGGCAGAACACTTAGGATATGCAACAGGTATACTTAAGAGGTTTCCTATACTACGTTTGTTCGTCCTCTGCTAAGTAATGATGTGCCCAATTGGATCCTTAGCAGACAGGACTGATGGAGGACATCGAAAAAGTCAAAAGAAAGGTAATTAGTTTCCTTACTCTCTGCTTTTCTTGTGGTCGAATACATCCAGTAATAAAATGGCTCAAATGGCTCTGAGCACTATGGGACTCAACTGCTGAGGTCATTAGTCCCCTAGAACTTAGAACTAGTTAAACCTAACTAACCTAAGGACATCACACACATCCATGCCCGAGGCAGGATTCGAACCTGCGACCGTAGCGGTCTCGCGGTTCCAGACTGCAGCGCCAGAACCGCGCGGCCACTTCGGCCGGCTCATCCAGTAATAATTTGTTATTCATGTATGTTAGTAGATATCTTTGCAATAAACAGGTGTTAACTTGGACAATTGCTTCTGTTCGTAGTTAGATGATCACACTGTTTGTTATCTCTGGTGAGGTGTCGTGGTTGTTATTAAGTGCATACACTGATCAGCCAAAACGGTACGTCCACCTCTGGCACGGATAACAGCGGAGACGCGTCGTGGCATGGAAGCAATGAGGCCTTCGTAGGTCGCTAGAGGGAATATGCACCACATCTGCACACACAACTCACCTAATTCCCGTAAATTCCAGGGAGGGAGTGATGAGCTCTGACACCACGTTTAATCACATCTCAGATGTGTTCGATCGGGTGAGTTTGTGGGTCAACACATCAACTGGAACTCGCCACTGTGTTCCTCGAACCACTCCATCACACTTCTAGTCTTGTGACATAGTACATTATCTTGTTGAAAAATGCCACTGCCGTCGGGAGACATGACCGTCATGAAGGGGTGTACGTGGTCCACAGCCAGTGTAAGATACTCCTTGGCCGTCATGGTGCCTTGTACGAGCTCCAGTGGACCCATCGATACCCCAGTGAATGTTCCCCAGAGCATAATGGAGTCGCCGCCAGATTGTCCCCATCCCGCAGTACAGGTGTCAAGCAGCTGTTCCTCTGGAAGACGACGGATTCGTGCCTTCCGTCGACATGATTTATTAGACCATGCAACACTCTGCCACTGTGCCATCATCCAGTGCCGATGGTCACTTACCCATTTCAGTCGTAGTAGCCGATGTCGTGGTGTTAACATTGGCATATGCACAGATCGTCGGCTACGGAGGCCCGTCGTTAGGAGTGTGGGGTGCATAGTGAGTTCAGACACACTTGTGCTCTGCATATCATTAATGTCTGATGTTAGTTCCACAACAGTTCTCCGCTTGTCATATTTTACCAGCCTGCCCAGCCTATGACGTCGGATATGTGTAATGAGGGGTGGGCTATCACAATCTGCCCTGGCCAAAGATAGATGGGGCGCCTTCCTCATTCTACACACGTACAGCACGCTCACTGATAGTACAAGCACCGTGCGTGTGTCTGACTGGTAGTCATTCATCACCAGGTGACGCTGCTGTCGCCTGGATGGGTTTATATCGAGAGCAGTTCGGTGTTCATAACGTTCTGGCTGATCAGTGTATGAGACCACGCCGAGAGATGTATCGGCCAGTCCAGCCGATGTGGATAATTCTCATCTCCACAGGAGTGTGTCAAAGACCCAGCTGTACACTCACAATACTGTGAAAAGCAATACTATGAATAAGAACGTAGGTTTCCGCGGCCGGGTCATAGTATTATGCCGCGTCATTGCTAAAAACTAACAACGTTAATAAACTAAAACTGACGTTTCGGCCGAATTGCAACGGCCTTCCTCAGGGCACGACTGGTTTTGCATGGGGATAGGTGCTTCTATTTATTACAGACCATCGATGTCTGACGTCACTGTTGTAAAACTTTTAATTGGCCCTGTAATATGATTGGCTACTCATGACGTAAGGGAAGATGGAAAGAAAGAGGCTATTCGTGGATGTCCATGTCGTCAACGATTGGTAGCTGTCCGCCAATCAGCGTTCCGCTTCTGGTCGGAAAGTTTGCTTCCTGGTGTGCGCGCAAGTGGACTGACAGTTGCTCTACAGCTATTTGTGAAGATACGTCCGTGTCCCGTGTAGCTTCTGCCCCGCGACCGCTCGCGGCCCGTTGGACTGGGTTGGCCGGCAGCCAGGACGCCGGGAGTTTGTAGCCGTCTTCTCTGTTGTTGTTGTCAGGCTGTTTAATAATTTTGATCGCCTCCCGTATTTTGCGGTCTCGCATCCACGATTCTTTCGCCAGTACTCGGGCCTCCTGGAACCTGATAGGTTGTCGAAAATCACGGTGGTGTTCCGCTAACGCCGATTTGTTATGTTGTTGTAATCGTACATAGCGTTCGTGTTCTGCCACTCGTCAGCTGACAGGTCTCCCTGTTTCTCCCATGCAGGCAGCTCCGCACTCACAACATAGATCGTAAACACCTGCAGTGTTAAGAATGTTGACTATATACATAGTGGAACCTGTCATTTCGTGGATCCTGTGATTGCTTCGAAAAATCGGTTTGAAACCTCGTCGGCGGAGGACGTTGCCTAGCCGTTCACTGACCCGTTTTACGTATGATAAGTGTACCAGTGGAAGCTTCTCTTCTTTGCCTTCTTCTCGTGTTCTGTTCCCTTTGGTTTTAGCTACCTTTTTTATGATTTTGTCATCATAGCCGTTGGCACGAAACGTGTGTTGTAGCTCCTTTAATTCTTCTTTGATTTTATTTTCATCGCTTATCCGGTAGGCTCGGTCAGTTAACGTGTGCAGGACAGAATACTTGAGCTGGGTAGTGGTGGCCCTCCGTGTGCAGATACCGATTAGTGTGCGTTGGTTTCCGGTACACTTTGTGTCCCAGTTTACCTTCGGCAGCTCTGTATACTTCCACATCCAGAAATGGCAAGGAACCATTGTTTTCGGACTCATGTGTGAACTTTATATTTTTGTGCCGGCTATTTAAGTGCTGGAGAAAGTTTCCCAATTCCGTTTCACCGTGAGGCCAGATAACGGCCGGCCGGTGTGGCCGAGCGGTTCTGGGCGCTACAGTCTGGAACCGCGCGACCGCTACGGTCGCAGGTTCGAATCCTGCCTCGGGCATGGATGTGTGTGATGTCCTTAGGTTAGTTAGGTTTAAGTAGTTCTAAGTTCTAGGGGACTGATGACCTCAGATGTTAAGTCCCATAGTGCTCAGAGCCATTTGAACCATTTGAACCCATTGCCACTCCATCTAACTGTTCGCAATATTTTCCCGGCCAGGTGAAGTACGTAGATGACAGGCATAAGCGCACCAGATCGCACATATCTGGTGAGATCCGATCCTGTAGAATGCGCACAGTCTCCTCAACAGGAAAGTTAGTGAAGAGAGATTTGATGTCAAAACTGACCATAATGTCTGATGGCTTTATTCGCTGTTGTTAGTTTGTAGGAATGACGCGGCATAATACCCAGAAGAATTTTAATCACCAATCGTATGAAGTTCATCAACAAAACTTCAGCTGAAAAGCTTGATTGATTTGCGAGTTCCACGATTGAATGATAATTTTTTTTAATCCTTTGAGTTTTGCATAATTTTCATATATGCACCCTAGAGATTTTGAAATTCTCAAAGTCATGTACAAGTACTGTTGTACTACATGGGTTTAGAGTAACTTTGAACCACTTAAAATGTTTATTAGTGGGAATGCTGGAAGATCAGTATAAATATAAGTTCAGTACCATGGTTGTTACAGTGACGTATTTTTGCGTCTGTTCCTGTAATACCGAAACATTTCGTTCGAGAAACGAGACTTAATAAATAAAGAACGCTGAAAAGAAATTAAGAAACGAGAACGTGGTGATAGTACTGAGATAATGAATAATGCTGATTACGCTACTCACACATCTCAGATTGGTTTTACCCTATCGAAATCGTGCTGGGGCGCTTTGACAGAAACTGGCACCCTGTGAAACGAAGCACGGGTGCAAGCTTTCCACCCGCTGCTGAAAACCTGACACTGGTTAGCGGTGACAGGCAGAGATAATCGCGAGCGCTTACAACTGGCGGCCGACGTCCGGCGTCCATGTGTCGGGCTGTTCGTAGCTGTCCGTCGACGCGTCGCTTCCAGGCGCGCCGCACCGTCCCCTACGCACGACAGGGTGACGGTACGGTAGGCCAGCTTCCAGTGTGGCGCCGTGAATTGTTCACAATGCGTCCATGTCGCCGACAGGGCGTGGTGCGGCACAAGAAATGGGCGTTCCGCCCAGTTAACTTTCAATGCTTGTGGCCCCCGCACAGTCAAAGCGTCAGCGCTCGTATCCCACCGCCCACAGTGCACTCACCTCGACTACTGTTACCTTGTCAAATATTCAGGGAACTAAGAACCACTCTGAAAGGAGCATATCACAGAATAGGCATTCTGTTTTATAAATAGTCAGCTCGCACTAGTATCTGTCAGTTACAAACTATTAGAAATTAATTCCCATCTTCGTACTTCAGGAAAGTGTTTGTATGCCGAAACCCCTTACTTTTAAATAAAAAGTAAATAAAAAACGGCAGTTTGTGGAGAAGAAAATGGGTACTGTGGTTATTACATAGAGATTGTATACAGTGCATTATCTGATCAAAAGTATCCGAAGATCGCTATGTAGTGCGAAATTGATCATTATAGGTGGTGTTACGATATGGGGACGGTTTTCACGGTTAGGGTGTGGCCCATTTATTGCACTTAGGAAAATGGTAAATGTGGAAGAATATGAACACATTTTACAGCTTTGTGTACTGAGTACAGAAGAGAAACTGTTCGGAAATGGTAATAGATTGAATCAGCATGACAACGTACCCTGTCTTAAAGCAGTATTATTGAGCCAATGGTTGGTTCACAATAACATTTCTGAAATGGGCTCGCCCGCCTATAGTCCCGACGTGCACCCAATGCAACACCTTTGGGAAGAGTTACAACATAGACTTCTCTCCAGACCCCAGCGTCCAGCACCACTACCTTCTCCAGTTTCGGCTCCGGAGGAAGAGTGGACTGCTATTCCCCCAGAGACATTGACACACATCGTTGAAGTATCCCCAGCAGAGATGAAGCTGCAATAAAGGCGAACAGTGGACACTACATTCCTCATTTGAAAGAAATACACAAATCTCAGCGGAATGGTTCTGTCAATACAAATACGGCCATTTGATGATGGGCCCCGTCTCAAACTATTTATGAAAAAAGAAATAAAAACTTTAACATACCGTTTGTGGCTTCGCTCACGTTTTTTTAAACTCTTTCCTCATTTATTTCTTCTTAGCCTTAGTGCTTGGCTGGTGCAGGTTCCGTTTATGGTCATGTCTTTCTTCACTTTTGCAGGTCGAACACATTACAGCGTCTGACATTAAAGATTTCCGTTTCATCGCTAAGCTTCCTAAGTCAATATCCATTGGATTGTCCACGTCGCGAGGTTCCTCCTGGATCATCCTAGAAGATGATCTTTGCCATCAACCACTCACATAACATAGGATTACCATCAAAGATTTGATTCTCAAATCATCCCAGTAATTGATACGAATGCTGATGCAAAACGTTGTGCTGAATATTTCAAGCAGTGTCGGAAAGCTAGAAAATTCCAGTGACTGAGGAAAAATCTCAAGGGGCTCCGACAGGGTTCAATTTTGGGTCCATTCTTATTTCCTCTTTTTGTAGTGTTGGCAGAAGAGCCAACACTGTTTTTCTAGAGGAGGCCGAAATGCACGCGTTTAATTACACGCTGACTGGCGTGAGGTCTGGAACAGGTCAATATCTTGAGAATTGCAAATAAAGTAAGTAGTTGATATAATACTTAACTTTAATCCACAATTGCAGAACATCTCTCTTGATGATACATGCTTCATATAATAAATATCAATTGAATACGGCGCCTTGCTAGGTCGTAGCAAATGTAACTGATGGCTATGCTAACTATCGTCTCGGCAAATGAGAGCGTATTTGTCAGTGAACCATTGCTATGAACGTCGGCTGTACAACTGGGGCGAGTGCTAGTACGTCTCTCTAGACCTGCCGTGTGGTGGCGCTCGGTCTGTTATCACTGAGTGGCGACACGCGGGTCCGACGTATACTAATGGACCGCGGCCGATTTAAAGGCTACCACCTAGCAAGTGTGGTGTCTGGCGGTGACACCACACCTCTAAATGTGAATGGCCTTCCACTTAGCATTCAACAACAAAATTGGTACTTTCAGCAGACGATGGTGTAATGATAAATACCTTTAGTGAGAGAGCAACAGAAGAGTTGGTAAATGATATTTTCCGAAGAATTATAAAATGGTTTTCTGGAACTGGACGCTCCCTAAATTAGAAAAAGAAACACTATACTCAGTTGTGTACAACAAATAGACTCATACCAACAATCGATGTAGCACATGAGCAGAAGTCAGTAAGTAGGGCAGAACACTCCAAATTTTTTTGGTGTAAATCTCAATGAAAACTTGAACTGGAAGAACATTACTACTGAGCTTCTCAAACACCTAATTTCAGCTACTTTTGCTCTTCGTATAATTCCAATCTTAGAAAAAAACGTATCAACCTCCTGACATATTTTGCATACTTAGTAATGTCTTTCGGAATTATATTCTGTGGTAACTTATCACTTAGAAAAAAAGTATTTATTGCACAAAGGCTAGTGGTAAGAATATGTGATGTATCACCCAATGACGTTATGTAGGTACCTCTTCAAGGAGCGTGGCATTTGAACTGCGCCATCACAATAGATATATTCGTAAATGAAATTTGACGTAAATGAACTATCACAATTTGAGAAGAAGGATGATGTCCGTATATACAACACTAAATGGAAAAATCATCTTTATTACCTATTGTTAAAGGTGTCAGTGGCTCAGAAAGGAGTTCCATTGCAGCAACAAAAATTTTGTTTATTTGCCCAATAACATAAAACGTCTGACAGGTAGCGAAGCAAGTTTTAAATCTAATTTAAAATAATTTCTCCTGGACAACTCCTTCTGCTCCACTGACGAATTTCTAATCAGAACTGGTAGCCAGAAAAAAATGTGTTGTTGTATCAGCTGGACTAAAAATTGTAATGTGTTCATTAACGTAAACACTAATCATATACACATATTCCATTCATTTACTCGTTCCACATCATTTCGAAAAAATAAATGTTCAAATGATGTATCGAATACATAACTAAGTAACATGTACTCTCTCACAGCGAAGAACAGAAATATTATCTCCGTCCTTGATTTCTCATTGCCGGCCGAAGTGGCCGTGCGGTTAAAGGCGCTGCAGTCTGGAACCGCAAGACCGCTACGGTTGCAGGTTCGAATCCTGCCTCGGGCATGGATGTGTGTGATGTCCTTAGGTTAGTTAGGTTTAACTAGTTCTAAGTTCTAGGGGACTAATGACCTCAGCAGTTGAGTCCCATAGTGCTCAGAGCCATTTGAATCATTTTTGATTTCTCATTCTATATTGAGAGAGGTCAGTATTTGTCGAAGAACCGCTTTTGGCGGGACAACGATTTATTAACCTTAAACGTTCAAATGATGGGTGTTCGCTTGTCATGCTTAAGTGGTGAATACTAACGTTCACTGTGCTGTCAGAATATTCGCGGAAAAATGGTTATTCTGCAGATGGTGCAGTGCCTGAGTATTCTTTGTCTCTAAAAATCGGAGCTATTCAGTCCCGTTCAGCGTAGCCAGCGACGTGTGGTTGCAGAATTTATACCAAGCACTCAGTTTTCTGGCCTGGCTGTCACATGTGGCTGCATAATTCATAGCAGTCATCAGTTTTCTGAATGAGTGCCGGCTGTGCGGCCGCTTCCGGCGCCAACGGTGTAAGTGACGGAGCAGTGTTCCACGTAACCTGAGTTAGCTGAGAGCTATGCTGCGACCGCGTCTCAATTATTTGGGCGGCTCTGCGTTCCTCATTGACGTGCGCTCGTCCGCCCACGTCTGTAAACCGACCGCCGCTGAATGCTGCATGCTGGGTACGCTTTTATCTGGACTTTTCTTCCCCGTCGCAACTATCGACAAGTAAAAGCACCATTGCTATTATGCAGCGCCTCCACTTGTCCGGCAGGTGAGTGACTGTACTCTGTGTGACGTACGAATCTTGGTCCCTGCACGTTCTGGCTTCGGACACTGATCACTCTAACTTTGTCACTGTCAGTTACGTAGCTGTCGATTCTCCTGTTTCGGAGGGCACCTGAAAAGACTGTAGCACGAAATAAGTTACGCGCTGGCCATTTCTGTTTCACTTTGGCTCAGAAAGAGTTGGCGACAGGAGGGGCATTCGTCCACCCTCTGACATTAACAATCCCACATCCGATAATTAACATGCTGACCCCCGTGGATATACGGGATAATTGCAAATGCAAAAGAAGACCAACGAAGATGTGAAGTTCTGAACACTCATCCAGACTCATGACTCTCCTCTCGCCAGGACCCCACCGTCAACAAAATTCCTCTGCCCCTGTGGTTGTGCATGCTGCA
Source organism: Schistocerca piceifrons (assembly GCF_021461385.2). Classification (NCBI taxonomy): domain Eukaryota; kingdom Metazoa; phylum Arthropoda; class Insecta; order Orthoptera; family Acrididae; genus Schistocerca; species Schistocerca piceifrons. Next base: position 341,653,259 of record NC_060149.1, on the reverse strand, counting down.
AATTTTCCTCCAGAATAATATGCACCGATAATTAGTCTCTAGACTGACTCGGAGTGCATCAGTACATGATAGAGCCTCAGTCTTTCATATTCGTTGTCGATGTTAGGTAAGGAAGGAGAGAAACACAGTAATCAGTCGCAACCCCATAAATTTTTATTACTTTTGCATCTCTAGATTTCGACTAGATATAGCCATCTTCAGTGCTAAAACGGAACTTACAGACTCAGAATTAATTTACTTTACATAAAACAATAAGCAAAACACCATGTTATGCAAGAGCAGTTAGCCACTCTGGTCAGGATATCATCTGAGCTACAATCCAACAAACTCGCTGCAGTACATGGCACCATACAGCCCTACTGGTGTAGAGGCAGAAGGAAACTGAGGTGGTTGTTTAGAGCAAGTACAGTAGCCTTAGTTTACGTCAGGTAGTGCTAGTTGTGTTGGTTTGGAGAAGAGACCAAGCAGCGAGGTCATCGGTCTCATAGCAGCGTTAGTAAAGTCCTCTGTGTTACAAATTAATTAACAAAGTGTCATTTCAATATAGTAGTTTAAAACACTTTTTTAAATATCTAAAATCAACAAGCATATTTGCGTATCATCAAGAACCGAGTGAGGTGGCGCAGTGGTTACCACACTGGACTCCCATTCGGGAGGACGACTGTTCGAACCTGCGTCCGACCACCCTGATTTAGGTTTTCCGGCATTTCCCTAAATCGCTTCAGGCAAATGCCAGGATGAGTCCTTTGAAAGGGCACAGCCGACTTCCTTCCCCAGTCTTCCCTAATCCAATGGTACCGATGACCACGCTGTTTGGTCCCCTCCCCCAAACTAACCAACCATATCATCAAGAAATGTCAACTTATAACTGGCTTGCTCATATCTTAGTGGTGAAACCGTCCATCAAAACGTATGCAAAGGATCATTAGTAGGATCACACAACTGTCTTATATAAAATTGTTACATCACTTTAGAAATATAAATTAACAAATTAAAAAGATTTTCTTGAAAATCACTTTGATAAAATACAGTTACAAACCAGTCTGAAATTCATATCATAATGGGTAAGTGATCCACAAAATATTTAATATAAAATAAATATAGAAGTCCTTATAAACAATTTTTATAAAGAACTGTTAACAGCATAGTAAAGTAATGAAGATGATCATCGAAACACTGATTTAACCAGGTATATTTAACAAAACATAAACGCCCTCTGTTTACGTAAAATTTTATATATAAACGTATGACGTAGCTCCATCTGCGTTACGCTCTTTGCTGAAAGACAAAAAAACAAACTACCGTTATACCTAGCCTTTAAGGCTAGAAAATCAATGATGATTTACTTGTTTGGTGGTAAAATAGATGTAGCATTGGACAGTACCAGCAAAATGGAAGATGAAACGATCAACCAACAATCATAATCTGGGTTCTCTCATACTAACTTGCCAAGTGTTGTCTTTTTAAAGGTAGACCTAAATTCCCATATTAGAACGATACTGGGTCGTGACGTCCTTTTCCCTGAAGGAGGAAATCGTCGAAGAGCCCAAAAAAATGGCTGCTTTTCACCAACACCTGCTCATTGAGCAGATGAACGCCAGATGACCTCAGATGACAGTACATCTCTATCTCCTCCAGGACGTCCATGAATCTGCCTGTCTCAGCTTCGTGCAACAACTTGGCACCCGACCTCAGAAGGGGGAAGGCGTGGCAAGTCTCAGCCAGGTGGGTAGCGAAATGGATCTGTGAACTATATCCCACCTATCCAAAGCTACATGTTCCTTAAACCTGATTTCAAGTTTTCTACCTGTCTGTCCCACTTAACAGGCGTCGCAGTCTGGACATTCCGTTCTGTGCAAACCCGATTCATGGTGGATATTTCTTTTGTCAGTGCCATGAACCAAAATACGTCCAAGGCTGTTTGTAGCTGAGAAGGAAACTTTTATGTTTTGTTTTTTGAAAACCGATGGCATTTTTGTGCTGAAAGTGGCATAGTACGGCAAGCAAATGTATTTGTTATCTGTATACTCCATTTTATTGCTACCTGCGATTTCTCTCAGGTTTTTCTTTTCAGTTAGTTCCTTTATCGAGCCAAAGTTGATATTAGGTAAGTCTGCAGGCAATCGTAGCCATTTTCATTAATAGAAAATATAGGCATACTCATAATCTCTTCTCGTCGAAGTTCTTGATTGCTCCAAATTGTGATCCCTTTGCTGGGATCTTCTTCACGGCTGCACTGGTGTCCCTGGATGGCAGGGTGGCTTGTCGACCATTGATGAACTTTGAAGAGGATTATGCAGCAGTCTAACAATTCAGAAGATTTTATCGTCAATTCTCGATGCTGTTGACTTCGCAAGAAATGGGTCAGTCTTTACACTGCCTTGAGCGGCACACACATTCATGTATTGTGGCATACAAGTGGATTGCCGTGGGCCTTACAAACAGCTTATCCGGGAACTGCTATTCCTGAGCAGCTGTCAGCTCTACAATCTATTGTCATGCACTCTAAGGTTAGGTATCCACGTATAGGATGGTTATTCTTGGTCCCCTTTCTACTGACCTACAAATATTACTAGGATCTCATGACGGTCTTTAAAGACTATAAATGACAAGTCTGTGACAGGCAGATTCGAAGCCACTGAGCCGGCGGTGAGTCTCTTATCTTACTGAAGGCATCCTAGACGTTTTGACTGCAAAAATGGGTGCAAACGTCGTGTTCGTGGCGTCATTTCATAAATGTCACAAAGAGATTGCATGTGCTCAAACCTACAGGGCAAACGTGATTGATATTGTGGATCTACGACATCGATTTTCGTTTTCCATGAATCAGGTGTCAATTTAAGGCAAGGAATGCTCCACTCTTATACTAAGAATAACGTTGCGGCTTGCCAATTAATTACGACAGTAAGGTATTTTGATAGTTTGCATTTTCACTTTTCACACGCCTTTACCTACCCATCCACCCCCTTCCATACATACTGATTCCTTTTATAAACCCATACACCCCTGACCCTTTCGCATACACAATCGCCCTTACACATAGCAACCTACCCCTTTGCATAACAACGTCCATTCATCTCTTTTCATACGTATCTGCTCGTTTAGATAACTACTACCACTCACACCTTTACATACTCGACTTTCTTTCTGCACTCGTGTCTTCCTCTGCTGTTTTCACGTAAATCAAATTAAACGTCTGACCTGTGTTTGTGTCCATTAGGATTACAGATATCGAATTTTCGTTGTGTGACATGTCCGTATCTTGAGAGGCTTAAGAACTAGCTTTCGTGGACAACTAAAATGTTTTAACATTTTCACTACGTTTGCACTTCGCGTGAATTGTGTGTCTAACATGAGCTTGTCACTCTGAGTAATAACGAAAGGCTGTAAATATGTTTAGAGCAAATAAGAATTAATTACTTTCCTGTATCAGTTAGTGAAAACAGGGAAATTTTGTTTTGTTCCAGATTTTACGCCTCACCTTTCTGCTAGAGTGCATGTGATTCCGATATTTGCTGCAAGTTCGTCTCACATCAAAAGCTGATCCAAGTAAGTTTCGCTTATCAATTTCTGCGCCATTATTTAGTTGTATGAGCAGTATGTGATCCCATGAATACAAAGACTGTTTGCTTGGTTATCAAACATTACTTTTAGTTACTGTTCACGATATGTTCAACACCCTGAGATTTATTTTCAGAAATTATATAGCTAAATGTATGTTGCATATTTTGTTTCAGCATTAGAGCGTAATTTCAATTCGATTTTATTTTATTCTGTTGATGTTGGAGCCTTCCGAACGCTTTCTTTTGTTTGGCTGTGTCTCAGTTTTAAGAACTTCTCAACAACTACATTGGCAAATAGTTTTTCTTTCAAACTATATGTAGATATATGGGGATGTACGGCCGCCTGGTGCAAATATTTCTATTTGACTCCGTTTCAGCGATTTGTGCGTCTTTGTGATGAAGATAAGATGAAGTGACAAGGGCTACACAACCACCCACTGACCGAACGAATAAAATCTCAGACCCGTGCCACAGTCTAATCTGAGATCTCGTGATCGAGTGGCAACGAACCTAACCACTACACCACCAGCTGCAGACTTTAAGTATAGATATGGGTCAAAAATCGGGATTTCGTGTGAGAGTTTCACTTGAATGCACCGGTGTGACTGTTGTATCTATTCCTGAAATGTTTGTTACTTTTTCCAAATAATGTTTGTAATGAAAAGATGATTTTTTTATGCACATGAGGTTTTGTTCGAGTTTATATATACCGGTACCTCGTGCCTAAGTTTTCATTTCTTTTTTGTAAGGTGAATAAGAAATTCTTAAATTGTATACACTAAACGGATTTCCGATATTTTGGGACATGTTCTACATAGGGTGATGGAGTTGCCCCTTCCACTGTAGTTTTATGCAACCCGCAGTGATATATCTGGCCTTCAAAAACCACGCGCGAGATTTTCATATTATTTCGCTCGCTATGCACAAACTAAAAAGCCGAAAAGTTAACAGGCCCTTTCCTTTAGGAAATTTAATGTAGTTAAATTCTGTACCGGGATACGTTGTCACTAGAGGCCGTAGTTTTAGAGTTATTCAAGAAAAATGTACAAAATTGACTTTCAAATGCATCCCCAGTCCTCACTCAAATCACACCGATCAGGCCTTCTCGTTTGTTGTTCATGGCACTCCCTCCCAGCACTGTATCAAAATTTGTGACTGCACGATTTATTTCCCACATTCGATCTGGTTTGGTTTTCATTGACGGGCATTATTACGCCACATTGATACTCGAGTACTTACAAGTTATAAAATTGACGTTTGTGTATATTTTACCTAACAGTGCTGTAAATTTTAACAGGATAAAATAGACTGTTGCATGGTTGTATTCGTCATTCCTTCTTACTACGAAATTACTGTACTTGTAATGGTTAAGTTTGGATCGAATTGTCATCGTAATTAGTTTTCGTGTAACGCTTAAATAAGTCGTATTTCATTCATTACCCTCACGGGTATGTTTAAATTAATATTGTTAACGAAATATCCGACTGTGATGTTGCCATAATAGCCCAATAAATAGACCAAAAAAGATAAAATATCGGAAAAAGTACGCGCAGCCGGAAATGTTTGTGTAGTTGTAGGAGGGAGTGGCATGAACTAGATACTAGAAAGCCAGATGGGTAAGGATGGAGTATGGAGGTGTAAGTGCGTTTGAAGGTCACTTTCGTACGTTTTCATTGTATAACTTGAAAACCGTGGCCTCAAGCGAGAACGTATCACAGCACAAAAATTTAACTACATCATATTTCCCACAAAAAAGGTCATTTTCATTTTTCCTGTAGGACTAATAGTTTGAGCGTAGCGAGAGAGTGAATATGAAAATTTCTCACGTGGTTTTTAAAGGCCAACTGTAACATTGCGGGTTGCATAAAATTAGAACGGTAGGGTTAGTTGACTTACTCTGTATATATAGTGTGGATGCTGTTGCTACTGTATCTGAGTTTGCTTTGAGTACAAACTTCTTTTTCTGTAGATAATAATCAAACGAAAAGTAATGCATAGCCAGTGTGGTTCCTCACGCAGGTCATGTTCGATGTGAGGGTCTATAAGCAATATATTTTGGTAGTGATGGATAGTAAGAAGTGCCAGGAATTTTGGTGACAGCGGATTTGCTTTTCCTGAATTCTTCTTGCAGATTATTAAAGATATTAAATATGACGCGTTTGTCTTGTTACCCCGTACATCAGCTGTAGTGTATTATCATTGTAGCACTTGTAATGAATTATTTTTTTACTGGGTTGCTGCGACAACCTACAATTCTTCTGCACGAAGTCTTAAAATACGCGACGGTTATTGTGCTTGCTATATTTGAGCCAGTATCTTATTACATTTTGTTACTGAAAGTGAAGTAGATCTAAACAAGAAATAATTCGACCAATTCAGTATTCTAACTTCTGGTATGGACAATTACATTTAATTAGGCTATCTTTTATAACAGCACAGTATTGCACTCTGAGCGTGTTAGTATACAGGATACCAATATCAAATGAAATCATTTGGTACGCCGACGTTTCGGGGGCCTGTTGTGCGACATACGTAAAAGCGAGTGGCAATTCGCTGAATTGGACCTGATATTCCTTTTGGTTGATAGCGAAGTGTCTTGATCCAAATTCTATGGTTTTCCCGCTGTGGGCCCAGCTGAAGCAGTTGTACCATAACAACCAAACGGAGAGTATGTCCGAGCTCAAAGAACTGCTCCATACAACTGGGACTACGAATGGTACTGACAGACTGCAGGATGTTCGCAGTAGCATGATTCATCGTTCGGAAGCATGTATTTCCGCCAGCGTAACTGATGTCATACACCGTTTGTAAATCGAAGCAAATTTTTCGGTGGATTTCACTGCAGCCAAAACATTATGGCCTCTGCTCACCGTGACGTTGGATGCCGCCTGGTGGCGTTGCGGGCACTTGATGTGATAACAAAAGTATTTAAGCGGAGCAGACACAAAGCACCCTAGAGAAGATACTGGGAGCAAATGGGGAAGGCCATTGAGATAAGCGATTTTCACAAAGAGCACAATATTATTACGCAGAGACTGTGAACGAATATCTCAAAAACGGCGAAGGTGGTCGAATGTTCACATGCTACGGTCGTGAGCATCTAGACCTACGGACAGAGGCAGGACACTGACACTGCCAATAGGCGCTAAGTGGTTGGACGTCCACGACTCTGCTTGGTAAAGTAGGATCGATGGTCACCTGTGGCATCTCTGCTGAGAGAGCATAATACTGGTGCACGCACAGGTGTTTCGGTGCACCCCACCCATCGTACGTTGTTGAACATGGAGCTCCACAGCAGATCGCCCCTACGCGTTCACATGTTGACCCAATGACATCGTCAATTACGACCGAAATAGGCATGGGACCATCAGGATTCGACCGTCGATCAATAGAAACGTGTCGATTCTTCTGGTGAGTCACATTTTTGCTTCACTAGGTCGATGGTCGTCTCCCCAAATGCCGTCATGGAGGTGAAAGGCGGATGGAAACGTGCAGCGCACCACAGACACAGACTGGTGGGTGCAGTGTTATCCTATGGAAGACATTCTCCCGCGCTTGTATGGGACCTGTGATAGTAATCGAAGATACGCTGACAACTGCGAACCACCTGCATCTCTTCATGCTTGATGTCTTCGCCGAAGGTGATGTCTTCTTTCAGCAGTAAAATTTTCCGTGTCTCGGAGCCGGAACCGTGCTACAGTGGTTTGAGAAGCATTGCAGTGAACTCTCATTGATACCTCGGAGATCAAATTCGCCCGATGTAAATCTTATGGAACCCATCTGAGTCGCTATCTGGCGCCGTCATCGCGGACGCAGATCGGCGGCCCTCTATTTACGCGAATTACATGACCTGAGTGTAGACGACTAATGCCACACACCTCCACGCACCTACCAACAAACTGTCGGATCCCTGTGAAGCAGAATCAGTGATGTACTTCGTTTCAAAGATGGACAAACTAGCTATTAAGGAATTGGTCATAACGTTTTGGGTCATCAGTGTAACTACTAATGTGGTTGTAATTGCATCGAACTTTGTTCGTCCACTTAAATACGAGCATACGGTTTGATAGAAGGATTGATCATTAGCAAGGTAATGTTCAGTTCCAAAATCTGTACACAGTGTCTTTACACTGAAAACCACAAAACAGTACAGTTAAAGGAACTGACTGGCTTCAAACACTGGCTCATTGGCAGTAGGATTCATAAGTTCACCATTCAAGTACGACGGTAAGGGTGTTGGTGAGGCTTGATATTAAACTAAACCACGCTTTCCTTTCTGTAGTAGTGCCATATAACATGCTTAGTGACGTATTCTCGTAAAAGATGAATCGTACGACCTTTTGAAAAATAGCATTTTGTTTTTAAAATTCAGTACAGCGTAGCATTGTGAAGAGCTAACATATGAACAATAACGACAATATGCTTTTGACTAATTTCTTAAGATGAACTTCTTTTTGAATTAATTGTATGCCAGATGGAAGAAGACTACGATTCGGAAAAGAAGCCTGTTACCACCAGACACTACCATATAATACCTAGAACATCGCGTGTGTAAGCCGTTTGTGCGTTAATTTAGGTAAATTCACCTGATGATGGAAGTATAATCTACCTAAACTCTTGAAATAAAGATAAGTGTCAGTTACAGTTATTTGTTTGTTTCAATTGATACTCGTAAGTCAAGGTTAGGCCCAACCTAAAGGTTCCTTCTGAAGAATGATCGATTATATGCTAGTAACTATTCTGAAACGAGAGTGGTTCGGTGTGTAGGGTAGTAGTAATAGTAGCAGTAGTAATAGTAGTACTGGTGTAAAAGCGACGGAATCTCGTACAGAAACAGGCGTAATATCTTAGATGCATCTGAAACCACGTGCAGTGTGGACAAAGCTGGACGTAATAGTAGAGCGTGATGATGAGGGAGTGCGGGCACTGGCTGCGACGAACCAATTGAGTGGGAGAATGTGAGTGATAGGCGCGGCTATTGAGCGGATTTAATCCCGGGTGGGACGGTAGCCTCAGGCGTGACAGCAGACAGCGCGATCGTGCCAAATTGGCGGATCAGCAGAATCAAATGACGGCCTGTGATTTGAATACGCAAAAGTTCGCACTCTCTTGTTCCACCAGTCTGCACGTGCAGATTAAAATTTAACCTTTGTGATCCGAATAATTTCCGCACGGGGGATCGCAATGAACACGTGGTCGCCTTCTTTTGTGAGCAAACAGGTGGCACCGCGTGTTTTCAGTTTTCATCGTTCCCCGTCACCGTCTTCCTTAACTTACTAGCAACGTCAGACTACAGTATTTGTACGACAGCTCTGTACACTTAGCAAGAGCTTTCTTTACTGAACATTAAACTTGTCTCAAACCAACACATAAAGACAATGTACGATGTTTCCGGATTAATACGTATGATTGTTAGTAATACTTAAAAAAGTAATTATTTGTGAATATTAATAACAGTACTGGGAACTTCTCTGGCTATATGTTTTAGGTACTTAACTGTTAACAAATCAATCCGTGCCGGCCGGTGTGACAGAGAGGTTCTAGACGCTTCAGTCTGGAACCGCGCGACCGCTACTGTCGCAGGTTCGAATCTTGTCTTGGGCATGGATGTGTGTGACGTCCTTAGGTTAGTTAGGTTTAAGTAGTTTGAGCCATTTGAGCCATTTTGGAGGAAGGGAAAGAAATTGAGATAATCTTCCCAGTGAGTTTAGTGTTTTCAAATGGCTCTGAGCACTATGGGACTTAACATTTAAGGTCATCAGTCCCCTAGACTTAGAACTACTTAAATCTAACTACCCTAAGGACATGACACATATCCATGCCCGAGGCAGTATTTTCATTGATAATTCCTTACTTACGGGTATAATGACGTTTCCTCGAAAGGAGTTCAAAAATTTGGATCCAAAATTGATGCTATTGATGAACGGTGAGTGACTTGTTATTTTTCTTTTATGATCACTGTCCATATTTGTTATGTATTTGATTTCTCACTTTCATAGACTTAGTTTTATTTTTATCTTAATATAAAAATTTCTTACAAGTAGTTGGTGATGTGATATGACATTACACATGGCCGCAATATCTAGGTATGTTTGGCAATACAGTGTTTTCAAGGTGCCATCATACCTAACATGTTTGGGGTACTTGGGCTTAAAACTCCAGGGACTCAGTGGTCGGCGATCCCCATCAAAAGGGCATACGAAAATCATCAGTGATACTAACAACAGCATAACTAAATAAATGCTTGTATGAATCCTTCCACCTGTGAAACGATTCATCACCCTCTCGAGAATTCGCTGTTAATCTTGTACCAGATTACGTTACCAGTCCGGGAACAACTGGGCGAGGGAGTGCTTCGAAACTCCACATCAGTCATGCAGTGCACTTTGTTGCTCCCGCAGCAAAAAGTTCGCGCAGCTCAGTCTGCCCAGCGTTTGCAACGCCTTCCATCGAATGATACCCAATTTCATACAATCAATATGGTATGAAGCGGTCATAAACATCGTGCCTAAGTGTGAGAATTTGAACTGAGCTAACCTTAAAAATGGTTCAAATGGCTCTGAGCACTATGGGACTTAACATCTATGGTCATCAGTCCCCTAGAACTTAGAACTACTTAAACCTAACTAACTTAAGGACAGCTAACCTTACACACAGCCGTTCTTCAACCAATGTCAAATTCTCGATTTCATCGTCGCGATTATTCTGTTACTTGACGTTGGACGAGAGAAAAACTGGGACTCATTACCAGGACGGCACCTCGCGCAATCACATTTGTTAAGCTGGACTGGGAATTCTTCCCACCCGCTAAACATTACAGCTACGTTTGGTTTGATGGCCACTTTGTGTACAGTGTCCTACGGACTATACATCTCATTTGTTTATGGACCAGAGATACACTCTGTGTATTCATCATGTGTCTGGTGGTGCAGTTTACCTAGTTGCGGTTCTCAGTTTATTACACTCTGCCACATGAAAATAATGTGACCCTCCTCTTCGCCACCGTCAAATGACATTCCATAGCCACCTGGAACAACTTTAAGTAGTTGCCGGCGTAATTCTTTTATCTCGTACACACATTGTGTCCTACGTATCGTGATCATTCATAATATTTCATAACTAAGCGTTTTGGGAATTGATAGGACGAAAAATTTACTTAATACTAGGAACATGTTTATCTGTTGCAGAAGTAAAAGAATATTTTTCCTTATATCATTACATTTTAACCCCTCACATTATCCTAAAAGGGACCATACTACTCTTTAAACATATCTGTCAGACTACTTCTAATTACAGTTTCATCCACATTTTCAACCGATCATAGCTGAAGATGCCCTGTAACGGGAGATTTTGGTTTCACGTTTAGTAAAGACTCCGGCTACTTTTGCAAAATGTTTTTGTACATACATTAATAGGTGTCACATCAATATACAGAGTGAATCACCAAGAACTTGCACCGCATCTGCGGAGGTGGAAAGCGCTATTGATGTGCGGTTTTCAAGGGCTGGTGTTATTAGCCAATAAACAGAGTGTAATAATACTTAGAAAGTGTATTTTTTAGGCAGGCAGATCCCCTTTTTAAAAGAAACAATACTTATTGACATTAAAAAACTAGAAGTAGGGTAAATTAGAAAGTCGGTGGTGTTCGTTGCAGGATTCTAGTGCGAGTTGTTTACGAGATACCTTGCACTGCGACTGCTGGTCACTTGGTGTGTGGCAGCCCAGGCAGTAGGACGGGAGTGGACGATGGGATTTACCAACGCAGAAAAAGGTGACATGCTCATGGTTTATGGGGAGTGTAGGAAGGAAGCAGTTCGTTCTTGTACGCTGTATGCGACAAGATGTACCAATAGATGTCAACCATCTAGGCCATTATGTGTCAACTTCTTTGATTAGTTTCGTGAAAGTGGCAGTGGAATACGTAGACAGCGTAACAGAAGGAACCAGGTGACGACAGAAAAGGGAGAAATTAATGTTGTTGCTGCTGTTTTAGTTGATCAGTACGCTAGATTCTCGCGCAATCGCGTGAGAAAGTGGCATGAGTCAGGCAAGTATCTTACGCATTATCCATCGACATAGATTCCATCCCTGTCACATCTCTCTCCATCAAGAGCTGCATGGAAACGATTACGAGAATCGTGGTAACTGCTGTGCATCGGCATTAAGACAGGATACTCCAGGTGTCTCTTGTTTTTGTTTAGTGATGAAGACACATTTGCTAATCACGGCCAGGTAAACCGCTTAAATATGCACTATTGGTCTGCTGACAGTTAACATTGTTAAGGTATTTTGCGTTTATTTTAGTAGCAGATGTGTTGAATTTACAGTTTTTCTGCCATATACTGCTTCGAAGTTTTTGTTTGGGACATTACTGAATCTTTTCTCTCATCAAGTGGTGAATGCTAGTGAAATGATTTTCTGCTATTAATTGGGAGGAGACATGTTTATATCCTTCTCAATGCCTTCTATAATCACCGCATTGTCGATTAGAAGCTAAGAACGAACACGAATCTCTCTCTTCTACCAGCTACAATTAAAGACCTTGTTGGAGTCTAAGGAGCAATCACTGGGGTTCCAGAATCTGGCTTTTAATCAATCGGTGTCTTTCTCTGTCAGCTGTCGGGCGATTAAGCAGCTGTTTCCTAAAAGAAGCCTTTCTTGTGAATAAATCCCACTTTTTTTAGCATAATCTGCCGGAAAAAGAAGGTATAAAGCTCATCTCTTAAATTTGGCAGCACGAATTACCTGCCATCTAAATCGAGGACTAAGAGCTGTAAGATTTTCAACATTTTCGCTTGTTGGAGTGTGCAACAAATGTTCTCTCTCTCTCTCTCTCTCTCTCTCTCTCTCTCTCTCTCTCTCTCTCTAACAGTTGCTGTCAAATTTCATTTGATTTGTCTTACATTGACTCCACACCAGAGACACACATTCTTAACATCTGAACGAAAACTTATACGTCGTTCTGTAAAAGTTAGAAATATCAATCTGTTTTGTGTCTTTAGCAATGAACGCATAATGCCATGAATCACTGTTGAAGATTGTGAACAGGCGTTGAAATGTGGTAGATTTAGACTCTGGATGCAATACTGATGGCAGAAAACTTTCCGTCTGAGGTTTATAAAAATCAAATAACTCAGTCTAGCATGCTAATCCGAGGTCAAATTCTAATCTGCCATCTCTGTGTTCTAAACTGCATATTTTACAATATCTTGTAATTCCCACAGAAGAGTTTCTCCCAGTCTGCATCAGTTGTTCTACTATCAATACTATGTCTTCATTTAGGATTTTTTTTAAAGTGAGTGACCTTAAGTATCTGTGTTACGCAACGTCCAGCTAATCACTTGGTGCTATAACTTAGCGCACAGTGTGCTAGCTTGCGAGACAGGGAGGTTTGCCAAATCCAGATCGATTTCACACAGCGAACTACGGGCCGTTGGTCTAGTAAATCGTCTAGTCTGAGTGTGGGTGTTATTCGATTTTCCACCGTCGTTTAGGTAAGTGCTGGCCTGGTCTCTAATACGCACCTCAGAAAATATTATATACAAACCGTGAAAATACGATAACACAGAACAGCGCTTACACAATTCACGGACAGAAGACGCACGAGACTTCCCTGTTTAAATGTATATGACATGTCCGAAAGAACAGATACCATCAGTGACCGTGCAGCTCGTTAGAATGAAATTACAATTAAATTAATACAATGAAATGAATACCCTTAGCTTCATACAGGCGTTGATATACGTCAACGGGTTACGCCCGCACGGTACCTCAGCGTGTTCGGTCAGAGGGTTAGCAGCCCTCTGTAATTAAAAAAATTGAGTCAATGGCTCAACATTGAACTTGAACCGGTGTCATGGGACATCTGCACCGAACAAATGCAACGAACAAAATCAAACACAACGAGGGAAAAAAAAGGATGGATAGAGCGTCTGCCATGTAAGCAGGAGATCCCGGATTGGAGTGAAGTCGGGGCATACATTTTCAGCTGTCCCCATTGACGTATATCAACGCCTATATGCAGCTAAGGGTATTCATTTCATTGTATTGATTTAATTGTAATTTCATTCGGTGATTAATGTGGTGAAATTAAAATAAATAAAAATTGGAATAAAGGTAAAATATTTTGTAAAATGATGTGTCTGAAAGTAATAAATAAAATGAATCAGAGAAACATTTTATGTGCATTTCAATGATGCTCAAAATCATGTGCAACAGCTAAAACTCTCAAACGTTAGTGACTTAAAGATACCACTGAGTGAAATTCCACCAAATATCCTCTACTACTCTTTAAAATTCTAAGATCTTATATTATTCATTAAACTTCGAATTCTCAATCAGCACCTCATTTTCTGTATATGATTTCAAGCATCATTCAAATTCATATAAAATGTTTTTGAAATGTGTTGGACAAACCCTTTCACATTCCTTTTGATCATATTTTTCTCAAAATTTTATTTTCAAGTTTTATACGGAAATCATGAAATACAATATATTTAAATAGCGGCAGGTTACTTATTGTTATTAAGAATATGTGTATTAAGAGAAAACACAGACGTTTCAATTTATGTTGTGATTTGATATTTTTTACACCACACTTACATAGCTAGCAGCAACTGTTCTTGAAATATTTCGATTTTTCCTCAAAGCACTAATTATGTTTCTCTTAATTATCTTGAATACTTTCGAGCTACGAAACCTTTTTTTCGCAGAACTAGACCTAGACTCTGGTCAGTTTGGTATACCATTTGTCCATTTCACCCTCTCCGGTTGTCTAAGAAAATTCTGATAAAAATCCGTTGTGTAATTTCTAGGGAGTCGTTTTCGCTCCACTTAAACATTTGACCAAAGAATTTCATGTCGTGGGACAGCAGATCCCGTTCGACGGCATAAACTCGGCTGATGAATAATGACGCGTGTTGTCTGGACACATTAAACCAAGCCTCATACGGAGAAACACCAATTAAGGACCCAAGTGACCAGATACCACTTCATTCTGCAACCTCTGGCAGAATGTTAAACACGCTCAAGTTGGTTTGGAGGCTGAAACTCATGCAAGCAGAAAATTTGCAAACTTAAAAATTTGGGTCCTCTTGCTAATATTCTGACACTTTTCACTTGCACAGTTAACTGAAGTTACGAATTCGAACGGAGCGTACTATTAACTTCTTTGCTGCTCCTCCCATTCCCGCAACACCACCACCACCACCACCATCACTCACACTTTTGCCGTAAATGGGGAAATGCATATCTTGTTATCGATGGTTTGTAGTAGTTGTGATGACAAACCGAACACCTCTTCGATGTGTGATGGCATGATGGAGAAAGTGAGCTTTATACTACCTCACATACATTACTGTTTTGGGCATCATTTTTTCATAGGCACTACGTACTGTACAATATCTGTTTCATTTCAAATGTCGACAAGTAGTTCTTTATTTGGCGCTTTCATTAATTTCTCCAGAGGCCACGCGTATTGTACAGTATTCATTTTATTTTACATGTAGGAAAAAATAGTTCTTCCTTTTCGCGGAGGTAAGAGAAAAGCCCAGTTGCTGCTGACGCGGTCAGTGAGGTTATCAGCAGTCCACTCATCCAGCTTCTGCGCCTTCCGAATTCTTACATGTGCAGTAAAATTCTGAAATAATTGAAATCCAGTGTTACTGCAGTGTCCGTTTTCTCAGAAGCTACGCTACACTAACACACAAATGTTCGTAGTTTGACTGCTGAAACATGTTTATGCTGTCGCTACCAACGTTCACAAAACTGCATCAAAAATCTTTTCACTTTCTGTTTATTAGGCCAGAAACGTACCTTCGATGCTCGTTACTTCGTATGTTCCGTGCGTGGTTTTAAACTCGTTCATAAAAAGTGGGTATATTTGACGTGCTTGTCGAGGAAGCCAAGTCTGTAGCGTATTGTGCACCAATGGAATGTTGGTGTACCCAACACTAACTATAATTTTCTGGACTCTGTAGTGTCCTCCTTGCAGATGACGGAATGGGAAGAACAACGGAAAAGGAAGATTAGGCTTTCTGTACCTCTATTAGGTCCATAATTGCAACTATCTCTGCCCTCGTGTGTGTCCGCATGCTGCCCAAACGACCTCCTAGCACGTTAACGTAGAATTCATTCTTTAATCGCGTACAGGAACGTGCAACCGTAACACCGAGAGATGTTCAGGAATATATCAAATGGTTCAAATGGCTCTGAGTAGTATGCGACTTAACTTCTGAGGTCATCAGTCGCCTAGAACTTAGAACTAATTAAACCTAACTAACCTAAGGACATCACACACATCCATGCCCGAGGCTAGGTTGGAACCTGCGACCATAGCGGTCGTTCGGTTCCAGACTGTAGCGCCTAGAACCGCACGGCCACTCCGGCCGGGAGGAATATATCCCAAATGTGATATTTTCTGTACAATGTCCGACTGGGCCGTAGTTAGGCAAAACCATCCAAACATCTTGACGGAAAAATTTCTGCAGCTTGTTTTCTGCCTTTTATGAAAAATCTCTTGAATAACACCGAGAAGTTCGATATTATATTTTTATTTATTTATTGCGCTGTTTCAGCTATTTCCATCATCAGATATCTGCGGTTTAGAGGAACGCAAAGAATGACAGGATTTTGTTATGCAACAACTAGACGAGAAAGGTGGAAAATTAAGAAATTAAAAAAGTGAAAAATTTTAGAAGTACATCACTAAAATATTATTTAACATTTTTAACATTTTAATAAAAAAATAAATGGTTTAAATGGCTCTGAGGACTATGGGACTTAACATCTGAGGTCATCAGTCCCCTAGAACTTAGAACTACTTAAACCTAACTAACCTAAGGACGTCACACACATCCATGCCCGAGGCAGGATTCGAACCTGCGACCGTAGCGGTTGCGCGGTTCCAGACTGTAGCGCCTAGAACCGCTGGGCCACTCCGGCCGGCCAACATTTTAATGTCTGATCTTTTGTACCTCGTTGTTTGTATAACAAACACCTGTCGCTCTTTATGATCCTCTTAACTGCAGATACCTGGTGGTAGCCGTTGCCGAAACCGTAACAAATAAAAAAATATGTTAATAAAGATCTACAACGATCGCTGACATAGAGGAAATTCATTTCCTTATTAAATATATTATATATAAAGAATTGACGTTATTTAATTAATTTCCTCTTGTCCTCTAACAGCATCTACATCTATATCTATATCTATACTCGGCAAACCACTGTGAGGTGCATGGCAGAGGGAACGTCTCATTGTACCAGTTATCTGGGTTTCCTTCCGTTCCATTCACGTGTGGAGCACGGGAAGAACGATTGTTAAAATGCCTCCGTGCTTACTGTAATTATCTAATCTTGTCCTCACGATCCCTATGGGAGCTGTAACATATTCCTAGAGTCTCCATTTAAATCTGGTTCTTCAAACTTTATAAGAAGGCTTCCTTGGGGTACTTTACGTCAATCTTCAAGCGTCTGTGAGTACGGTTTATTCAGAAACTCTGTGACACTGTCCCGCGCGTGAGGCTATTCTGTGACTATCCGTGCTTCCTTATAATAACTCCACTGCAACTTTCCCGAGACCCCAGTCCTAGCTGGCCGCGGTTGCCGAGCGGTTCTAGGCACTTCAGTCCGGAACCGCGCGACTGCTACGGTCGCAGGTTCGAATCCTGCCTCGGGCATGGATGTGTGTGATGTCATTAGGTTAGTTAGGTTTAAGTAGTTCTAAGTTCTAGGGGACTCATGACCTCAGATGTTAAGTCCCATAGTGCTCAAAACCATTTGAACCCCAGTCCTTCGGTGATAATTTCAGTGTTGTGCTGGTCCACCGGCATGTCAAACTTTCCATACATTGCCGGTACCACCTTAGTTGTTGCATCCGTTACATCAGTCGCAAATCTGCTGGGGATATGTAATGCTACTGTATGTAGTTTTACGTAATCATGAGAGTTCTTAGGAAAACTACGAATCTTAATAGTGAAAGGAAAACTGAGCGTCATAGTAGTTCCGGAAATACCAATGGAGGCTTATAGCCGATGCTGCCTTTTTCAGACAAGGAAGCATTTTGGACGGTCATGTCAGGGCGGTCAGTGGCCCTATGGTCACAGAAACTGGAACCCTTTCTGGTAAGGTCTGTGGAATCACATGAAGTAAGCGTGACCACCGAATGGTGTAGGCATTGTCCTCACCAAAGCAACGCGCCTTCCAAAGTCATATGCGACCTACGTGGTATACGTTTTCCATATCGATTTGATAAGCATGACTCTTCCTCGACCCAATAGTCATATATTTTCAATATTAAAGAGCCATTATGCCCTAACTAGAAATGCAACCAGAGCCTATTACTCTTGTTCTGCACCTCTTAGATTTGGAAACAGTTTCTTTGCAGTAACGGCAGAAAATCGTTTCGACGATATTTCAGACTGTTTCGAATGTTAGCACGGGTTGGAGTGCATCACGCCCGATACTAACAAATATCGGTGTGATGATTTTCAGAGCTTCACTAACTACTTTAACTTGTATTTCGTATATGAATACGTGCAGCAACTCGTTTACAAAACCACAAATGCGAATGTACTAGCGAAAATGACAAGTAAGTATTTGCAAGGGTGTCAGGCGAACGAAACGTTCCACTTGTCATTCGGCGTCACGTTCCAGCACAGCACAGCACAGCCCGCGGGCTTTCGACGCTGTTGCGGTGACTGCTGCTGCTCGGTCTGAATTGATGGCCGTGGCGTCCAGCTCAGAGTGGATTAATGACTCTGAGAAGTATTGATGGCGTGGAATGCGACAATGGCAATGTCAGGCAGCGTAATGAACACCCCCGCCGTGTCAAACGCTTCGTTATCGCGGACCTGTAATGGGCCGCATTATTTGATGTAATGCGGCACGCGCCGGCGCAAGTGGCGCCAGCACGGCGCTCCTTTGCAACTGACAATGGCGCCAGTGAAATTATCTGGCCCAGGTCTTCCGAAGGTTGTCCGCGCCACTAATTGTCCAGTTAATGCGGTCCGCGTACACGGGTCCGAAGTGCGCCACTTGAAATCCCGCTGACATTCCTCTCCCATTGCCAGACTGCGTTGCTAGCCGCGCATTGTGCTCGCGAAGAGACTCTGTAACGTATTCAGTGGTACAATGAAACACGCACTCACAGAGCTCGCTAAAATATGCAGAAGAGTGAAAGTCTTTCTTCACTGTAACTGGAGCTTTTGACTGTGTTGACACTGAAATTAATGCGTAAACACTAACGTTATACATTCTGTGGAATACCTCTTAACTCGTTGGCCTTCTGCAACAGAAAATAAACTCATTTTTGTAAGTCACACTAATGACAGTATGAGCATGAAAACATGGTAAATGGCACAGTTTACTCTGTTTGAGCGTGGTAGATCTGCATTTGTTATAAACTTTGGCAGTGATGTACCTCATAATATCAAATAAACACAAAAAGTGAATAACTGAAAAAAATCTCAGTAGTACGATACTCCTTATTTACTAATCGACGTAAATGTTTTGATAACATGAAATAAACAAAAGGCAGGGCTGTTTGTAAGAGTAACGCGTGTCCCTCCAGCAGTTCATAGCGTCTGCCTGTCGTCACTCAAACAGATCTGCTTGCTGGTACAAGTGAGAAACAATTCATGTTTGCTGTTAAAGTCACTGTGTGCAGTCAGGGTACACGTTATGAGCAGTGGAAGAGTAGACGCACACGACATTGACGGTATTCATATTGTACCAACGGACAAACCTGTAACTCTTCTGAGTATAATTCGTTTCATTATTTAAAAAACGTCTTTCTGTGGTTTTATGTAACATTCATGTTCATTCTTCAGGCACCATTTTTCACTTTTCCGCTATTTCTGGACCATCTTTAAAATGACGGACTATGACTATGAATATTATAAATTATAGCTTATGTCAGACGAACCATCAGTTTCATTCAGCAAAACACGATGTATTCAGTCGATAAAGCGTAATAGTGTGACTTCGAAAGTTTTCATATAGTGGACAGCTACTGATGAAGTTCATAAGAAATTCCAGGGGAAAGGCTAACTTCTCATTTGTCCTCTCTCACAGATTCTACTGACTTTTCCTGTTCTTATTCTCTTTTATAGGCTTCCGAAGAGCACAGTGGGTTTTCTATGGATACATGAAATTCCGCCAACATTTGCTGTTGCATTTCACTTTTCAGTTATACCTAATAGTAACTTACATTTGGAATTTCTCTTTTCAACGTCTTCAGTTTATCATAGGACTCTTCACTGCCCAAAGAATGTAAATAGATTTAGACTCTGATACTTTTTTCTATGATTATATTTTGATTTTTGTCTTCAGCAAACAATTGTTTACACAGTAAGATTTAGTCAATGGATGTGTGTTAAATTCGATCTTCTCAAAACAATATATTAATGTAAATGTGCGTTCTATAATTTTTTAATTAAGGAAAGGATATATATATTATGAAAATGATACTTGAAAGCAGGTATACCTGAGCTCTGAAGTCGTGTTATCACCCCCCACCCCCAACCGCCCTCACGGCTGAACCGCGTGCGTATTCTTGTTCCTGAAAACGGATTACACCGCCTTTGTGTACCCCAATGGAAAGTCACGTAATTTGTCGTGGTAGCGAACGGGAGATATGAGTAAAAAGGTAGGATTAAGCAACAATCCTATTACACAGTAGCGTTTTGGAACAGGCCAGAGAATTAGCCACAAAATTTCAGAAAATTTAGGACTTGCGTAACTCATATGGCCTTAGGCGAAGAGCGGAACGAGCAGATCCCGCGAATGAAATACGGCGGCGCAGCGCACCGGCGCCTCTTCACATAATTGCTTTCATTTCATTGAAGGCTCCTTGCCGACGCAGCGGCCTACCAACTTCTTACTTCGTCAAGGGCTCAGCTTATACGAATTGCCCTTTAATCTATGGGCAGCTGAGGACCGTAAAGGGGGAAGCCGCATTGGAATATAGGACATATACCCTAATTCTGGCTTTACAGACCCGGATTTAATTTCTGAGATAATTTGAAACAGCTGGTGTTAGAAGTTTAAACGGCTTCCTCAGCAAGGAACGCAGTCCGTATAAAGCTGAATGGCTGCTGTAAAGAATATTGCCAATCTTTTCTAAAAGTACGTAGGGCCCCCTTGGGATCTTACCACCATTCTCGCGAGCAACTCGTTCCTTTCGTTACAAGTTCTTGAAAATAACTATGCTTTTCATACCTGTACACTAGTGACTATTAAACACTTATTTTAAGACAAAATGTAGTCCTTTAACGTCCAACTGTATACAAATACTCGTATAATATCTTCCTAACGATAACCCTTATTTTCAGATTCTGACTGCGAAACCTTGAAAAGGCTTGCCACTCCTTAACGCCCACCCGTTAAACACACAAACACACTTAACTACACCCATCCACACACACAAACACACTTAACTACACCCATCCACACACACACACACACACACACACACACACACACACACACACACACACACACACACGAGTGCACGTACACTTGCGTGCAGGAAACGTAGTTCATTTGGTAAACTGGGAGGTGAAATACAAAACTTTTCCATTGACGAGTTATTGCATAAAACATACTTTTTCATACTAGTTATTCTCTTTTCTGTGCCAGTCCTTCGGATTTTCGCCTCGTCATTATTACAATGCTCTCTTCCAAAATTCATACTCAAACTCACATTTCAAGGGTTAAAAATGATTCACTATTAATTGGGGTCTGGTGGTGACAAGGTTCTAAGCTATCACCATCGGTGGCGGCAGCTGCAGGAGCCACTCGATACCCACTGCTGTCTCTAGACTTCAGCGCATTAACGTCGACGCCTATACGCATTCATGTTCGCGCCTCCATGTTTTCTACCGATATATCGATACCACCTTCCTCAGTCAGCTTCTTCCCTTTTCTCCCCATTTGCCTTTATAAAACAGTTGTTGATTTCTCTGAGAGTGTAGCAAAACGTCAGCACGTTTTAATCGTATTCATGTTTCCATTTGTGTATATCGATTATGATTACATTTAAGAAGCAGTGTGAATCGATAACTCATAAACGTCTAATTGACGCCTAGTTGTTAAAAATTTACTGTGGAAAAAATAGTGACACCTTGAGATTTTATTTCTGTAAATATTCATTTATGTGTTCTCTTACTATGATTAAGTATACAAATCAAAAATACGTTTTTTAGCCGTCTAAACAGAGTACAAACTCTGGAGGCCAAATAGAAAAAGTAAATCTGCCTATTTGTTTTCCTGTCCCTCTCAGTAACTCTTAACTTGTGTGTATCCATTACTCACTGATAAAATCTCACTTCCTGTATGGTTTTCACACTTGGCTACGAGTCACTTCCCTAACAATACAAGAACTCATCAGCCGGATCTACGACTTCATTGTTAATGCGTGCTATTTTCTGCTCCATTTATTGTAAACTGTTTTAGTGTTATTGTAACTGCTTTTCATTCCTTCTTTCAGATTTTATCAGCTTGGTTCTTTAATTCATTGTTTATCTGCACAAGAGGAAAACAGTACAATATCATCAGAAAAACAAAGGTGGTTCAGTATTTCCCATCAGTGCGTAATCCATCTTCGACTTCCACATTAAAGAACCTGGAAATTTCCTCCATAGCTGTTAGAAACAGTTTTTTATTATATTGGAATCATCTTGAGTGATTCTCCTTTCTGTTTTAAATCTCTCACTCTGGACAAAGTCTAATGGAATCTATAAGTTTCTTAATATTTGCTTTCGGGACGTGCCCATACAGCCATCTCAGCAGTGGAAAGACAATACGACAGTGTGTTAACGACGATTCAGAAGATTCATTAGTCAAACCATACCCTGCTACGAAGTTACATAGGCTCAGACTTGTCATGTGATCCCATGCACGTGATTTCTATGTCAGTTATGGCAGTACGAAGATAAGGACCACACAACACTCAGTCCCCGAGTGGAGAAAATCTTCGATCCTCTTGTGAATCGAGCCTGGGCGACTTTGGTTAGCAACTTGCCGCACTGACCCAGCAGCAACCGAGGTGGGCAACCTACGCATTGAAGTATACACAGATTAGCCAGAACATTATAACTACAGACCAGATTATATGCATTTGCATATTTGGCTGCTTTTCACCGGTTGTTGCATATTTTAACTAAAAACTGGTGACCATGCATATTTTCGCTCCATGTTTACAATATTTTAAAAATTTAGACAGGCGGTCTCTAGCTCGATCTAGTTTTGATCTCTCACAGATTGACCGCGACCTAGAACTGCGTGCAGTCGCTAACCGAGAGGCTACTGCCTAGCAAAATCACTAGAGAAGAGGAACAGGAACGGCAGGCAGAGTCAATGCTCCTGCCCCCCCCCCCCTCCCCCACCCGGTTAATTGCCCACGTTGTCATACCGTACGCGTCGGCAACAATTAAACTACGCAAGCTTTTAGTCGTACGTCCATTGTTTCAATTTAGCTTTCCATTTACTTGTACACAGTTGAACGTGTTTACGACGTGTAATGTATAACGCGTAGTGCGCCATCCCGCCCGAAAAAAGAAATGTCGTTTGATGGGTAACTGATGATCCTTGATCATTTGCATCGGGTTTACGGGGGATTAGTGCAGGTGAGGTCCTCTCGCCACAAATGAGCACTGAGGGAATTCTCGTCTAGTCTCTCACTTGTATAATGACCTGATCCACGCACTTTTACATCTTTTTAAAGTATTTCTCATCACCAGCATCAATATTGCCTTCAATACCTTGCTTTTACGACTCCTAGGTACTTTCATAATTCAGTCAAGTTTCTAGTTGATATCACTAACTCCAGATGAACTAATTCTTGACCAACGGACTGATGACCTCTCTGTTTAGTCCCTTGTCCCCACAACGAACCAACCAGCTAGCCTACCAACCAACCAGCCCTGCCTGAGTGTTTCATCTGCTTATGTATGGAAGTGAAACATGGACGATAACTAGTTTGGACAAGAAGAGAATAGAAGCTTTCGAAATGTGGTGCTACAGAAGAATGCTGAAGATAAGGTGGGTAGATCACGTAACTAATGAGGAGGTATTGAATAGGATTGAGGAGAAGAGAAGTTTGTGGCACAACTTGACTAGAAGAAGGGATCGGTTGGTAGGACATGTTTTGAGGCATCAAGGGATCACAAATTTAGCATTGGAGGGCACCGTGGAGGGTAAAAATTGTAGAGGGAGGCCAAGAGATGAATCCACTAAGCAGATTCAGAAGGATGTAGGTTGCAGTAGGTACTGGGAGATGAAGAAGCTTGCACAGGATAGAGTAGCATGGACAGCTGCATCAAACCAGTCTCAGGACTGAAGACCACAACAACAACAACATGTGTGCAAGAAAAGAATAATCGCGGTGTTCGTGTGTGTGTGTGTGTGTGTGTGTGTGTGTGTGTGTGTGTGTGTGTGTGTGTTGGTCGAGTAGTATCGCAGAAAACTTCGTTCACCAGTATGGCACTCTTGCAGATACATTACACTTTTACAGAATTCTTACAATAAATCCAAGTCTCCCTGTCATATCCCGCCAGCAAACAGAAGTGACAGTTTTTAAAACACACTTACCAGACCATCAGACAGACTATGTTTATCGTGATTTCCCTAAGTCATTAAGGCGAAATGGTTCATTTGATAATTCCGTGACCTCTTTATTCACCATTTTTGCCCCACTGAATTAATGCTCGCACCACTTCCTCTTTGATGACCTTAATGTCAGTGGGACGTTAACCTTCGTGATTTGCTGTTTTCGATCCACTTCATAATACTTTGTAAACGTTGCCCCTAGATGCTTAATCGTTGGTGACGGAGCAAAGGCTCACTACAAATCTTATAGCTGAATACTTTTCCCTGCTGTTTATACAGGGCAATTTTTTCCACTGTGTACAAATTCGAGGTATTAGTCTATGAGAGGATACAGAACAAAGAAGGTCTAATGAACTTACGTCCGGAAATGCACGGTTTCCATGCCAGAGACCATTTACTCAGTCATATATTGTTATAGAGACTGCAGGCTAATACACGCTGTACCATCAGTCACAGTTGCAGTATGTGTTGAAAATGGTGTCCATGTGCCTCAACGCATGCGTGTACGCACCGTAGCATGTTTTGTCTCACACGTTTACATCGGCCAGGGTGCATCCGAACAGTGTCAAAGACAGCATGAATACGCTGCTTCATTGTCTCCACATCTGGAAGGGGCTCTGAATACACGATACACGATGGTGCCATAGCCAGAAATCGCACGGGTTGCGTGGTGTGCGTACTGTAAGACCTTCGGTACACACACCATCAGATTATTTCACTTGTCGCTCTAACGAAGTAGGCGAGTGTCAGCAATATGTCTCGTGGTCTTATCGTGGCGTGTTTATCTTCTGTCGTTAGGTCAGACGATAGAAATGCCACTTAGAGTAGCAGATTGACGGTGACCAACTTTAAACAGAACTCTATTAATTTCCACACACATTTATTAAAATAATAAAAAGCATAGACATTACGTAACTTGACTCTGGATGCTGTTTACAATTGACAATCTGAAGTTCCTTTGGTCTTGGTACGTTAACCTTATTCTCACATATCTCTGATACTTGACAATGTGTCTATACATTTCTCTTCATGGCTATGTACAGGAATATGATAATCTTCTTAGGTGCAGACTGAAACTTGACTATAGACTGGTACAGACTAATGCAGAGGGACTGATGACCATAGATGTTAAGTCCTATAGTGCTCAGAGCCACTAATGCAGACTGGTGCAGACAAATGCAGACTGACTGATAGGAGGTCTGTATACTCGTTATAATACCTCGCGCGTTTAGGTATCACTGCGCGAGTGTGATCTGCAAGGAGAAAAGGTTCTACATTAGCAGCAATCTCATTGGCTGCGTTACATATTAATACGCGGAGCGGCGGAAGCAGAATTTGGTCCGTCTCTAAGGCAGCGCCATCTCGTAGTGCGGAGACGGACGAGCGCTGCGCCTGCACTGTTGTGCTTAGCGGGGCGCGCTCTAGTGGAAAAGTTGTGTACGCGCTGACTACGCGGAACTATGTACACAACAGGTTGAGATCCAGTGAACAAGCAGGCCAAGCAACAGGACCCACTCGTCCGATCCGTCGACCAGGGAAGACACGATTGAGGTGCGTCCGGGCGTTAAAGACGAAGTGGGCTTGATCAGTATCATGTAGCAGTCACACAACCCTTTGAATCATCAATGACACCTCTTCCAACAGAGAGACGAAGTCACCCGCATGAAACACCGATAGTTCCGGCCTGTTAGGCGACGTGTAAGTAAGACTGGTCCCAAAATACGGTCGCCAGTTATCCTGGCCCACACATTCAGGCTGCACCAGTGCTCAAGACTCGCTGTCACCATACCATGGGGGTTGTATATACTATCCCACAGATGACTATTATTAAAGCTGGTGATACCACTCTGCGTAAAGGTGGCCTCATCTGTGAGTAGGATGGATGACACAAATCCCGGAATCGTGGTTGACTTGTGAAGAAACCAATGATAAAACTGCTCCCGACTGGAAAGTCTGTCGCTAGTAAGACCTGCACACGCTGTAAGTGATAAGGGTAGTAACAATTGTCATGGAGAATGTTCCACACGGTCGTCTGGCTTACTATGTAGTGGCGGGCTTACTGCCTGGTACTGACACGGTGGTGGTTGCCTTCCACAGTGTTAATCACATTTTCCTCCAGGTCTGGTGTCCGAACATTTCGGGTACGTCCTTCATGATTTGCTCTTTCCTGAAATGACCCTGTCGCAGACAAACGGCTAAACACTGTTGCAAACATTGAATGCTGTGGTTGTTGTCGGCGGGCATAGGTCTCCCGATTCAACCTTGCTGCCCACCGCCAGTAGCCATTTCCCTCTCCGTAAGTGAACACCACGTGGGCAAGCTCTCGATTCGAATATGGAACCATTTTGTACAACGCTGTATCACGTCCACCATAAGAGAAGTTAATCGGACTGAACATTGCCAACTACTATGGCAGGAGAGGATGTTAGGGCATGATGTATGAGGAACAGTACCACCTTTAGGAGAAGACCATGCATACTGTAGCTGTGGCTGCGTGGTAGAGCGCGTATTAGACCGCAGTCTCTGTAACAAAGTATGACTGAATAAATGGTCTCCAGCATGGAAACCACGTATTTCCGGACACATGTTCATTAGACCTGTTTTATTCCGTATCCTTTTAACGATCAATCCCTAGCGTTTGTACACGGTGGAAAAAAAATCTGTATACATTACCTTCTGCGTATTACATTTAATGAAAGTTACAATATGGGAAATTCATCTCCACCAGACTCAGTGTCAGCACAAACAACTATCATAAATAAAATCAGCTTGTGGCCTTGGAAGTCAAATAGAGGTGGGCAACATGAGGGCACTACTGTATCTATGGAATTATTGTAGCACGACTAACGCAATCTTTCAAGGTTAGCACAAAAATCCCACAAGGACTTTGTAAAGATAGTAAAAATTTCAGCGGAGAGAATTTTTCGCTTCTGTCCGTGAGAAATGAAGTGATAATGCATTACCAGCGGAAGGGCAGTTGAGTTGGCCACGAAGCTTTATTCCATAGCGCACTCCACTGTGAAGTAGTTCTCGTTTTAGAATCCTCTATCAGTGGAATTCACCAGTTCCATGCTTTTCTTTCTATCGTCTTAAATCGCCCTCATATTGCCGTTTTTTGATGTACTAGCATTTCAGTACTGCATTCCTCACTTGGGGCACGTTTAGAATTTGCTGCCATCAGTCTTGAACACTCAAGAGGTTTAGAAACCAGAATATAAAACTTCGATTGTTGAAAGAGGCGAGCTGGCGTCAAAGTGGGCATTTTCCCAGAAGCGACGACCGCGTCTAGCATGTTGGCGACCAGATCCGCACTTTCTGTGAGCACAATGCCGTGCTCTCGCCCGCTTAGTTTTCACAGCTGACTGGTCATACGGCACGATCATCGTTACAGCCACCGTTTTCCCGCGTTTGCTGCAGTGCAACAGTCACACACATGCAGAAACGCAAGCGAAGTAGGGATGCAGTGCGGGGGACGTATGAGGAACGATTTCTGCCAGCGATTCAGTATTAAAATAGAAATAGCGATGCGCACCGAAAGCCGTTCCAGGAATGGGCTTACCGATTGTTATCGGCTATGTCCTATGTCAAGCATAGCACTGCGTATGCAGCGTCGCCTGTAGCGGACACAGCGACCGTTAGGGACTGGTGTACAGATAGAACGCGCCAAATAAAAGAGACTAAAGAGTACTACTTTCGCTCTTCAGTCGAGAGCATCTTCAGATATTAACCGTCCTGATGGCAACACTTTAAAGATTCGAAGCTCCGCTCTGCACAGTCATCATCGCGAAGCAGTCTCAGCTGGGGTAAAACTTTGCGTCGCACACTTGGATGGAAAGAAGGATGACCTGATGATCTAAGTTAAAACCTTTTCGACATCGACATCGTATTCATCAGAGACAGAGAGCCCTCGAACATTTGCCAAAGGATGCGACCACGTTCCTTTAAGGAACCGCACTGTCAGTGGCCGAATAGATTTAGGGAATCGATGGAAAGCCTACATCAGTATGGCCGAGGAGGATACGAACCTCACTCGTCACGAATATGAGAACATTCTTTGAATCCTAGAAGCGTCTATGGTATTATTCGCTTCATTTAGGGTCGATAGGTGGCTGTCGAAGAACAAACAGAGCGTAATTTTTGTTGTTGGCGGGATAGCAATTGGCACCACATACCAACCTAGTGGCATTCCAAGCTAGTATTATTAGTATATTTCATATACGACCTTCAACATTCCACTGCCTCTGACCTACATCAGTCTCCTGCTAACTGGGCAAGACTAGAAGCTCTGAAGGAGAGAATATGGTGGATAAGGTAGGACCCAATACAGTTCTGAGTAGCATGCTGGAGCGTATTTGGATAATCTAATTCGAAGTGAACTCTTGGAAAATTATAAGAATTTGAGCCGCCACTGGAAAATACTTTTACCTTTAATAGGATCTTCAATGTAGGACGTACACCCATAACAGCCGATGATTTATATTCTCTTGCTGCGATAAATTTAGTTATCTAATATCACGCGTTTCGATGTTGGAGTTGTGTTTCATACATAGCTAATAGGAAGCAGACTTAAACTATGGCTGTTCTAGGTGTTTTAAAAATATTAGAAAATGTACGTTAATTACGAGGGCGTGCTGAAAGATAATGCCTCCAATTTTTGTGTAAAAGCTCTTAAAAGTTTTAAAATAAAACAAATATTATCAACATTCTGCATCTTTATTCCCCCTGACTACATATTTGCGGCGCACTGCCTTTAGAGGGCTCCGAATTGTATCGTCTAACACGAGGGTGTGTAAAGTAATTGTGTCGGTGCTTGAGAAACAGCTTGCTTTAATCGAGTTTCGAATTCTAAAAGTTCGCTCACACATGGAGCCTCTTCTATTTCTGCAGACCATACACGAGCACTGCGGCATCTGCAACAGTCCGACGCCTCGCCTTCAGAGTCATTGACCATCCTCCGTACAGTCCCGGCTTTGCCCCATTATATTTCCATCTACATCGAAAACTTAAGGAACTCCTCCGAAGACTTGAGGACTTCACATGAAGGGTGCAAGCACAGGTGAGATTTTGGTTCCATCAACAGGTACAAGCATTCTACAAAAACGGTATCAAGAAACTGGTCTCTAGTTGGGAGAAATGCGTTTGGTGCCAGGGTGACTAGGTTGGGAAGTAAGTATGTAGACACGAGGAGGAAGGATGCAGCATGTTAATAGCGTCTGTTTTATTTAAGAAGCCTTAAGAGTTTTCATATAAAAGAATTCGGAAGACTTTTCAGCCAGTTCTCTTACTTTAGATGTTATGATGCAGCGGCTCAACATTTCGAAACGAGGTTTTCAGAAAATGATAGTTTGCAGGGGGACATTAATATTCTTTTCTCTTATATTAAGTGACATATTGAAACAAGTATTTTCTAATGGAATGACTCTTTTTAGCGGCAGTCGAAATCTCATGAAAGGACAAGTACACTGATATAACGCATGTCTGCGTTTGCGTTGTATTCATTGTGGCATGATAGCGAACAGCTTCGAATTGTCATCCTGATGAATTCTCTGAGCCGGTGGCTGTGGCCGAGCGGTTCTAGGCGCTTCAGTCCGGAACCTCGCTGCTGCTGCGGTCACAGGTTCGAATCCTGCCTCGGGCATGGATGTGTGTGGTGTCCTTAGGTTAGTTAGGTTTAAGTAGTTCTAAGTCTAGGGGACTGATGACCTCAGAAGTTGAGTTCCATAGTGCTTATAGCCATTTGAACCATTTTTTGGATTCGCTGCCATGCTTGAAACATACTCTGTGTCAGGTGGTGAAGATTGCTGGCTGGAGACTGGTATTAAAGTTTACGTCATCCATCGCATCCCAGACGTGATCTACGGGTGACAAATCACGGGCTGTGCAGATCAGTCAAGGATCCGTACAGTCCTCAAGGCGACTGCGGTGTAAACTGCAGTGTAGGCTGCATCACCCGGCCGTAATATTCCATTTGATACTGTGATTATGTGTACCATTCGTGCTACATAATGGCGTGAATTCAGCTTCCTTTCATAGCTACCAAATAAATCCTGTTGTTACATCCAGTAGCTTCCCACGCCATGATTCCAGTAGTTGGAATGGTATGAGTCTCGAAAGTCGCTGTTTCATGCCACCTTTTACCAAATTTTCTACGGAAAATTAGCTTTGATTTGAATGCCGCAAACAGAAGCGAGATTCGTCGCTGAAATCTTTAGAATACCACTCCGTGTCCCAGTTGAAGTCTGTGGTCTGCTGTCAGCAAGAAACGACGCATGGCAGTGTGTGATCTTAACCCAGCTTCAAGGAATATGTTCTCTAGTGGGTCGTGGTGACGCTCTACGTGTAACGCCCAGATTTCAACTGTTATCACTTGTCTGTTCGTCAGAACCGGTGGAATTATCCTACGATATTTTCGTGATGTGGACCTTCTGATCACTTTTCTACCGCGCTATTGCTCTGAGTCCACCTCATCATCAAAATACATCAAGCGTATTCGGAATTGCGAATATGAACAACCAGCAACTGTATAATGGAACGACGACAATGAAAATTTGTGCCGCACCGGGACTCGAATCCCGATTTACCTCTCATCGCATGCGGGAGCCTTACCAGTAGGCTACCCGAGCACGACTTGCGGCCAGGCTAAAACTTATATATCTCATCAACCACGTGTCTTCAACGTGTACTCGTACATCCATTATGTATATTCCCGTACAGGGGAGACATTTTACTTTAAAGTCGTTTGCCCGGTGTCGGAGGATAAATATGGTACTGCAGTGGCTGTGTTATTCCGAATTACGATGCAATGTTTGTTTGAACATGCATGTATGTTCAAAGGAACGCTACATCGTAATTAGAAATAACACATGGACTGCAATATCGTATCTCCCTCACTGTAAGTTCTGCAGTCATTGAACAATAGCCCCCAGTGCGATCTATCGTTATAATATTCCATATTCTTCATGCCTTGATTCGAGCTTTCTCTAAGTCCGACAGATGGTGATAATGTACACTTGCACGTCCTCCATATTGTGTTGCGATCTCCAGCCGAGAAATTCCAGATGTTAGAAACACAAATATCCATCATATGACCACACCATACGACTGGATTCCTTCTGTACTCAAAATAAACTCAAATAAGAATGAACTTTTAATCAAGATATCCTACAGGCATGGAAATATTGTACTACAAGCCTGGTAGCTCTCGGTCAAATGGCTCATGGTGTAACACTCCCTCTTTCCGTCATTATGTACAGGGTGAACAAGAATTCCACCTACAAACTTTCAGAGGTAATAGTATGGATATATTCCTGTATATATGCTGTCATCATCGGATCTTATGCTTTTGAATTTTTATAACATATTATCCATCAGTGTTACAAGTAGCTTCATACAGGATATGTACACCCCACTACCATGAAGATCCGATGATGACAGCATAGATCTGTCGAAACCGATCATGCAAAAAAAAAAAAAAAAAAAAAAAAAAAAAATGCATTTTTAGCGTTCTTGGTTTGTGAAGCTTTCTTCAATTACCGTGATATTATGGTCCGAACAAGAAAAATTCTAGTAAACATGGGATGCAAAATGCTTACCTCAAGCACTCTAAACTCTTGTTCATCTTCGATACTGTGAAACACAGGTCTTCCACTGCAAGATCTTTGCTTTCTATGCTTGGGAGCAGACTTTATGGACTTAAACAATAAAAAAGTATCTAGTAATAATGGGCACTAAAATGCATACCTTTGAGCTATGAGCACTTGTTCAGTAGCTAAGATGAACAAGCGCTAATAGCTCTTAAGGTATGCGCTATAGAGCCCATGTTTACTGGACATCGTTTCTCTTGTTTTGGTCCATAGTACTGCCTCTCTGAAAACGGAAGGCAAAGAGCTTTCGGTAGAAGACATGTGTGTCACAGTAGTGAAGATGAACAAGTCCGCGTAGCTCTTAATTTATTTTAGAGCCCATGTTTACTTTTTTCCTTGTTTTGGTCCATGCTACCTCCTTTGAACGTTTTTAGGTGAAGTTCTGATTATCCATGTCATTGTAGTGTATGTTTCAGTCTGCTCTTTGTGATATCGTTTCACCTGCAGGTTAAACATTAATGATACCGGTAGTAATATTGTGGGATTATATTATCATGAATAGTAAACGCAATTCACGCTGATCCTCTGTGAACTGAGCTTTTTTTAGTGATTCTACCGTCAATACAGGTAGCAGAACCAAAAAATGATTCGTAAGAGTTTCTTGTAAATTTTAGATACCTTAGACAAACTGTTTTTCCCCACAATACTTTCAATAGTAATTTGGCAGCTGTCTGTTCTAAAATTATATTCGGATGCCGTACTGAACTGTGTAACTTGAAACTCTCGACTCAGAACATTGGAGCATTTTCTCTCGTGTGATGTGTTGACAATGCTATTACTCTTCTCAAGAACACCACGCTGCTTTTGTTTTGGTTTGGCTTCAGCTTCAACTCTTAGCACGGAACACCAAGTCCCGAGCGCCTTAACGCCTTTCACGATAGAACCGCCTCTGTGTGGACGACGTCACCGTCTGTGAAAGCTTTGTTTTACGTAACGGCTCTTCATAATGGGTAATTGGCGGAATGTCTCCTTGATACATAGTGTGTGACAATGGCGCGGTACTGAAATGCGTCGCACTATCCTCTCGGTAGCCCCACAACAGACTAGTGACTCATGCAGTTACCGCCTCCTGCTGTGACTGTAAGTTTACGTAACGTTTCCAGAATTGTTCACGGAGTGAGATGATGCAGTGGTTAGTGCAGAGGACCTACATGCGGGAGTAGCACTGTTCTAATCTCTTGCGTTGCCAACCGTATTTAGGTTTAAGTCCATAAATCGATTAAAGTGAACGCTGGGATGGTTCCTTTCAAAAGGAAGCTTGTGCTTCTCTTCTGATGACTTCATCGTTGACTGCCCGTTGAAGTGTAATCTTTCACCCTGTGCCCTTAGCAATTTAATAACGACAGCACGAACTTTGAAGGTCACAGGTGCGAATTAGGCTACATTTTCAGCTAGTAGAATGACATGCAGCTGTGGCTCCCATATCAGACCAGTCTGAACCACACTGTCCAGGCGGCTAACGTTAGCTGCAGAATTAGTGGCCATGTTATCGTCGTTGACGCCATCTGTCCGTTCTCGTTTCGTTTCTGTGCGTCATGCGCTGCTTATTCAACAGCATTTAGGAGCCACTGTGTACATGTAAGATAACAGCATTATTTACACATGTAAATGTGACATGTTGCAAACGGATGACTGCTATTACACTTACGCTAGTGCTCGCTGCTCTTTAACATTGCGCATTGGGGTTGTTGGTGTAAATTTTCAGAAATGACGCAAGAGATAAAAAGCATCAATCAAGTACAAGCCTCTGTCCATAACCGTCCCAGCGAACTCTAACTTCAATTATTTTACTTCTTACATCGTACAGACAGCCTTATCTTTCGCACACTGACGAAAAGCTGTTTTAAAAAATGAATCATAAATATATAAACGAAGTGCTACTACAGCCAACTTCTGGTGAAAAAGAAAATGAAATCATGCAAACGTGTAACTACATTTAATTGAGAATGGAACGACAGGTTACTTATCACTTTCGTTACGTTTATTTTACGTGTAACATTCAGAGAGACAAAAATGATTTAGTAATGGTCATACCATTTCAAAGAGTACCACTTTAATCATCAAATTTCACACCAGCAGCTTCAATAAGCCTTTCAGCCGTTCTCACAACAGTAAGTCTACATTATTCTAATTGCCGTGGAGTTCTCCTTCTGGGAGTTAATGTTAGCAGTACAAGTGAGAAGCTCTCTTCGTAAACTTACATTTACCACTCATAACGTTTACCATTTACCTACACAACGGTAATACAGTAATATTCTGTGAACTTTGTTACTGATAAACGTTACTCCAACAGTCGTTCTCCCGTTCAGAGAATTTCGGTATTCGCTAACTTGTTACATCACAACTAGAGCTCATGTTAACTCCATCATGTTGCCAAACTAATGTCCATATATTCAGGATAACAATGAAGTGAGAACATACTTCTTTGACAGGATGTCAGAAGCTTCATACAAGAAGATGGAACTTAATTACGAGTCATGTGGCAAAACAATTAACTACCAAACGTGTGAAAACGAAGATACACCTTGTTATAAGAAACAAAGTCCCTTCCTCGACTAGAAAACTGTTCGTACGAAGCATTGCTAGTCCTTGCTGCTAGATAGACGTTCAGCGGTGTCAGATAGATCAAGATTTTTATTGGCAGACGAATTTTATATTAAGTCCTTCCTGCCTTGTGCATCTGCATCTGCCTAACGTATCACTCACAGACACACATAGATTTTACACCCGCGGCCCTCTCTCGTCAGACCGCGTGGTCAGTATCTTCACTTGCAAGAATTCATCCACCAGTGCACCATGATATTAACATTCATTCTCGTCCATCAAATAAGTCTCGACTATCTGCCGTTCTGAGAAGCTGCATGCGTGTTTAACATACTGTATGTCTGTACATTTAGACGTTAATTTTCCTCAAAGCATCAACGTATGCGCTCCGTATGTTAATAAAACATGCCTGTTCGCACCAGGATCGCATGT